>NC_139245.1:38925434-40125434 GCF_977018435.1 Lepisma saccharinum
GAGAGAGAGATGATTCCAGGACGACGTTTGATTGATGCCCGACACACGAGAGATTCCGAACCGATGTGTGACCACGTGCAGCCGACGCTTGTGAGAAGAGACACACGCGACGTTCTATAGTAGTGGGGTTTATGCTACGGACAGGACCACTTATAAGTGTAGAAAAGGCGAGGCTATTTGATTGAACAATCTGATTTGCTTACACTTAAAACAAAGCCAAAAGGGGCCTATACCCCAATTTTTCAGGTGTGATATGCTCTGATTTTTAAGAAATTCTGAATTTCTAGTGTAGAAAAGGCGAGGGCTCAACAGATAGATTTACCCATACTTAAAACAATGGCAAGAGGGGCTTATACCCCAATTCTTCAGGTGTGGAGGTTCGGGTTTAAGTCCTCATAAAATGTGAAGCCTCCCCTGATGGCAAAATGATAATATTGCTGTCTTGTAAACAAGGGGTTCTGGGTTCGAGTCCTGATAAAATATTTAAGATTGAAAACATGTGGCAAAATAATATGTCCACAAGTGAGATTTTGAGAATAATTATTGTTAGTTGATATACAACTCCCAGATCTGAAAACCTGGTAAAAAGTGTTTTACAATAATATATTGTACAAAAAACTGAATTTTCTTATTTTCTCATGTTTTATAACCACCTCCTCAATACAATATGAGAAGAGCGGGTAAGCATAATTAATTGCTTGCGTGCCGGCAGGACATGCAAGAGATAAAATCTACACGCTAGAAGAGAGCATTAATGATTTTTCTGTACGATTCACTGAAGGGGTCATTAATCTTTCTGTGCGACATGTAAAAGTGTAACAAAGATTATTGAGATAAAGATACATATTTTCACATAGTGGCAATGAACTGACCCCCCTTTATGCTGAAAGCAATTCTATTCTGATAATATGAACATAGGCAAGACTTGGGAGAATATTATCACAGTTCAAAATCCAATTTTGTCTGTATAAGGGTCTCAGAACCCAGTAAAATGTGGGCATATTCTATTTGGAGACGTATTAATATTGTGGCATTGTAATCAGGGGCTTTGGGTTTGAGTCCTGATATAAGATTGAAATATATACAACTGCCCACACATAAGATATTAACTGTTAGCTGATATACAGTTGAGGTTTGTGTGTTGTTGTACAACAGGATAATATCTTCTAGAACTGCTCTGTGACCCTCTCATTTCTTACATCATAAACATATGATTTTTCACCTATGAGAATAACAGTACAAATGGTGTCAACAGGTAATGCCTCATGGAATTCACAGATAATTTTAATGTTTGTTCTATCATTTACCACAACTTGTTTTCTTTTTGAAGTGTTAATTACAAACATGGGTCTCTGTGCCTTGAATTCATCTGGTGTGTAATATATATCAGTATTGCCAGTAGTGACACGTTTGAAAGCCGAAAAAGCTTCATATAATTTGAGGAAATCATCCTTGGACATGTCTAAATTGTAATTTTCTCTAGGAAATACCTCATTTCTGCCATTTTTAAGATATATGTTCTTGATGTTGCAGTTATCAAATTTGCTTGAATTTTTTTCCTGATTGTTGTGTCTTCCAGTCTGAAACAGTACCACTACAAAATCAGGCATGTCATATTGAATACTGGAGAATGAATTTGTGGCATCAAATTCATAATAAGAACCAGATGCGGGCTTCTGTACAGATTGATATGTGTAAAATTGCAGAGGAACCTGTGGATTTTTTATGATATCTGCTTTGTATTTAAGAGCATAACTGGCTTCATATTCAACAACAGGGATTCTTAGCTCCATAGTCTGAATAATGCATTTGCCCTCATCAGGAAGGGTATTGGGCAGAGCTTCCCCTGTAGAGTTTAATGTGCTGTACCTCATCAAAGCATTATTATCATTGGCAGCTCTTCTAAATGTAATTCTTAACCCACCCTTCCACATAATATCTTTGTAATCCGAGAAGAATCCTGGCAACCGGCGCATGGGGAACAGCACAGTGTGGCTCTTAGATAATATTTTCTCACCAGCCTCAAATCCACCTATTTGGTAGTAAGAAGCCTCGGTTTTGGATAATTTTAGTGTGGCCAAAGCCGTGGAGGTAATGCCGGGATAATCTATTCTGTTTATAACAACACCATGTTTTCTGATCTCAATTTCAGAGAACAGATGCGGCACAAAATTGTCTACAAGTCTTATATTAGAATTTGCCGGATAATCTGTTCCATCGAGCTTTACAACATCAAATTTGATGTATAGATCTGCTCTGTGGGGGTGTATAAAGCCATCCCCTACATCAAGATCCACCTCTATCTCTGTGTTGGGTTGATTTAAATTTGCAAATGTCCTCCTGTTTGGGGGGAATGATTGCAGCTCATAACTCTCAATATTTTCCATTGTATGTATTTTTATTTAAATGTTAATCTCTATGATAGCAGTTGTTGTGGCTCCAGCAAAATCAATTAATTCTTCTTTTTCATTAGTGACCATCAATTCAATGTTATCTATTCTATTATGGCACACAGGAAAATATAATGTTGGGGATGGATTGTAGATGATGGGCTCCATGAATTCAGAATTAGGTTTGAATGTTGCAATGATGCCAGTTTGTTTGTGAGTGCCTATGCCATTTGATTTGGTGATCATACCCTCAGCCACATTGCAGTGAATATTCAGAGTCTCTATGGCTAAGAATTTAGGTATATTCATAGCAGTGTGTTTGATGCCTGCTTCAAGTTTTGTGTTGTTCTCGAAGCCTAACAGCTCTCCTATAGTAGCCAGATCCACTGTTTCTGTGGCAGATACCACTTCTACTCTGTGAGTGACAGAATTTTGACTTAACACTACACCTCTGGGTAATTGAGCATTTAAAGTGGACAGATTATATTGCCCTGGAGTGATGACAATTTTTTGATCCCCTACTGCAATTGTGTTGTTGTGGCGTGTAATATTTGGGATCAGGTACATGCCGTAAAATGCTCTGAGAGCTATTGTTTTGGGATACACTATATCATCATGCAATTTGAGTTTCAATATTGAATTTTGGCTGGTGAGATGGAATACCCCCATGATGTTTCAGATACCACAAGGCTTTTTGAAAATCTTCAATTGATGGTTTATTTATTTGAGACATATATCTAAGAACAGATAAGCACAAATGTCCGCAATTAACATCTTTGAAGTTTTGAACACGGGCATTATTGTAATAAAGATTAGCTGAATTTAGATATTGTACTAAATTTTCAGGTGGAACACCTCCAAATGAATCAAACACAAATGCCTCATTTTTTAAATATTTAAGATAACAGATCCAGTGAGTGCCCTGATTTTTGTACTCATCCAAATTAACAATGCCACACTCTTTGTTGAGTGGTTGTTCTGGTAAAGAATCAGACATGTACACACCTCTAAAATGTTTGATGCCCAGTGGCTTGATTAAAGCTTCAATATCTTGGTTTGTAAGCGGCTCTTGTTTTTTTAAACTTATTCATGGCTCTCTTAACACCTTTGCCTTTTTTCTCCATGGCAAGGTTATGGCGCCTCTGCTCATCTAATTCTGCCCTATTTTTCTTGGCATCTATTACTGTTTTTGCTATGGCGGCTGATCCCCCCGCCAAGCTCCCAACTGCCCCGAGAGCAGCTAAGATGGCAGGGATGGTAAATATGAAACCCCCCACATGTGATTTTTTTCTTGATTGTTGTAATTTTTTTAATTGGGGGGTACTAAGCAACAATTTCATACCATGACCCTTTGCAAGACAAGAACGTTTTTTCTTCCGCTGCTTTTTGGTCAAAAGACTGTCAATAGTTTTAAGAGATTTGAGACCTGCATAAGGTATTTGATACATAACACCCTTGGCCTTCATTGTAGGTTTATTATATACATATTCACAACCCCCACCCCAGTTTTTGTTTGGTGCTCATAGCTATGGTGGTTCCCAATGCTGCTATTTTTTCACTCAAAGAAGCATCTTTGCTTACAAATCTGCCAAATGCAGCCTCTTCTAATTTCTTGTCTGCAACATGTCTCTTGTCAAGATCAGTATGTGTGTTGTATGCTATGTCATGGTCTCTACAAGCAGCATCTAGGGGATTAACACCAGGATCCCCTCTGTTTAATCTATGATCCAATTTTGTACCTGGACCACAATAATGATAGCCTGGAATATGTAGTTCAAATGGCAACTTGTTTATAATGTCATTAACCAACCCCCGACCCTCAGAAATATTCCAAAATTTAGGTGGTAGAGTGTTAATAATTTTTATAAGATATCCAATCTCCTTAGTGTCATTCACTATAAAATTAGACAATTTCGTGCTTATCATGTCCATAATTCCAACCTTTTCATTGTAAAAATTGTGGTTGCCAGCATTTTCCTCCCCAGCTATCACCAGCAACCTATCTACAAGTTTCCTGACATCATCAACCCAGACAAATTCTTTAGGCAGGGTGTTGTATTGTTTGATTCCACTGCCAGTCTTGATCTGTGACCATATGGGCTTGATTAAATTATTGTATTTTGCTCCACTGCTCGACTTCACTCTTTTTTGTGTGGGATCATTGTTCTGGTACAGAGCATCTGATTTTATTAATATTTCTTTGTAATCCTCATAATCCTGATCTGTATAGCTGCCAGGCCTTTTCCTAGTCATCAGTTCCCACAATCCAGGTGTTCCGGAGTACTTAACAAAAGCACCTTTTTCTCCGAGACGAGATTCTGAATATACAATTATATCATCTCCCATAAACGTTACTCTGAAATTGCCAATTCTATGTATGATGCTGCCATCAAGCTCTGTGTCAGCATATAAGCCAAACACCTCATCTTTGTTGTCTTTAGGTGTGGTTAAATATTTTTGAGCAAGAAGACCCAATTCAATAGGATCCTGACTAGCTTCAATTCTTCTAGGAGCAACAGGACTAGGTGTATGAATACTGGAAAGTGGGGTGAATGGATAATCTAATATGTTCCTGGCAGCTACAGGTACAAGCTCCGTGATCAAATCTTGATTTTGCTCTGTAACAGTTTTGATATTCTTACCTAAATTATTAATAGCATCAATGACAGGCTGTTCTGTTTGTTTGTGTTTTTCATAAATTCCACGGTTCTCTGATTTCCATCCCTTAAATCTTTTTACAAGATAATCTCTTAACTTAAGATCATCAATGATTGGCCTTTTCATGGTTATTTATTTATGTCTCAACGTCTAGAAAATCGTTGATTTTATTTCTGTATTTTCCAGTGTTAGGTGTTCTTGTCATATCAATTGTGACAAACCCATAACTGTCCTGGCTCCAGCACCTACTGCAAAACTTGGAAAAATCATTGTAGCTCAAGTCCCCACCTACATATTCATCGTGTATGTGTTTGAGGTTGGTATGATCCTGATGAAACACACATATAAAATTGCTGTTGTCTCGGATCAGCTGCTTGGGTATTTTTGAAAAAGTCTGTGCCAGGTAGAAGCAATCAATGTTTTTGTGCCGGCCCTGTGTAAAGAAATTTCTAACCTTGTTTTGATTATCCAATATAATGTCATCAAACACAACAACAGAATTATCGAGACATTCATCAAGTGGCTTAACTTCTGGTTCAAAAGTGGCAATATCCAATCCATCATATAGCTTCATCAGCTGCTGATATTTTAATTGTTCCAAGCTCTTAGAGAAGATATACAAGTGCCTGTTTTTCCAGTCTAACCAGTTGGGTGCCAATAAAAAATTATCAACCATTAGTGTAGTTTTACCACAAGCAGATGGCCCAACAATAAGACATCTAATATTTTCAGGAAGCAACTTGCCATTTCTCTTAATCTGCTGTTCAGGTTCTGGCAGCCTCTTTATAACATCCCAGGTGCTCATATTATCACTTTGTCTGCATCGATCCAGCTGTTTTCCGGATGACCCAGCCATTTGACAAATAACTTGTTGCCTTTTCTGCGGATGATTTTTTCTATGAGATATGTGTCAGGCTGTTTAGTTTTGCTGAGCTCTTGTTCATAGAACCTGCCTTTGAGAATTTCTCCTCGGTGATCTTTTATTATATATGTGTTAAGGGTCCCGGGTTTAACTTGAACCACTGTAAATAATTCTGTACTCCAGTTTCTTGTAAAGCCTCTCTTGAATAAGTGCTTATATTTGCTGATTCTTACTTGATCACCCACCCTGTATTTGGCCTTTCTTGTTGTTGGCTGGTATCTAGGATAATAAACAGTCCTGATCAATTTTTGCTCATCAGATGAAGTTACTTCAGAGGGTTTCATGTTGATTGTGGAATGAACCGAGTTGTTATATTTATGTAGAAGTTCTGGAAGAATATTAAGCCATTTATAATTACCCTGCAGTGTAAATTGTTTATACATAAGATTTTTTAGGGTTCTGTTGAATCTCTCTACAATTGAGGCCTTGAGGTCACTGTAACTCGAATAATGTTTTATTGACTGGCTTTTAATAAATTGTTGGAACACAGAATTATAAAATTCTTTGCCATTATCTGTTTGCAAATAGCGCGGTGATCTTCCACTCTGATTGATGATTGTCCTGAGGGCTTCTGTAACACATTTTCCAGTCTTGGATTTGAGTGGCACAGCCCAGGCAAATTTTGAAAATGCGTCTATTACAGTGAGTAGATACTTGTAGCCCTTGTTGATTTTGTGTAAGTTTTTCAGCTGTCCACTTGCCATCTCAATCAAGTCGCTTTGCCATAAATCATCTATGCCCTTTGTGACTACTGGGAGTCTCTTAAAATTATGTCTGGCCTGTCTGTGTAATTCATCAACAATAATTTGTCTAGACATAATATGTAAACAAGAATATTGCAACTATAGGGTGTTCAGCAGCTGAGACTGCAGGATTTTCTAAATATAATTTGTCCCCTATTTGTATTTTAAATTCCAAAGTGCCATCATCTTCAGTATAGGCTGTTTCTAATGTATTGGGGTCTGTAAAATCCTCTAACTCTACACTGGTTATTTTTGGTTTGTTATCAGCATTTGTTATTGATAATGTGGGGTAATGATGTGCCTGTGGTTGATGCCAATATTTGATCTTGATTGGTCTCAATGTGCCCCCAACAAAAAACTGGTAATAAAATTGTGCAGGGGACAGCATATATATTTTGCCTCCTGGTGTAAATGGAGAATCATATTCTTTGTTGGGGATGCTGTACAATTCAAGAATTACTGTATGTTTTGGATTCTCGATTATGCCTGTTATTTCCTTTTCTGCTGTGAGCAATCTGCTTGTTACAGATTCAAGGTGCTCATTGATCGTTCTAACAACATCATCATGGCCTGGCTTGATTTTTATGTCCACAATAAGTTTCTTGTATTGTTGCACAATCTCTTGAAGCTGGGTGGCAAAAACAGACAGGGCATTTGCTTGATTGGATTCCATGGTCCCTAGCTGTTGCTTGATATTGGCTACAATTTGTTGCAAATTTTCAACAACTGCCAATTTTGAATTTTGAGCAGTAAGATCATGGACCTGTCTTCTGATATCCTCAAACAGGGCATGCAGTTCATTAATATGTTGATTGGTTGGTAGAGTGGCCACTGTCTGTGTGAGTTGTTTGATCTCTGTCTGGATATTCTTGATATCTTCTGATTTCAATATCCTATTCACTGCCCTCTTAATATTTTTAAGTTCCTGTGATGTGGGCAGATTTGATACTGTATTTTGTAAAAATTCAAGTGCCAATTTTACTGTATTTAATTCAGAGGCATCAGCCACATTTTGCATAGCATTTTGGAGCAGGGCTATATCTGCCTGAGAGGGTGTGGATTGTTGTAAAATTTCAAGTTTTGTTTGGATATCATCGATCAAGTGATGAAAATGAGATAGCTCAGATTCAGTATTGAGGTTTTCAAGCTTTGTGATCTGTTGCTGGACACTTACAAGGGTGTCTACAATACCGGGCAGGCGAGATTCTAGTACATTTGCCAAATCACTTTGCACTGCTGCTATTGTACCTTCAAGATGGGTTATGGAACTTGAATTTTTCCAAAATCTTCGTATGTCTCAAGTTGCAGCTTGATATTTGCAACACTCCGAGTTATTGCATTCAAAGCATCAGAAGATGGCAAGTTGTTCATAAAATTTTCAAGTGTCTCAATTTTTTCTTTAACCTCGGCTATGGCATTGTTCAGAGGATCCAGATTAGGTATCTGGAGTGACTGAATCTGTTCCTTTAGAGTGGAAATGACTAGATCAAAATCTTCTTGTGATTTTATGCTTTTGACAATTGTTTGGAGCTGTGTCTGGACATTATTTATCTGCTCTTCCAATTGTTGCTTCAATTGCTCAGAGTTGTTAGCCTGGGTCTTAAATTTGGCTTGAAGAGCTGCTACAGCTTCTTCTAAACTTTGAAAATTATCTAATGTTGCCAGATCAGTATATTTCTGAAGCAGCACTTTGAGTTCAGAATCAATTTTAAGAAGAGGGTCCATGCATTGTGATTGTAAATTTGTAATTTCTAATTGAAGACTGGCATTGAGTGTGGTTTGTATAGCTTGTAAATCACTTCTTAATTTCTTGACTCTGACATCAAGCATCAGAATCTCATCACTGTGATCTTCATGTTTTGTATGGCCAAATATATCATTAGGCATTTTTGATTTAGTGGTTATTTATTATAGAGTATCTGATTCTTAATTCTATAAAAAAAGGTATAAGCTTGTCATAAGATCCAGGGACCTCAATATATAAGCAGTCACCAGCAGAAACAGTATATACAGTGCCAGAAACCATGTTTGAGTGCTTAATTCTATAAATATTTCTCCCTACTGAAATCTTGACATCACCCTCAGGGGTTGTAATAAATTGCAATTGCCCACCTACAGGTAATTGGTAATAATTTAAATTATTTTTAAATATGTACAATATTTTGCCTGTTTCATCATCAACTTCTGTAAGTATGCTGTTCAGATGAATAATTAACAAGCCACTCAGTTTAGACAGCATATCAGAAGAGGGTTGTGGTGTTGGCAGATCCATAATAGCCTGTTTTTTGAACCCAAATAAGTTCATAGGCATGTTTATTTATTTCAAATCATGCTCTGTAATTGGGCATTGATTGCCACTTCTCAAATCACAATGCCCCCATGGTAAAGTATGTATGCCACATGATAAAATGCATCTCTTATCATCATGTGGGTCCAGAGCCACTTTTCTTACAATATTTGAAGTCAACAAGTGATCCACACTCTGAATTCTGGATTCTGATGTTTTGATTGAACTCTGGGATTTGATGCAATTTTCATAATCTTCAAATTGGAGATCTTTGTCAACAGTCACTCTGCCAATGCCCTTGGCTTTTTTGACAACAGCACTACATGTTTTAAAAGTGTACATCTTGGCACTTAACCCAGCAAATTTCACAATAACATCACCAAGTGTCTCATCTTTTAACTTGCCGGGCACCTTTTTGTTGTGGTGGTGTTGAATCTTTGTATGTTCACTTGTATCAAAATATTGAAACAATTCAGGCTGTGCTATATCTTGATAAACATCTTCTGTTTGAATATCAAGAACAAAACTATCCGTGTCCATGTACATCAATTTTACACGATCACCATAAAAAGGTTTCAACACATCATAATACAATGTTAACATATGTAATTTGGACAATTCCAATATCACAGCCCCTACATAAATAGGCTTATCAAACTTAATCTTTGTTTTTTTCATGTTGAAAAGTGCCATATTCTCATCATAAATTCTTCTATAATTGAAATTAGGCTTTGCAATCAATTTTTTGCTCCGGCTGGGGTCAGTAATTATTTTAACATCGGTATGTTTTCTGACATTTTCAATTGTTTTGCCATACACTGAATTCACCATCAATTTAAACAAGCCCTTATCAAATTCGCTCTTTGCAGATGTTCGAAGCTCCGTATTTGTATCAATGTATGGTTTCAACCATTCTGAGTGCCTGAACCTCAAAACTTTTCCAACTTTGGTCACTTGAACACCATGTTTCATCAGGAACTGGAGGTTTTTGTAATATGTAACATATCCCTGTTTTGGCTCCAGAGTCATCATGAGCTTCTTCTGTTTAGAGCCAGGTGAGCACTTAACCTCAGGAATTGGGGACAGATCAGAAAATTTGTTATGTAAATGATCTGGAATTGTCAGATCAACCTCTAAGAAGAGGCCATAGTGACTGTCATCAAAATTCTTAAGATCCTCAATATTGAAATCTTCAACCCATTCAAGCTCTGCATATGGCAGTTTTTGCATCATGGCATGACCATAGAGGCTGTTTGCATCTACATACGTTATATAATTTGATGGCCGTGCTGGATCATAATCAGGCATATATTTGTTATTTGCTCTGCCATATCTCTGGGAACATTGCACCATCCCTCCTCTTATACCTTTCTCCGTAAACAGATACATATCTTGATCTGGGATCAGATCCAATTGCATTTTAGTGTTCAAAAACGTTGCGGCCCATGCTAGGCCCGGGGCACTGTAAAAATACACTGGGTCCAGCTTATAATTTTGCATAGAAGATTTTCTGAATGCCTGCCATATATCAGCTAAGAGGGTTACATCAAGTTTCGAATATGCCTTGTGATAATCACCAAATGTCTTGCATTTTAAATTGTTCCACACCAACTGGGCATGGTGATAATCTTCATCAGTGATTCCAGATCCTCTGATTTTGCTGTAAAACTCTTCTTGCGGTGGCAAAGAACACTCATCAAATTTAGAAAAATCTGTGACATAGTCATATGGATATACACCCTTCCGCCTAATTAATTGCAGGTCCTGATTTGGAAACGAGGCACGTGTAATTTTTAAGTCATCATCAGGTAATTGACTGGCCAGTGTAGCCAGGCTAGCAGGTAAAAATCTGTGAGAATCAAGAAATCTTAATTGAATAGGAACACCATCAACTTTAATTATCTTGGTAATGGCAATATATTTTTCATCATTTTCAGCTAAAATATTTAAATTCTGCTTGTCAAACCCCTCGTACCTGATCAGATGATGGAAATCATAATTGGATGCTCCATGGCAAAATATGGGGATAAATCTTGGTCTCTTGATCTTAATATTACAACTTTTACACAGGGCCATTAAGAATTTACCATCTGTATGAGAATGGTGTTTCACCTTGATATTTGCATCTGAAAATTCAGAATCACATACCGGGCATTTTTCTGCATTGTTGAAATCTTCAATCTGTTCCTCTGTTAAAGGCAACATAGGCTTTGATTTTAATAAGATGTTAGATGCTATGTCACGGCACTCATTTTCTATTCTTTGTGCAAATTCTTTGACGGCATTTGGTCCCATGTATAAGCACAGCTCACCAGCTACACCACCCTGTACAACCATATAATAAAAGGTGGAAGGTTCATGTAACTGGAATGGTGTAATTTTGGATTCTTCAGGATCTGGATTGCAGAATGCAAGAGGCTTGAGGTTCGATTCAAAATCATAGACAATAAATGCTGGGTGTTCCAACAAGGCTTCAAACTTTTTGAATTTGCAATTTTCACTTGGATTGGGCATCACCATATGAACAGGTTTATGATTGCCACAGTATTTCAGATGCTCAGTTAACTTGTTTTTAGCAATTTCTGCATTTTTTTCAGGAACCCTATTTACCATTTTTTGACCATCAAATACAGTTAAACATCTTCTGCACAACTTGAATATTGTATTGGATTTGTCTAGTTGTGTTCTCACTAAAGCTTGAAGATTATGTATCAAAGTGTAATGATGTATGCCATCCCCTTCAATTAAGAGCAAATCAATCGGAACAGAAGATTCATCATCAAGTGTACTGATTCTGAGAGGTGCTATCAAGCAATTGCCAGTAGAACAAATAAATACATTAATAGATAATTGTTTGCCATTGATATGCCTGGCCCTTTTTTCAAATTTATCAATATTCTGGACAGACATTGGATATTCCAAACCCTCCATTGCATCGTCAAAAAGATGTTCATGTTGTTTGTAATAAATTATTCTCTCTGGATGGCTTGAAACTGGATACAAAGCAGCTAATATACACCACAAAAAGCATTTCTGGTCGGCATTTTTTATATTAACCACGGCTCTTTTGTTTTTGATATTGTCAGGTAATGGCAGATAAGTGGAACCTTGTAATGGGCTGAATTCAGAAATATGAACATATAACTTGTGTGATGAGCCGCATAGGCTCCATCCTGACTCTTTTGCTGCAAATTCAGAGTGTTTAATATTCAATTGTTCTATCAACCTGCTTATTATTCTGTCTGAATTTGCGTTTGAATATACAGGTACAGTTTCTGTTATGTGGGGCTGTGTAAATTTTGTGCCATTTGGTTTCTTATATTGTACAAACAATTTGAGGGACAGCTTATAAGAGCCATTTTGTGCATTTAGAATTGCCTGTACATCAGGTTTTTTACTGTTCAAAAAATTCTCAATGCCACATCTTGGCTCTGATACAAACCGGTAATCCTTAAGTTGGCCGTCAAAACTGTTATGGATAGGTTCATAGCGTGGCTGCTTTGCAGGTCCAGCATTAACAGGTGCTTCGTGCTTTCTTTTCAGACCAGATGTGGATGGTTGTGAGGGCAATGTTGATGACTGTACATAAGAATTACACTTATGCCATTTGTAATATGCCTTGCTTAATATTTTATGGCATCTTGGACATATTTTCATGGCCTTTCTGCATTTCCTAGGCTTACAAATATGCCGGTGCCTAGCCCAATGAGAACTAGATATATTTTTATTACACTGATTGCAATATTTTTGTTTTGGCATTTTTTCTTGTTGTTTATTATATAAGATTTTCTGGGCTTCAATTCAAAACTTTATACTTAATAAAAATATCAGTTGGGTTCAGCAGTTAATGGCTGAGCTGGTGCTTTTATACCCAAACAACAGCAGTAACTAGGTTTTGGTGATAGTTTTGCTGTTGTACAACACACTTCACCAGGTTTAAAACCTCATCTCTATATCAACTAAATACAATTCAAAATTGGATTTTGAACTGTGCAATAAATATTCTGTAAGTCTCACTTGTGTTTATATTAACAGAACAAGACAAAACCGGAATTATATTCAGGATTGCATGTTTTCATACAAAAAAGCCATATTTTTGACAAGTTTATAAACAACAATCATACAGATATAACTTTTACACACATGGCCGAATCTGTCTGAGCAGAGGAGAAAAAAGGTTTTCAGATCTGGGAGTTGTATATCAACTAACAATAATTATTCTCAAAATCTCACTTGTGGACATATTATTTTGCCACATGTTTTCAATCTTAAATATTTTATCAGGACTCGAACCCAGAACCCCTTGTTTACAAGACAGCAATATTATCATTTTGCCATCAGGGGAGGCTTCACATTTTATGAGGACTTAAACCCGAACCTCCACACCTGAAGAATTGGGGTATAAGCCCCTCTTGCCATTGTTTTAAGTATGGGTAAATCTATCTGTTGAGCCCTCGCCTTTTCTACACTAGAAATTCAGAATTTCTTAAAAATCAGAGCATATCACACCTGAAAAATTGGGGTATAGGCCCCTTTTGGCTTTGTTTTAAGTGTAAGCAAATCAGATTGTTCAATCAAATAGCCTCGCCTTTTCTACACTTATAAGTGGTCCTGTCCGTAGCATAAACCCCACTACTTTCTATAAAAGTGAAAGTGCCCAATATCGTCGCAATCATCTTTCGCCGCGTTCGACCTCGAAGAACATTTTCGCCGCAAAGGAACCTTGTGCAATCCCCGCATCCAGGAAAGATGAACGATCACGCGATGTAGCAGAGTCTGGTAGAGTATTCTTCAGATGGTCTATGTCCATGTAAGCATGTATTGTTTGTATCAACGCCGTACCGTAAACGTCGAAGTCTCACTTATTTGCAAAGTGACTCAGGTACCCCGAACCTAACTTCCGTGTATGATTTTTTTTAGTAATGTTATATAAAAGGTCATTTCATGTTCATATGTAATAATTTGACTGTCTGCATTCAGAGTTAGAAACTCCATTCCATTACGTTAAATTTTAGTAAATTGTGAAAGTGTGCTCCATTTTTGTGTAACCGACCGCCCCGTCGCGTCATTTAGCTTGTCAATAGTTGACTGATTAGTCTTTTTTATTTGTGGATAGCGTATTTTATATTGCAAGGTCGTGCGAGTGTAGTATTCTTTATTGCATAGTGGTTTTTGTTGTATTTTTTGCTCGCGCCGACGATTGATTTGTGTATTCCGGCAGCTGGAGCCGATTAAGTTTCGCATCACTATGTAATGGTGTATTTGTTCTCAATGGACGAGAGAGGCTTGTACGTATTATCCCCGGTCGAGAAACTTGGTAAATGTCGTGCTTACGACTTGATGCATACGTTCATTCGAACGAAAGGTTTAACTACGCCGATCCAATTGTTTTAGATAATTGCTTTAAGAGGGCTGGCGCATATTTGATTTAAAAGAGCACAGGAGCGGGCAGACTAATGACCTAAATTCACGAAAAGGTTCAAACAAAAAGGAAATGGTAAGTTGATTAGATCCATGATTTGTATGTATATTCACATGTAAAATTCCTCAGAAGTACGAATGAGAGAGAGAGAGAATGATACAATGAGAGAGAGAGAGAGTGAGGAGGCGATGTAAACAGTTTGTTGATTCCAATATTTTTTTGTTGATACAATATATTCATATTTTTACCGTTCGTCAGTGTTATTATTTGATGTTTTTCAGGTATCTCGTATAATGTTATTATTGTTCGAGTCTACTTATCTAAGGCAAACCAAAGTGTAACATTTCAAGGTATTTATCTCCGCCTCGTACTAGTACGACAATAAACGACCGTCTCAGTACCGAACTAAAAAAACCTGGACCGTAAGTAATAGTAACGACCGGTTTCCCGTATCAATAATGACGTCTGGCCCCGTGCCGGGGTATGAAAGATACGTCATTTCGGGGACCGCGAGTGCACTTATTACAAAGAAATATCTATTCTTGTATAAGCTGACAGGCAACAGGTATCTGGTGAGTCATTCACTCTTGCTAACTACAAGCGAAAGTCACTGAACCAAAGGGTGGCAAATAGGCGTCTGCTCTACGAAACTAGGGTTAGCAGACGAAGCCCGTGTTCCTGTTATCAATGACGTACGAAATAAGGAGGAAGACAGCTTTCATATCAAACTAGACGTATGTTTTGGTCCCGACATTGCATGTAGAACACTTTCTCGTCGTGTCCTTGAAGGCCTACGTAAAGGCTTCTCTGCAAGAAGCATAACTTACCATTGAGGGGAAGAAAAGTGTGTGTGTGTATCGAGGTCCTTCCACTTTCGTATTCTTCTTCATTTCAGAACGCGTGCTGCATCGTCGACTTAATCCAATCTATCCGTTGTAGGTTTTAGGTTCTGTTTCTGTTCGGTAACATTACATTATCTTCCTGCTTATGTTATTCGCGACGAAGGTTCTGGATTCGATAATACGGACAATAACGAGATTGTGTTGGTTGGTTGATTTGGTGTCTTAAATCCACTTTATGGAAAGTAAGACTAATCGGGAATGCATCTACATTTTAAAGTGGGATCCGAACCACTATGTGCCTACACATTACTTTGCTACTAGATATTTGCATGCTAAGATGTAGGAAGTGCTACATTTTCAGTGTGTAGAATTGAGAGTTATTTCGGATACGAAGATTCGGAGAATGGAGTAGTGGGAAAGAATCACCTCACATGTTTGAATTATACCCCCCTCCCAAACACACACACACACAGGATATCGGTCGTGGTTTTTATAACGAAATATAACGTTATGAATTGTGTCAAGAAAAACTGGAGCCTATTTATATCCCTACGGAACTTGGCAGTCCACGTAGAGATTAGAAAGTTCTTTTGCGACCAAATCTGACATATAGTAAATGAAAATGCAAAGTGCTACCTTGTGCTTTGCACCAAGTCATGAAGGCGTGTAGGGGGTGTGGAGTTAGGGCCCCACACTTTCTTGTTACGGTCGAAGGTGGGGATAATGTGATCACCACCACGCCCTTGGGCGCCTTTAGACCTTCCCGCCCCCTTGAGTTTCCTACAGGTACCCACTTTATACGACGCTGGGTGGGCGCCGGAGCCACTTGAAGAGGTGGACAAAATTCCAATTCTTCCTAGTCGGGGATCGAACTCAGATCTCTCGCATGGTAATCAAACGCCCTAACGACCGAGCTACCGCGGCACATACAGTATAGTAGCCTTTGTAATTAAGGCAATAATTACTTTATCGTATCGTTAAACGCTTTTAGACGAATCATTTTCGGACATGTAACGTGTAGCTCTTGTCGGTTCTGCGACTTGGCTTGAAAACAGGCGATATTCTGACGAACAACATTCCACCTGACAAGTCACGTGACTTTCCTATATTTCCTGTGTCTGTTGGCTATTGCATGAAAGACGAGTTGCTCTTGAGACAGACAGAATCACCCGATCAGCTAAAGGTGCAATGTGTGTTGCCTACCTTTCAGACATTATTTACTGCCATTAAAGTCGTATGGGGAAGAACTTTTTCCACCACTGTACAGTAATAAAATAATGGAAATACATGCACAATGACTGATTCATCTGGTTTATTTTACTTCGCTTTTCTGCAACTTTGGCTAATCGCGAGGATGAGGATGAGTGATGGAGAGAGACTCACAAAGAAGACCAAAGCCCAGATCGGGATGGGTTCGAACCCTAGAGCCTGGCGGCGTAGCGCGCTGTGCTCACCACTTCACCACGAAGGACAGCAAATATATGTACAGTCACAGGCAATAAAAATGGAACACCTATATCCTGTAATACTCGCTTTCCTGCAATGCGTTATGTGTGTTGCCTAACTCCACGGTGATAAGTGGATTTTAAGCGTAACGTACTCTGAGTACGTGGGATCGAACGAAGAACCTTCACCATTGAGGGGGGTGATGTAGCTCGCTTAATCATTCATCCTCCTCATTTGAGCACTCGCCCTTCAAGGTAAGCCTAATGGTAATGGGCGAGAGGTACTAACTACACACTTGGAAATGGCAAAACACAAGCTTCCGGATTTATACCTTCAAGTCTAGATCAACATGGTTGGAAGTAACAATACCTGTCTGTCTCTGATGATACAATTCCCCGCTGATAGCTGTTCATATCGAAACGTGTTCGATCGCTCAATCTCCTCAGTTCCTTCTTGTTCGGCGATTCCAGGCAAAAGACCCCACCCCACACGTTGCTCTCTGTTTTGTTCTCTTTCCTCCTTCCCTGGTCGTTGCCCTGAAATACCAGCTGATCAGCACCTTAACTCCAATAGACCAGGAAGGATTTGTAAATTACTGATGTGACATTCTTTGAATGCCTGAGAGAGCAACGGCTGGCGACAGGGGTTATGAATTCAGGCTAGCTATAAATCTCAATTTAGAAGAGATTGATACGTAAGAGCAAATTTTCAAAGGCAACTTCTGCCACCACCGTAGAGTTATGGAACACACATAACGACTTGCAGGAAGCCAGTATTTCAGGATGTAGGTGTCTCATTATTATTGCCGGTGGCTGTACATAGAGGTGTACAGTAATAATATAATGGAAATGCAAGTACAGGTATTACCATACGATTATTAAATGTAAACTTGCATTCTGTTGCGCTTAAATGTCATCAGTGTAATGCGTGACAATCGGGCTAACATGACACAAACCAATGCGAATATACAGGGTGTATCATACGTAATAGCGCAAAGTGACACAGTTGAAAGTATGATATGATCCATATTTTTGTGACGTCACAACCTTAAAATATGTCACTGATATATCATTGTTTTAGGAAAGAACACGTAAATTGCACTTTGTTTATAATGTATATCTTTCGATTGTATTTTATGCTCTATTATGAGTATTTCAATGTATCTTTATATTTGAGAGAGTGCACTGTGTGAATTTGTATTTCTAAACTTGTGTAAATGTCAGTTTTGTTGGTAGCTTTTTTGTAGATAGTAATCTGTGATCTTGAAATAGTATAAAAGCGAGGATATCGTATAAGAAATAGCACACATTCTCCACAGATCGTCGAAGATTTTTAACTTAAAAAGAACTCCTCGGTGTTGTGCATACATCTTGGTATGGTAGTTCGGGGTGCAAGCTAAGCCTGTGTGATCATAGGCATGCCGATAGCCACGCATTGAGGATATGCGTTTTAGTTGAGTCAAGACATCGTCAATGCAAAATACTCACCTTCGTACTAAGCCTGTTTGCATTATAATTGCAATAAATAAAGAATAAATCCTTTCGTTTTGTCTACTGCAATAATGTGTTTTTATTCCTCTGTGCTGTGAAGCATTGTCTTTCCCTAACACTGCCCCTGTACCTGAGAGGAGACTGTGTACTTCGCCGAGCCTCATCGTTCACCGCTGAGTATTACTGAGTTATTATTAATAAGTATAATACCACGACATAATACCAAATCTAATAATACACTAAAACGTATCAAGTACACGAAAATATAAGAAAAACCTCAGTAAACATGGGTCTGCAACCGAGCCGTTTTCGACATAATTGCGAATGTGTGGTTACAAGCAGCCAATGACTTCATTGTTTGTAAACGTCGTCCTAGTTGATAAATTGTACTCTCCGTTGCTGTAAGGTTCCACTTTCACTACGCAGTACAGTACAACTGACGTGACTCCCACAGTACGATTAGACTGTGTACTGATTGTATCCATCCTGTTTGATTACAACGCCACCTCTCGGAAATGTTCTGTTTTGTAAACAAAGAGCAAACCTCGGAGTAAAGCACTCGGTGTTTACAAAATGCAATCAGTGACGACTTCTAACCACACATTCGCACACATGATTAGCATTTTACCAACTAGGACGACGTTTACAAAGAATGAAGTCAGTGGCGGCTTGTAACCACACACTCGCAATTATCTCGAAAACGGCTCCTTTGCAGATCCATGTTTACTGAGACTTTCTTGCTTCTATTATCGTGTACTTTCAACTGTGTCAGTTTGCGCTATTACTTATGATACGCCCTGTATAATACGAATAACGAGAGATAATTTGATACAGACATGCAATTGAAGAAGAAACGAAGAAAAAGAGCTGAAAAACGACACTAATTCGTAATTAAAAAATTGAATTTCCTCGACGTTAAAGGCAATTAGCTTTAGAGAGAAGCCGATATAAAAAGGGAGACGCATGGTCTTATTAAACTATATTGGAAGTTTCAGTATATTATCATCTAGAAAGAGTTTGTCGGATAATGAGTCACGGTCAAGTGTAAAGTCAAATGTCTGGCGCGCTGGCAGCTGACGCGAATGTAATTAAACTCTCAATGTCATTTTCGAAAGTCTGATAAGAGGGGAGGAAAATTAATATCTGAAGGTCTTGCTTTTCACATCATCTGACTTCTTGAAAAAAATCGAACCGATCAGTCTGGGAATGTCTCCGGGGGAATATAAAAGACTTGGAAGGGAAAAAACTGCAAATTTGTTCCAAGTGATGTCCGAAGGCGTTGACAGCAATACGATCAGTTAGAGCCTGTGTAGGTGCTTGCGTGGGATTTGAAGTCACAGAATCGGAAAGTTGTTCTCTTGAGTAAGATACTTTGACCTTCAGTGTTTTACGTTCTCCTCAGAATAATTAAATGTATGATATTCAGCGAACAGCTTCCCCCACAATTCATTGCGCGAAATCACGACCCGCTACCATATTTCGGGCAAACACATCATGTCCTGCGTTGAAAACATGCCGAGTACGCTATGTCCAACGTGGATACGGGCAGCGCGGTGCATGCGGTGTGATGCGAGCGCCGCACCGCAGATATGTGCGTGAACGCAGGGAGTGTCCAACGTTACTGCGTGCGATTGTGTTGAGCAGTTGCGACGAACATGGCTTCCAGTTCGGTGCGCTCCGTGCTATTAATGGAAAGTAGTGTAATTAAAATGAAAATATTGAAGGAACACAAGAGACGTCACAGACAAAAGACGCACACAATCTTCAGAAATAGGTTGTCGTATGGAGAATTTCATCATCTGTATCCGCAGCTACGAGCAGATGAAAATGCCTTTCATCAGTACACAAGAATGACAATAAACACCTTTGACTATATTGTGAAAAGATTGGATGGTGCTTGTTATCATTAATTCCTGTACTCTCAGCTACGGAATCCCACTCCGTATCAACAATTAAACGATCTTTGTAACGAGGGTTTCTTTTATCCCACAAAATATTTCTTCTTTGCACTTCTGCAATAAGCCCTTCCATCTTTCTTGGCGACTGGCCACCGGACGGCAAATGCGATACAAAACAAACCTGTTTGAAAATCAAACGTTGCGTGCGTTGCGAGCGGACGAATCGCACGCGTCACGTGTCTACGTAGGACGGGCTCATTTCTGACTACAGGTTTGATCGGATACGACTGCCGCGTTGCTCGCATCGCCCCGCACGCACCGTGCTGCCCGTATCCACGTTGGACATAGCGGTATTCTGTGTATCACCTTTGCCGAAGTGATTCAAGGTATGATTCATGATTACATGAAGAATGTGTACGAATAAAATATAGCAAATTGTTCGAAGTAACACGACTTCTCACAGAGGGTTGTTAAACGTCCAGGAACCAAAAATTCTAATGGATTCTATTGGGCTTCGCAACAAGACAGGAACCCTTTTCTCTCGCATAATTTAAATTCGGTCCAAGTTACGTATTGTTTAATTGAAAAAGGTCCCTGGACCGTATTTAAATTGATCTACAAAAAAAATGTTCCTAGACCGCATTTAAATTCATCCGAAAAAAAGTTCCTGGACCGAATTGAAATATTTTCTAAAGATAAAAAGGTTCTACATAGTGCAGAACCCATTTACAATTGCTGATTTTCTCTCCTGGACCGGAATTGAATTTATTAAAATTCCTGAACTTTTAGCAACCCTGTTCTCGCATACTTCATACGCTCTCCTTAGCACTTGAAAATCTGTTTGCCTTTCATATTTCTTCCCAAAGTGCATTGCTTGATGACGTCAAGTCCTTTACCAATCAATCTTAATTTGGCATTATTAGGAACCTACAGTTTTCGCGAACAGGATTAACACCGAAAAAATGTTAATTGTTGCCAAAAAAAGTGTTTATATATGTGCAGTGACGTTCTAAACACATTTTATGCATTCGAAAAGACGAAATAATGTGAATTTGGCATGAAATGATAATTGTTGCCTTTTCCGGGAATTTCAACATATTTCGTGTTTAAAAAAACGAAGAATGCGCAAAAATTGTGTTCTAGGCGTCCCACGCCTTGGCTTTGCGGTCTAATGCTACGGGACGTGCGCAGGTTCGAGCGTGATTAGAATTTCTCTCCTGAGATTTCGGCCTGTGTACGGGACCGGTGGCAACCGTCATATATATATATATATATATATATATATATATATATATATATATATATATATACATACGCATATATGATGCGCACGTTTTCCAAATTTTTTTCCGAGAAAGAGTATGGCGAGTGTTATACATTGAATAATTCCCATAGCTCCATGAAATCACATGTAAATTGATGTTTCGCACGATTTTTCCACCATCTATCATAACTTTCCGCGTCTACGAGCAAAATTGGTGAGTTTTGGCGGGGGATCGAGTACGCATCTACCGTCACACGGGAGCCGTAACATCGATATTCGAAGTGGTGGGGTTTTGGCGGATATCGAGTGCGCGGCTACCATCACATAAGAACAGGAAGATTTGTATTTGTCGCGCGACAAGTGAAGGAATGTAACTTCCTCAAAAATCATTTGCAATGTATGAAATTGTCACAAATAGGCATAGGCCATAGGACCTGCAAATTAAAATACTAGTTTAATAATGAAAGTATGATTTTCGATGTGTTTCGCAGAAAAGTGTGCTACAATAAAATCGCGAATTTTGCGAAAAATAACACCGAACAATCGAGGTCCCTAGACATTATCTACTACTTTCACGATACTATTTGAATACTCTGTTTCGAGATAGCACCTCTTTTCTGGTCTTCAGCTGAAAAACTTTCTTTTTAACTGCGGAGGCACATTCGGATACCACTTCAAACCGTAGATGCTGTCCTGATAAAGAAGGGCTTGATCTGTATTTTCTTTATTTAGAGTAGCTTTTCTACCACTTTTGATTAATAGCGGCGATGGGGATGTGTGATGATTACATGAAGTTAATGAGGGACACTCCCGTTTAGGTCGGGACTTAAACGGTGAAATAGGCGAATGGGCTGGCTAATGTGGACTTGAAGCAAACTTCTTTTGTCTACCTCAAATCACAGGGATATTAAGATTTTATGATTGATTGGTTTGATTTATATTTCTTCGCCTTTCTGCAACTTTTGGTTAATCATGAAGGTGAGGATGAGTGATGATATGATGAAATTGATGAAGGGACACTCACAAAGAACACCCATGCCCAGGCCAGGTATCGAACCCGTGACCCTCGTAGTGCGCTGTGCTAGCCACTCCTTCACGGACGTCGGCTCAGGATTTGTAAGGCATTTGCCACTTGCAGCATCCTTTACTTGGACTGGCACGAGAAAACCACTTCCTCCAACGAATTGGTTTCCTCGTTTTCCTCCCTTATTTACGACTGCTAGAGGAAGATAATCCAAGTTGAGACGGAAGTAGAGGGCGGGAGATTGCGTCTATCACATCCAGATGGGATTTGCTTAATTGCTGCGACTGAAGGGAAAGGAAGATGCTCGCAGCCGATACCGGAGGATGTCAAATTGCTTTACAGGGGGCGCTAACAACGTGAGGATAGTTTGATAGTGCCATTAAGGAGGAGATGATTCTCGTCGTCTGTAATTGCTGAGCGCGCTGGCGTCTTTCTACCTGCCACAATACGGAATTCGAAAAGGAGCAGCTTAAGAGTCCTACAGGCAAGAAAGGTTTTAAGCTCTTTCATAAAATGTGCGCTCCAGCAAGAAGCTAGGACGTTATGAGTAATTGAACGGCAGAAGTTTCTTAATTGCTTGATTGATTTTTTATCAACGCAGCACATTAGCATGCAATGTTAATTGTAAAAAGCAGGCTTGAATATGCTTCCAGTATATGGTCACCAATGTACAAATATCATGAAAATGCCGTAGAGAGAATACAGAAGAAATTTATGAGATATTTTTATATTATATAAAATATAATAAGCCACTGCAACAGAATGTGACATGAAAAGTTTTGTTACAAGAATTTAATTTTAAGAGCCTTTGTAATAGGCGGGATATGCTATATCAATTATACTTGTATAAAACTGTATATTGGACAATAGTTATTTTCTCAGTCAACTGCAATTCAATACGAGGAAAAATAATTTACGTGGGTGGAATTTACTCATTCCTAAACACCTAAAACTCAGAAATATAAGAACAGTCCATTAAGTAGAATGTGTGATTTGTATAATAAGCTTTCAATTAATAACAGAGCTTAGATTTATCATTGCCTTTCTAACTTTACAAAATATTGATTGAATCAAAAGTATAATAACAAATATATTTTAATTATCCTGGTAGAACTATCTTATCTTTTAGTTTATTCAACAATTATGTACAAATAATATATTCAATATGTGTAATTATAACTAATTACAACTAATTTGTACTTGAATGGTGTAATTCAACTGAAAAATACCGATTGTTTAAGTTGATTATTTGCGATTATGTACGAATTAATTACTTGTACTATCGGTCTATGTATGTTTGTATGTATGCTAATTGCATTTGTTCTGTTTAGGATTTTTTTGTGTGTGTATGTGTGTTTATAAACTTACATTTTTTGAGATTGCTTATCTGCCTTCTGTAATTTGAGGATTTACCTCTGGTGAGGCAGTAATTGAATAAATAAATAAATTATTTATTGTCTAGTGCTTTACTACACTTATTCTACCACTATGTTTCGAGAGAGCACGGTATGCATACCATACATCCCTAGGTTAACAGGAAAGATAAGTAGAATTGGTTCAAAATTACAACGTAGGACATTATTCAGCAGTAAGAAGACACTAAGAAGCATACTATCAAACACCAAACCAGAGAAACCCCATAGAAGCTAGCAAAAACTGCATTCACAACATATAATGTGAATGCCTACATAGGAGAATCAGGACGCCCTCTCCAGAAAAGGATAGATAAACACAAGTAGTACACACGCAAAGGCGAAACAGATATACCCTGTCCCAGCTACCTGTAGAGCAGGGCCGCGCATAGCAGCAGAGAAGGAGAAGGGAAATCGAGTGGTGAAAGCGCAGCGTTGCCAACCGTACGGTCCTGATCGTACATGTACGGAAATTTCTAGACCTTAGTCCGTACGCTAAATGCACGGCTTGTCAAAATTTGTACGTGCATTCTTATCCCTAATATTTTCCTAAGAAATTCTTAAACAAAGCGTACGAACCTGGAGACAAAAATGCGGCCCGCTTGCCATGTGCGTACGGTAGTATATTTTTCAAACGTTTGCAACGCTGACAGTGAAGTAGGGAAAGCTGGTAACTCCAGTCTCTCATTACGCAATCCAGTTTCTGTCAATGTTCATTGGTGGAGCCGTCTCGAATCACTACTTGCGCAGAGACTTGTTCTCGTTCGCCTGGTCTACAGTTAGCTGGTACGGGGCTTAGGTCAAAAACATCTGAACACGCATTGGAGTGAATCACATAGAATTCAGTGGTGCAACGTAACAATACTACAGAAAGAACCAAATTGGAAACTAAGGAAAATCATAGAAGCAGCCTTCAAAGCAATGGTCCAAAACCCTACAAGTCATCCCAATGTAGAATTCAAGCACATATGGTCCCCTTTCATAAAAAAGTATAAATAGTAGCATAAATGAAGGAAAAATTAGTACAGAATTCTTGAGGGCGTCGTGAAGTAGTTGATTAAAGCAACGGATTTGTACTAAAATCCACAGGTCTTTCGTAGGTTCGATTCCCACCACCAGCAAAAGAAATGTCACCTAAAGAGGTGCTCTACTGAAACGTTGTGTTAGAATAAGTGTAGTTTAAAGCACTAACAATGGAAAATGTCCAATTAACATTGCATGCTACGGTAGAACCATTGTCACTAACATTCAGAGATCAGAATATTTTTCCCGTCAAAACTTACTTGATTTGATACGATTTTTGTTATTTAGCGTCGTTTTGCTGAAATTGTTGGCTAATCGCGACGATGAGGATGAGTAACGATGTGATGAAATTGATGAACGAACGCTCACAAAGGATGCCCAGGACTGGATTCGAACCCGAGACCCCTGGATGCAATACTACAATAAGCCCCTTGACTAAACAAAATTGAAGGCAGACCCATAAAAAGAAAAGAAGATATGTCTGTTAAAAACTTCCTTGCTCTAAACTAAAAGTACACTTCCTCTGGGGACTAAAGTCTCGTTACCTAAGTTAAAAACTGACGCTGGAAAGGGGCACTCAGCAGCAGAGGTGGTCATTTAGGTTCAACCTCCCTCACCCTCACACGCCCTCACATGTCTTCGGAGAGTGAGGTCTGCCCTCATGAGGGTCGCCCTCCGGAGGGTGACCCTCTCTGCTCAGCACACATAAGGACAAACGCAGGAAAACACAACCCCAGAAAGGATTATCCTAGCAGTGGGTTCAGTCGCCAGAGCAACGTTGGCCAGCTGAAGGTCTTGAGAACCGCTGTTCTAGGTTGCTTTAAGTTTAAAGAAGTGCGGATTAAATTTATCATCGAAAATTATTTGCCTATATCTGGTGTGACGCAAGTTGTTACACGATTGTTAGAAGAAACCAGTAACATTAGTTTGTACATCGACATATATGGTTGTGTCCTAATTGCGAACAGTCCTAGTTGCGAACAACGCCCAAATCGTCCTAATTGCGAACACATAAAAGTGAGAAATAATTTCATGTTGTAATTGCGAACACATGAAACTGAAAAACCTGTTTTCAAAAACAGATAAGGTAGTGACGTAGAGAGACAACTGGTTTGACTAACAACCTGCTTTGTAAATCCCTCCAAGGTCATTTCACCCTTTCAGTCTGTCGACGTAATCTGACTTTCAGTCGTGTGTTAATGACTCGAAAACCCCTTGGTGCCTTACGTGATGTGATACTGCTTTAACAGGAAGCTCCGGACAAATAATGTAGTGGAGGGATGGAACCGCAAAATCAACAGTGAGCTAGGTAGTCCACATCCGAGAGTTTAAAGCTTAAAGGCTGAGACAGGAAAGTCTAATGGGATGACTCTTAGGATGGAAATGAGCCTGGAAGATGTAAAACGGAAGAAATAAATGTGTTTTTTGTTTTTTGGCAAAGAGCACTGACAAGTATAAGGAGATTGGTTGTATTCCGAAATATTTAAGAACAGTGTCATATATTCTGAAATTTGAATTTGAAATTTAGGTAAAGTTAATAATTGTATTATTAAATGACGGAGCTCTTTTCAGTTAAGAAGTGTGCAATACGTATTCCTTTAAAAAATAGGCCACACTTTTATTATTAAATTATATATACACCGTGTCCATAAATATACTGTCATACTTTAAAGTGGTATTACGTCGCTTTGGATAATCGTATTTAAATTAAATTGGTGACATTTGAAAGAAAAACTAAAATATTTTTGTGCATGTCAACAATGGACACCAATATCAACAATGGACAACAATGAACGAGATCAAACATAGAAACTGAAATAAATTCACTCCTGACAACAATGGACGATGCGGGTTCATTGTTGGATATTTAGCAGGCAGGCAGGTTACATGTGAATGTTTTCCTTCAAAATTATGTTGTTATTACAGAAGATTTAAGAACGTAGTTGGTGTGTTTTAGAATATCATTACACGCAGAGTTTGGTGAACGTGGATCGTGGCTGCATACGTCATCAAAGGAAAGGCCATAGACTTGACGGTCTGTGACTTTTTCTTTATGGGGTTACATAAAAGATTGTGTCTATGTACCCCCATTGCCTCAAAACCTGCAAGAACTGCAAATTCGCATCACTTCTGGAATCCAGTCCATCCCTGTGGATATGTTGGAGCGTGTGTGGCATGAATGGGAATATCGCCTTGATGTCTGCAGGGCCACTCGTGGGGGCCACATTCAATGTCTATGAGTTGTAAAATAAAATATTTGAGTTTTTCTTTCAAATGTCACCAATTTCATTTAAATACGATTATCCAAAGCAACGTAATACCACTTTAAAGTATGACAGTGTATTTATGGACACGCTGTACTTTGGAGACTACTTTAATCATGTCGAATTTTCTATGATGCAACAAAACACTGACCAGTCTCAAATCTGGAACTGAGACCCTTTAAAAAAAATCGTTAAATAGACTCGGCAAATGTGAGAGAAAGTTGTAT
Source organism: Lepisma saccharinum (assembly GCF_977018435.1). Lineage (NCBI taxonomy): Eukaryota > Metazoa > Arthropoda > Insecta > Zygentoma > Lepismatidae > Lepisma > Lepisma saccharinum. The sequence goes on from NC_139245.1 coordinate 38,952,747, forward strand.
GTTTCAAGGCAGAAAAATGTGTTCGCGATTAGGACATAGTCCTTCGAGTATATTCCTGTTCAGGCAGCAAGTGTTCGCAATTAGGACTGTTCGCAACTAGGACTGTTCACAATTAGACGACACCGCATATGTTAATGAACATTAAAAGTCTTTAATTGGAATTGTTAACATGATAATGAAACACAGTAAATTCAATCTCTGCTCCCCATTAGGAAATTAACTACAAATCCCTTGGAGCCAACGCGGTTCATGGCGGACTTTATTTCTACCGTAATGAAACTTTTTTTAACAAGGTTGATGTGCTGAATTAATATTTCGATTTGTTTCCTCATGTGATTACCTATGTTTTATCTCTGTGTAATGATTTTTCTCTTTTATTTAGCGTTTCTTTTCTGCTACTTTTTGGCTAGTCGCGACGATGAGGATGAGTGGTGACTTGAAAGAACACTCACAAGAACACCCAGACCGGGATTCGAACCCGGAAACTTACGAGCCGGTGCAACGATTTTTCTTGCCGTCCACAGTTTTTCTGCTATTTTACAAAAATGATTCCAAAAAATTAAAATCTCAATTATCTTATTAAAAATACCGTTAATAATATGAATCAGCTATTTTAGAAACTAATTTCTATGTCTGAGAATCATGGAACATTTTTCTTAAACGCATCTTGAAACATTGTATAGAGATTCGGTATGGATTCGGTATGTTTTACGAGCTAAAATATATACTCCACTCTTTAGAATGTATGAATTAATATACTCAGGAAATTGTTTCACAATTAGTCAAAACTTGCAGAAATGCAAAGTAAAATAATTCTATCAGAAAATCGCAAAAAACAAAATCTGAAGACTATCCCTCAGATTTATACTATTTGCGAAAATATCCAGTAATCTTACAAAATGTAAGTATTTTGATCTTCATGCACAACAATAAGTCCAGTCAAGTTAGATCTCAACCTAGACATTCATAAGAATGAAACGAAACTTGATGGGATATGTAGTTCTACTTGTGTTGTATTTGTCATCAAAAGTCCCAAACAATCCCATGGAGTACTTCGGAGGAATGACGACATCAATATGGCGGCTATAAGAATTTGTAGTGTAATCTTTAAACGCGTATAACTTCACATAGAATAGAGATAGAGCCTTCGATTTTGCACTAAATTCAAGAGAACCAATTGGAACTTTCGTTCAATAAAGTACATTATCTGTATCAGACATTTTTTCAGCAATACATTAACAAACGTTGTAGAAAAATAGATTTTTCATCATCGGCTTTCAAGTTTTAGCGTAAATAGCCCAATAGTTACAAGAAGTACTGTGGTACTATGGAGCCGTGGTCGGAATAGCGTTTGACTGCAACGCCGGAGACCCTGGTGCGAATCCCGGTGTGGGTGATATAAGGTTGGAATTTTCCCAGCCTTGTAACCGCATAAAGCGGCTCTGGGGTTCACGCAGCCGCAAATAAAGAATGTATCGGGTCCTACCTCCGTATAACTCTGAATGTGCCTCATGGCATGGTGCAAAAAGTGCACGGGGAACTTGAACTTTACCTTATGGCACTATGGTACTATTGTACATTTCCTAGAATTGAAATTGTAGGTACATGTATTCTCGATCCACCCTGCTTTTCGAACATTTCCACGAACAAGGCTCAATTTGCACACTTCGCTTTTAACGTGAACTACGTCTCCTTTTCATCCATTCCTAGGAACATCTCGTTTAAGGGCAGTTTAATGTATTTCGCCCTTAACAAATTCAACGTTTTAGACATCCTTGGAAGAGAGTCTCCTCGCCTGCCTTAAGATGCTTCGCTTGAGCTGAAAGACGATGAAGTGTTTCTCCAGACGACTTCCAGGAATCGACCAGGGGATAATCTCCCTCGAGCCTCCGCCACCCATGACCTGCGAGACCATTCCCGACGCCACCAGAGTGGTGGGCGGAGATTACGCAAATGAGCATCACAAAGTTCAAATTCTCGTCCTAATGCGACATGGCTCGCTTCTTCTGCGTGGAGACCGCTTCAAGTGTGAAGAAGCAGGTCATACACGTTGGCGTATTTCAGCGAATTGTAGGAGATCTTTCCTCAATTGTGCCGTATGACACAGGAATAGGAACTTTTGTAGGGAGACCGCAAACAAAAGGACCTTCGGCCAAAAGCCATCGTGCATCTTCCCCTCCATCCGTTCAACTCGGGCCATAAGGAAGCTTGTTCCACTCTACCTCTCCATCCTCGCGCGAGTACGACGCACAGGACGTGCGGTTCTGCGCATGTTCTGTTGCCTGTGGTCGCAGTGTACCCAGCGGTGGCACAACTCCTGATATTTTTAGTTTTGTTTTGTGCAGCGAACAAATATTTTGCATATACAGGGTGTCTCATAAGTAATAGCGCAAACTTACACAGGTGAAAGTACACGATAATAGAAGCAAAAATGTCTCAGTAAACATGGGTCTGTAAACGAGCCGTTTTGGAGATAATTGCGAATGTGTGACTACAAGCCGCCACTGACATCATTGTTTGTAAACGTCTTCCTAGTTGGTAAAATGCTAATAATGTGTGCGAATGTATGGTTACAAGCCGTCATTGATTGCATTTTGTAAACACCGAGTGCATTATTCCTTGCGCGGTCCGAGGTTTGCTCTTTGTTTACAAAACATAACATTTCCGAGAGGTGGCGTTGTGATGAAACAGAACATTTCCGAAAGGGGGCGTTGTAATTAAAAAGAACATTTCCGAGTGGTGACGATGTATTCCTTGTTAAAGTAATTAGAATGTTCAATAAAAGCAATGAGATCTAATTACCAACTAGGACGACGTTTACAAACACTGAAGTCAGTGACTGCTTGTAAGCACACATTCGCACAGATTATTAGCATTTTATCAACTAGGACAACGTTTACAAACATGAAGTCAGTGGCGGCTTGTAACCACACATTCGCGATAATATCGAAAACGGCTCGTTTGCTGACCCATGTTTACTGAGACTTTTTTGTTTCTATTATCGAGTACTTTCACCTGTGTCAGTTTACGCTGTTTCTTTTGAAACACCCTGTATATGTTCTGATTAGTTCAAACTTTTCGGACTTTAAAATGCAACATGTCAATGAAAATCCAAATTTAAATTAATTTAATGATGGTGGCCTGAGGAAACTGCAAGATTTCTGTCTATCCAGTGGTTAACAACTATCTCCAACCTAATTTTATATTTATCGACAAGGCCAATCTACTTGGCGGAGTAGCTAGTACAGCTCCCTATGACGCCAGGATGCCGACTTCGAATCCGAGAATAGGTGTTCCTTGTGAGTGTCTTCATCAATTTCATCATATCATCACTCATCCTCATATTCGGTCGTATAAAGTGGGTACCTGGAGGAAACTCTGGGGGGTAAAGGCGGACAGGGGCATGGTGCTGATCGCATCACCCTATACGCCTTCATGACGTAGTGCAAAGCAGGGGAGCACTTTACTTTTTACTTTATATTTATCAACAAGCCTAGACAAAATCGAACTATTGCTCTTTATGATTGATTATGCCATAATTTACTTATTAATATGTTATTTCAAAGGTACATATTAACTAATACACAGAGTTTTGGAAAAATCAGAAAGGTACCGTATTAACGAGTAAAATTGTTGGAATCAGGCATTGACTTAAAAAAAATATTTTAAAAAATAATAATTTCCTGGGCCGCTGTCTCACGGCGGTTGAGAACCATTGACATAGGAGACCGGAGTTCGATTTCAGGGATGGAGATATGTGTCTCCATAATGCATCACTGGGGCTTACCCAGCCACTAATAGTTGAGTACCCCCTTTGGGGAGGGGGTAAAGGCAGCAGAGCATGATGCTGATTACATTACCTCCAATGTTGCCGAGATGGAAAATTAGTTTTTCTTTTTTAACTTGTTTTAGGTAAATTTTCCTTCACTGAACGCAAAGGGCCGAACGTTTTTTCTTAAGTAGGCTTAATACTGAACAAAACACATATACTCAAAGGAGAAAAATTTATTGTTATATAAAATGCCACAGTATTGTTTTGATAGTGAAATCGGTTAGTTGAGAAGCCAACATTCCCATTCGCCTTGAGAACTATATGGGGTAAAACTACATTTAATAATATTTTCAAAAGCTCTATTAGATTGATTAGAACTGCAACGTGAAGAGATATCCATAATCTAGAACTCACTGATCTATTTTCTGATACCCTTGAGCATTTTGACAGAATTGAAATAAATAAGCACCTTATGGGAAACTGCACCTAATGACCGTATGATTTGGTGGACATAGGAAATGTACAGGGTGGTCCAAGAGTCACGATCGTAAATTGACATAACACTATTATTGCGGAAGAAAATGCGGTAATCAATGCAGAAACTGTATTGAACTGAACAAGATACCTTAAACAATTAAACAGGACAAGAATACCTGTAAGATTATTGTAACTGCAGCTGTCAATGATCGAAATTCTCGGTATGCAAGCGGTCACTGGCGTCATGATCAACATAGTTTACTCCAAACACCACTCCTGCTCATGCAAGAATTCGATCTCGAGACTCCTGCCGCCATAGCGCGCAGTGCTAACCCCTCCGCCACGGAGGTCAACTGTCGTATGTTAAAAGTTCTTGCATGCATATGTAAGTATCGTATCAAGCAAAATCTGACATTTTCAATACAAGCATGACGGTAATTGAATAATTGCAACCCTTGCAAGGGAAGTAATTTTAACGTCAAGCCTCTTCTGTTTGCAAAATGATTGAAATATTCTTCCCTCCCCGTCACGCAAACGCTGCCCAAAGCACATGTTAACACGCCACGAAACGAAATGGCAAAGTGCCCTTTGCAAAGAGAAATGCACCCGCAATTCCTATTCATGCATCCAGAGTTGTTGCGTGCGACGCTGTGAAGCACGGTTCCTTCTCTCGACATCTAGGACAATGTAGGAACACGAAAAGAAAAGGATTATTTAGTTTACTTTCTATCTGCGAACTTTCCTCCATAGCGTTCGTGTTCTTCAGGAAGGATATGCCGACATCCATGCTGGAGTGGTGAGCACATCGCGCTACGATTCCAGAGGTCCCTTGTTCGAATCCCGCAGTCCGTTCTTTGTGAGTGTCCCCACGTCAATTTCATCCAGATCTTTGCGATTAGCCAACAGTGGAAGAAAAGCGAGGTTTATATGGAGTAATAAAAATTCAAATTCCGTTTATCCATGGAAGCATGTGAATGGGGATTTATTTAACAGAACTGACGACATTCGCAGACAAGGAAAAGACAAAGTATCCAGCTGTATAATAAATATTTAACAAAGCAGACGGGAGTTTCAATGATGGGCACTGCTTGACATGATGACACCTCTGTCGCTAATTGTCAGGCAAGGAAGCACGATGTTTAATTTATGGAGGTAGTAGAAATGCAAAGCGATTTGTCACTGGCGAAAAGTGAGACGTAAGGACCACTCCAGACAGAGAACACCGTTCCCTACGCATGAATAACGCACAAGGGTCGAGTCGAGGAAGTGGTTCAATACCTTTTAAACATGTACAACTCCCTTGACTCCACTTCCATCTTATCTCTGTCAGTCAGTTGCGAAATCAATCGCGTTGTATAAAATGATTACAAGGTCAACAATGACAACGTCTAATCTTCCGAAACATTACCATTTCACAACATTAGCTTAGCGGTTACAGTATTTGTCTTGCAATTTCGTAGCATTTCTGCGAACTTTCCGTGCCTAAGAAGCATATTCGATTCTTTTCGCATTTTGCCGTTTCAAACTACTCTATTTTGAAACGGAAATGGACAGTTAAGGAACGTTCATGCATACTCCATTCGTACATTGGCGTTTCGCAATTCTAACAAGCGCATCTAACGTCATAATTTAGTTCCTGTATTAATAAGCCATTCTGTGAAAGTTCGCTACCTAGAATATACGCAGCCGTCGAGGTTGCAAAATGTAAGTGCAGCGTATTAATAAATTAGAATCTCTAAGTGTTAGTCAACGTTCGATAACGACAGGGCGTTTCAAAAGTAAATTTGATTGCTCCTAGCAATAACCGTCAAAAATAAATAAATCAATATATACAAGTATTATCTACTCAGAAAGGAAGGTTTCCTTCATAAAACCAACTGTTATGGCATTCTCTCAAATTAATAAATAAGATAATCCTTCTCATTCATTATCGTGTGGCACATATACGTATGTGTGTGGAACGTACGTGTACAGGCAAACACGTAAACAGTTGTAGCTTGAAAACTAGTGGTTTTTCATGTAACCAACGTTGAAATATATGGGAATTTTTTTCTTAGCGAGCAACAGTACGCGACTAATGAAAGCAGAAGGATACAGACAATCCTGCTTGTTAATTTTGACTATTCATTATAATCAAAAATGAAAAAGGTTTTTACATCGGGTTTTCAACATTTTGAAGTCCCGTCCGTTGTATTTTCAATACTTTACTTGAAACAGGAAACTCCATAAATCGTTTATTACAGAACTTCAATTACGGGATAAGAATTTACATAGCAGGATCATAATTGTCGATTTGTAATGAAGGGGTCCCGGGATCGATACACGGTGGAGGCACATGCCACAGTGATTCGGATCCCACTTTAAACTGTAGGTCCAGTCCCAATTAGCCTCTCTGTACATAAAGTAGACTTAAAACAACAAATCAATCAATCAAGCAGGCAAGCAGGGTCATTATTTGAAGTTTTGTGACTGCTGGCATGTTGTTCGCATCTTGGCGAGTCTTATGGGTTAACCGAAAAAATATGAATTTTAGTGGCATATAATCTTAGATGTCAACACCGGCACTCCCACATTTTGTATGCAGACAGGCAAAGTGTACCTAAAACATTTTTTGTTGTAAATTATTGCACCTGGCAACATTAGCAAAGTATAGAGTTGTAGGAGCGTAGGATAAAGCCAAATCATGGTAACTATTTTAGGGAGGTATTATGATACACTTACCACGACTAAACTGATGGTAATCCTCGATGACCTTCTCAGCATTCTTCCTGGCAATATAAAACCACTCAGACGTGTTACTCAGGTACTTGTATTCCACTGCAAGATCCTTGACCAGTATCGGCCCCTCCGGCAAACGGTACGCATACGGACAGAACAGCAAGTAGTTCTTGTACTGGTACTCGTCGTAGCAGTTGCCGGCGGCGAATATGTCGTCGTCAAACTCGACCATGGAGAAGACCGAGGCGTGCAAGAGGTACTCGGAATCCATGACCTCGGGCTCTGCGTACTTCCACAGCCGGGTGAGCATGTTCGCCCTGTTCACGGCTACGTCAGCCTCTATCCGGAAGCGTTCCTGTGCGTACCTGTCCACGACACCTTCCCCCAGGTTGAGGTCCGTCCCCGCGCTGCAGTTCGCCCCGAGGAGTTGCTGGGATTCGACGATCCTCAAAAACCTCGTCACGACGTCCATGTCCTCTCGAGAACGTCGAGGATCGGCGTCGTCGAGACCGAAGACGGTTCCTCCGTCGCTATCGTTCGTCGGTGCACCACCGTCCTCGTCGTCGTCGTCGCTTCCGCTGCCTTCGAACACGTCACCGTACACATACTCCGTCGACACTTCCGCGCGGTTGGCCATCGTGATCGCCGGATCCCTATCCTCGTTCATTTTTTCCATTAGTGGCGCGGACGTACCCTCGACGGTGGTGGGTTTCTTTGTTGCGTGCACCTGTGCGTCTTCCGTCATTGTTGGCGTAGCCAGGGAGGAGGTTGTCTCAAGATTGGTAGGTGACAGGGTGACAGGTTCGGGGGTGGATTTTAAAGAAACGTCAGAAGGATTTAACTGTGTAAAATTCGAACCAAAGGACGGCAAAGATTGTCTTTCAACTTCCCATTCGCTACTTCTAAACTTCATTCCTTTACCCCCGCGGGAGAAATGAGTTCTTGATTTCCCATGACGTATGCCACCAACCCGAAAGCGAGCAGTCCTCGCATGGCTAAAGCCGTAATCAAAATCCTCATACTCCACACCACCATCTCTCGCTTCGTAGACAGAACCCTCGAAATCGTCATCGAATTCCGACGACTTAATACCACGCAACGCGTTGTATTCCCGCCCCTCCGCTAACGAGGAGCCAACGAGCATCGTAACAAAGGACATAATGAAAGTTCCGTGCCCCAGTGAGCCGTACATGTCCTCCGGATAAGGCGGGATCTGTTACGTAAGGTCATCCGCGACTAGGTCACCCACGACGAGAGATCGCATCACAAAGGCCGAACGGAATCTCGACACGCGACGAGTGCAACCGGCGGTCGAGCAACAACTGGTTCCGCGAGAGACGGTCGCTCTCCATGCCCGAGGACCGTGCGCCGATCGCAGTGGCATCTATCGGCCGCGAGCGGAAGTCGCCACATTGATTTCACGCCTTAATACTACTCGCACACGTTGGGAGGTAGTGAACGACTGACAATAATCCCCGCTCTTTACAAGTCTACTCTAGAGAGCGTATGGTATCTGTATGCTTAAGCTAGCTACAACATAATTGGACACAAATATTATTTAAATTTAGAAAATAAGTTTACGTCGGGGTGCTCATACTACCAACAAAAATTTGTGCAATAAAAACTGAATGAGTTAGGTTAGAAAAAATGTCTCACAACACTTTCACCGAATCTAATTATCCTTGAAGTTATTCAAAATTCGAAGTTTCATCGATTGATTGATTTGGTTTATTTTACTTCGCATTTCTGCCACTTGTGGCTAATCGAGAAGATGAGGATGATTGATAATATGATGAAGAGACACTCTCAATGAATACCCATGCTGGGACGCTTGGCGATCCCTGCTAAACGCTACGCCACAGAGGCTGGCAAAGTTTCTTTGCATCACTATTAGTAAAAAACAGTATTTCGTAATTACATAAATGCTATTTAAATATAGTAATGTAATTTTTAAAATATTTTAAAGCAAACCTACGGTATATTGAAGCTCGTAATTGGAATGGAATACTCACCCGCTAATATTGGTAAATATTTTGAGCAACTCTTAATTGTTACAATTTCCATGCATCGATATCTGTGGGAATCGGAAAGAATATCGGTATGGTTATCGCTTCAAAGTGGTATCGGAGCAGCCCTAGTAATTTCACGCCGGTTTTCTGTCACGTTTGGCTAATCGCGACGATGGAGATGAATGGTGATGTGGCATTAATAAAAGGGACAATCATAAACACACATGGACAACATAACACATTTCCTACAGAGGATGATCCTGGCTGTAGGTCCGGGCGCCAGAGTCTCGTTAGTTTCCAAAAGGCTGCCCAGAGCGGAATAACTGGTCTTCAAATTCTGAAGTAATGACTTAACGCTACTATCAAAAACAATGGTAAGCATTGTTTAAATTGAAGGTGACAAGTCAGGGAATTTACAGTCTTACTTCGTTACTAATGTTGTTAGAAGTTAATCAAATATTATCAATTCATCCAGTATGTAGAATAAAAAACGCTGAAACCATATATTACGCTAAATTCATCATTACAACTAGATTAACAGACATCGTTTCATTCGAATATAAGTTATTGCATGTAAAATCATCACTCTTATTTTCCGCGACTGGCGAAAAAAACTGAAAAACATACATTTTGCGGTTTCGCGTGTCAGTCTGGTTCAATAATGAATGCGTTCCACACGCTAAATGGTGACGAAAAGAGTCGGTTTTGGTTCGAATATTGTCTACGGAGAAAACTAAAAGCATTTTCGTGTTAATTGTATATATGTATTAATGCTTACCTGTTAAATGGCGCAATGGTTTGAAAGAATATCCTAACATTCTTATCGGAAAACAATCTACCTTTCTCGTTGTAACCTGACGTGCAGCATTATGGATTCCTTTTTAACTTCTCCAAAGCCTATTTCGTTGCACTTTATTCATTCTTAAGTGTCTAATTGGTTACAAAGTGCAACACCGAGTAGTCTATTTTCTTTATTTGGTGTCACGCAATGTATTTTGTGCACTACGTTCTGGAGTGGTGTATGTACCAGTGGCGTACCAGTGCTCATACGCCCGGCGTTCCCTGATTTAAAATTTCAAAATTACGTAAATGCTGTAAATATAAAGTAAATCTTGACTAATTTCATATATGTTTGACCTTCATGGCATTATAATAGCTATTCCTCGCGCTCCGCTTGCAAGGCTCCACTAACAACACTCGTTCCAGCATTTTTTTCAATGCCTTTCCTGCCTAGACGCCGGGCAGGTTCGGCGTAAAGAACTCTATATTCCTTGCTGCCTTTCTGAATCTCTACAGCACGCGCGCAAATGCTCTCTCGTACGCCAGCGTATGGAGGAGAGGGCTACGTGATTGGTTCATGTGACCCTTTCTGCCTTCTGAAGCAGACGACAGCGGTAGAATTCCTACCCAGTTATTCGCGCTCATGCCACTCGTGCTATGTGATGCTACAATACGCAATATTGACTGACGTAACTTCACCAAACTCAAATATACCATTTCTAAATTACCATTGCATTGTATAATTTATCGCACGAACAGCGATGTGTATTAAAAACTAAAAGATCAACATAGTTTTTGTCAAATAAGTTGGTGAAGTCCTCGTGGTAGAAGTTCAGCCTGAGCCTGCTCTACCACTTAACCCGCAAAGCTATTATTTTATTATTATTATTATTTTTTCGTTAGCATCTAACTGCTTAATATTGTGTCAATGGAAATGTTTGGCATTCATTTGAAAACTCTTAACATCGAATGGTCTGTGGACAAAATTATCTTAAAATGTTTATCACCATTCCAAGATGCAATAAACAGTGGTCTGAATTACTAATCGGCACTTTTACGTCAGTAGAGTGTACGATAGTTGGATCATCCTTCCACCTCCGTGTCAGTGTGTCTTGCACAGCGCGCCAAGACGACAGAGGTCCCTGGTTCGAATCCCGGCGTTAGCACTAGTGTTCTCCATGAGTGTCCCTTCATCAACTTAATAAATATTACTCATATTCATATTCGCGATTAACCAAAAGTGGTAGAAAAGCGAAGTAAAATAAACCAAATCAATCAGTAGTTGGATGGCCCACAACAATTACGTCTACTGTTGTTCAGAGGCACTTGCGATTGAGGTAGGTTTTCTAATGACTTGCGTCATACCGAATAGTATAAAACACCAGAGTTCAAAACATTTGTGGCATAGTGAGGCATCTCATTTTCTATCTAAAACATGCATAGATGATGTTTTATTGAAAACCCAGCGGACTTCAGGCAAATAAACAATACATGTGACGACTAATTCCATAAGTAAATGATTAAGGAAAAAAGGGCCGACCCTTCCTTCGGACTTGGCGTTCCCACCCGAAATGCCCATGATACGCCACTGGTATGTACAGTGTAGTATATGCTCAGCTGGTACAGTCACGGACACTTCTGGATTGTAGCGATCATATTCGCTTTTAACGGTATTGTTACGAGCGAGAAGTGACCATGACTGTACGTGTAAATGAACGTTGAAAGTACAAGACAGACATACATGTGTTGAATCTTCTGAACACGAACACTGCTACTAGTGTACATCCGTCTACTTGGTTTGAAACTGAACTTTTGCCTGCACGCATCTTTGCAGTTGACAAGACTGAATGATCGAATTGCAGCTTTCATTCTATATGCCAAGGGTTCTAAACCTTTGGCCATGAAATTGGGCGGGTGGGGCTGTTGCCACTTTGGATCACAACCCCGTGTGTTCGGTTAACGGCAGTCCGACGTGTATAGTCCACGCGTTTACATCGTTAACGTTGAAGAACTGAAGAAAGCTGCCGCCACGAACGTGGATGGGAATAAATAGCGGGCGAGTTGTTTTCGTCCAATCACAATCAACCTTCAGCCAATGGGCGCATCTGTCATTCTGCTCGTCTACTCCACGTAGAGTCTCAGTCATATGACTGCGGATACGCTGTAGCCGTTCTTTGCAACTTCAATGTGGAGACCGTAAAGGTGCTTGTGCGCGGAGGAACAAGCTGGCGTTGAGTAGATGTGTCGCAACACTGTGCGTTGAATGTGATTGTTGCAGCTGGGTTCGGGGGGGGGGGGGGCGTGGACTTCAAAGCCAGCCTGTCGTTAACGTAGCTAGCGCGTCGACCATAGACATGGGAATCCATTTCTGGGGCCTGTAACAAACTTTCAATTCACACGATCACCAGCTCTGTATCGAATGGGACTCGAAAGTGCCTTGGAGAGAGGTGTGTCTGACACTCTAACTAGGCAACGCAGCCCGGTTGTCGTTGTTACACAGTGCGCGGGAACCAGCGACCTTCTTCCCGCTCTCGCTTTGCTTTTCCCATGTGAGTCACCAGCGAAACTCTGTCCAACCGCCTACTTTTATGGCCGTGCGTTTAGTCAGATACTAAACGGAAGGAGGAATAGAGGCCCGGAGCGAGAATAGCATTTGGTGTTACCTGCACTGAATTCCCCCACATCCTACCTGCAGCTTAGAACAATTTTTTGCCATTCTTACGTTCAGTGGCAAGGTTTGGGTTCCAAAACTGGGGTGGAGGGGAAAGGCGCCAAAACTGGGGGTGCAAGGACAGTTTACTTTCCCTCAGGCCAGGAATTCTTTGTAGGGGGGGAAGTCATACCTAGAGGGGGCAAATTTTTAATATATTGTGTCGCATTATCAGATATAGCAGGGTACACAGAGGCACTTGCCCCCTGTCCCCAAAGAGATAAGTAACAGATATTGCAACAAACAAAAAAAAATCGAGAAATCAAATAGTAATATTTCGATAATGACCTTTCCAGATTCCCAAAAAATATAAAGTTTAACATACATAGACTAATAGGGGCTGTATCTACTTGATATTTACAGGTCGATAATGTTAATAGACGATTAATATGTACCAACGGCTTCGGGCCTCTCTGCAGAACTGATTAAGGGAGCCCTTTATAAGATCATGCTTCATAATGATTCCCTCTAGTTTCCAGTATGCAAGATTTTTACACACAAAGGAATCTAACGAGAATCCAACAACACCATTGTGTTGTGTTATGCAAGAAAATGTTAAATAATTAAATAATAATGGTTACATAGTATCTACACTTTCATGAATTATGTAAAAATTTGTAATGCATTTTTTTGGACTTGCTAGAACATTAAAACATGGGTCCCTTAGTCCACCACGGACTCTTATTTCCTTCAAAAGGGAGACTCTTGTATCACTACAGACAATGTTTGCCTATTGGTTACATTAACCATTTTGCAAAATATTGTGTGAATTATATTATAGTTGAAATACATGTTTTGACACCTGGCAAACAAATAGGAATCCCTTGATTGATCAATGACTTCTTGGATTACAGTGTCACCATTAATATTTCATATTAAGTTTCATAAAAATAAATTGTTTTAATAGGGCGCAAATGATTTTAACATTTTTTTTTCAAAAAAGATCGTTTTATTTATATAAAATTTGAAATCGAGGGGTGTGGCAATTGCCTATGTGCCCCATCAAGTGCCCTTGGCCGTCTGGAAATAAAATGCAAGGAACACCTAAAAACTAATTCCAACATGAGTATCCAATTGTCCTGCTATTCTTAGATTCTTCAAGTCTTGTTTTTGTACTTCAATGTTTGCTTCCCATAGAATGGACTTCCGTCCAAGATCGGGGGGTGGGGGACAATGCCACCTGTGGTTGCGGCACTGTTTATGAGTGTCTCTTCATCAATTTCACGTCATCACTCATTGTTGCGATTAGCTACACTGCAAAAAAAAGGGTGTGTTTGGGGTGAGTTTCGCTCTTTGGAGGCTTCGAAGGTCAGAATACTCAGAATCCTCACCCTTTTGAGTGAGTTTCTAGTAGTGGGATTGATGCTACAACAAGCACCACTTACAAGTGTAGAAAAGAAGAGGCTATTTGATTGAACAACCCGATTTGCCTATACTTAAAACAATGGCAAGAGGGGCTTATACCCCAATTCTTCAGGTGTGATATGCTCTGAATTTTTAAGAATTTTGAATTCTAGTGTAGAAAGGAAGAAGCCTCAACAGATAGATTTGCCTACACTTAAGACTATGCCAAGTTCCATATGATCTTATTGTTTACAGTGTGTTTTTCTGTCAAAATTCCTGGGATTTTGAATTCTAGTGTAGAAATGGTGAGCCCCCCCCCTCAGATTGATTCTGCCATGTGTATATTAATATAAAGCTCATAGCTCCTGGGTTCTGAGACCCAGTAGAGAATGGCGCATAGCCCCATGGTTTTTATTGCCTTGTAAACAAGAGGCTCGGGTTTGAGGCCTGACAAAATATGAGATTGAAATACATGTGGCAAAATAATATCTCCACACGTGAGATTTTGAGAATAATTATTGTTAGTTGATATATAATTGTTAGCTCCCAGATCTGAAAACCTGGTAAAAAGTGTTATACAACAGCATAAAAAAAGCAAAATTATTTTATATTGGGGATCACCAGGGTCAAGTTACTGCTGTTGAACTGGGTATAAAAGCACCAGCTCAGCCATTAACTGCTGTTATAATTGTTTTGGCATAGTTCTGTTTTTTTTTTGGACCAAGAAATTTTATATAAATAAACAACAAAAATGCCAAATCAAAAATATTGCAATCAGTGTAATAAAAATATATCTAGTTCTAATTGGGCTAGGCATTGCCATATTTGTGACCGTAAGAAATGTAGAAAGGCCACAAAAATATGTCCAAGATGCCATAAAATATTAAGCAAGGCATATTACAAATGGCACAAGTGTAATTCTTATGTACAGTCATCAACATTGCCCCCACAACCATCTACATCTGGTCTGAAAAGAAAGCATGAAGCACCTGTTAATGCTTCACCAGCAAAGCAGCCACGCTATGCACCACCCATCCATAGCAGTTTTAATGGCCAATTAAGGGATTACCGGTTTGTATCAGAGCCAAGATGTGGTATTAAGAATTTTTTGAACAGTGTAAATCCTGATGTGCAGGCAATTCTAAATGCACAAAATGGCTCTTATAAGCTGTCCCTCAAATTGTTTACACAATATAAGAAGCCAAATGGCACAAAATTTACACAGCCCCACATAACAGAAACTGTACCGGTATATTCAAATGCAAATTCAGACAAAATAATAAGCAGTTTGATAGAACAATTAAATATTAAACACTCTGAATTTGCAGCAAAAGAGTCTGGATGGAGCCTATGCGGTTCTCCACACAAGTTATATGTTAATATTTCTGAATTCAGCCCATTACAAGGATCTACATATCTGCCATTACCTGCTAATATTAAAAACAAAAAAGCCGTGGTTAATATTGAAAATAATGATGAGAAATGCTTTTTGTGGTGTATTTTAGCTGCTTTGTTTCCAGCTTCAAGGAATCCTTAGAGAATAAGTTATTATAAACAGCATGAACATGATTTTGATGAAGCAATGGAGGGTTTAGAATATCCAATGTCTGTTCAGAATATTGATAAATTTGAAAAAAAGGCCAGGCACATCAATGGCAAACAATTATCTATTAATGTTTTTATTTGTTCTACTGGCCGTGGCAATTGCTTGATAGATCCTCTCAGAATCAGTACACCTGATGATGAATCTGCTGTTCCGATTGATCTGCTCTTAATTGAAGGGGATGGCACATATCATTACACTCTGATACATAATCTTGAAGCTTTAGTGAGAAAGCAAATAGACAAAACTCATAGAATATTCAAGTTGTGCAGAAGATGTTTGTCTGTATTTGATGGTCAAAAAATGGTGAATGGGGTTCGTGAAAAAAATGCAGAAATTGCTAAAAACAAGTTAATTGAGCATCTGAAATACTGTGGGAATCATAAACCTCTTCATATGCTTATTCCTAAGCCAAGTGAAAATGCCAAATTCGAAAAGTTTGAAGCCTTGTTGGAACACCCAGCATATATAGTGTGTGATTTTGAATCAAATCTCAAACCTCTTGCATTCTGTAGCCCAGACCCTGATGAATCCTCAATTACACCATACCAGCTACATGAACCTTCCAGTTTTTATTATGTGGTTGTACAGGGTGGTGTGGTTAGTAAAGAATATTTATACATGGGAGCAGATGCCATCAAAGAATTTGCACATAGAATAGAAAATGAGTGCCATGACATAGCATCTAATATTTTATTAAAATCAAAACCCATGTTGCCTTTAACAGAGGAACAGATTGAAGATTTCAACAATGTAGAAAAATGCCCGGTATGTGATTCTGAATTTTCAGATGCAAATATCAAGGTTCATCACCATTCTCATACAGATGGTAAATTCTTAATGGCCCTGTGTAATAGCTGCAATATTGAGATCAAGAGACCAAAATTTGTCCCTATATTTTGCCATGGAGCATCCAATTATGATTTCCATCATTTGATCAGGTACGAGGGTTTTGACAAGCAGAATTTAAATATTTTAGCAGAAAATGATGAGAAATATATTGCCATTAGAAAAACAATTAAAGTTAATGGTGTTTCTATTCACTTAAGATTTCTTGATTCATACAGAATTTTATCTGCTAGCCTGGCTACACTGGCTACTCAATTATCTGATGATCAATTCAAAATCACATGTGCTTTGTTTCCAAATCAGGACCTGAAATTAATTAGGCGGAAGGGTGTATATCCATATGATTATATTACAGATTTTTCTAAATTTGATGAGTGTTCTCTGCCACCACAACAACAGTTTTACAGCAAAATCAGAGGATCTGGAATCACTGATGAAGATTATCACCATGCCCAGTTGATGTGGAACAATTTAAAATGCCAGACATTTGGTGATTATCACAAGGCATATTTAAAACTTGATGTCACTCTCTTAGCTGATATATTGCAGGCATTCAGAAAATCTTCCATGCAAAATTATAAGCTGGATCCAATGTATTTTTACAGTGCTCCGGGCTTAGCATGGTCTGCAATGTTTTTAAACACTAAAATGCAATTGGATCTGATCCAGGATCAGGACATGTATCTGTTTATGGAACAATGTATAAGAGGAGGCATGGTGCAATGTTCTCAGAGATATGCCAGACCAAATAACAAATATATTCCTGATTATGATCCAGCACTGCCATCAAATTATATACTGTATGTATATGCAAACAGCCTGTATGGTTATGCTATGATGGATAAACTGCCATATGCAGGGCTTGAATGGGTTGAAGATTTCAATATTGAAGATCTTAAAGATTTTGATGACAGTGACTATGGCCTCTTCTTAGAGGTTGATCTGACAATTCCTGATGATTTACACATCATATTTTCTGATCTGCCCCCAATTCCTGAGGTTAAGTGCTCACCTGGCTCTAAACAGAAGAAATTGATGATGACTCTGGAGCCAAAACAGGGCTATGTCATATATTACAAAAACCTCCAGTTCCTGATGCATCATGGTGTTCAAGTGACCAAAATTGGAAAAGTTTTGAGGTTCAGGCACTCAAGATGGTTGAAGCCATATATTGATACAAACACAGAGCTTCGAACATCTGCAATGAGCCAATTTGATAAATCTTTGTTTAAATTGATGGTCAATTCTGTGTATGGCAAAACAATTGAAAATGTCAGAAAACATACCGATGTTAAAATAATTACTGACCCCAGCCTGAGCAAAAAATTGATAGCAAAGCCAAACTTCAATTACAGAAGAATTTATGATGAGAATATGGCACTTTTCAACATGAAAAAAACAAATATTAAGTTTGATAAGCCTATTTATGTAGGGGCTGTGATATTGGAATTGGCCAAATTACACATGTTAAAATTGTATTATGATGTGTTGAAACCTTTTTATGGTGATTGTGTAAAACTGATGTACATGGACACGGATAGTTTTGTTCTTGATATTCAAACAGAAGATGTTTATCAAGATATAGCACAGCCTGAATTGTTTAAATACTTTGATACCAGTGAACATACAAAAATTAAACACCACAACAAAAAAGTGCCTGGCAAGTTAAAAGATGAGACACTTGGTGATGTTATTGTGGCATTTGCTGGGTTAAGGGCCAAGATGTACAGTTTGAAACATGTAGTGGTGTTGTTGCCAAAAAAGGCCAAGGGCATTGGCAGAGTGATTGTGGAAAAAGAGCTCCAATTTGAAGATTACAAAAATTGTCTCAAATCATGTAGCACAATCAGAACATCAGAAAATAGAATTCAGAGTGTGGATCACTTATTGACTAGCAATATTATAAGAAAAGTGGCTCTGGACCCACATGATGATAAGAGATGCATTTTATCATGTGGCATACATACTCTACCATGGGGGCATTGTGATTTGAAAAGTGGCAAACAATGCCCAATTACAGAGCATAATTTGAAATAAATAAACATGCCTATGAACTTATTTGGGTTCAAAAAACAGGCTATTATGGACCTGCCAACACCACAACCCTCTCCTGATATAATATCTAAACTGAGTGCTTTGTTAATTATTCATCTGAACAGCATACTTACAGATATTGATGATGAAACAGGTAAAACATTGTACATATTTAACAATAATTTAAATCATTATCAATTACCTGTAGGTGGGCAATTGCAATTTATTACAACCCCTGAGGGTAATGTCAAAATTTCAGTAGGGAGAAATATTTATAGAATTAAGCACTCAAACATGATTTCTGGCACTGTATATACTGTTTCTGCTGGTGACTGCTTATATATTGAGGTCCCGGGATCATATGACAAGCTTATACCCTTTTTTATAGAATTAAGAATCAGATATTCAATAATAAATAACCACTAAAACAAAAATGCCTAATGATATATTTGGCCATACAAGACATGAAGATCACAGTGATGAGATTCTGATGCTTGATGTCAGAGTCAAGAAATTAAGAAGTGATTTACAAGCTTTACAAACCACACTCAATGCCAGTCTTCAATTAGAAATTTCAAATTTACAATCACAATGCATGGACCCTCTTCTTAAAATTGATTCTGAACTCAAAGTGCTGCTTCAGAAGTATACTGACCTGGCCACATTGGATAATTTTCAAAGTTTAGAAGAAGCTGTAGCAGCTCTTCAAGCCAAATTTAAGACCCAGGCTAACAACTCTGAGCAATTGAAACAACAATTAGAAGAACAGATAAATAATGTCCAGGCACAGCTCCAAACAATTGTCAAAAGCATAAAATCACAAGAAGATTTTGATCTAGTGATTTCCACTCTAAAAGAACAGATTCAATCACTCCAAATACCTAATCTGGACCCCTTGAACAATGCCATAGCCGAGGTTAAAGAAAAAATTGAGACACTTGAAAATTTTATGAACAACTTGCCATCTTCTGATACTTTGAGTGCAATAATTCGGAGTGTCGCAAACATCAAGCTGCAACTTGAAACATATGAAGATTTTCGAAAAATTCAAAGTTCCATAACCCATCTTGAAGGTACAATAGCAGCAGTGTAAAGTGATTTGGCAAATGTACTAGAATCCCGATTGCCTGGGATTGTAGATACTCTTGTTAGTGTCCAGCAACAAATCACAAAGCTTGAAAACCTCAACACTGAATCTGAACTATCTCATTTTCATCACTTGATAGATGATATCCAAACAAAACTTGAAATTTTACAACAATCAACACCCTCTCAGGCAGATATAGCCCTGCTCCAAAATGCTATGCAAAATGTGGCTGATGCTTCTGAATTAAACAATGTGAAATTGGCACTTGAATTTTTACAAAATACAGTATCAAATCTGCCTACATCACAGGAACTTAAAAATATTAAGAGAGCTGTGAATCGCATATTGAAATCAGAAGATATCAAGAATATCCAAACAGAGATCAAGCAACTCACTCAGACAGTGGCCACTCTACCAACTAATCAACATATTAATGAACTGCATGCCCTGTTTGAGGATATCAGAAGACAGGTCCATGATCTTACTGCTCAAAATTCAAAATTGGCAGTTATTGAAAATTTGCAACAAATTGTAGCTAATATCAAGCAACAGCTAGGGACCATGGAATGCAATCAAGCAAATGCCCTGTCTGTTTTTGCCACCCAGCTACAAGAGATTGTGCAACAATACAAGAAACTTGTTGTGGACATAAAGATCAAGCCAGGCCATGATGATGTTGTTAGGACCATCAATGAGCACCTTGAATCTGTAACAAGCAGATTGCTTACAGCAGAAAAAGAAATAACAGGCATAATCGAGAATCCAAAACATACAGTAATTCTTGAATTGTACAGCATCCCCAACAAAGAATATGATTCTCCATTTACACCAGGTGGCAAAATATATATGCTGTCCCCTGCACAATTTTATTACCAATTTTTTGTTGGGGGCACATTGAGACCAATCAGAATCAAATATTGGCTTCAACCACAGGCACACCACTACCCCACCTTATCAATAACAAATGCTGATAACAAAGTAAAAATCAGCAGTGTAGAATTAGAGGATTTTACAGATCCCAATACATTAGAAACAGCATATGTTGAAGATGATGGCTCTCTGGAATTTAAAATACAAATAGGGGACAAATTATATTTAGAAAATCCTGTAGTATCAGCTGCTGAACACCCCATAGTTGCAATATTCCTGTTTTCATATTATGTCTAGACAAATTATTGTTGATGAATTACACAGACAAGCCAGACATAATTTTAAGAGACTGCCAGTAGTCACAAAAGGCATAGATGATTTATGGCAGAGCGACTTGATTGAAATGGCAAGTGGACAGTTGAAAAACTTAGACAAAATCAACAAGGGCTACAAGTATCTACTCACTGTCATAGATACATTTTCAAAATTTGCCTGGGCTGTGCCACTCAAATCCAAGACTGGAAAATGTGTTACAGAAGCCATCAGGACAATCATCAATCAGAGTGGAAGATCACCGCGCTATTTGCAAACAGATAATGGCAAAGAATTTTATAATTCTGTGTTCCAACAATTTATTAAAAGCCAGTCAATAAAACATTATTCGAGTTACAGTGATCTCAAAGCCTCAATTGTAGAGAGATTCAACAGAACCCTAAAAAATCTTATGTATAAACAATTTACACTTCAAGGTAATTATAAATGGCTTAATATTCTTCCAGAACTTCTACATAAATATAACAACTCGGTCCATTCCACAATCAACATGAAACCCTCTGAAGTAACTCCATCTGATGAGCAAAAATTGATCAGGACTGTTTATTATCCTAGATACCAGCCAACAACAAGAAAGGCCAAATACAGGGTGGGTGATCAAGTAAGAATCAGCAAATGTAAGCACTTATTCAAAAGAGCCTTTACAAGAAACTGGAGCACTGAATTATTTACAGTGGTTCAAGTTAAACCCGGGACCCTTAACACATATATAATAAAAGATCACCGAGGAGAAATTCTCAAAGGCAGATTCTATGAAGAAGAACTCAACAAAACTAAACAGCCCGACACATATCTCATAGAAAAAATCATCCGCAGAAAAGGCAACAAGTTACTTGTCAAATGGCTAGGACTCCCAGAACACAGCTGGATCGATGCAGACAAAGTGATAATATGAGCACCTGGGATGTTATAAAGAGGCTGCCAGAACCTGAACAGCAGAATAAGAGAAATGGCAACTTGCTGCCTGATAATATTAGGTGTCTTATTGTTGGGCCATCTGCTTGTGGTAAAACTACACTAATGGTTGATAATTTTTTATTGGCACCCAACTGGTTAGACTGGAAAAACAGGCACTTGTATGTCTTTTCTAAGAGCTTGGAACAATTAAAATATCAGCAGCTGATGAAGCTATATGATGGATTGGATATAGCCACTTTTGAACCAGATGTTAAGCCACTTCATGAATGTCTCGATAATTCTGTTGTTGTGTTTGATGACATTATACTGGATAATAAAAACAAGGTTAGAAATTTCTTTACACAGAGCCGGCACAAAAATATTGATTGCTTCTACCTGGCACAGACTTTTTCAAAAATACCCAAGCAACTGATCCGAGACAACAGCAATTTTATATGTGTGTTTCATCAGGATCATACCAACCTCAAACACATACATGATGAATATGTAGGTGGGGACTTGAGCTACAATGATTTTTCTAAGTTTTGCAGTTGGTGCTGGAACCAGGACAGTTATGGGTTTGTCACAATTGATATGACAAGAACACCCAATAGTGGCAAATATAGAAATAAAATCAACAATTTTCTAGACATTGAAACATATATAAATAAACATGAAAAGGCCAATTATTGATGATCTTAAATTAAGAGATTATCTTGTAAAAAGATTTAAGGGATGGAAATCAGAGAACCGGGGAATTTATGAAAAACACAAACAAACAGAACAGCCCATAATTGATGCTATTAGTGATTTAGGTAAAAATATCAAAACTGTTACAGAGCAAAATCAAAATTTGATCACAGAGCTTGTACCTGTAGCTGCCAGGAACATATTAGATTATCCATTCACCCCACTTTCCAGTATTCATACACCTAGTCCTATTGCTCCTAGAAGAATTGAAGCTACTCAGGATCCTATTGAATTGGGTCTTCTTGCTCAAAAATATTTAACCACACCTAAAGACAACAAAGATGAGTTTTTTGGCTTATATGCTGACACAGAGCGTGATGGTAGCATCATACATAGAATTGGCAATTTCAGAGTAACATTTATGGGGGATGATATAATTGTATATTCAGAATCTCGTCTCGGAGAAAAAGGTGCTTTTGTTAAGTATCTCGGCACACCTGGATTGTGGGAACTGATGACTAGGAAAAGGCCTGGCAGCTATACAGATCAAGATTATGAACATTACAAAGAAATATTAATAAAATCAGATGCTCTATACCAGAACAATGATCCCACACAAAAAAGAGTCAAGTCTAGCAGTGGAGCAAAATACAACAATTTAATCAAGCCCATATGGTCACAAATCAAGACTGGCAGTGGAATCAAACAATACAACACCCTGCCTAAAGAATTTGTCTGGGTTGATGATGTCAGGAAACTTGTAGATAGGTTATTGGTGATAGCTGGGGAGGAAAATGCTGGCAACCACAATTTTTACAATGAAAAGGTTGGAATTATGGACATGATAAGCACAAAATTGTCTAATTTTATAGTGAATGACACTAAGGGGATTGGATATGTTATAAAAATTATTATACTCTACCACCTAAATTTTGGAATATTTCTGAGGGTCGGGGGTTGGTTAATGACATTATAAACAAGCTGCCATTTGAACTACACATTCCAGGCTATCAGTATTGTGGTCCCGGTACAAAATTGGACCATAGATTAACCAGATGTGATCCTGGTGTTAATCCCCTAGATGCTGCTTGTAGAGACCATGACATAGCATACAACACAAATTCTGATCTTGACAAGAGACATGTTGCAGACAAGAAATTAGAAGAGGCTGCATTTGGTAGATTTGTAAGCAAAGATGCTTCTTTAAGTGAAAAAATATCAGCATTGGGAACCACCATAGCTATGAATACCAAACAAAAACTGGGGTGGGGGCTGTGAATATATATATAATAAACCTACAATGAAGGCCAAGGGTGTTATGTATCAAATACCTTATGCAGGTCTTAAATCTCTTGGGCCTATTGATAGCCTTTTAACCAAAAAGCAGCGCAAGAAAAAAAATTCTTGTCTTGCAAAGGGCCATGGTATGAAATTGTTGCTTAGTACCCCCCAATTAAAAAAATTACAGCAATCAAGAAAAAAATCACATGTGGGGGGATTTATATTTACCATCCCTGCCATCTTAGCTGCTCTCGGGGCTGTGGGGAGCTTGGCTGGGGGATCAGCTGCCATAGCAAAAACAGTAATAGATGCCAAGAAAAATAGGGCAGAATTAGATGAGCAGAGGCGCCATAACCTGGCAATGGAGAAACAATGCAAAGGTGTTAAGAGAGCCATGAATAAGTTTAAAAAAAACAAGAGCCGCTTACAAACCAAGATATTGAAGCTTTAATCAAGCCACTGGGCATCAAAAATTTTAGAGGTGTGTACATGTCCGATTCTTTGCCAGAGCAACCACTCAACAAAGAGTGTGGCATTGTTAATTTGGATAAGTACAAAAATCAGGGCACTCACTGGATTTGTTATCTTAAATATTTAAACAATGAGGCATTTGTGTTTGATTCATTTGGAGGTGTTCCTCCTGAAAATTTAATAAAATATCTAAAATCAGCTAATCTTTATTACAATAATGCCCGTGTTCAAAATTTCAAAGATGTTAATTGTGGACATTTGTGCTTATCTGTTCTTAGATATATGTCTCAAATAAATAAACCATCAATTGAAAATTTTCAAAAGGCCTTGTGGTATCTGAAACATCATGGGGTATTCCATCTCACCAGCCAAAATTCAATATTGAAACTCAAATTACATGATGATATAGTGTATCCCAAAACAATAGCTCTCAGAGCATTTTATGGCATGTACTTGATCCCTAATATTACACACCACAACAACAAAATTGCAGTAGGGGATCAAAAAATTGTCATCACTCCAGGGCAGTATAATCTGTCCACTCTAAATGCTCAATTACCCAGAGGTATAGTATTAACTCAAAATTCTGTCACTCACAGAGTAGAGATTGTATCTGCTACAGAAACAGTGGATCTGGGTACTATAGGAGAGCTGTTAGGCTTTGAGAACAACACAAAACTTGAACCAGGCATCAAACACACTGCTATGAATATACCTAAATTCTTGGCCATAGAGACTCTGAATATTCACTGTAATGTGGCTGAGGGTATGATCACCAAATCAAATAGCATAGGCACTCACAAACAAACTGGCATTATTGCAACATTCAAACCTAATTCTGAATTTATGGAGCCCATCATCTACAATCCATCCCCAACATTATATTTTCCTGTGTGCCATAATAGAATAGATTATATTGAATTGATGGTCACTAATGAAAAAGAAGAATTAGTTGATTTTGCTGGAGCCACAACAACTGCTATCATAGAGATTAATATTTAAATAAAAATACATACAAGATGAAAATGGAAAATATTGAGAGTTATGAGCTACAATCATTCCCCCCAAACAGGAGGACATTTGCAAATTTAAATCAACCCAACACAGAGATTGAGGTTAATCTTGATGTAGGGGATGGATTTATACACCCCCACAGAGCAGATCTATACATCAAATTCGATGTTGTAAAGCTCGATGGAACAGATTATCCGGCAAATTCAAATATAAGATTGGTGGACAATTTTGTGCGGCATCTGTTCTCTGAAATTGAGATCAGAAAGCATGGCGTTGTTATAAACAGAATAGATTATCCCGGCATTACCTCCACGGCTTTGGCCACACTAAAATTATCCAAAACCGAGGCTTCTTACTACAAAATAGGTGGATTTGAGGCTGGTGATAAAATATTATCCAAGAGCCACACAGTGCTGTTCCCCATGCGCCTGTTGCCAGGATTCTTCTCAGATTATAAAGATATTATGTGGAAGGGTGGTTTAAGAATTACATTTAGAAGAGCTGCCAATGATAATAATGCTTTGATGAGGTACAGTGCAATAAACTCTACAGGGGAAGCTTTGCCTAATACCCTACCTGATGAGGGCAAGTGTATTATTCAGACTATGGAGCTAAGAATCCCAGTTGTTGAATATGAGGCCAGTCATGCTCTTAAATACAAAGCAGATATAATAAAAAATCCACAGATTCCTCTACAATTTTATACATATCAATGTGTACAGAAGCCCGCATCTGGTACTTATTATGAGTTTGATGCTACAAATTTATTCTCCAGTATACAATACGACATGCCGGATTTTGTGGTGGTTCTGTTTCAGACTGGAAGACACAATAATCAGGAAAAAAATTCAAGTAGATTTGATAACTGCAACATCAAGAACATATATCTTAAAAATGGCAGAAATGAGGTATTTCCTAGAGAAAATTATAATTTAGACATGTCCAAGGATGATTTCCTCAAATTATATGAGGCATTTTCAGCATACAAAAGGGTCACTACTGGCAATACTGACATGTATTACACACCAGATGAATTCAAAGCACAGAGACCCATGTTTGTAATCAACACCATATGTAGTGTTATTCTCATAGGTGAAAAATCATATGTTTATGATGTAAGAAATGAGAGAGTCACAGAACAATTCTAGAAGAATTACATTGTTTTAATATTAGATAAACAAATTGAGGCTGGTGTCCAATTGAACTTAAACCAGAAGTAAATATGTGTGTGTGTGTGTATATTTTTATGCTGTTGTACAACACACTTTCAAACCTCAGCTGTATATCAGCTAGCAGTGAATATTCTCAAAATCTCACGTGTAGAGATATTATTTTGCCACATGTATTTCAATCTTACACATTTTGTCGGGCCTCAAACCCGAGCCTCTTGTTTACAAGGCACCAATATTAACACTTTGCCATCAGGGGAGGCATTATATTTTATCAGGATTCAAACCCGAGCCTCCTGTTTACAAGGCAATAAGCCATGGGACTATGTCCACATTTTATTGAGAGCCCAGAGCTCATAGCTCTATATCAGCTAAATACAATTTCATAGTTGGACTTTGAAAATTGTGCATTGAATGTTCTGTAAGTCCTCGCTCAGGTTTATATTAATACAACAAGACAAGATTAGAATTGTGTTCAGGCATACAACATGCAAGGGGTCAATATTCTTATTACTGAGAATTCCTCTTGGAGTCAATAACATGAAGGCATGTATGGGGGGAATTTTCCCTGAAAGAGCACAATATAGATTATATCTCTTGGATGCAAGCATAACTCTCCCAGGCCCCTGCATAATTAATTGCCTGCCGGGACATGTGACTGATCAAAAGATTAGAAAAAACATGAAACAGCCTGCCCTTGGCTCAATATATTGATCGGGGAGTTTTGCTTGAGAATATAAATATTTTTCGCTCAATTTCAAATGTAGCCAAAACAATAACAGGGGGGGCTTATTTCTGACAAGCTTATAGACAGCAAATTGAGAGATTCAGCTTTTGTACACATGGCAGAATCAATCTGAGGGGGGGCTCACCATTTCTACACTAGAATTCAAAATCCCAGGAATTTTGACAGAAAAACACACTGTAAACAATAAGATCATATGGAACTTGGCATAGTCTTAAGTGTAGGCAAATCTATCTGTTGAGACTTCTTCCTTTCTACACTAGAATTCAAAATTCTTAAAAATTCAGAGCATATCACACCTGAAGAATTGGGGTATAAGCCCCTCTTGCCATTGTTTTAAGTATAGGCAAATCGGGTTGTTCAATCAAATAGCCTCTTCTTTTCTACACTTGTAAGTGGTGCTTGTTGTAGCATCAATCCCACTACTGTTTCTCCTCCCTACCCTAGGGTGAGTGCAGATCTGTCGTGAAAACCTTCCCTATACACCTCTTTGGGTGAGTTTCGGCTGCACCGTGATGTCACATGTACAAACTTTCTACTGAAAATCCACTCACAGGCCTTGTCATAGCGAAAGAATTTTGCCGACATGACAACGTTTGTGGTCCTGGACCCCCTGCTAGGCTCTCCGAGCAATTTGTCTACCTGCTGAACCCTTTTCCCAACAAATTACCACCCTGTAGCAGTTCTCTAAATATTCAACAGAGGCGCTGTACTACAAGTGGCGCTGGTTCGAGTGACCAACTCATGAAATACTTTCAAAATAGGCCGAAAACCCAAGGTCCGTCGACGTTGTTCCTGCGGGAGATACTAGCGGTCGACGGACCTTGGAATAAACCTATCAGTTTTGAGATCCCTGTGATGTTTTTATAATTAGAAAATGTACGAAATAAATACCTGTATGTTACATGTAAATTTCAGGAATAATCTATTTGAATAGTCATTTCATATTTTCAAGTACCATTTCACTGCTTTACGTCAGTAATTAACAAAATTTGAGCCTAAAGAAAAATATGATTTTTCCTCTCACATTTCATATTGAGGTTTAGATTTGCTGCTACATTTCTTACTGCACTTAAACAAAGGAAATATATGTTTATATTAATATAATTCTCTGTGCCGAGATGTAAAATAAACTTAATGTTTCAAATGTGACCCCACCACAATTAACAATTTAATATTTCCGAAGTCACTGGGATTATCGTAAAGGATTATGACAATAAGAGAAGGGTTATGCCTTCTTGTTATGAGGCACGTAGCCAGGGGGAGGGAGGGCTAAGGAGGCTGAAGCCACCCGAAATCCTACAAATATCTAATTTAAATAGTGCATAGAGGTAATTAATTTTACTTAGCAGGATTAAACATTAGATCGAAAAAAGGTTTAGTGTATAATAGAGGAACCAGTTTATATTTTTATATTCTATCATTTTATCCAAAGAATAAATTGATCCACCAGTTCTCAAAAATTGTAGTTTTCTTTGTGACAAGCCATACAATATAAACTTTACGAGTAAAATTTTGCAAAACTTTTAAAGCCTTTTTCTAACGGAATGTGTAACGGTTAATAACAAAATACAATAACTATGAATTTCAGTACACTAACTGTACAAAATGTAAGAAAAACTGGACAATGTGTTGGATGTACACAGTGGATCGAGTAGCAGTCCCTCTCCATTTACACAATAATAATAATAATAACACATAATTTGGATTAAAATTAATTTATTTTCAATAACTTATAATACTTGTTATTGTAAAATGATAATTATAATCGTAGTAAACTGGTAATAATTATTGTTGTCATTATTCTTTCTACCAATCAAGTTTTATCAATGACCTGTCCCCTTTCTGCAAATATTCCTGGCGACGCCTGTGCTGATAAGAGATGAGCCCCCCCGAAATAAAATCCTGGCTACGGGCCTGTGTTATAGTCATGTTCCTAGAATTCCCATGCCTCCTGCATTTGAAATTCTTTTTTTTAAAGTTCTCTGCCAAACAACTTATGTACGCCACCAATATGACATGTGACGAATACTTCAATTTGCAATTTGACGAATGGTTTAATTGTAAGGATGAGGATAACACTGATGAGACAAAGAAAAGGACATATTTAACCTTTACCCAAAATTTGAACCTAGAACCCTCTGCTTCGTAGTTTACTACACCAACGACTATATTTTGCATTTATTCAAAAGGTATGCCTAAGTGCGGTAACGCCAACAAAAAATAGTCTAGTAGGAAATGTTTCATCCCACTTTGCGTTTTATCCTTGCAAGGGATCGCAACTCCAGAAGACATTCAACTTTCATTATTTTCCCCCCACCCCCTACATCACAGTCAATGTACAACCTAAAATGCTTATCCATATCTTTGAAATCTTTAGAGCAGCACAAACAAAAATCATAAAAGCTTCTAAATTAGTCCGATTTTCTAAGTATTCAAAGAAATTTTGGTTAGGCTAATTAATTTCAATGAGCACATAATACCATAAACGTAGTTCCAATTTGTTATTCTTGTTTCATTTCCAAATATACGCTACATTGAATGAGGCAAGTTGGTTCCCTTTCTGAGCCACTGTCTTCAAATAGATGTGGCAACAAATAAATTTTGCAACGACGTGTTGAATACCACACGTGAATATCCTCCAAAGTTCCGTTTCTGGACTTTCTCTCCTTTGTAACGAGCAACCCCTTGCTGTGCGCGTCACGCGTCAAAGCACCAAACCTGAAGTCTTCCCTGGAAATGACATTACAAGTCGAAGCAGTGTTTTATTTCGGGTACATGATTATATTCCGCTGATAAACGCTGTGATTAAAATTTCTAACTAGCTTTGAAAGATTTTTCTTGAACAAAATTGTACAAAAGTTAATTGTCCTCGTCCGTGGCAGTGCGGTCTAAGGCGCTGTGCTTTGGGCTCCGACGGCATGGGTTCGAGTCCGCCTGGGTCCAGTCTCTGGGTTCTCGGCCTGTGCATAGGACCGGTGGCAACCCACCATCGTGAGGGAATTGGCGAGCTACGAGTGAGTAGTGTAACCCGGTCACGGATATCTCCTATAACGGCTGGGGGTTCGACGTGCTGACCCCACGTCACCCCATTACTGGTTGAAGATCTCCACACCACTAGGTAGGATTGTGGGATGGAGCCTGGCAGCCGGGAGATAGGTCAAGGCCCTTCGAGGGCTGTAGAGCCATGGGTATTATTATTATAGAAGTTAATAACAACATTTAATTACTATATGCATTTCAGTCAAGTTACTGTTGCGCTGGAAATTCATTTATCAAGTGGATCGAGAAGAAAATTCTCCCCAAGCAGGATATAATAATAATAATAATAGTAATGATAATACTTTTGGAATAAAGTTGGTTTATTTCAATTAGTTTATAACAATAATAATCATAAGCATGATAATTATTATTGTTATTAATATTACTGTTTAAATTTTATTGTTGGCCTGACAACCCCTATAAAGAATTCCTCTTCCTTGTAATCCACGCGCACGTCGCCTACTAAATCAAGAGATTATTATTATTATTATTGGTTTGTATATATGTGTGGACCTGTTCATAAGCCAACTAATTGATCGTCAAGCATTCTGTAGAATAATCCTTGAGTCTACTATTAAACGTGTTCTGTCACGGCTTACTTATTACAGATCTGTTTGCATTACACTGGCACGTAAGATTTCTCAAAATATGGTGAACTGAAGTGAATCAATGGAATTGAACATAGGATTACTTTTACAAAAATTAATAAAAGTGGAACATTAATTTAGGTTACAAGCTGAGAGGGAGAGTCGTGAATGAAGGAACCTGTCTGGCCTCTTTCGTTCTTCGCAAGACGTCGCGGTAAGCAGACTCGTTCTCGTTGCTCTTTCTTTCCCGAAGGAAAAGCCTCGGTCTCGTTTAGATTATCTCAATGATAAATATATAAGAAATGTTTAAAGACATTTAGTAATAGGACTTAAAAACGAAAGTTTTAGAAAATTAAACATCTTTAAATAAAAAGTAAATCAAATTGCATATTAAAGAAATTTTGATTATAACGAATTCTAAAAATAATTTACACTACGATTTACCAAACCCTTGAACAATAAAAGGCTTTCGGACAGTATAAGTATCGATTATACAGACGGTTGTCACTCTCGGTCTTGTCTTCATTTTAAATTGTGCTCGGTTTCAGCCAAAGTGGCACAAAAGTGAAGTAGAATAAATCAAATCAATCAATCAAAATAATCATAATAATAATAAATGTTATACCAACGGCTGATCTTCCTTTAAAAATTTCTGGCGACGCCCATGCTTTAATTCTATTGTTCTAGTCAACAGTCGAAGACAATCGATATATGTAATACCTCGAATGACGTGTCTGCCTGCCAGTGAGAAAGAAAAAACAGCATTATACCTGCTTACCACTATCTGAAATACAGTTTTATTAGTAGTGCAAGTCCCTGCATTCAACGACTAGTTAAAAAAAATTGAAGTTACTTATTCTATTTTGAATGATATTTAGGCCGCGGTGGCTCAGTCGGGAGTTCGCTGCCAGCACTGGCACGCGGTGCATCGTCTCTACGTGCGGTCCGTGTTGAGCATTACGTGCAAGCGAGTGAAAATCCGGTTAAGTCTACCTTCTGTGTTCTGAACCATGTCTGTACGGCGAGTGAATACTGTGAAATTGGTCTTCACGAATGTGCGACAAAAACCGACATCGATACAACTGCATCGGTGGATACAGCAGAATTTGTCATTAACAGAAGATCAAGTGCTTAGTATTGAAATCGATCAATATCGTAAGTGTGTGTTTATAAAGTTAATATCGCGAGTGTTAGGCGAGCAGATAATATTACGATCGGGAGGCACATTAGTATACACTGATGACAATGGGGAGCATGAGGTAAAACTGGAATGGGCGGATCAAAATAGCGTAATTGTGAACGTACATGTAGTTCCTATGGAACTTCCAATGGACGTTCTCCAACAGACACTGACAACATATGGTGATGTGAAATATGTTGATGATGAAAAGTACACGGATGAACATATATACCCAACGCGTACCGGTACAAAGCGAATTCGCATGACGCTTAAAAAACCAATTCCATCGTACATCACTATCAAAGGTGATCGATATTGGGTAACGTACTATGGTCAAAAGATTACGTGCAGGATATGTGAATCTACAGAACATCTCTCAAATTGTTGCGATAAGCGTAGAAAACCAGGAAGAAGGACAGCCTCCACATATGCGGAAGCCACCCACCGATCACCAATCAATATTGATGCAGCAGAACAACCACTGCCATACCAGCCTACAAGTTTTCAGTTACCCAAGACAACCCTGGACATAGAAATGAAAGAATCCCCAAAGAACCCAGATGTAAAAGAACCCGAAGGTGCCGCACAGACGCCACTGGATCCTCCGACGAACAAAGTTTCATCAGAGAGAGCAGCAAAGGAAACTTCCCATTTGTTAACTACAGAAGGTCAAACGTCGTCATGGGTAGCAGAAGTTGAACGCGAGGAACTTTCGAGTAACTACCAGGTCTCGCCTGAAGCCTCGATTAGTGATAAGATGGCCCCTCCCCTCCCCGCGAACAGCTGTGTATCGGAAGGTGAAATGAGCCAGACAGGTCATGAGCTTTCCCTGCCAGGCGCGACCTTGAAACTAGCAGAAGGAAACGTGAGTGGACAACATGACCAACCTAAAATTGCCCCCCCCCCTTCCCTCGTCAAAATCGCAAGAAATGGTATCAGGAGATGACCCACAAACTGAAGAGGAATCCACAGATGATAAGCAAGTTATGGACAAAGGTCAACGAAATAGAAAAAAACGCACAAGTTCACGACTGAAAGCGGTAACAGAAGGTAAGAAAAAGAAATGTACCAGGATGTTTCTAAGCCAGCAGTCCGTCACACACAGCAGAAAGACCCAACAAAAGTGAAATGTTAAGTAGATGTGGGTTCAGATCGCTTTCCCCCCCCCCCCCTCCATTAGGTAGTTAGTGTAAGGAGAAATGTTTTTTATGTTTTGAGATGAGAGTGATTTACGAGTGTAGTGCGCGACATAAATTTGTGTACTTTCCTAGTGTATACAGTGTAATGTTATATATTACATGTTAGAGAGTTACAAGATGAATATCGATATAATAACAGGTAGAAAAAATAGTGTAAATTGTGTCATGCACATGAACGATTATCATCATTCTGAAAACACTTCGGACTAATACTTACTTTAGTGTAATTGAGCACCAAAAATGCACATTTACGTGGTATTCTTATATACAGTTTTTTATAATATCTTATTGTGCATGAATTACAGCACTCGTCTTTGTACCCTTAACATCAATGGGATCCTGACGCCAGTGAAATGCAAATTGCTTGCGGACTTTGTCCGAATCCACGCGATTGACATTTTATACTTGCAGGAAGTTTGTATTGTAGATTTTAACTTCCTGTATGGGTACGAGGCTATTGTAAACTAGGGGACAAGCGGGAGAGGGACGGCAATTATAATCAAAAGTGGTATAGAAATAAAAAATGTAAAGAAATTAGTCGATGGGAGGGGAATTAGTTTTCAAAGTCAACGTTATACTTTTGTTAATATCTACGCCCCCTCCGGACAGCAAAACAGATGGAAGAGAGAACAATTTTACCAGGCTGAGATCGTATACTTACTTCCAAATAATGATTCGTGTATCATCCTAGGTGGTGATTTTAATCAAGTGCTGCGATCATGTGATTGTATAGGAAAGTTTCAAAATAGTTTAGCTTTAACGACCTTAATCAGCGATTTACAGCTGAAGGACATCTGGACCGAAAAACGAAAGGATATAGTGTTTACCTATTTCAATAACAAAGCAGGTTCTAGACTGGACAGATTCTATACACTTGGTCATACTATAAAATATGTGACGACAATAGATGCTTTGCCGGTACCTTTTTCAGATCATATAGCAATCAGAATGAGTATTAATCTACAAGAATCTAAATTAGTTTGGGGTCCGTCCTATTGGAAAATGAACTCTGCCCTACTTCAACAGCCTAATGTTAATGATATGTTTGAAGAAAAATGGAAGTATTGGTGCCGGCAACAAAAACACTATACTGATTACAATACGTGGTGGGTAAAATACGTAAAACCTCGAATTAAATCCTATTTTCAATGGCTAGGGAAAGAGAGTGCACGTGACCGGAACTTAATGTTGAACTTCTATTACAAATGTTTACATGAGTTATGTATGCGACCTGATGTCACCGAACATTATCCACAGATACAAAAATATAAAGCACAAATCCTTACGTTGCAACGGCATCACTTGGAGGGTATAAAGATAAGAACTACTCATGCGTCATCCTTGCAAGATGAACGAACCTCTTTATTTCACTATGTTCACACACAAAAACAAAAGCGAGCTCTTTTGATAAACAATATTGTCGATTCCGGCGGAGATACACATAGAACTCAACAAGGTATATCACAGGCGTTTTACACGTATTATAATAATTTGTATACTGGTAAAGAAGTAGATCAATTGGCTGTACAACAATTGCTCACATCGGTAAATAATTTTTTGACGGACGAAGACAGAACTTTGTTAGACAGTGACGTCACTGTCGATGAGGTGTATGAAGCACTGCGTACTTGTAACGTTAAGCGCACTCCTGGCAACGATGGCATAGGCTACCAATTTTATATACGTTTTTTTGATGTTATGAAACATGAATTGGTCAAGATAATACAAGATGCATTTCGAAACGAATGCGTGCTTCAAAATGAAGGTATAATTGTACTGATTGCCAAAAAAACGCGTCCGAGTGCAGTGACTGACTTTAGGCCCATTACTTTGTTAAACTGTGATTATAAGATTATGGCCAAAGTTTTGGCTAATAGACTGAAACCTATATTATCTTCCTTACTCAGTTCACGGCAAACATGTGTCAGTAAAACTCAAAATATATTTTCTACGGTGGCGGGTATACGTGATATAATGTATTATTATGAAATGCAACAAACCGCAGCTTGTATACTATCCTTTGATTTCACAAAAGCTTTTGATCTTGTAATTCACCAATATTTGTTTGAAGTACTTCGAGCCTATCGCTTCAGGGAAGCCTTTATATCTGTTTTGCAAAGTTTCTATAGAAAGGCAACCTCCCGTCTTCTTATCAATGGATTCGTGACTCCTGCAATACACGTGACGAGATCCATTCGCCAGGGGTGACCCTTGAGTATGCTTCTCTTCGCTTTGACCTTGGACCCGCTACTTCGATATATTCAGTGCCGAGCCCCACCCGCAGCGAGTGCTTTCCTTGAAACGCAAGTGTTTACATTCGCAGACGATTTATCAGCTTGTGTAACAACAACGACCCAGCTCCAAAATATGCTGAATGCAATGTGTTTGTATTGTTCTGCCAGTGGAGCGGAAGTTAACATGACAAAATCAAAGGCTTTACCTGTTGGCAACTGGAAGCAAGACAATCCGGACATAGGGATAAAATATGTAAACGAACTCAAAATATTGGGCATTACTTTTCATACTAATGAATCCAGAATGCTGGATCTAAACTGGACGAAAATTGTAAGCGAAATCAGGTTACAGTGTTATCAAATGAGAGGAAGACAACTCAATTTAATTCAGCGTGTTTGGTTCCTACACACTTTTATTTTTAGTAAATTAAATTATGTCGCTCAAGTGTTGCCAATCACACAGCACTATCTCCGACAAATAAAGTCTGCTGTGGGATGGTTCATGTGATACGGACATTTTTTCGGGTACCATTCCCGATCATGTGCCAAACACAAATGACAGGTGGTCTAGAATTATGGAATATTGAAAATAAATGTAAGTCTCTATTTTTAGCTAGAAATTATAAATTGTACTTAACTGAAGGGTCGATTACATCAATGTGGTTGCGTATATTTACCGATACGTTTCCACCGCAAAATCCACCCAACTTGTCTCGACTAACAAAGAGCCCTATGTATGTACGAAATTTTGTACAAGAATGGAGTTATGTGGAGTTTCCCATGGACTTGAAGGAAAATACTCTGTCAAAATATTTGTATGAACATTTTCAACGACAACTTATTTTGCAGCAGAGTCGAATAGAGAAAAAAATTCCTAATGTTATTTGGTCAAATGTATGGCAAAATCTCCACAAGCCTTTCCTTGACACGGACATACGAAGTTTGTGGTATACCCTGGTGCATGATCTAGTTCCAACAAATGTTCGACTAAATGAAATAAAAAGACTACCAACAAATGAGTGTAGACAATGCGGAGAGGTGGATACAAATGAACATCGCCTCACTACATGTAAAGGAATTTCAGAAATTTGGGCCTTTCTCCTTATGTGCCTTGCCAAAATATGTCGTATATCGCCACAATGCTTTCAAGCAAAAATTTGTATATTACCAGACTTCAAATATTTCCCTGTGAAGAAACAAAATGCCATTGTGTGGCTAATAGCACATACAGTATATTATATATATAGCAAAAAGTTTGAACCAAATATCACCCTATATACAATGTATCTTAAAAGATCTAGATGGAAACAATCAAATAAACAAAATGTCCGCTTGTCACAATATTTTGGTAAATATCTGGATGTAATGTAATTGTATGTATACATGTAGGAAAAAAATCCATAGATGTAAACAGAATAGTGAAATAAAACTTATAAAAAAAAATTAAAAAAAAGTCGGTAACGCGTCTGACTACCATGCTAAAGGTCCCGGGTTCGATCCCCGGCCGGTTCGAACCGGGAACTTTTCTAACGTTGGAAGCGGCCCCGGCGTCGAATAACATGGGTACCCGGGGGAAACCCTGGGGGGTAAAGGCGGTCAGGGGTGCTGATCACATCACCCCCACTCACGACCGGATCAAGAAAGTGTGGGGCGTTACCCCTATACGCCTTCATGGCTTGGTGCTATGCACAGGGGAGCACTTTACCTTTACCTTTATTTTGGGTGATACGTCCTTCATATCTTCACATTAACGCTTGTTATTAACTACCTGGATTTTTTTTAAAAAATGTTATTTTCCGTAAGTTCTCATGTCCATTGGCAATATCTACAAATACAGGAAAATAATTTATCTTATGGAAATGGCAATTTCAACAGTCACTCACCCAGGCTCGAACCTGGACCCCAAGTGGCGAGAGCGTTTCACCACAGCTCTGCACCCTGTCCATGGGGGTCCCCTTATTGAGAAGAACTTTTTTTTTTTTATTGCTTCCAAATCCCGCCGGAAGAGTACATTTTCTTTGGTAACGACCACTATATAAGTTATATTTTCTGGAGTTCTTTGTTCCAATCAGTATATTAGGACACTACAGTAAATGCAAAGACAATATTTTCAACAATAAGACATTAAATACTCATTTATTATTATACAAATTTTCATTACAGATTATTGTAACGAACTGATAATAGCCAGCATTACACAATAAACGCAGTTTGAACCTTTCTTTATATAAAAGCGACAAAAATAACATTCTCATGTTCACATTAGTTTTTTAGGTGGTAAAAATCTAGATTTTTGGTCAACTAATCATGTGTATTCGAAAGTATCAATATCAACTATTAACTAATAAGTTCTGGGGAAGTTTGAAGTTGAATCAACTGTCCTTATCCTCCCCCCTCCTTCTATAGGGCTGTTTCTGGATGAGAATTACAATATTATATTCTACTTTAATATTATTATGAAGTACTTAACCTTATGAAGGAAAGCCAATTTCCATGGCGGTGTGGGTAGCGCAGCGAATCCAGGCCTGGGGAAGTGTTTTCTTTGTGAGTGTCCCTTCATGAATTTAATCATATCATCAATTGATCCTCATCTTCGCGATTAGCCAAAAGTGACACAAAAGCGAAATAAAATAAACTAGCTCAATCAATTTGTGGAGGAAAGAAATTCTGTCCTTTATTTTCTTAGGACTATGGTATCCACAGATCGTTTAATTGTCACAAACCAGTGGCGGATCCAGAAGTTACAGTTGGGAGGGGCAAATTTAATCCGAATGCCTCACCTCACCGAACCTCAATTCTAACACACACTTGCACTGCTATATATAAACAACATATTATACTGTAAACAGGAACGAAGCTGTTCTTTGTGTTCTAGAAGATAGAGAATTCCTTTGC
Organism: Lepisma saccharinum; assembly: GCF_977018435.1. NCBI lineage: Eukaryota > Metazoa > Arthropoda > Insecta > Zygentoma > Lepismatidae > Lepisma > Lepisma saccharinum. Next base: position 38,990,737 of record NC_139245.1, read on the forward strand.
AAGAATAGAGGTCGAGGAGTGGAATAGGTGGTTATTATTGTATCATAATTCCTATTGACCTCCTATTGCTACAATGTAAACTGAATGAGGATATATGAGAAATATAGTGAATACGCAGAGAACACAAAAGTCTATTCCCTCAAGGGGTCTCAGTTCGATTTCATTTTGAAGCATATTGCACAGTGATTCAATACAAATTTAAACTGTAGTGTCTTTTCCGATTAGCTTATCTTGATCATAAAGTTGACTTATTTTATAAATATTCTCGAGCCTTTTAAATTTGGGGATAAAAGGCGGAACATCTGAGTCTCAAGCCCGACCCTGTGGCCGAGTGGTTAGCACATCGCGCTGCGACGCCAAGGGTCCCAGGTTCGAATCCCGGTCGGGCTTGGTTGTTTGTGAATGTTCATTCATCAATTTCATCATTTCATCACTCATCCCCATCTTCGCAAATTAGCCAAGAGGCACAAAACGCGAAGTAAAATAAACTAAATCAAATAAAAAAAAAATCAAAATCTGAGTCTCAAAAATATCAGGTATAATATCATATCCAAGAACTGGCAGTTGGGAAAGGAGATCGCTCTCATGGCCCTCCCGGTGGATGCGCCTCCCACAAACAACAGAGTGTAAAAGTTATCTAAACCACCCCCACCCCCAAAGATCGTTGCTTTGTTTGAAGGACATTCACTTTCAGTGTCTTTTGTTACGAGTCACGCGTCGTATACCCCGCGCTTTTCGTGAGGACCAATCGAAGGACGTCTGGGACCAGCAGGAAGTCATCCCAGAATAGGCTTGCCTTTGCCATTGTGTGAGGTCGTCTGTGCGGTGGCCACTGGCCAGAATAGTTTGTCTGCTGAGTGGGTATTTGAAAGTGGAGATAAGAAAGCAACATTCAAAGGTAAGTAAGTTCAATAACGTTTTCAATAATTTTACACTGTAAGTTTTCTTTATACATATATGCTCAGATTGTCGTATCCGCAATGATTAGACCAAAATTTGTTTCACATTTCGAAATAATGACAGTACACGGTGAGAGGACATTGTTTAGCATGCAGTGTGAGCCCTTTCAATATTCCTCGTCCGAGGATTGACATTCGTCATGGTTTGATTTGATTTGATTGATTTGTTTTATTTTACTTCGCGGTTTGTGCCTCTTGGCTAATTTTGAGAACATGGGGATGAGTGATGAAATTGATGAATGGACATTTGCAAACAACCATGCCCAAGCGGGATTCGAACCCGGGACCCCTGGCGTTGCAGCTCGACGTGCTAAGATTCGTCATGGTGTCCCTATCTTTGAGCCCCGTAACCTGGAGCCTACTTTGAGAGGGAAGAATGAAACCTGAGGCTTAACTTTGGGAGATTAGGGGAAGAGTCACGAAAAATTTTCCAGCTCATAAAAATAGCGTCCAGGGATTATTTCCTAAAAAACTAGCGAAATCACAAATATTACTCTTTATTACTTTGCTCCTCAGGTCGCCTAACTTGAAGATTTTAACAAATGTGAAAATTTTGGGGGTCCTTGTCCCCACCAATTTACGCTTATGGTTACGGAGACTGAGAAATCATGGTTTAAGTTCGTTTCCGTTCTTCCCACTCCCATTTTTGGAGAAAAATAACTGGAAAACTATAAGGATAAAAAATAAAATTTCAAGTGCACAAACGAAATTCTATCCAAGAAGTTGCTTGATTTTTTCTTTCTCCATGATGGGGAGCTTTTAGTTGTTTAGTTTAGTTATTTCAATGGCACAAACGTAATGATTTTGTCCTTCATTTTAAAGTTGGGGGCGAGGGAACTTCAAATTTTGATTTAATTTACTCTCAAACCGTTACGTTACAATCGAAAAAATGCGCTGGGATAAAACTGTACGGGCTTCCCGAAGCCCCCACCCCAAGTTCAATTTGTGAATACTCGAACGCTGTAATGTTGCAAACGAAAGTAAATGCGATACAATCCGGTACAAACAAAGGATAATCTTATGACATACTTTAAACAGAATATGCAGTGACGTGCGCTGAGGGGTAGCTAGTCTAGCAGAGATAGATCAATCAATCTCACGTCTCAAAATATTTTCAAATCACAATCCTCAGTTCATGTGCAACATTTCTTTCTACGCGCTTCTCGCCCCTCGATGTGATCAGCTGGCAAGACTGAATACCCTAGCTGACTCTTCTTCTGCCTTATCAGATCCAGGTATAGACAACCGAAGCGAAAGGGAAGATTTCTGCCTGAACCTCCCTTGCCCCCTCGCCCCCCGGTCCCAAAGTTGAAAGCCCGTGGTGTCAGGTCCTCCAGTCTATCTCCTATAGGACAGATAGGAGATAGGTTCCCCTTAGTTTCCTTTGTAAATCCTCTAAAATGATCTGCAGTACTTATGTTCTCTGTATTTACACAACCTTTTAAACGTTGTACAATATGTATGTATAATATGGGATGTAGTTTTACTTGTATATAAATGGGAACGTACTTGTATTATGTGCAGAAAAAAATGTTATGGTTTCTTTTCTCTTTTTTCAAATCGAATATATAATGATTAAATAACAAATATTTGCTCACGCTCTCTCTCTCGCTCTCGTTTTAGTAGTGTTTTATTTAAATATACTAATAATTTGACCTCCAATAAAAGAAATGGGTAAGCTAAACAGTCATAAATACGGATGTATTAATTTGGGCAAGAAAACGCGCTTTCTAATTGTTGTTTCTGCCACATTTGGTTATTGCGAAAATGAGGATGAGTGATGATATAATGAAATTGATGAAGGGACCTCACAAAGAACAATTCAGGTCGGGATTCGAACCCGGGACGAGCGTGCATTCTTGTTCTTATGTGTTGTACTCTGCAGTGAATCATGAAATAATTTGGAATGTAAAATGTATCCCAGAACTAAAAAAGCCAAATGAATATTGTTGAAGAAACTACAAAAAAGTGTGTTTTGTTACCTGTTCATCCCCTCTAATATATTAATTTTTGCCACCTTCCAGCGATAAGTATCTAATTAGCTTATGGAAGTCACGAGGGACAATCATAAACAGAGAACTCAGGACTCCTGATTTCATAGTGCCCTGCAGATGCACTGGGAGGAAATTATTTGTATTTTCTTTTTCCTTTCTTTAGCGTTGCTTTTCCATCACTTTACCTAACTTCTGCCATGACGATGAACGTTGATTAAATTAAACGGATGAAAAGTTGTTACAAAGAAACACTCATGCACAGGCCAGGGCTCGAGCCCGGATCCTTCAGTAACGAGATCGTGAGAAATTAGGGAAATCAAGCAATGCAATTTTTTTTGGAAAAACGTTAATCATATGCAAATACGGTGTTTCAAAAATCCAATTGAAATTTACGTACCACTGAGTAAATACGCAGTTTGCTTTACCGATACCCAAGTATCCGAATAGTTAGAGCTTTCCACTCATCCTTGTTGTCGGCCGACCTCCGTGGGGGAGTGCAAGTGGCCCCGGATCGGTACCAGGTGGAAGCACATAGTGATTTGGATCCAACTTTAAACTGTGGGTCCAGTCCCGATGAGCTTTTATGTACATAAAGTGGACTTAAACGCCAAATAAACCAACCGCGGGGTAGTGGTTATCACTGCACGCTATGACACCAGGAGTTCCGGGTTCGAACCCCGACCTCGGCATTGGTGTTTTTTGTATTTATCTCTTCATTAATTCTATTGTACCATCTTCGCGATTAACCAAATATGACAGCCACGCTAAGTAACATAAACCAAATCATTGATTGATTGTTTCATTTGGTTTGTTTTACTTCGCTTTTCCTACACTTTTGGCTAATCGTGAAGATGATACGATAAAATTGATGAAGGGACAAACACAAATAACACCCATTCCCAGGTCAGGGTTCGAACCCGGGATCTCTGGCTTAATAGTCAAATCAACATATTTTGGATTTTCGAAAGTGGGTGGGCTTAACGTGTGCTTGTTTTCAGTAGTAATTTCTCATTTTGCAATCCTTTCCTTTCTTTGACGTTCTATTTTTAGGAATACTGGGCCCTAAAGGGGGGAGGGGGATCATGACCCACACCAACCTCCCTTGGGCACGCCACTGATTGCTACCCCAAGTGTCGACATCACCGCACGTCGCTGAGAATATGTGTATGTTTGGGGGGACAACGTCACAAAGGTTGACCGTACTACAATTATCACTGCTACTAGGATTCTCTATCATCTTTATTTCTTTCTCCGTTTTTCATACGTTTCAATTTTTCTTTGCTCTCTTGGTTCCTCTGTTTCCATTTCCGTTATTCTTCTTCACCTTTTCCCTTTATCTTTCTACGCTTCCTTCTCTCTTTCCCATTTCCTTCTTCTATTTCTGTTCTCTGTCATTCGCTGTCAATGTATCTTTCGGTCTCTTTCACCCTCTCTCTTTGTGTTCTTCTGACCTTGTGTGATTCTCGCTATGCTGTAAGCAATCCTAATTTTTAACTGTTGGCTATTTGTGTTAGGAGGAGATGGGCCAAAAATATTTCGTGGTGGGCTAGAGCCCCCTTTGGTGTCGACTATTCTGACTGCGACTGACACCTTCGTTTGGTGTGTGATGTTCCTAAAGTTGTAAAGTAACTTATTGCACACAATTCATAATCTTTCGTTATTGGCTGTCGGAACGTACCCCAGAGGGATTTGTAATTGATTTTTAAGTAAAGAGGCCAAAATAATGCAGTGGGATACTGTGGGACGTAAAGTTAATTTCCATGGAAAATATTATTTACAAAACAGGCTTCTGTAAGAGTTTATAAGATTTGTAAGGTGCTGCTTAAACTCACTTCATTCATTCGTTGTAGTCGATTGCGCTAATATCACAATTTTTTAAAGGAGAAAAAGACACATTGTAAGCAAGGGCGTGAAAGTTAAATATACAATGACATTAATTTTCGGGACCAATGATCGCCTTCCCACACTCAGACGCTGATATTCGTGAGGTTTTCTGTAGTGTGCGTCCATAGTATCTTCAAATTTTCGGTCCTTGGGGGATTCTAAACATTAACAATTTAAGTTAAGGAACCTTACAATTTCAAGCAGCAGCTAGAATTTCTTTTAGAGTGTTGTCTTAGATTTCTTTTACACATAAATATGGTTGTGTAACATAAAATTTTAAGCATCATTTTAATTTTCAACTCCTTTTCAGGAATGTGCCATGCGTAGAGCAGTGGATACGGATAATGCCCACAAACACACTTGCCTTAGTTCCAACCTACACTGAACATTACGCCACTCTTTGCTGAGAGCAGTTTTTCAAGGATCCTGCATGGGTTGGGTTTACACAGATATGCACTGTAAGTAGAGCAGTTCAAATCTAATTTTGTTCTTTTTTCAAGGGAATTTATTATTCATTATTTTCATAAGTTTTAAGCTGTAGGAACTTGAAATGACAGAGGTCTCTTAGGAAGTAAGCTTATATGCTGAGATGGGAGGACCAGTGGCGACCACTATATGTACCCAGGTGTAGCACACGCTAGAGGTGGTCAGCTAGTATTGAACATTTAGTCAACATAGTGAGTGTGAAAAGAAAATTAAAGTGTCAAAAGTACATGCATACTTAAATACATGTATCAAGGAGTCCGAGGTTCGATACTCGGTAGTGGTTCATAATGGTTCAGATCTCACTTTGAACTTTAGGTCCAGTCCCGATTAGTCTGTGATTAAATTGGTCTTAAAAACAAATTCAAACAACAAATCTGGAAATAGGAAAGGGTGGGTGGGTGTCTCATAGCTTCGGTTATTTCTGTTTCAAAGGGAGTGTTCGCCACTGGGAAGGACAGTACTAATAGTTATACACACTGTAGGCTGGAGTGTAAAACTTTGTTGTGGCTGTCTTAAGAAGTATTTTGAAATTGATATGGCATACTAATTACACAATGTACAGCGAGATGTTAAAATATTACCAGGCAAGTTGTTCATAATTTTCAATATTTTTTTAATGTCCCATGTGTATTTAAGGAATTGAACATCATTGAACTTTTCCTGGAAATATTTATGCATCTCACTACATACCTTTCCTAATATCTTTGTTACACAATTAATTTCATGGAGGATTAGTGAAAAAAAAAATATGGTTGACTAGACCAAACAGCAAATATACTTCTGTGTCAGCATCTTTAAGTTCTGAGAATCGATTGCTGCTTGTGTACAATTTAGTGTTCTTGTGGATGTGGGATGAAGTAAGTGATTCCTACATTTTATTTGTTTTCTCTTTTCAACTTGCAAAGTGAGGGTCTGTGATGCTACATTTATTGGCTATCAGTTACCCTGTAAAAGCCTACATACACATTTTGTCTTTGGAAATTAAATTCATTTTGAGATGTTATGTAGAAGAAAACACACAGATAAAGAAATTAATTCTCATTTGAAAAGTATCTAAACTATCATCATTCTGGGTTTCTTTCATTCAATCTTCCACTGTATGTATAGACATTCCTTAGGAGAATTTAAATTGCTGGGGGGATCCAAATGATACTAACTTTGCATGATAATTAACTTTTATATGTTAAATCCACTGGAACGCTTCAAATAGTTTTCCATCTATTAACAAATATAGTTGTACAATAAACTGTTGTATTGAAGAAGTTAAATTTTTGCTACTTTCAAGATTAATCTAATTTAAATTTATTCCTTATTTCAGACATTGAATGCTGTTTAACTAAAATAACCACCTCTGATGTTTGAAGATGATCCTGATTTTGTAAATAGAAATGTAAGTAAATAAATCAATTAACCTGTATGTAATCTGAAAATGTCAGAATCACATAAATAGAACTAGGAACGTACAATATAATGCTGCGTGTGCGAACCATACATACACACCTTTCATTTTGTAATTAATAATCTTTGCATATGCATTTCCAAAATGCACCTTAGCATAAATATACAAATTATAATCTTTATGTATTTCTTTCGTAGCCTACTAAACTTTCAATAGAACTTTATTTCTGCTACTTGAAAACAGAATCATATCCATGCTTTTATTTTTGGAGAGTTGAACTTTCATGTAGCTATGTCTTGTTTCTATAGAAAATATTTAAAATTGTCAAGGGTATGTGTCTCTTGTCTGCTGGGTGAAAGGATGGAATGAGGCATCCACTCACTTCTCCTTCTGGCACTGTGCCTGTTAAATGCTAGTATAATGTACAGAATAAATAAAATCTTTTTGCCTTTTCGCTACATGATGTTTACACATACACTTTGACAGGACAGAACTACAGGGTGCGAAATCATTGAAAACTGGTGGGGGAAGAAAGTTCTTAATCTACATTCCCCCCTCCGCCACATATGTGTATTATTACGAGTAAAAGTAAATTAATTTGCTACTTTTATACATATCAGATATTGTAAAGCAGCCAAATAATTACTTTAGTAACTTGGTTAAAGATGTTATAAATTATGAAATAGTTGAAGTGCTTTCATTATGTGTAAGTTTTTGTTTTGTTTGTGCTTTATGTTAATATAAATCAATTAGATTTCATAGTTATAATTTTCTTGCATTCTTGTTTTACTTTGCTTATTGGTGTAGATTTGTTAATGATCTCTTTAGAGAGAAAGCATTCAATACTCACAACTACACTAATTTGTGTGTGTTTTCGATATTATTCTTAGTACAGTATATTTGAAATTAAAAGTAATTGCTTATCTTTCGTTTGTTATAACAAAAAATCTTCCTCCCGGAAATTTTTGGTGGGGGGATTTTTGAGGCCAAGATTGTTGGTGGTGGGAAATCCCCCTGTCCTCCCAGGATTTCGCACCCTGCATAACTAACAGAAACACAAGAAAGCTAAAGCTAAACACTCCAAAATTAGTAAAAAATTGTTTTTCACACCAACATTGAATGGTAGTGTTTGAGCTCTTAGGCGACACCAGAAAGGTGTTTGTGTGTGTGTATTGGGGGGCAACCCATTGACTTAACTTAATAGTAGAACAAATATTAACAATAAGAATCATGGTTATGATAATAATTTTACAGTAATAACTATTATAACAAAAAAATAAAATTATATTATTATTATTACTATTATTAAATCCTTTGGGAGGACTACTAAATGAATGAATATCAAGTACAACTTTTCCTTATTATTATATTTTTTTTATTTTTTTACATTTTACACAGTTAGTGTATTGAAATGCACAGTTATTCTGTTTTATCTTTAAGTTTTAACTTTTCAATAAAAGCTTTCTAAACATTATTTATGTTATAACAACTTCTGCTTTTTGTGACTTGAAATGGCCGATGGCAATTCCATTTCCCGACACCGATGTTTCAGCACAAAATATTATCCTAAAGTAATTTCTTACTTTTGAAGATAGTGTGCCATTTCCAGTTATATGCTGTGACGTGCCCAGTAGTCAGCCCTCATTTCGCTATTTTTTCCTGCCTGCTTATAGCCCCATCATCACCCTCCTTGTATAGACCCTTGGTTATGAAATAAAAGCATTCATGTTTATATTACCTTTGCATAATAGGGTGACATAATCTTAGTCCCTCCACCTGTTCATTCAATCAGTGGCGTACGCAAGGGGGGTTACTGGGTTTAACCCCCCTCCTGAGCTTTAAATATTATGGGAAATGCAGTGTAAAATAAATTGCCAATTTAGCGCTACTGCATTCAATGTAGAAACTGATGAGCTTGAGGCTTACCCGATGGTGCAGTGGTAGGTCGTTGCCTTGTAATCAAGGGGTCCCGGGTTCGATACCCTGTGGAGGCACATAGTGGTTCGGATCCCACTTTGAACCGCAGGTCCAGTCTCGATTAGCCATATTGTGCATAAAGTGGACTTAAAACACCAACTCAATCTATCAATTGAGCAGCTTGACTGATTGATTTTGTTTATTTTTCTTCGCATTTCTGCCACTTTTGGGCTAATTGCGAAGATGAGGATGAGTGATGATATGATGGAATGGATGAATGGACGCTCACAAAGAACACCTGTGCTCAGGCTGGGATTCGAACTCGACACCCCAGGCGTTTTAGCATGTTTTCGTAACCACTCATCCACGAAGGCTGGCTACTCAAGCTTGAATCACTTTGTGTGCACACATCACTAGTATACTTTTCAGGGAAGTATTAAGACTCATAAATGTTATAAGTACATTCTAAATTATCACATTCTGACCTAAATGCATTCTTGGTTATATTCTCATTTACTCTTACATTTTTTTTCTCCTTTCAGATCATGGACGCGTTTCCATACAGACATTTTAAAGGAATACAGCATGCATATTTTTAGCAATTAAGTAAAATTGAAACTGAAAAATCATTCCTCTTTTTTTTTGGATAAAATTGTGAGAACTATGTTGAATTATTGCAAGATGAAATGTACGAATATTGTAAATAAAGTTGAATTTTTTGCTAACTGGTAACTTTATTTCTTCAACCTAATCTTTGGGGCGAAAAAATTAAGCTGTGTATTTGAAATAGAGTGGTTAAAAATTATGTATATGAACATTTATAACTTCTACTAAATTTGCTCTGCCTTCTTAAGAATGTACATTTTCGTTTCTAATTAATTTATTAAAGTACTGAAATAGGTTCTAAAAGCACCAAAAATCACTCACATTGTAATGATTGTGGCATTGAACTGAGTGTGCAGAACCAACAGCAAAGGAAAGGTAAGGTTGAATTATTGCTTAATGTGTATGCATTTAGTGGCAAGGTAGTATTTTTCAGAGATTATCCCCTTACCATGTATGTATATACTTGCATCCAACGTATACATAAAATTTATCTACGGATATACAAGTATATAGTATTTTGTTGTGTTAAGTATGTCATTTATTTATCCTAGCAATGTAGATCTGAAGATCAATCCCCTTCATGTTATATTGTACACTCAAGGACACTTCTGGGTTGTAACAGCACCATTGACTTTCAATTAAATCATTACAACCCAGCAGTGTATGTGACTGTACATATATCCAGTCCCAATTGGCTTCTAAGCATCAAGTGGAAGTCTCAAAAAAGACTTATTGGAAACTATGAATGTACATTAAAAGTTGCGGCTTTTTTTATATGATTTAGAAATCGATACATAATATTCCTTGCAAGCTTCATGTAATTTATGGATGGCTTGTTCTTCTACATGAATACCTTGGTGAGCGTGCCGCATCTAGTTTCCTCTAAGATTTTTAAGCTTTGTCAAAATTTAATGCTGAATTGAATGGTATTCTTTTTATAAAGAGACAATTAATCACATTAAAATCTGAACGCATTAAATGAAGAAACACTGTTTTCCCTGTGATATTATATACAATGCAAGAGTTAACATTGCATTTCTCTACTTTGATACATTTGCCATCTGAGAAGAAATTACAATGAAGTTATGATTGCTCTATCTTATTCTGAATTCATGTTGGATAAGATAGAAAAGATCTGACTGATTCTTCAAGGTTAAAGGTAAGCATTATTATACTAAACGAAGATCATTTACCTCAAACTCACCCTATGGGAGGAAAAACACTCTATACTAGGGTGAGAAAACTCACCCTTATGGGAGGAAAACACACTCTATACTAGGGTGAGAAAACTAACCCTTATGGGAGGAAAAACACACTCTATAACAGGGTGAGAAAACTCACCCTTATGGGAGGAAAACACACTCTATACTAGGGTGAGAAAACTCACCCTTATGGGAGGAAAACACACTCTATACTAGGGTGAGAAAACTCACCCTTATGGGAGGAAAAACACACTCTATACTAGGGTGAGAAAACTCACCCTTATGGGAGGAAAAACACACTCTATACTAGGGTGAGAAAACTCACACTTATGGGAGGAAAAACACACTCTATACTAGGGTGAGAAAACTCACACTTATGGGAGGAAAAACACACTCTATACTAGGGTGAGAAAACTCACCCTTATGGGAGGATAAACACACACTATACTAGGGTGAGAAAACTCACCCTTATGGGAGGAAAAACACACTCTATAACAGGGTGAGAAAACTCACCCTTATGGGAGGAAAACACACTCTATACTAGGGTGAGAAAACTCACCCTTATGGGAGGAAAAACACACTCTATACTAGGGTGAGAAAACTCACCCTTATGGGAGGAAAACACACTCTATACTAGGGTGAGAAAACTCACCCTTATGGGAGGAAAAACACACTCTATACTAGGGTGAGAAAACTCACCCTATGGGAGGAAAAACACACTATACTAGGGTGAGAAAACTCACCCTTATGGGAGGAAAAACACATTCTATACTAGGGTGAGAAAACTCACCCTTATGGGAGGAAAAACACACTCTATAACAGGGTGAGAAAACTCACCCTTATGGGAGGAAAACACACTCTATACTAGGGTGAGAAAACTCACCCTTATGGGAGGAAAAACACACTCTATACTAGGGTGAGAAAACTCACCCTTATGGGAGGAAAAACACACTCTATACTAGGGTGAGAAAACTCACCCTTATGGGAGGAAAAACACACTCTATACTAGGGTGAGAAAACTCACCCTTATGGGAGGAAAAACACACTCTATACTAGGGTGAGAAAACTCACCCTTATGGGAGGATAAACACACACTATACTAGGGTGAGAAAACTCACCCTTATGGGAGGAAAAACACGCTCTATAACAGGGTGAGAAAACTCACCCTTATGGGAGGAAAACACACTCTATACTAGGGTGAGAAAACTCACCCTTATGGGAGGAAAAACACACTCTATACTAGGGTGAGAAAACTCACCCTTATGGGAGGAAAAACACACTCTATACTAGGGTGAGAAAACTCACCCTTATGGGAGGAAAAACGCACTCTATACTAGGGTGAGAAAACTCACCCTTATGGGAGGAAAAACACACTCTATAACAGGGTGAGAAAACTCACCCTTATGGGAGGAAAACACACTCTATACTAGGGTGAGAAAACTCACCCTTATGGGAGGAAAAACACACTCTATACTAGGGTGAGAAAACTCACCCTTATGGGAGGAAAAACACACTCTATACTAGGGTGAGAAAAACTCACCCCAATATGGGGTGTGGAAACTCACCTTTTGGGGACGTCTATTTATGACAAGCCAAACTCACCCCAAAAGGTGAGTTTCCACACCTTTATTTTTTCAGTGTAGAAGCGGCAGAAAAGCAACGCTAAGTAACAAAAATGAAATATCCACTCCATATCTCTACCTCATGATTCACTATTACCACAAGGTAGACTTGGGAAACAAAAATTTAAGCAGTTAGCTTCCTAACAGGCAATGAGTTTATTCAAGAGAATAATTTAATGGACGGCAGTGCAAAGTGTGTTACTTCTGGAAGTGCGGTAATACCTTCTGGACGCTCTTAGATATGAGGCATGTGCAACTATTTACATAGAAAGCCTTTGCAAAATCAAGCATTGAGAACAAAGTAATGTTGCCAGGACTAATTCTGCGAGTGAATTCGTAATCAAACTTCATTAAGAACTTTTTGAATACCTACCATTTGACCTTTTCATTCTTGAAATTCCCGTTTCCAAACCGGTCGTTGTTGCGGACAAGCTCTATTAGAGACTAAACGAGTTGTCCTTTCCCAGTCGCTTTGTACCTAATCTCAGCCAATGAGTTCCTGATATAGCGACAGAGACCTTATTCGCGTAACCGAATGCGCAAAATACTTGCCAGTAATTAAAACTTATGGTTCGAAACCCCCGTTCGTCCCGATGATAGAGCCTGAAGAGATACTCGTGCGGGCAGCTTGCAATTTGAGCCAATACAGCCCGCTGGCGTGTAATAACATGTCACGACAGTTCATGCAAGAGAGTTTTCAATTGACGTTATCAAAGTCCGTGTCCGCATGAATGTTTTATAAGACTGTCCATCACTAGCGTCCAGGAGTCTGGAAAATGAAGTCGCCGTGCAGCTTCGGGAAAAACTGAACACTGTCGACACGGACAAAAAAGGACACGGAATGCAACATATCCTTGTCAGCTCGTGTTCAATAACTGAATATACGTATACACAGAAAGTGGTGTCCAAATTTATAGTTTTGCCTTGTTGGCAATGTTTTCTTGGAAGTGTATAGTTTTATTTTATGAGTAGCATATATAATAAAATACTGCTTCCTTTGTTTGATTTTCTCTTTGTATTCTCCTCTCAGTCTGTCCGTCTGTCTCTCCCTCTCTTCCATTCTCTCTTTTCCGCTTTTTGTATGCTCTCTCCCTCCCTATATCGCTCTCTCTCTCTCTCTCTCTCTCATTCTCTCTCTCTCTCACTCTGTTACTCGGCATGTCTCTTCTCTTTCCTCCCTCATTTCCTTCTATTTATCTCTCCCTATCTCTCTCTTTCTTCCCTCTTATTCAACCTTTCTCACCCTGTCGACCTTTCACTCTATTTCTCTTTCGTTCCTTTCTTCTTCTCTATTCTCTCTCACCTCCATTCTCTCTCGTTGTCTTTTATGTTTCGCCATATGACTTCCTTGGTGGCCGAGGATATGGAGTGGTCGACTCACGATCCCGTTTCCGAGTTCAAGTCATGTTGTAAATGTCTCCTCATGAAGTTAATCACTAGGGACTGGATTTTAAAGGGAAAAAATTTCCTCTAAAAAGGACACAAAATGGGAAAATTATTGCCAGACAAAGTACTACTCCTAGTTGTTTCTTTGCACTGGAATAAAAATACTATTTTAAATGAAAGCTCAATATATACCATTCATTTTTAAAAAGGGATACATTAATACGAAATGGAATGCCTTTTGGCTTAGTTCAGAGCAAGATAAAATCTTCCATGTAAGATCTTTGATTTTACCTACGATTATACCACTAAAAACATGAATGTAATTTGAATATTTATAAGAATTATCCAATTTTTGTCCACTTCTCGGTTCGTTGAAATGGGAGACTTTGCAATTTAATATTTCCCCTCCCCCCATCGTTAATTCCAAACTGAATCATTCCGTTTCACACGGCGTGGACAATGAACACAATGGGATAGGTCTAAAACTTACGAAAATTTTCTGCCACCGGAAGGATTTGGACCTACGACCATCAGATTGACAGTCCTGGACGGTAAACACTACCCTACAAGCTTTCGCTCCTAGAAGTAAGTAGAAGGAGCTGACCAATGTGAAATGTAGATGCATCTCTCCTCCTACATGTAATGTGCAAAGAATACTTGTTTGTAACAAAGAAAACGAAGGTAGTACGACTCGGCGAAAACATTTAATGGAGAATTGCACATGATGAAAACTTTTCATTCGATATTTGCGGAAGTATCCTTGCATTGAACTCGTGTGGGAAAGGGGTAAAATTAGTATGTCCTGAATTGCCACAAATATAAATAGTTATTTCATTAATATTTGTCAATGTCTTTGAAGCAGTACACAATTATCGTTAGAGTATCATAATTCACGATCTTATACACGAAAATATCCCTTTTAATGTGTGTCAATTCATTTATTTGTTTATTTTTTATAAATTCCATATGCAGAACAATGTAGCCACTATACACTGCTATTACAAATAATGTTACCATGCTCTTGTTTATAATAAAAGGAGAATTAAAAAAAAAAGAACACCTAGTATGGAAGATCGAACCTGGGACCGCTGGCAGCCCAATCGAGAACTCTAACCACTACACCACGCCCTTACCTTCGATTGGAACAACACTTTTTAAGTATTCTGTCCCTCCAATATTGTAAATGTCGTTGGGTATACATGTAGTTGACCTTTTACTTTAATTTTGAATTGCTTTCTTGTAGTATAGCAGATATCTTCGAGAAATAATTTTCGAAGTGATGAAGAAAAACTAGAATATTGGTAGTTGCGAAAATCCGAGTTATTTCTTCTAACTTATTATTGTGATTAGACATTATTAATGGAAAATGTCTAGAGGCTTGTTTCCCTTGGAGTTCTTAATTATTCTGTCGCGTGAATATTGTAAACGTTATCCTGCAAAAAGAAGTTCAATACTCTGATATAGCTCTGTACTTCTAGAATTACTCTATACACATGCATTTGAAATTTAGCTCTGAATTTATTTCTTCGTTGTTAGTATATCTAAGCTTGTGAATATACTTTATTTGTAATTTTATAACGGTTACATGAACATCTACGAAATAGTTCCTTACAATAAACTCCGGTTGACCAATTTGCCAATATAAACAAATGGAATACAGATTGTCTTCGAGCTTACTTTGTTAAAAAGGAGCGGATACACGTATTACTATCCCAATACTTATTGAATAAGGTTTCTTGGTTGTCAGAAATTATGACTTAAACTATTGCATGTTGAGCTAGCCGCCTCTGATGAAATCTATCATTCTTCAGATTCTCTTTCAAATTCGACTCTGGTCACTTGTAACTTGCTGGGTGCGTTTTGCGATAAGAAGCGGCCTTGAATACCGTGAGTGAGTCACTTTGAACGCCAGCAAACTACGTTACCAAGCTTGTCTGCCTTTGAAAACCAAGTCACCGTTTCCGAACGCGATTGCTATTGTAGAAGTATATATTCTCTCAAAAGAGCACGAAAGGAAATTTGACCAATATTCTCCCGTCGTTTAAAACCAAATATTAAACGAAAAGTTTACGATTGTCAATAAACCTAATTGAGCATAAGGTGGATGTAAATAATAAAGTTAATAGAAAGATTCTCCAAAATTTCTCTCCCACTGTCTACGTCAGGCCAGTACCCAGGGGGGGCATGGGGGCCATACCCCCCTCGAACCCTGAAAAAATATTAATGTGAACCTATCAATAACTACGAAAATAACATCGTCGATATTAGAAATGTGTAAAAATTTCAATTTTGTTCTTACATAAATGAATCTGTTCCTTGCGCAAAAGTCTTCAGGCTGCAATATTGGGTAGTTTTAGTTTTATAATCATTGATGCAAGGCTACCAGACGTCCGATTCAGCGATTTAGTCAGGACAGTGCGTTACTTTCAATCCCTGTCCCGACTTTTTCGAACTGCAATCGTGATGCGAGAATGTCTCTTTATTCTTAACACACAATTAGACATGTTCTTTATTGTAATAATAATTCCTAGTACGCAACATTTAATTTATAAATATATTATTTTCTAAACATAGAACTATCATGACTTTTCAATGGCGCTCGCACTATTTGAACTATTTTGTAATATCTCTCTCTCTCTCTCTCTCTCTCTCTCTCTCTCTCTCTCTCTCTCTCTTATATAATAATAATAATCCTTTGCGCAACAGCCCCTCTCTCTTATATATATATATTTGGGTCTGGGCCCTCCCTCAAAGAAATCCTACGTATGGGCCTGGTCTAAGTCAATGACAGAAATGCAAGCAATATTATTATTTATTTTTAACCGAATGAATGAAAGGAATGTGGAAGAATTTAAAAGAAATAAAAAAGAGCAGAACGACTGTTACTCTAGTTTAAAAATTGTTCTTCATCGAGGAAGAAAAATAAGAAGTATTTACTCCAGCACCTTAACACAGTGTCCCACGAGTCTCTCTTGACTAATACTGTCAAATATGAAGTGATTTTATGAATAAAATTTTCCGCCTGTTTACGTCTAACGTTTAGTAGTTCGCAAACGGTGTAATTATTTCGTGTTACCTTACGCAACAGCAACTACATTTCATAAGACTGTTCTGAACACGACACTTGCGTCAGTAAACAAGCATTTCGTCTGTTGCAGTACCTCAGGAAAAGAACATCGTCGTGCAATTTTCAAGCCTCTAGATATTTTCCATTAATAATGTCTAATCACAATAATAAGTTAGAAGAAATAACTCGGATTTTCGCAACTACCAATATTCTAGTTTTCTTCATCACTCCGAAAATTATTTCTCGAAGATATCTGCTATACTACAAGAAAGCAATTCAAAATTAAAGTAAAAGGTCAACTACATGTATACCCAACGACATTTACAATATTGGAGGGACAGAATACTTAAAAAGTGTTGTTCCAATCGAAGGTAAGGGCGTGGTGTAGTGGTTAGAGTTCTCGATTGGGCTGCCAGCGGTCCCAGGTTCGATCCTCCATACTAGGTGTTCTTTTTTTTAATTCTCCTTTTATTATAAACAAGAGCATGGTAACATTATTTGTAATAGCAGTGTATAGTGGCTACATTGTTCTGCATATGGAATTTATAAAAAATAAACAAATAAATGAATTGACACACATTAAAAGGGATATTTTCGTGTATAAGATCGTGAATTATGATACTCTAACGATAATTGTGTACTGCTTCAAAGACATTGACAAATATTAATGAAATAACTATTTATATTTGTGGCAATTCAGGACATACTAATTTTACCCCTTTCCCACACGAGTTCAATGCAAGGATACTTCCGCAAATATCGAATGAAAAGTTTTCATCATGTGCAATTCTCCATTAAATGTTTTCGCCGAGTCGTACTACCTTCGTTTTCTTTGTTACAAACAAGTATTCTTTGCACATTACATGTAGGAGGAGAGTTGCATCTACATTTCACATTGGTCAGCTCCTTCTACTTACTTCTAGGAGCGAAAGCTTGTAGGGTAGTGTTTACCGTCCAGGACTGTCAATCTGATGGTCGTAGGTTCAAATCCTTCCGGTGGCAGAAAATTTTCGTAAGTTTTAGACCTATCCCATTGTGTTCATTGTCCACGCCGTGTGAAACGGAATGATTCAGTTTGGAATTAACGATGGGGGGAGGGGAAATATTAAATTGCAAAGTCTCCATTTCAACGAACCGAGAAGTGGACAAAAATTGGATAATTCTTATAAATATTCAAATTACATTCATGTTTTTAGTGGTATAATCGTAGGTAAAATCAAAGATCTTACAAGGAAGATTTTATCTTGCTCTGAACTAAGCCAAAAGGCATTTCGAACCGATCTAATACATTTCAAAATGTTATTGAATGTTTCATGTTGATAATTTGACCAATGCATCAACTCTTGAAGCTGAGACGATACTTTCTGCAACTACCTCTTCTCTTCAGTCCCTTCTGTTCTTCTCTTCTCCTTCTCCTCTCCCCTCCTTCTGCTCGCTCTGCTTTTATCTCATATCGCCTTCCCTACTTTTCTCGCATCTTATCTCCATCCCACTCATCTCCACCTCGTATCTCCTCTCCTGTCTTAGATTTCCGACTCCACTGCACTCTTCTCCTCTTCTTTTCGTTCTTCTCTTTTTCTCTCCTTTACTTTACTCTCCACTCTCCTCTTGTTTTCGTTCTTCTCTTTATCTCTCCTTTACTTTACTCTCCACTCTCCTCTTCTCTGATCTTTGCTCCATTTTCCTCATCTCTCCTAGAATATTTTTCCATTTTCCTCACTACATCTCCTCTCCTCGTCTATCCTCTCTTTCTTCTCTCCTCTACTTTTCATCTTCTCCTTTCGCTCTCTCTTTTTCCTCTCTTTTGTTAACTTTCGTTTTCTCTCACGTCTTTGTTTTTATTTCTTTCGCGTATCTATTGTGCATGTGGCAACCCTGAAATTGAGCCTAACTCTACACGCAACCCACCAACGCTTTGTGTAAATTGGGTTGCCTAGTTTAAAATGTCGTTGTCCTAAAATTTTTGAGAGACACTGTACACACGATCACCAACACGTGCTAGTCCAACATCTGCCGCTGCCATAACCCGCGCCAGCAGGTATTCCGCTGATTCCACCGGGGTCTCGTAAATTAGGCTCTTCATGTGGTAAAATAATCGATCGGAGACAAGTCCGGCGAACGTGTAGGCCAAGGATTTGGGCCACCACGACATATCCACTTGCGCCCAAATTTGTGGTGGTGTTTTGCTTGTAGCGGGGAAACGGTACGTTTCCGGACATGAGTTCCTATGCAAAACCTAACCGTTTTGGTTCCCACTACAAGCCCTCAAAGTCTGTAATGGGAATTTATATACACCCTGTATACGAATGATATATATTCTGCTTTCGTTTAAAATAATATTTTTAGTGGAGTGCAAAAATAAACTATAGTAATCTTTCATTTCCTTTTTTTGTTTAAGGTGAATAATATAGGGAATAATCTTACCATCCGTTTCGATAAAATCTTACTTGCAACAGCTTACCGCATTCCGTAGTACCAGACTTCGGCATTTCACTAACACTCAATACTGTCGTCACTGTCACACACTCAAGTTAAAACAATTCTAATAACTTCACAATGAAAGTCTCAATCTAGCAGATAAGTACACAATGCGTTTGTTGCTACTTAAGCCCAGATCGCATTGTTTCAACAATCGATGCAACGTACTCCCAACACTCATGTAAGGCAGAAGGCGCTTGTTCTTTGTTTCCTCTAAGCTGCACCAAATAAACAATTGTTGAATGTTTTGTTCAGGGATAATACAATCGTACAAAATATTTGATAGATTGTCAATAAAGGGACAAAGGAAGATGTTTTCTTTAATGGGCAGAAAAGGAATTAAGGCTGAAAAACTAGTCAATAAAGGGGCCAGAAAGGAAAAATGTTTTTAAAAATGGAAAAAAAAGGAAATGTGGGCTGAAAAAGGGGGAAAAAAGGGAAGTCAAAACCATGTAATGTTGGTGGAAGATAATTATCAACACTGTTATTATTAATTCCATGATCCGTGTTGAAAAATAAAAATGGACATCCTTTTAAAATACGCTCTCACTAATCACCATTCATTCTTATGCTCCTAAACTTCCCTACTTTTTATATTTGTGTGTGTGTGTCTGCTTTTCTTCCTCCCATCCCCTCCTCTCCTCTCCCCTCCTTTCCCCTCCCCTTATATCTCCCCTTCTTCCTCTACGTTCCTCATCTCTCTATCCCTAGCACTATCTGTGTGTACAATCATAGGCGCCGACTCCATGGGGCTTAACGATGTGGTGGCAGAGCCCCCCCCCCCCAAATAATTTTGCTTAAGATGATCTAATGTATTATTTTGCTTCACTTGTACAGTTTACTCTGAATTGTGCTACATGAACTTAACTTTAAACAAACATTTGAAATGTTCTAGACCAGCAACTTTGGGGGCCTGAGACCGCTATACCATCAACTTTGGGGCGGGGGGCTATGACCAGAGAGAGCAAAACACATGACTTATTACTATATACTAAGTATATAATTATGAGTATTGTTAAAATTTTTACTAAAAAGAGTTTCAAAAGACCATGTGCATGAACTAGGGTAGTTCGGGCTACAAATGGCTCTCACATGACATTCAGAACGAGATCATTGATATATTAGGGAGATCTGTTTTGCGCTCCGTGGTAACAGATATTAAAAGTCGTGAATATTTTGCTATTATGGTTGACGAAACTTGTGACATATCCATCCGTGGACAATTAATATTCTGCATTCGAACTGTGAATAAAAAAAATTGATATTTTTTAGGAATTCATGGGCTTTTATGAGATTCCGAACACTGAAGCCAAAACTTAAAAAAGGGAGAGAGAGTCATTTATTAATTTATTTCAGTGGTCAGAGTCCCCCCAATAATTTTGGCAAGTCGGCGCCCCTGTGTACAATGTTTGAGTGGTCACATTCAGGCTGACACGAACTTAAATATTTTTGTTCACGCAATTATAAAGTTCAGTTCCATTTTCCCTTCCCGTCTTAATAGTCTGCCGGTAAGGCAATGATTCTGATTTCGCATTTCAGGTAAAAGATGATTTATTTTTTCCCCATTTTCGATTCTGTAGTATGTTTCACCATCTCAACGATGCGTTTCTGTATCTTGAGACTCAGCTTCTTGTGTGGCAGACTCGGTCATATTTGCGAAAGAGCGTTTTCTTATGCACCTGCGTGCCGAGCAGCTTGAAGGAGCGAGAAAGAAAAACACGAGGCTTCGACGGTCTCGTTCGTGCAGTAGGAAACTTGTGATTTGTAAGTAGCATTGAAATCGAGGCAGAAGGAACAGTGGTTACGTGAAAAGAAGGCTGCCTTTCCTCGCAATATTTTATTTTTATCTCAACGTGGCTCTCTTACTCCTCTTGTTCTTCCAAGCTTTAAGTGGAGTGTGCAGGCGGTAAGCTTGAACCGCACGGATCGCTCGCTGGCAGTGAGTAAGACTATTGTTGCTAGTCACTTCACTGTGATGCCATTTAAAGTCTTCTAACTAACATACTAGACATTGTTTGCGCTTGTTGAGCACGAATATGAATGGATGGAATTGTTTCTTTCCCGTATTTGCTCCTAAATTCTTTATCAAAATGTAGCACACAAAAAGCCTTTTCAGCTCCAGAAAGCGCAGTCTTGAATTTTCCACCATCTATCGGCGAGAAATCGAACTACAGGCAACACCTGCAATACAAAAATAACCTACGACTTTACTCGTTCAAGTAATGTACTGTATCACTTTCTAATGTTAATAGTTTCTTTACAATATTTTTTTAAAACTGTTACCGGACTTCATGTACACCCTGTATATCATAAATGATACCCAGAGAGTATTTGTGTTACAATTCTTGTGGGAACGTTGGCGTTTTAGTGAAGCAAGTATCTCCGAAGCAAATGAGCTCGATTGGTTTGTTTGTGTTTGAAGTTCAATTTTTGAACAGAAGAGCCAATCGGGACTCGGCCTACAGTTTGAAGTGGGATTCGAACCGCTATGTGCCTCCATCGAACTCGAACCCCTCGATTACAATGCTGGGCTTAATTGGATACAGAAAAAATGGGCACGTGTGTTGCGCCAAATTCGCAAGTTTACTATTCAACGCATACGAGTGCAAGCAAATAAACTCCTGCACAAGCACACAGGGAAGGGAAACAAGAAAGAAGAAGTACAGAGACAGCTTGAGAGTTGGAATGAGGAAATCAGAAGAGCAGGAATGAAATTCAATGCAGAAAGGAGCGAGGTGCTAACAACAAGAAACCGAGCCAGAAATGAACCAAGAATAAAGATGGACACGGAAGAGTTGAGGGTAGTGGAGAGCTTCAAATATCTAGGAAGCATAATTGAGAGAAATGGAAGAATAGATGAGGAGGTAAACAGAAGAAGACAAATGGATGGTGGGCTATATCAAAGCGTTTGAATATTAATATGGGAAAGGGATGTAGCTATGAAATTCAAGAAGGTAATATATAACACATACCCTTCTCGTATGTGCCAATAAGTACGTATGGAGCAGAGACTTGGACAATGACAGAGAGAGACAAAATATGCAGGCAGTGGAGATGAAATGTTTAAGGAGTATATTGGGGAAGACTAAAAGGGATAGAATAAGGAATTTGGAGATCCGACAGCCAGTGGGTGTGGTGAAGCTTCAAGAGCTTACAATGCACAAGGAGTGGGAATAAGGCCAAGGTAGAGACCAAGATGTCGGTGGAAAGAGCAGATAGTGGAGAGTGTTGTATTAGGAGAAGAGGACAAAGTTGGAACACCCTGGAAAGAGAGGAGTGGTGGAAGACCAGAAAAAAATGGAGAGGCTTGACTTCTATGCTGAGCCAGCCAGAGGCAGGAAACTCAAAGCATGATGATGACAAACACACACTTACACTCACGCACGTATGTGCAAGTACTGCAAATATTTTCTACACGCCTGGTCTGACACACTCAATGATACACGCGTGGTTGTGCACGGTCAGAATTGTCTCATAATTCGCAAGCCGGGGAAAATATGTGCTGTGTCTAGGTTTTCATAAGCGTTTTATGCTCACCGCGTGTTCAGCGCGGGAGGTGTAATATAGCACAGGACGTTTTCCGGGGAATGTGTAGCAAATGCCAAGATTCTGTGTCATGGCTCAGGTGCACATCGTTAGAGAGTGAAAAAAAACTGATGTAGCAGGTGCTTCTTGTCTCGTCTGGCCAAATTGATGCTAACTACATATTAAGCAAAAGAGTTAAACCAGAGCTTGTTGGTTAGACGGACACGTTCACACAATGCGATTAAAATCTATGCTTACCACGTCAAAAGCGTGCATTAAGTCCATTTGTTGCCCAGATAAGCTAATCGGGAAGGATGAATGAGTTAAAATTTCTGGGTGCGTCGCCACATATGGCCATTTTTTACCCTTCAAACTATATTAACTTGCTCTCTAGCATTTTAAAACCCGAAGGTTTGTGGCTGCAGCAACCCAAGCCTTCCATCTGTCCCTATCCTGGGCAAGATCAATCCAATCTTTTCCATCCTTACCTATTTCCTTTAGGCCCATCTCAACGTAATCCCTCAATTTTCGTCTTAGCCTTCCTACAGGTTTCTTGCCATCAGGTTTTCCAATAAGAATCCTGAAAACTCTTATTTCCTCTCCCATTCGTTGATTGATTGATTGATTGATTTGGTGTTTTAAGTCCACTTTATGCACAGTAAGGCTAATCGGGACTGGACCTGCAGATTAAACTGGAATCCGAACCACTTGTGCCTCCACCGGGTATCGAACCCGGGACCCCTTGATTACAAGGCAGCGACGCTACCACTGCGCCATCGGGGAGGTCCACCTCTCCCATTCGTGCCACGTGGCCTGCCCACCCAAGTCTTCTTGATTAATTTATTCTCATAATATCAGGACATCAATACACATTATACAATTCAACATTATGTAGCTTTCTCCACTCAGGTGTCTCCTCATCCGTTATAGGTCCTAATATTTCCCTAAGGATTCTATTTTCAAATACACTTAATTTATGTTCCTCTTTTAATGTGATGGGCCAAGTTTCATATCCCCATTAATAATACAGCCAAAATTACTGGTTTGCATATCATAACCTTTAGTTACTTAGATATTATACAAGAAGATACGTACACGTTTGTGAAGAGAGAAGTAACACGCATTTCCTTAAGTCTACTTTTTATTTCCCCTATAATATCATTTTTACTTCTCCACTCACACTTCCAACTATAGAAGGAAGAATCTTCTCATCTAAAACCTTTAAAGTTAAAATAAGGGGTATAAAGATTCCCTTGAGAAAAGTAGAAATTGCGAGGATGTAAATGGACCATCACAGGACTTACACAAGACATTAAAAAGGTAAGGACACACAAAAATCTTAATAAAACAATCAAATGCCGACCAGGCCAAAATTTTTATTGTAGAAAAAAATATACACTAAAACGTAACGTTCCCACCCTCTAACAGGGTCTTCTTCAGACAAACATTCACAATAATTGTAAGAATAATAAGAATACGTTCTAGTCTATAATTTTTTCTACAACAAAAATTTTCCCTTGGTCAGCATTTGATTGTTTTATTAACATGAAAACAAGGCTTAACAGTGTTACTAAAATCTTCCTCAGAAATGGTGTAAAAGGCCCGATCCTCTCAAAAGGCTAAAAAAAACATGTTAAACCCATGGTTGTTAAAGGTCCAGATTTTATTTAAATTCATTCCGGTCCAGGAGAGAAAATTAGGAAGCGTAAATAGGCTCTGGAGCGTAAAGAACCTTTTTATCTGTAAAGTATTTCAATTCTGTCCAGGAACCGTTTTTCCGGATCAATTTAAATACAGTCCAGCAGTGGCGTGGCGTGACTTTTTCAAAAGTGTTACCGACCATCAGACGTTATCATCTCCACCCTGCCGCCCCCCCCAAAAAACATGCCTTTGATCTGGATTTTTGTTCTCTTTTTTTTTGTGAAATCCGCTCAATGATTTATTTAGCCACAATCACCCCTAGAAAGAACTACCGTAGGAATGAAGTGCTAACGCAAAAATTCGATGCGACTGGTGTTATGTTACATCCTGTCGTAGCGGGGTACGAGCGGTTTTATTGTTGAGTCAGCAGAACGTGTTTGATCACGTTGAAGACGTCGGAAGCGGGGGGAGGGAGGGCAATGGATCTGTGATGTTGTTTGTTGATGTATGCTAACCTAACACGTGCGTATGCTTATATGTGTGTGTGTGTCTGTGGAGGAAATGCGCGCGCAATCATTGCGTATGATGCAAAGACATGAAGAAATGATTTAAAGATGGCGCCGAAGGTGCTGTACCCCGAAAGCTTAGCGGCTAAGGTTATTGCTCTGTAAAACAAGAGGCGTCGAGGGTTCGATTGCTGGTAGAGTCAATATTGATTGATTGATAGATTGAGTTAGTTTTTTTAAGTCCACTTTATGCACGGCAAGACTAATCAGGATTGGACCTACAGTTGAAAAGTGGTGATTCGGACCACTATGTGCCTCCACCGAGTATCGAACCTGGGACCCCTTGATTACAAGGCGACGATGTCAATATTGAATGGTCTCGATTAGCCTGTGTGTACATAAAGCCAACAAAATGGCTGAGTTCGAAAATCGAGTTGGTTTAGTGGTTAATGTTGTCGCCCTGGTAATGAAGAGGTCGCGGGTTCGATTTTCTAGGTAGTTAATGAGGCCAATTGTTTTGTCCCGCCATTATAGGTCCCGATTTGTCCATCTGTGCATAAATAGTATTTGAATAAAATCAATATGGCGGCCGCGTTTTGTGTTCAGCGACGGCGGCGGCGACGGGGCGTGGCGCGGCAAGGCGCGGCGCGGGGTGTTTTTTATTCCGCGAGATGTTTTAACCAAGTGGTTGAGGGTTCGATTTCCAATGTTGGTGATGTTGGATATTCAATTGTATTTGTTTAAAAGTTCCGATTAGCTTTTGTGCACAAAGAGAAAATGAACTAATTGGAAATAGGATGTTTATGCTGTAATGAAAAGGTCCCGGGTTCGATTCACAATGTCAAATTGGCTGATAATGATGTTGTTTTTAAAATAAAAAAAAAGAAGTGTGTTGAGTCCCTATTAGTATTTATGCAGGAACAGATATTAAAAATCAAAACAAAATGGCTGTGACTGGTTAGTATTCGAAAGCTTCCAGGTTCGAGTCCAAATGTTGGCAAATTTTTAATTTAATAGTTATAATTTTTTTTTTTTAGTTTACAGAATTCTTTCCCATTTATTGCATTTTGGCGAACACGTCCTCTCCTTTGTGGCATTTGGACATGATGGAGATATACATAGAAATTGTTGTCAAAGTGCCTAATAATGATTTTCTATTTAAATAAAAAAGAAGTGTGTTATCAGTCCCGATTAGCACGAACAGATATTCAAAAACAAAACAAAATAGCTGATATTGTTGTTTAGTATTCAAAAGGTTTTAGGTTCCAATGCTGACAAATTGCAGAATAACATTGATTTGTTTAAAAAGTGAGTTACTATTCCCGATTATCCTTGATACACAAATAGAAAATGGGTGATTTTGGAGTTTTGCAACCAAGGGGGGGTCGAGGGTTCGATTTTCACTTGGGGCTAATGTTGGCGTTTTTAACGCAGTCCCGATTAACCGTAATGCATAAAGCTGTTTTAACGAATATCGAACCTGGAATCTTTTGATTACAATGCAAAGACTTTACCACTAATGTATGCTATGTTTTAAAACCAAAAATAAATAATAGTATCGAATTTTTAAAAAGATGCGTTACCACTCTCGATTAGCCATTATGCACAAACAGATGTGTTTTGAAACCAAGGGGGTCGAGGGTTCGATTCCAACTGGGTATGTGTGTTGAGGAAACTAAAGGTCAACAGGCATGGAAAGTTTTTACTCGCCATCTCAAAATAAGTTTTTGGGCTTGGTACAGGTAGCTTTTTGTAGAAAGCCTCACAACGGCATCAACGTGGCTACCATCTGTGGGGGCCTCTTTTTTTAAGTTGGAGAGGGGCACAAGGCCGCTTGTACCATACAACCTTGCACCGAAGAACCAACTTGTCAACTACTCACTCACTCCATCATTAAAGTGCACAACATAATATCAAATTTGCACTGATAATAAGCAAAGAATTATAGCGGCTGCATAATTATATTTCAATGACAGCAAATGGTTTCAAATGAATGGTTTTCACTTTATTTTTTACTAAGTAACAGATTTGGTAATGAAAAGCTTTAACATTTGCATATAATATGAGATTTCTTTTGGTATCCAGTTTGTATGTTGACCAAATCACAGATATACTATTACTAAGGATAGCATTAACTTAATCTAATAAAAATATATTCCAGTGCATTACAAAATTAACACATTCTGTTTTCTGTTGTTTGAATCCATATGGTAAAGTCTCGAAACTTGATGCACATCTTTTTCTTTTGGTATATACCACCTGAAAAACCCTTATTTCCGGCTTACTAACAACGGAATGTCTTTTTGTGCGTACGATTTTGTTCGAGTTGAGTAAAGTTAAAGAGGAGGTGTTGTTGAGAATAGCATTGCTGAGTGATTCGAAATTGATTGTGCTGCTGTTTTTATGGTTTAGACATATGCCTTTCACCTTGCAAACAGTAGTAACATTAGTATTGTCTGGATTTACTACCTCACATGCATAACTTTTCGGCCCACTGGATGAAAATGCTCTGATATAAGCATATTTCCCATAGAGTTCTAGTTCATTTGTTAGAAAAGGCGCATTTAAGAATCCCCCGAGTCACAGGTAGTAAAGTCCAACTTTTGCCCACATCCAGCAGAAAATGATTATTCAGTATTTTTAAGTTCAAAAATAGTTTCAAAAACTCAGTTTGCTGTGCTCTGTAGTGAGAAAAAGTTAAGCCGATTGTTTTGCTGCTATACCATTTATTTCTGCTGCAATCCAACAATGCAACTGGAGGTAAGTGCGTGATATGAGTTTGTTTTTCTAGTTAACTGTTATTTCAAACTGCTTACTCTACTTCTCTTATGCTTACTAATTTTAATCTCTAGTGCGTGTGTGTCTGGTGTGTAGTTTGACCAATGTAGCTCAACCAACAGTAGAATTCACCAACAATAAAATGTAAAACAAATTGAAATGGAATGAAATTAACACTGCAATAAAAAATTCTAGGGTTCAAGTCAAAGCGGGGTTATATGTATCTATATAAATTTGTATTTAAAAACTGTGTCACCAGTCCCAATCAGCTGCTGTGCGCAAAAAAATAAATTGTTTAGAAGGCCGCTTTATGCACAAATGGGGTAATCGAGACTGGATCTACAGTTTGAAGCGGAGTTATATGTATCTATTTAAATTAGTTTTTAGAAACTGTGTCACCAGTCCCAATCAGCCGCAGTACGCAAACAGAGAAATTGTTTAGAAGGTCGCTTTATGCATAGATGGGGTAATCGGGAGTAGATCTACAGTTTCAAGCGGAGTTATATGTATCTATTTATATTAGTTTTTAGAAACTGTGTCACCAGTCCCAATCAGCGGCAGTGCGCAAACAGAGAAATTGTTTAGAATGCCGCTTTATGCATAGATGAGGGTAATCGGGACTGGACCTACAGTTTGAAGCGGTACCATATGTATCTATATAAAATCACTCTTGTAAAACTGTTACCAATCCGAATCAGCCGTTGTGCGCAAAAATAGAAATTGTTTGGAAGCCCGCTTTATGCATAGATGGGGTAATCGGGACTCTACATATAGTTTGAAGCGGAGTCATATGTATCTATTTACATTTGTTTTTAAAAACTGTGTCACCAGTCCCAATCAGCCGCTGTGCGTAAACAGAGAAATTGTTTAGAAGGCCAGCCCCAATCAGCTACTGCGCGCAAAAAGACGAATTGTTTAGTATGCACAAAAAAAAGTAATCGGGACTGGACCTACAGTTTGAAGCAGAGCCATATGTATCTATATATTTTTTTTTAAATTGTCACCAGTCCCAATCAGCCGCTGTATGCAGAGAGAGAAATTGTTTAGAAGGCTGCTTTCTGCACAGATGGGGTAATCGGAACTGGATTTCTGTATTTGTTTAAAAAGCCATAATATACACAGATAGGCTAATTGGGGCTGGAACTAAAGTTTGAAGCGGGGTCGATATTATCTATTTATCTATATAAAACCGCGTTTGTAAAATTGTCTCCAGCCCCAATCTGCCTGTGTGCAAAACAAATAATAAATAAATAAATGATTGTTTAAAAAAGCCATATTATACACAGATAGACAAACTGGGATTGGTTCTATAGTTTAAAGTGTGTTTAAAATGTGTTTTCAACGCATTTTTGTTGAACTGTAAACCATATAGTTTGAGGTTTTTTTTTATATAAATACATATTATTCACAGATAAGCTAAAAAGGGGGTGACTCTGCAGTTATTGTGTATTTATAGAAAATAAAAACATATGTTGTTAGGTAATTTTGAACTTTATAATTTTCAGATATCTTCGAAAAAATGGAAACTGGAAGTACTACTAATATTGAGAGGGTTATTGAAATAAGCACCCAAAAGGTGTTGAATAAAATCAGAAATGAAATCGGAGAATTTAGTCAGAGTAGCTGTATATCCACCCAGGGTGTGCTCAATGATCTGGATTTGGCGTTGGGTACAGTTGGGGGAAATAATTCGATTGACAACATAGACAAATCCGTAAACATTGATACTCAGGATATTTTTGTTGCTGTTGCCAATGAATTGGGGGAAGACGTTGCTAATAAATCAATTGGGATTGATTTTTCACTTAAGCATAATAAGCACAAAGAAAATTTCTCTCACACTGTTTATAGTTATGGTAGTTATAGTTACTACATCCAATCTACGCCCTCCACCTCAATGGAAAATGCAGGCACTGCTAATTTTGAAAGGGGTATTGAAATAAGCACCCAAGAGGTTTTGAATACAATCAGAAATGAAATTGGTGAATATAGTCAAAGTAGCTGTATATCCACCCAGGGTATGCTCAATGATCTGGATTTGGCTTGGGTACAGATGGAGGAAATAAATCGATTGACAACATAGACAAATCTGTAAACATTGATACTCAGGATATTTTTGTTGCTGTTGCGAATGAATTGGGGGAAGACGTTGCTAATAAATCAACTGGGATTGATTTTTCACATAAGCATAATAAGCACAAAGAAAATATTTCTCACACTGTTTATAGTTATGGTAGTTATAGTTACTACATCCAATCTACGCCCTCCACCTCATTGGAAAATGCAGGCACTGCTAATTTTGAAAGGGGTATTGAAATAAGCACCCAAGAGGTTTTGAATACAATCAGAAATGAAATTGGTGAATATAGTCCAAGTAGCTGTATATCCACCCAGGGTATGCTCAATGATCTGGATTTGGCCTTGGGTACAGATGGAAGAAATAAATCGATTGACAACATAGACAAATCTGTAAACATTGATACTCAGGATATTTTTGTTGCTGTTGCCAATGAATTGGGGGAAGACATTGCTAATAAATCAACTGGGATTGATTATTCACAAGAGCATAATAAGCACAAACAATACGTTTTTTCTACATTTCATAGTACTGTTCATGACCTCAACCAATATACCCCCTCTACCTCTACTGCTATTAACAGCAATCAATCCAGACAATCTGTCTCTATTTCTAGTGAGACCAACCAACATGTTGAAATGTTTCCTAACAAGTATAACAACCAGGATACAGGGATATTTGGGTGTATTGGAACAACCGATGAAAAATGTGGAGATATTTTCCATTTAGAATCTGTTTTAGAGACTAAAGAATTGGAGCAATGTACAAATCATATTTTGCCAGCGTTATACTAAATGTTTTTTCGGGATTGTATTCAGGAAGCGGAAGTGTGCAGACAGGTAGGCGGTGGCGATGATGCAGTGTTACATCATGTTGAAGTTATAGAAGAGACAAGAAGGCGTTACCAAAGATTCAATATGGAAGGACGAATGGTGCGTGCTCGGTTGCGGGGGGCACCACACAATGAGAATCCGGTGATATGGGTTCAGGAGGGATTGCAAGAACTGATC
This sequence comes from Lepisma saccharinum, assembly GCF_977018435.1. Taxonomy (NCBI): domain Eukaryota; kingdom Metazoa; phylum Arthropoda; class Insecta; order Zygentoma; family Lepismatidae; genus Lepisma; species Lepisma saccharinum. The sequence goes on from NC_139245.1 coordinate 39,021,274, forward strand.
CAATATGTTCTACGTGATGTGGCCGAGCATGACCAAGTTGGTATTACTATCAGAAATGAAGATCACCCTGATCGCCCTTTTTGGTTATCTTTTCGGGAAGCACAGGCGATAAATATGGAGATATTGTGGGCAGCATTGGAAAAAGTATTGCAGAGCAATACAACATTTCTTTCTGACAACAATTTCTATGTATATCTCCATCATGTCCAAATGCCACGAGGGGGAGGACGTGTTCGCCAAAATGCAATGAATGGGGAACAATTCTGTAAACTAAAAAAAGGAATTATAACTATTAAAAATTCCGATAGCAGGTGTTTGGCTTATGCGTTGGTTGTGGAAAGAGGTATTAATGTTTACAAAAATGAACCTAAAAAACGTTATCAGTATGTTAGACAACATAAATGTGTTATGGAAGAAGAAGTGGATAAACTGTGCAGAGAAGCTGGGGAAAATTTGAGTGGTGGTGGAGGAACTACAAAAATTCAAAAATTTTAGGACTATTTATCTGATTTCAAGATTACCGTATATAATGGATTTTCCGGGAGTGATTTGATATATGAAGGTCCTTTATTACCTAGGCGCGAAACATTAAATTTGGTGTACATAAACAACCATTTTAATGTTATAACATCTCTTACAGCTGCATTCTCCCCTAATTTCTATTGTGAAACTTGCCATAAGAAATATGATCATGTTTCTAGACACCTAGGATCCTGTACAGCTGTTTGTTCACAATGCCAAGAAAAGCCCAAATGTACTGTTTCAGAAACCAAAATAAGTGCACTGATTGTAACAGATTTTTCTATGGTCAAAAGTGTTACAATAATCATAAAACATGTTACAATAGAAAAAACTCTCTTTGTCAGACAGTAAAATGTTGTGAAAATGCATGAAAGCGTATGGTATCCGTACAAACAGAAATCCTCATACATGTGGGGAGAAATTCTGTGTCAGCTGTAAAAATTTCTAGACACCCAATTCATTGGCAACAGCAACAAAAATATCCTGAGTATCAATGTTTACGGATTTGTCTATGTTGTCAATCGGATTATTTCCCCCAACTGTACCCAACGCCAAATCCAGATCATTGAGCACACCCTGGGTGGATATACAGCTACTCTGACTAAATTCTCCGATTTCATTTCTGATTTTATTCAACACCTTTTGGGTGCTTATTTCAATAACCCTCTCAAAATTAGTAGTACTTCCAGTTTCCATTTTTTCGAAGATATCTGAAAATTATAAAGTTCAAAATTACCTAACAACATATGTTTTTATTTTCTATAAATACACAATAACTGCAGAGTCACCCCCTTTTTAGCTTATCTGTGAATAATATGTATTTATATAAAAAAAAACTCAAACTATATGGTTTACAGTTCAACAAAAATGCGTTGAAAACACATTTTAAACACACTTTAAACTGTAGAACCAATCCCAGTTTGTCTATCTGTGTATAATATGGCTTTTTTAAACAATCATTTATTTATTTATTATTTGTTTTGCACACAGGCAGATTGGGGCTGGAGACAATTTTACAAACGCGGTTTTATATAGATAAATAGATAATATCGACCCCGCTTCAAACTTTAGTTCCAGTCCCAATTAGCCTATCTGTGTATATTATGGCTTTTTAAACAAATACAGAAATCCAGTTCCGATTACCCCATCTGTGCAGAAAGCAGCCTTCTAAACAATTTCTCTCTCTGCATACAGCGGCTGATTGGGACTGGTGACAATTTAAAAAAATATATATAGATACATATGGCTCTGCTTTAAACTGTAGGTCCAGTCCCGATTACTTTTTTTTGTGCATACTAAACAATTCGTCTTTTTGCGCGCAGTAGCTGATTGGGGCTGGCCTTCTAAACAATTTCTCTGTTTACGCACAGCGGCTGATTGGGACTGGTGACACAGTTTTTAAAAACAAATGTAAATAGATACATATGACTCCGCTTCAAACTATATGTAGAGTCCCGATTACCCCATCTATGCATAAAGCGGGCTTCCAAACAATTTCTATTTTTGCGCACAACGGCTGATTCGGATTGGTAACAGTTTTACAAGAGTGATTTTATATAGATACATATGGTACCGCTTCAAACTGTAGGTCCAGTCCCGATTACCCTCATCTATGCATAAAGCGGCATTCTAAACAATTTCTCTGTTTGCGCACTGCCGCTGATTGGGACTGGTGACACAGTTTCTAAAAACTAATATAAATAGATACATATAACTCCGCTTCAAACTGTAGGTCCAGTCCCGATTATCCCATCTATGCATAAAGTGGCCTTCTAAACAATTTCTCTGTTTGCGTTCTGCGGCTGATTGGAACTAGTAACAGTTTCTAAAAACTAATATAAATAGATACATATGGTACCGCTTCAAACTGTAGATCTAGTCCCGATTACCCCATCTATGCATAAAGCGGCCTTCTAAACAATGCGGTTTTATTGTTGAGTCAGCAGAACGTGTTTGATCACGTTGAAGACGTCGGTAGCGGGGGGGAGGGGGGCAATGGATCTGTGATGGGGAAGAATTCTGTAAACTAAAAAAAGTTATACGGCATTTTTGGTTCCAGGTTCGATATTCGTTGAAATAGCTTTATGCATTACGGTTAATCGGGACTGCGTTAAAAACGCCAACATTAGCCCCTAGCAGAAATAAAAAGGTATAGCAGCGAAACAATCGGCTTAACTTTTTCTCACTACAGAGCACAGCAAACTGAGTTTTTGAAACTATTTTTGAACTTAAAAATACTGAATAATCATTTTCTGCTGGATGTGGGCAAAAGTTGGACTTTACTACCTGTGACTCGGGGGATTCTTAAATGCGCCTTTTCTAACAAATGAACTAGAACTCTATGGGAAAAATGCTTATATCAGAGCATTTTCATCCAGTGGGCCGAAAAGTTATGCATGTGAGGTAGTAAATCCAGACAATACTAATGTTACTACTGTTTGCAAGGTGAAAGGCATATGTCTAAACCATAAAAACAGCAGCACAATCAATTTCGAATCACTCAGCAATGCTATTCTCAACAACACCTCCTCTTTAACTTTACTCAACTCGAACAAAATCGTACGCACAAAAAGACATTCCGTTGTTAGTAAGCCGGAAATAAGGGTTTTTCAGGTGGTATATACCAAAAGAAAAAGATGTGCATCAAGTTTCGAGACTTTACCATATGGATTCAAACAACAGAAAACAGAATGTGTTAATTTTGTAATGCACTGGAATATATTTTTATTAGATTAAGTTAATGCTATCCTTAGTAATAGTATATCTGTGATTTGGTCAACATACAAACTGGATACCAAAAGAAATCTCATATTATATGCAAATGTTAAAGCTTTTCATTACCAAATCTGTTACTTAGTAAAAATAAAGTGAAAACCATTCATTTGAAACCATTTGCTGTCATTGAAATATAATTATGCAGCCGCTATAATTCTTTGCTTATTATCAGTGCAAATTTGATATTATGTTGTGCACTTTAATGATGGAGTGAGTGAGTAGTTGACAAGTTGGTTCTTCGGTGCAAGGTTGTATGGTACAAGCGGCCTTGTGCCCCTCTCCAACTTAAAAAAAGAGGCCCCCACAGATGGTAGCCACGTTGATGCCGTTGTGAGGCTTTCTACAAAAAGCTACCTGTACCAAGCCCAAAAACTTATTTTGAGATGGCGAGTAAAAACTTTCCATGCCTGTTGACCTTTAGTTTCCTCAACACACATACCCAGTTGGAATCGAACCCTCGACCCCCTTGGTTTCAAAACACATCTGTTTGTGCATAATGGCTAATCGAGAGTGGTAACGCATCTTTTTAAAAATTCGATACTATTATTTATTTTTGGTTTTAAAACATAGCATACATTAGTGGTAAAGTCTTTGCATTGTACTCAAAATATTCCAGGTTCGATATTCGTTGAAACAGCTTTATGCATTACGGTTAATCGGGACTGCGTTAAAAACGCCAACATTAGCCCCTAGTGAAAATCGAACCCTCGACACCCCTTGGATGCAAAACTCCAAAATCACCCATTTTCTATTTGTGTATCAAGGATAATCGGGAATAGTAACTCACTTTTTAAACAAATCAATGTTATTCTGCAATTTGCCAGCATTGGAACCCAAAACCTTTTGAATACTAAACAACAATATCAGCTATTTTGTTTTGTTTTTGAATATCTGTTCGTGCTAATCGGGACTGATAACACACTTCTTTTTTATTTAAATAGAAAATCATTATTAGGCACTTTGACAACAATTTCTATGTATATCTCCATCATGTCCAAATGCCACAAAGGAGAGGACGTGTTCGCCAAAATGCAATAAATGGGAAAGAATTCTGTAAACTAAAAAAAAAATTATAACTATTAAATTAAAAATTTGCCAACATTTGGACTCGAACCTGGAAGCTTTCGAATACTAAACACCAGTCACAGCCATTTTGTTTTGATTTTTAATATCTGTTCCTGCATAAATACTAATAGGGACTCAACACACTTCTTTTTTTTATTTTAAAAACAACATCATTATCAGCCAATTTGACCTTGTGAATCGAACCCGGGACCTTTTCATTACAGCATAAACATCCTATTTCCAATTAGTTCATTTTCTCTTTGTGCACAAAAGCTAATCGGAACTTTTAAACAAATACAATTGAATATCCAACATCACCAACATTGGGAATCGAACCCTCAACCACTTGGTTAAAACATCTCGCGGAATAAAAAACACCCCGCGCCGCGCCTTGCCGCGCCACGCCCCGTCGCCGCCGCCGCCGCTGAACACAAAACGCGGCCGCCATATTGATTTTATTCAAATACTATTTATGCACAGATGGACAAATCGGGACCTATAATGGCGGACAAAACAATTGGCCTCATTTAACTACCTAGAAAATCGAACCCGCGACCTCTTCATTTCCAGGGCGACAACATTAACCACTAAACCAACTCGATTTTCGAACTCAGCCATTTTGTTGGCTTTATGTACACACAGGCTAATCGAGACCATTTAATATTGACATCGTCGCTTTGTAATCAAGGGGTCCCAGGTTCGATACTCGGTGGAGGCACATAGTGGTCCGAATCACCACTTTTCAACTGTAGGTCCAATCCTGATTAGTCTTGCCGTGCATAAAGTGGACTTAAAAAAACTAACTCAATCTATCAATCAATCAATATTGACTCTACCAGCAATCGAACCCTCGACGCCTCTTGTTTTACAGAGCAATAACCTTAGCCGGTAAGCTTTCGGGGTACAGCACCTTCGGCGCCATCTTTAAATCATTTCATCATGTCTTTGCATCATACGCAATGGTTGCGCCCGCATTTCCTCCACAGACACGCACACACACATAAGCATACGCACGTGTTAGGTTAGCATACATCAACAAACAACATCACAGATCCATTGCCCCCCTCCCTCCCCGCTTCCGACGTCTTCAACGTGATCAAACACGTTCTGCTGACTCAACAATAAAACCGCTCGTACCCCTCTACGACAATATGTAACATAACACCAGTCGCATCGAATTTTTGCTGACGCGTAGGAATGAAGTGCTCTCATTCTACTACTACCCCTCATGAGAAAGAGTTACCGCGAAAATCCAGTGAATAGTAGTCGAGTCTTGTCAACCATCTCTGTTTCTTTGCAAAGAGGTGGAAAGGGGAAGAAGAACCACACATTCGGATCAGTTTGACGTTTCTGCGTTGAGCAGACGACAGAATTCCCCTCCTCCAGCGGTGGGAGGAAGTTCAGATGTACTGTACTGTTGCCAACTTTGTTTATTGGAGCAAGGTTTCTCCAAATTACGAATCGCATCAAGTACTTATCTTTTCGTCTATTACGTAAACGGGTTCAGTTGTAGTTATGTAAATCCAGCTTTGGCTTTGCAGTCTAGCTCTTGTTGCTTCAGAGAAATAGTATCCCCGTTTTAGGCGGGATTTAGCTCTTTTCTGGAAATCCAATGTGACAACACTTGCTGATCCGGTAGGCCGCAGCGGCAACAGGGCCTCTAAACAGGCATATGAATAACCCCCTAGCCCTTTCCTCTTGTTGCCTCTTGAGGGTAGAGGAACGGCCTGTCTCTTCGCTTTGTCGGCTGCAGAAAAAATGTCCTCTGCAATATACACTCAACTGCAACGCTGTCGGTTAACTTATTTAACAATGTTGTTATTTTATTGAGAAAAAAAAAACTATCTAATTTCTTTACATTTTGCTGTTACCTGCGGTAACACCGGTTACATGCACGCCACGCCTCTGCAGTCCAGGAACCTTTTTTCAATGAAAAGTACGCAACTTGAACCGAATTTAAATTGTACAAGAAAAAAGTTTCCGGTCCTGCAGCGGAACCCAATAGAACCCATTAGAATTCGTGGGTTCCTGAACCATAAACAACCCTGGATACAATACTGTCATCATCTCCCAACATGGATGATAAACATTTGGGAAGATTAAAACTTCGTCTGAGAACAACAAAGAATAATAAGAATATGCCACGCGCTTAAAATAACATTGCAGACACAACTCACTGGAGGTTCCAGCCCTTGCAGCAAGTAACCATGAGTGAGACAGCTGTGTCCGACTGGACCTACAGCTTAAGTCGGATCAGAACCACTGGGAACTGTGCCTTCACCGGAGATTGCACCCGGGATGTCTTGCATATCACTTGCCATCCGTGATGGATGTGTTTGTCATACGACCGTACGTTGAAGACGCACCTGCTTACTAGCGTCTGGTAAGATCTGAGACTGTAAAATAGATTTTTTGGAATTTTTCAAGGACTTTCTTGCAATAAAACTAGTATTATACAGACTATAGTATTTGGACGGTAACATGTGGATACGATAGTGAATTGCCAGTAAAGGTTATTTTGGGGGAAGTCTCTTTAGCGAAACGCTAAGTCGGGGATGGATGACACTTTTTTTTTAATGGAGTCAGTCTTGAACGATTATAATCACAGGTAAGTAACGCAAATCGACAGTTCAAGAACTCACTAAGAAATACAACTGTTCAATGAATGCTTATTTTGAAGTACTATTAAGGGCTTTCCATTCTTACATAATGCTTTATTTGTGTGAGAAAAGTTTACCTCTTATATATTCAATTAAATACACTAAATACATTTCCAAGTTGTTTCATCAACGCATGACATTCTCTTGTTTGTAACAGTAGTATGTACTATGAAAATACAAAATAAAATTTTTAAAAGCAATTATTAAAATGTAGCAATAAATATAATAATGATGACAGCCTAACTTTCAAAATGTGCCAATCAATCCTGCAAATACACTATTACTATTATTTAGAACTATTTTAAGGTTTAGCATATGAGGAAACCGATTATTTTATTTGGTAAATGGAAGATTATACCCTGTCCCGGCTAACTCTGAAGCAAGTGAACCTAAACAAGACTCTGCGCAAGTAGCGATGCGAGACGGCTCCACCAATGAACACGTGAGAGAAAACGGGATTGCGTGGAGGGGTAAGATTTGAAGATTATTTGAACAATTTTCATGCAAATTTGTTATTGCGTAAGATTCGCCCTCGATCGTTACTCGGTTGATGGGTCTATTCGGCCACGGCTTCACGCTCAGTAACTCTTCGGGGCTTGAGTCTCCTTGGCTCAAGATTCGGGTTAATCCGGCTGCTTCAGTTCTCGATGAAAGGTCCGTCGTAATTCTGGGTTAAAGGTTCTCAATCTACTTATAGATCTTGACCAAGATTCTACAAGCAATCGACAATCCTTCTTCCCACTGTGTGCTGTCGATATCCAGTTAAGTATCCAACTTCCTTTCGTCTCCAGAGAACCGAATTTTTTTCCGTGACCACAGAATAAGAAAAGGTGTACCCTGACCAGGGTTACAAACGTTGACTAAAAACAGTCTATCGGCCGATCCCGAATTCCGGTCTATCTCAAGACAATCACAACGCTCTCAATTATGTCTTCTGACCAGGAGTATAGAACAGAGAGAATTTAAGCGTTCTGACCAGAAGAGCTAAGCAACTGTCCTAAGGTAATCCCAGAATGAACTAATTTCTAATATCGAAGTGGATGTAAAAGCAGAAGTTCGAGCTTTGAAAGAAAAGACGACTATACGAGTTACGCATTTATCAGATGTTCGAAAACAAAAGGCCACGGGCCACCCTGAAGCTGAAGTTTCTTGACATTTGTTTTTGAAGTGCCGTTTCCTTTACTTCTATATCCATTTTCCCCAGTTTCTTTGATGTTTGTGAGACCTTGACTTGTTTTCCTCTGCATCTGTCGCTCGAGGAGTTTATCTTCTTCTTTTCTTTATGTTAAGTTCACTCTGGCCGTGGGGTGCGGTGAGTGTGGTGCATGATGGCCGCTGTACCTATTAGGTTTACTGCGGGGTTGAGATGACCTTTGAGTTCGTTCCAGAACTTTGTTGTTAGTCTTCTAATGACATCTTCTATCTGGTCTATCTCGAGATCATCATGTATTTGTTGGTTTGTTGTGTATCTATCATGGCCGCTGATTATCCTGGTAGCTTTATTCTGTATGATTTGCTGTTTCGCCATGTAGGTCTTTGCTGCGTGGTGCCAGGCTTGAATGGCATAGAGCAGCGCTGGTTGAATCATTGCTTTGTATAGCTCTATCCTTGTTTCCAGGGATAGCTGCAAATTTCTGAATATGGCGTACAGTCCTCCTACTCTTTGGTTTCCTTTGTGATGCATTTCATCTATGTGAATCTTGAATGTTAGCCCACTGTCGAGTGTTAGTCCTAGGTATTTTACTTTCCTGGCGTTTGTTATATGTTGTCCAAATAGCTCCAAAGTTTGCTGCTCTTGTCTTGTCCTCTTTGCAAAGATGACTGTTGATGCAGCTACTACAAGATGCAGGTAGAAGCATACCGAGCTCCAGGTCTTCAATGCTACAGGTGCCAGCGTCTAGGGCACGCGGGCACGCACAAAGACAATGCCAGGCCACCCCAAGATGTGAAATGTGCTGCAGCGAACCAGCAAAATGCGCCAACTGCGGAGAGGGTCATCCTGCCAACTTCAGAGGATGTATAATCTTCACCTCTTCGCAAAGGAAGTATGAACCTGAAAGAAGACAATACACAGCACCACAGCAAAGGACACCTCCTCAAGAAAAGCCCAAACAGATCACGCAGCAGAAGTCAGACGGACAACAGCAACAAGAAAAGAAGATAACTTACGCCAGAACTGCTTCACCATCACCATCAAAGCCGGAAAACGTACAAGAAGAAAAGACAGAAATAGAAGATCTCAGCACACTACTCCAATTGCTGAAAGGAAGCAACATCAAGAAAATATTACGCTACGTCGGAACAGCATGCAGAAGACTTCAAACAGCCAACAACAGCATGGGAAAAAATGATGATACTCGTAGAGATAGTCCTCAAGATGATCGAAGATGGACTATTCTAAGAGAACAAAAATACAACAACTGATAAGCATCCACGCATTCAACGCTGATGGCATCCTCGATCAGAAAATCGAACTACAGAACTACCTGGCAGAACACAAAGCGGACGTAGCACTACTTTGTAAAACATTCTTAAAATCAAAGAGACATTTAAAATCCACAACTACCAAGTCTTCAGAAAAGATAGAATAGGAGAAAACAAAGGAGGCCTAGCAATCCTCGTCAAAAAATCCTTTCCTGTGGAACAAGTCGACATTCCTCAACTAACAACAATTGAAGCAACAGCAGTGAAGATATTAACGCCAGGCACATCCCCCATCATAATAGCAACCTACAAAAAGCCGGCTATACCATTACATGCGACAGACATCCAAATACTCGAAGCATTGAGCCCAAGGATAGTTTTGGCCGGAGACCTTAACGCTAAAAACACACTATGGAACTCGAAAGTATTCAACCAAGCCGGAGGACAACTTGAGAGAGCACTTCAAAACTCAAGATTTATCATCACTGCACCAACAGAACCAACACACTAAACAAAAGGAAGAGTGAGAGGGGAGCCAGACGTACTAGATGTTCTCCTGAAGAACATCACGCTGCTAACAGGTACATATGTTCATCATGCACTCAACTCTGACCATCTATCGATACAATTCGTAGTTCCACATAGAAGTATCACACACGAGCTGCCAAGGAAGTCAAGATTCAACACCAATTGGAATCAATTCACTCAAATACTGGCGGAAAACACTGACCCTAAGCAGCAGATCAGGACAGCGGACGAAATAGACAGGGCAGCTAACAACATCACTGTATCGATACAAGAAGCGGCTAGATACAGCACCACCAAGGAAGATTATACTCCCACCAAAGCAAGAGCGGACAGGAAACTTCAAGCACTTCTGCACCTTAAGAGATGGGCTCGAAAGAAGTGGCAGGAAACCTACATCCTCAGATATAAGATGCTATGGAAAGACATAACAACAAAAGTCAGAGACGATCTGCAACGCACGGCAACAGACAAATGAGAGAAAACATTCCAAGACAACCCACCAAATCACAGGGATTTCTGGAAGATTGTTAAAGACTGTACAAGAACAAACACCACGTCAGAGACAACGGTATTAGAAGCTGGCAACAAACTCACCTTCGAGCCACAAGAGCAGGCCAACCTAATGGCAGAACACTGGGAAAGCCACTTCATGCCACATAATGAACCGCAAGACCAGGACTTCACACGAAGAATCATTGAAGAAACAGAAATGCTGGTACACAGTCCTCCGTCAACAAGCCCTAAACTTACGACTCCGAGGGAAGTACAAAAGTTACTGAAGAAAATTCCAAACGGAAAAGCTCTAGGACTGGACAAGATAACACCAGAAATGCTAAAGAAGATACCGAGCAAAATGTTGGTGCTAATTACCAAACTTTTCAACGCAATCCTGCAGACAGGCCACTTCCCAGAAAGTTAGAAAACTTCGAAAATCTGCGCCATAATAAAGCCAGGAATGAATCCAAGGACGCCCAAAATCTATAGGCCGATAAGTCTTTTATCACATCTGAGCAACGCCATGGAGAGAATTATACTGAAGAGAATCCAGAACCAGGTGGAAAAAGCCAACATCTTACCCAACTTCCAATTTGGGTTCAGAACTGCACATAGCACAACAGGACAGCTAGCAAGAGTGGTGGACCATCTAACGACCAAATTCAACAGGAAGAACTACTCCCTTGGAGTCTCTCTGGACGTAAAAAGCGGATTTGATAGAGTCTGGATAACAGGACTGATGCCAGATGCCAATCCAGGACACATACATCCATCTGCTAGCCAGCTATCTAAGAGCAAGAACTTTCATCTCGACATTCCAAGGAGCTACATCATTGGCCAGAAACATTAACTAGGATGACCAGACATACTCTTTTTAAGAGTATTATACTCTTTTAGAGGTTCATATACTCTATACTCTCTTCAATTTGCAACAATCCCAAAATATACTCTTTTCGGTTTGATTTTGGTTTGAGTTGGTGTTTTAAGTCCACTTTATGCACAGTAAGGCTAATCGGGACTGGACCTACAGTTTAAAGTGGGATCCGAACCACTTGTGCCTCCACCGGGTATCGAACCCGGGACCCCTTGATTACAAGGCAATGACGCTACCACTGCGCCATGGGGGAGGCCCATAATATACTCTTTTCCTTGCTATTTAATTTCATTCATTATTTTATGCGTAAAAATGCATTAAAATTCACAGAAAGAGAAGAAACAATGATGGGTAAGTGGAGGTCAGTGTACAAAGATTTAGTACAGGCTGGGTCAAATTTAAAAGTGATTGTGCTTCATAAAATTCTTGTTTACTCTGCCCAGTACAAATGTTGATTGTGAGAGACACTTCAGTGTTACTAAAACTAATTGGCGAGAGGAAAAAAGTACACTCCTTGTGTCAACACTCGAACAAGTAATGAAAGTGAAATTCAATGTGGACATGACCTATGAAGAGTTTGGACTGGCAATAAAGGATGACTTAGAAATACTCAAGAAAGCAAAATAAGCCCAGAAGTATGAATGATGGTGCCCATTGGTGAGTAAGTATCTGTAATTAGCTAATTACATTAGACCCATAAATAATTTGAATCTGTAGAGTATAGACCTATTTTATAGGGGCTATAATAGCTGGTTTACATTGGTCAAGTAAGCGGGGGAGTTACTGGGACGAGTTATTAGCTTGTCTGCTCGACTCGACCATTAAGTGGCGAGTCGCTGTTTACACACTTTCTGTGAAAGTTGGATAGTCGCCGCAGCTGTTTGGTACTCTTTTGGGAATATGAACACGTTGACGTAGTTGGCGATTTAAAAAAAAAAGCTCTAAAACAGTTCACACACATTTTATGAGAAATAAATACAATAATGCACGAGAACAAGTATAGAAAGAAAAATAACTTACTTGAATTTTCGGTATTAGTTAGATATAGTGAAAACACATTTAACTCATTTAGTTCTGAATTATTTACATTTATACTTACCTTATATGCATAGCGGAACATTTTTCAACTTGAGATTTTTTTCACTGAAAAAAGCGTAATTTTTCGCATTACAAGTATTTATTGGTCGTTGCTAATTCGCTTTCGTTACACACAATATGGCAGGCAAATCTTGACTCACGTTGTCTATCGTCAGCTGATATGCAGTGTCCTCAGTTGATATGCAGTGTCCTCAGCTGATATGCAGTGTTTCCAAACTTATGAACCGAAAAATGCCGCACAAACTATTCACAAAAGGTTTTTAAGCAAAAATGCATCCACAAACCATTCACAGAAGGTTAGGTTAAGTTCAGTTAGGTTAGGCAAACAGAAAATTAAATTGAAAAAAAAAAACGCTCCACGTCATCTTGTAAAACTACCGCGTGGTTGCTACACTAACACTTATTAACCGAAAAAGGTAAATTTCTCGTATCGGACAAACGGCTGAAATTTGCTAGTTCATTTAATTTGAGTATTCGTACTTACGTATTCTGCATTGAGAAACATTGCTGAAGGTGGCATTTCGCTTATTTCACGGAAATACGCTCTATTTGCGACATATCGAGTAAGTTTTCTTCGTTTCTTTTTGTCTTCGGTAACCCGCAAAATGGCGGTCACAGTTTCACTACCGTACTCGGCATGCAGTGTTTCCACCCCACTCCACCCAAAAATACCTACGTAGCCCCACGAACCATTTCCGGTCAGGTTAGGTTAGGTAGGGTCACGTATAGGTTACAATAGTTAAAAATTGGTTTCGAAAGAAATATGCGTAGTCCTACACACCATTCTCGCAAAGCTCCACGAACCATTGACATACAGCCCCGCGAACCATTGACACATAGCCCCACAAACCATTTGCGGAAACGTACCTTCTTCAGTTACAAAAACACGTGTTTGGAAACGCTGACCGGGATTACGTCATCACACAGGCTACATCCAACTGGAAGTAAATGGATGCAAGAGCTTTCGTACATCGGTCACACATTTATATCGAAAAATAGATGATTTACCGGCAAAAATTCAATGAACGATGCGAGAAAACACTTGCCCTAACTTCCACAAGTATAAAGAAACTGCATTCGGTAAGTAATTTCTCCTGTAAATTTGAAGAAATCCGTTTGTCCGATACGATAAATTTACCCCTATGTCTTTACAAACTTTGTGTTGTCGGAATTGCATCACCTCCTATTCATGGTTGATTTTTAAAAAAAATACAATTACAATTAATATGCAAAATCACAACACTCTACCACCGCACAGACTCCATACTCTCCTCAGAAAGTGTTTACATTGATTGAGTGGTCTGTCGAGTTTACGCGCGAATCGCAAGTGAGAAAAACATTGGGGATGGAACTCGGTCGAGTTGCTGTCCTCTGTGGACAGCCAATCAACTGTCCTGACTACTGGAGCGAGTACTGCCTCCAGTACTCTCCCCAGTTGTTTACACGAGGAGAGTAGCTCGCTTTGCGCTACTCGCTCCAGCTACTCTCTCGTCTACTCGACCTTTGTAAACCAGGCTTTATAGAAGCAATAACAAATAGCCACCCTTATTTTCGTTTTCTTTTTATGCTTTGTGCATGCACACCTTCAACCTATAGACTATACTCTTTTTGGTCAACACATATCTGATCACTCTACATTAACGCAGGAGTTCCCCAAGGCTCCAACCTTGAGCCTATATTGTATGCCCTTTATACAGCAGATATTCCGATAGTTCAAGAATGCTTTCCAGCGCTATTTGCGGACGATTCTGCATTCTTCGCATCCAGACGCCAACTAAAGTTCTGCTACGCAACACTGAGACGACAGTTAGAGGAATTCCAACACTGGACAACGAAGTGAAGAATAAAAACAAATCCGACAAAAAGCACAACAGTAATTTTTGCACCGAGCTTCGCTGCTTATATAGGATTTCTCGGTGCCGTAATGGATTTACAGACTTTTATGTTAACACCAATTTTCCATCACAATAAAATACAAATTAATTAAGTATCAATGAGAAACATAAACAGTCACATGTAAAAATTATTATTTTTACCCTTATGTGATTAATAAATATGCAATAGAATTTTAAATGTTATACCCAGTATTTAATTTGACCAGGGAGTATGGCTTCTTTCAACTCCCCTCTGTCCCTGCAACGGCCACTCGATATGACAACAAAGAAAGAAAAAATATACAACGTGAAAATGTTAAGCAAACATATTTATATACAGGTTTTGTTTTGCGCGGGCATAACTTTATTTTGCGTTAACGTAACTAAATTCTGAAAATACTGTCTGCAGTTAAAGAATCAGGGATTATTATTATAAGTCTAATTATTGTCCACCAAGGGACGCGACAGATACAGAGTGGGAAAGACAGCCTAATCTTTCGTCTTTTCTGTGAAACAACGTTTTCATAAGGTAGAGTCTGCCTGGCTCTTACACAATAGCGTTAGCTTTCCTGCATTGTTGTCACCGATAATAAACTTCCAGCTCAGCTTGCTGGCAGAAAGAAACAAACTCTTGGAACTTATAACTAAGACCAGGGTGTATAGTTTATATACAATGTGTGTTCATCATTACTTGGTAATTAACCATTAAAATATAAAATTATAGTTACAAAAAGAAAATATTAAGCTTATATACATATTTGTAACCTGGACATTGCTACACGTTACAATTGATAAATTAACATTTATAATTGAGGGATTCAGCTCAGCAGTGGCGCAGTCCACCTAAGTTACGTTCAATTGTTAAATGCAGCGCAAACAAAAACGAAATTAATTAACTGATTCAAAATCAATGTCACGTTGCTATATAGTGCATGTTTCTATGACTCAAACAATGTCCTGTCGACTTGACTCCAGCAATATTCACTTTTGCAAAAGTGGGTTACATCACTGGTATGCTGATTAACTCATTTATTAGATCAGATTACGACTGATATTTTCTTCTTTCTCACTTATAGGTTGTGCTTTGTAAGGGGTGATCTGAGAAGGCACCAAAAGTCTTTACGTTATTTTTCACGTGGTACCCCTTGCAGGCTAAAGCCCCGTTTCCATTACCAGAAATTTGCCGCGCAACATGACGCACGGCATGCGACGCGGCATGTGCCAAGCATTTGTTGAAATGGAAACTGATTGCAACATGCCGCGGCGCAAGTGCCGAAAAAAAAAACAGACGAAAAAGTGCAGGAATGTCCTGTTTTTCGTAATCTCTGGTCCAACAAGATTTAATAACAATTCATAATCACTTACAGTCATTCTTACAAACTTTTCGTATCCACTTTGAAGACGTAAGACTCTCATCAACTAGTTATACGCTCCTTCCGAATTTATTCTCGCTAGATAACATCTAGGTCTTTTTTGCCTCTTTTTTAGAAGTTCATGGTACGCGCCTGCCATAACCACAAATCCCACCATAGCTGTATTCTCCATCTTTACACAAGTTAAATCACCACCAAATTATTTCAATACAAGAGAAGAAACACTGAACTACTCTAAAGCACTGCACAACGCTACACTGCGGTCCTGCACTCCAGTGTTGTTGCGGCGTATTTTGCAGAAGTAGTTTTGAATTGGAAACAGTGCACTAAATGACGCGCAACATGAGCCGGCGCATGTTGCGCATCATAAGTCTGGAACTTGTTAGAATGGAAACTTAGTTCCAGGACGCTCCAACGCTTGGATCCACGACAGGTGTAATCTTCTTTGAGATTGTATGTTATCCTGTGCTTGCCTTAAGTGTACAGCCTAGGCCTTTAATTACGGTGTGGAGATTTTAGTGTTCGAACGATAGTCTAGTTTCTCTTAATATTGGGGGCCTCCCCGATGGCGCAGTGGTAGCGTCGTCGCCTTGTAATCCCGGGTTCGATACCCGGTGGAGGCACATAGTGGTTCGGATTCCACTTTAAATTGTAGGTCCAGTCCCGATTAGCCTTACTGTGCACAAAGTGGACTTAAAACATCAACTCAAACCAAACCAAACTCTTAATATTAAGTAATTACTTGTGTGAACTGTTTGAATTTTTGTTTTAAGTCCAGTTTATGCACATATAGCTTAATCAGGACTGGCCCTACAGTTTAAAGTGGGATCAGAACCATAGGCTTGCGCACGGGTGTGCAAGCGGGGCAGTTAACCTTCCTAATACTCTCACTTAGAAATTATGTGGTCGCAGAATAAACTGATCAGACATAAATTACATATAGTTGTCTTGAATCTGCTGTACGAAATCATGTTTATATGTAAATTTGTCTGAACCACAGAGAACGAAAATAAAGGGGGGAAGGGAACAGAGAACTTTTGTGCCACGGAAGCTGGAATTCTTCTAAGAGAGTGATTTTCAGTGGGTCCGGACACACACACTATGTACGTCTCTGTCTAGTACCCATTAATACAATAAAACAGTGAGATGGAATGGGGTTTTTCTTTCTCAGACTGAACATTCATCAAGTCTCCCCCCCATTAATCTGATGATCTGGGCACACATATGATCAAAACCGCTGTGCAATGGACCTCCACCCGGTATCGAACCTAGGACACCTTGATTCCAAGGCGACGTCGTTACCACTACGTCATCGAGGAGGCGTATTTTATGAAATTGTTAACGGCCCTGACCGAAACAAAGGGTTTGCACCCGTTTTGTATGACGGGAGCAAGTAGCCAAAGTCCTGAGGCATCCATTATTGTACAAATCAATCACTCACTCATATATTTTCGTCACATTTCAGTGTCTTTTTTAAAATTTTGTGTGCTCTTTTCAAAGCCCCCTTTTCTGGTGAGGACCACTTTTGTAAATGGAAACCTCAGGCCCCAACCCCAACCTCCCCTCCACATACACACCCACCACAAAAGACGTTCCCGCTAAATCTGAACCTGAGTTTCAAACTATGGTGAACATATAAACTAAAAGAACGTTTTTCAGTTCCATGAACCTTTGCGGAAATTACGCCCAGGGTTTATGTGTGAGTCGGGACATCATACGGGCACATTTCGATGACAAAATGCCACACACTTGGCCCTGCTCGCGGAATCAAAGACCTCAGGTGATCTGATATTTATGAACCATCCACAAACCTATCCATTACCTATACCTCCAAGGAAAACCCTCGAAAAATACGTAGATCCAAGATTCGGTAGAGAGAGAGCGAAAGTTACGGAATAAATTTCCTTACATTGGCCAAAAAGGAGGTTTTTTTCTCCCGCCTATCTGCTGTTTTTGACTTTGGAGAAGTTTTGAGTTTCCGACGAAAATATTCCTGGGACGCTCAGAAGGGGGTGATGAAACGGGTATTATGGCATCGGACGTTCAATTAACATCGCACATTGTATTAGCAAACCCCTTCTCTAAACCTCCGGAAAAGAAGAGATTAGTACAGACCGCAAAAATGCAAATTTACTTGTGAACTTCTCACCCTTGGTATTGAGCATTTGACATGGGGAAAACTTTTTTTTTTTTTAGTAAGTCAAAGAAAATGATTTACGATTGATTCGTTTGGTATATTTTACTTCTTTACTTCTGTTAATTTTGCCACGATACGTAAACTTTCCAAAAGATCGTCGTGCGTTCAATTCAAGTTCATTATTCACAGTATACATAGGGCACTGACTTTTTACTATGCAAAAGGGATATTGAGTGAGAAGTCGTAATTTCGGTCGAAAGATTTTTATGATGTTGGTTCACTGCAGCTTATACTCAATACTTTGAATTTCAACGAAGTTTTAATCTTATTATGTTCATCAAGGTTATCACAAGAATCAATTTGCGTCCACACTAGTAATCATGTAGGTCTACAACGAAAAGGAGAAGAAAGGTTTTGTACGTTGATATCAGGCATATTGGTATTTAACACAGCTAACAAATGGCAGTACATTAATGTACCCAGTCCCCATCTGGTGCACTATGCAGAAAACAACTGTCTAAGGCTGCCAGCAGCCATTTTATGTAAGTTATTGTGTTTGGGAGCGAGCAGACTGATCGTTGTTACGGTTTGTACATCCTTGAAATTAACAAAATTCTCTTTTTGTGTGACAAACCTAACCTAACCTAACCTACTTTTGATTAGAAACATGGTCCAGAAGCGAGTTCCTAAGGTGGCCCATGGCTGATTTGGTACAATTGGTACCCTTGATCCTCTGTATCCCCTGGAGAATGTGCAATATTTTGCATGGCTTATAAAGATTTTGTTGTTCACGAACGTTTTCAGTTGATTTTAGCTCTCGGAAATGTGTTCCTGTGAAGTAAAGTATGTCTGTTACCTTAGCGTGTTACTTTACCGTGCAGCAGAACAGCCCGAAGGCTTCGCGCAAGTGAATATAGCACCGAAAACGACATTCCACAACACCAGCTATAATTTTACATAGTTAGCGTACGATTGTTAAGTTTGATACTGATAGTTCTTTTCGACATGTTCTTTCGATATTTTAGTGTGAATGCAAACAGTTTTTACTAACAAAAAGCTGCGAAAATACTCTGAAATTGCAGGTTCTAACTTACGTGGGCGACTCTTTGGGATCAAATATCTCCGTTATTTATGCTTTCCTAAAACTGGAACCACTTTTACATTACGTAAAACATTGAAATCTGTCGATTAAGAGACATTTCGACGTAATTCTTAAGGGTGTACAGCGGGTAAACGGCCCCGTATATTTTACTTTACTTTTCTGTAACTCTTGGCTATTTGCGAAGGTGAAGATCAGTGATGGTATGATGAAAGTGATGAAAGGATACTCATAAAGCTATAGCCTAGTTACTATGACAACGTTTGGTTCACCTACTTAGATAGTACGCCCTGGTAATTTAGGGGATGCAGTTCTGACAATTTAATAATATCGGTTAGTTCTCTTGCACAAAATAAAACTTCCGACAACATGTATTTCAAATGTACTTTAAATTCTTTTTCACTCGACTCCATATGATAGATACTTCAAACATTAAAATTTCAATCTCCACGAAACGTCTCAAATTTGTTTATTTTGTTATTTTTCACATTCATACTTACATATTCTGCATTACTAAGGATTCTTGAATGTGGGATTTCGCTTCTTTCATGAAAACAATTTCAATTTTTCACATATCGAGTAATTATTGTTCGTTCGTTTTTCGCTTGCAATCTTGACTAGCGTTGTCTATCATTCAGTGGGTATGCAGTGTTTCCAACCTTCTTCACCGAAAAATACCTACTTTGGTGTTACTGATTTCGTATTTTTTTCCGGGTTCGAAAACCCCACGAACCATGTACGTAACCCCACACACCAGTTAAGGATAGCCCCACAAACCATTCATAAATAGCCCCAAGAACCATTCACGGATAGCCCCACGAACCATTCATAAATAGCCCAACGAACCATGCACGGCAAGGTTAGGTTAGGTTACGTTAGGTTAAGCAAATATAGTTAAAATTGTCATCTTCAAAATTGTCATGTTCTTGCAAATGAACGGCATGGTTGGAAACACTGACCGGGGGTTACATCATCAAACGCAAGCAACATTTGGGTCATGTAGTGGAAGGACATAGAGGCAACAGCATTTGTGCATTGGAGAGACATTAATCTTGAAAAATACATGATTTACCGGCCGAATAAATTGAACGAAGGGAGAAAACACTTCCACGACCTTTCAAAAGTCTTCAGAAACTCAATTCCGTAAGTACTTTCTCCTGTAGAATTAAAGAAATACGTTTCTTCCCGGAGATTGAAATTTTACCTTTCAAACATACCTGTTGATCCCAGCCAAACGGCTAATTGACGAGGTAAAAGTAGTACGAGTTGCTCAATGGTTAAATCCGGGCGGTCAAATCAATCTGTAGCAGGCTAAGCGGACTTTCCCGTCATCTAAGGACCAAGTAAGTAGACGTAGCACACGCAAGGAGAATGAAGAATGTTGCTCACTTGCATAACGTGGAATTTCCGAGGGTGGATTGACGATTGAATGGAACAGTCGAGTGCAGAAATGATTTGGTTGTCGAGTGTGGCAAGGAACTGCTTAGCTGATTGCGGCGAAGGAAGTGGTTGTCTGAATGTTGCGCAGAGAACAGCTTCGTTGATTGCTGCAAAGACACTGGTTGCTGATCAAGGCGTTAAACCGACAAGGTTATCTCGGCTAGAGGGCGTGACGAGACAATAGCTCCGTCTCTGGACTTTGACTCCCTGTGCACTCAGGCGTCTAGTTGGTTACGCGGTGCAACACCGACTGGTCTACTTCGTTGATTTGGTGTCTGCGCACTACGTTCTGGTGCGGTGTAATCTGTGCTATATGGTCACGTGGTGCGTGCTAACTAATCAAATAACAGTTTAAAGCAGCAGACAGGCATAAGAGACGAGATGCGCGATTGAGATGTAGCGGCGATGATGATCAAAAGTTAAGTTAAATTTGGTACAAATTATTTACGTCGATCGTCGGCGTTACATATGTCATCAAAACGACACCAGGGACGGTAGAGTGGATCCGACAGAGCTTTTTGCGACGCTGTCGTACCTGCATCGACGCTTGGGGGCCGCCATTTTGAACAACTAGTGTAACCATTTCGTCGTAAAGCGCTACGACACTACAGTAATGTCCGTATTAAATCTACAAGCCTCATCTTCCAGTTGTCTTATTCCACTGCCATAGGCAGCCACAAGTACGTAGTTTTGGCTTATAACTTTTTAATGACGTGTTTCCGGACCGGACATACATATTTGTAACTGAGTCAGTCTCCATCCACTTGGCCAGTTTGATTCAAACAGTGGCGGCTCGTTGTTCAGAATGTTGATGGTTGCAGCGAATATATTTGATCAATATATAATACATTTCGGGTGTCCCAGAAGTCTTTCCCTGATTACAAACTTTATTCATATCCGCTATATGCAATGTAGAGATGTGAAAGTGGTGCCAAAATGTTGGAAAACTAACCAAGTTTTTTGTTGCAGATTTGAGTAACGTGGCTGTAGTGTAGCAGTGTCAGTGCCTAGAAAACCGGAAATGTTCACAAATGAGGAAAAAGCTCAGCATGTCCTCTGGTATCACGAGACCCGGTCACTAATAACGGTGCAGAGGAACTTTCAAATGTACAGAATTCTTTCGTCTCGAATATCTGCCATCAATAAGTTGGTATTTAAAAAATGGAATTTATCTTCATTCCCAAGTCCTGTCAAGTCCAAGAAACATTGTATGGAAAGATGCCACCAGATGTCAAGAGCATTAATTCCGGATTCCTTGGCACCGACATTGCTACACTACAACCACATTACTGAAACCTGCAACAAATATACTTGGTTAGTTTTCCAACATTTTGGCACCACTTTCACATCTCTACAATGCATATAGCGGATATGAATAAAGTTTGTAATCAGGGAAAGACTCCTGGGAAACCCGGTATTTATAATGTAATTATATGCATTTATAATCTTATATGTGAGTGACACGTAACACTTTCGAGGAGTACAATTAATAACCATCATACAAAATTTGAAGTTTCCATTTATTCGGCAGGAATATTATGCAGAATTGTGTTTTTGTGATTACGTAAGAAGTACTTTAATGTTCTGATTCAATTGTTAAATATTTTGACGTAAAACTCTGATGAGTCGATGCTTGTAATTGGACTGGAATACTCATCCAATAATATTAATCACTATATTGAACAGTTTTTAATTGTTACAAATGGAGGCACATGGCACAGTGGTTCGGATCCCACTTTAAACTGTAGGTCCAGTCCCGATTAGTCCTTCTGTGCATAAAGTGGATTTAAAAAATAACAAATCAAATCAAATTGTTACAAGTTTCAAGCATTGGTATCGGTATCACACATAATTTAAAATAGGTTAAGGTTCTCCCCAAAAGAAAATATTTATCTTTGCCTAACGTTGAAATTTTGTGTGTTGCTCTACGACAAAGGACAGTGAGAATTGAATCCCAGCGTTTGTTGCTGGTCCGTCCTCTTCTTCCCTCACCCCCAGGGGGATCCGAAACGGGTCACAAGACTTTGGTGTGTTGTAAATCCATTGCAACGACCAAGCCGACTGAAGCGGGGGATAGGAAGAACAGCGTTGAACGTCGCTCCAATACTCCTCGCTGTCAGTGTTGCCAGGTCTACTGATTTCGCAGGAGATTTCCTGATTTTCAGCACGGTCTACTGATCTCCTGAGAAATTTCATGAAAATGTGGAAATCTCCTAATTTTTTGCTTCCTTAAATATTTATAATGAACAATTATTTTAAAAAAAATGGAAAGTTGATTTAAAATTTACATATTCAGCTGATGGAATGCAAAGACCCATGAATATTCTGCAGAGAGAGAGAGAGAGAGAGAGAGAGGTAGGTGGTGGAGGAGGGTTATACCATAGAATATGGTTATACCAGGCTTGATGACATTGGGAAAGACGCGCGGCTTCTTGAGCCCATTGTGCATTGGGAACTCAAAACACGGGTGTCTCATCTGGTGCGGTTTTTGTCAGAGGGGAGGTAACTGAAAACTGGTTACAACTAAATACCAATGTTGCCACCCACACATAGGAACAAGTTTTCAGTTTTATGGTGTTTATTGCAACTCTGATAAAAAGGGAGTCCACATTACGAATGCAGCCAAAGGTTATGGTTACAAAAGCTCTTAGTAAACTGTCGATCGATTGATTTGGTTTATTTTACTTCGCATTTCTGCCACTTTTGGCTAATCGCGAAGACGAGGATGAATGATAATATGATGAAATTGATAAAGAGACAACCGTGCCCAGGCCGAAATTCGATCCCGAGACGGCCGGACCCTGGGGTCGAGTGGTTAGCACATCGCGCTGCGACGCCAAGGGTCCCGGGTTCGAATCCCGCTCGGGCTTGGTTGTTTGTGAATGTCCATTCATCAATTTCATCACTCACCCCATCAAATTTGCCAAGAAGCACAAAACGCGAAGTAAAATAAACTAAATCAATCAATCGATCCCGAGACGGGATCCCTGATGTCATAGCGCTGTGCTAACTTCTCAGCCACGGAGGTCGGCTTAGTAAACTGCTGTTGCAGACTTTTTTCCAGGGAAAGCAAAGGAAGACATTTTTTCCAGGGGGGGCAAGCAAGGTACCTTTTTCCCAATAATAGTGTTGTACCCGCAAAAAAAAAAACATTGCTTAAATTTGAATTTATCATATTCATGCAATAATTAACACACATTATTGTGGCTGAAATGAAATTATATGTGACAAATATATAATTTTTGGTTGACTTTCATTTTCCGGGGGGGACACGCCCCCCCCCCCTTGCTCCCTTCCGGACGCCCATGAATGGACGTCATGAAAAAACTCGGCCATCTGATTGCCATTATTGCATTGAGGACGTTTGAATTACAATGCTCAACTATTAAAAAAATGTCAACTTAATCTACAAATAGAGAGATGAAACCGGTTTCGACAAAACATTTTTTTTCTCTGATCACTCATAAATTGCTTTTATTAATGTTTCCTATGTTGCACATCAACAATTTTGTTTTTAATGTTTTCTTTATATTATATCATATTTGCTTTAACATTGGTATTTTCATAATTTTAACGTGCTTCATGTATGTGACTTCTGAAATTTTTTAGCATATGTTTCGTATGTTTATTTCGTTCATTTCAACAAGGGTTGAATTTTCATTGGTGTACTGTATTATATTACGATAGGTATGGGAGGGGAGGGGGCAAGTGCATGTCACCTGTTCCCCTGCCTGATTTAGCACCGCACGCCACTGGACTTGTCTGATACTGGTTCCCGGGTTCGAATCCCGGACTGGGCATGGGTGCTCTTTGTGAGTGTCCCTTTATCAATTTCACATCTTTATGATTAGACAAATGTGGCAGATGCGAAGTAAAATAAACCAAATCAATCAATCAATCTGTCTAATACTGGTAGGTTACCTTCCTTGATTGAAAGTAAAATTTTAATTCAAGGATATTTCGGGGGTTCAGGCATGATAGCCCTTCTCCATTACCATTAATGCGAGTATGCTTTGAATGTGTTGTTTAAAAAAAAAATTGTGGGCGTTCTTACATCCTCTAACTTTGTCTAATTTTAAATAAAAGCAAGCTAAGGTGTTATCAGGTAGAGTAATTAAAAAATATATCGCCGAATGCGTAGTGGCTGAAGCTCTAGTCATAGTTAACCCAAAAATCACGAAATGTTTCCATAAACTTCTAAACGCCAAGTACATAAATCCACGCACAGTCACAACCATTTATTTTAGAATATTTCTGAGATGAACAGAAAATCGAGGTCGGATTTTTTCCAGTACTGTTACTTGCACTCCCTCTGTTTTGGCACCCGATCGTCGCCGCTGGTTGGGGGAAACTGTACCTTTACCTTAGGTGAATT
This sequence comes from Lepisma saccharinum, assembly GCF_977018435.1. Taxonomy (NCBI): domain Eukaryota; kingdom Metazoa; phylum Arthropoda; class Insecta; order Zygentoma; family Lepismatidae; genus Lepisma; species Lepisma saccharinum. The sequence continues at coordinate 39,046,013 of NC_139245.1, forward strand.
AAGGGGGTGGGGGTTATCGTACCACTTGAAGTACAAATTCATAATAAAATTTGTATTAACATGACAGTATTATCTTCTGATATCTAAAATTAATAATTAACGTTCAATAATGATAGTGGAAAGCTTTTCCCACTCAACCCCCCCCCCAGAACGTTGATAATACGCTATTATTAGTTCTTCTGATTTTTTAAGCAGATCTCCTGATTTTTCAGGGGACGATCTCCCGATTTTTGAAAATATGACCTGGCAACGCTGCTCGCTGTAGACATCAGGCCGTTGCTCCGGCTTTGCAACGCGTACCTGTGTGTCTACTCATACACTGTGATATCTCGTAGGTTGCCTTCTTTTTTTAACGGATCGTAATGGAATTTGCTTTATGAGGCAATGAAGGGCAAAATTGTTTGTTTGTGTTCAATATATTTAATAGGAAAACAAATTAAAAATATACTAACAAAAAGTATGAAATTAAATTGTAAAATATCTGGTCGTTGTCCATCAGTACAACAATATCAATAACCGCCCCTGGATTCAAAGTCACGAAAACACATTGCTGATTTAGAAGCACGGACTTCGGATTTCTGAATCACCCCGTATATACATTCACTTTAACAGTGGTCATGGTGATTTTACGATAGTTGGCAGCGGAAATTTATGGTCTTCTGTGATCAAAATTTTAAGATATGGAACTGATTGATTGTGTTTTAATTCTACTTATGTACACATAGTCTAATCGTGACTGGACCTAACGTTTAAAGTGGGGTGCGAGCAATTATGTGCCTCTACCTGGAATCGAACCCAGGTTCCCTGGATTACAAGACGACGACGTTACCACCGCGCCACAGGGAGGGTATTACGAAGTGCATTTATAGGCTTCTAGTTTCACAAGAGGCACCATGGTAATAGGCACTTACATAAATTTAAAATTAATGATTTCAAAGCCTAACTGAGGGGATGGTGAAAGTAGACAACATTTTTTACACACATCCGCACATTATTGCCCACAGACACGGAAAGCGAGAGTAAAGTGTTCTATCGGTGGACATGAAAAGAGAACAGTGCAATTGAAATATGCATTGTTCACTGTCCACTCTTTCTCGCATCATGTGAACAGCTTTCGATGCATCACAAAATATCTGTTCCCGCCATGACCTTTTTCCTGTCATATTAACCTACTCGTCTCGAATACAGAGAGAAATGGAGGAAAATGAGAACGAAGGAGAGGGGGATAGGCTTTGATGTTCCTATTCTGTACGAAACATACGTAATTCGCGTACGTAGAGCTCCATTAAAAATTTACAATTCGGAGATTTTTGGTCTACACTGAGAGACGTATGGAGTTCGGGTCGGCGGCTCAATTGATCATTTATAAAACCTTCCTCGCTTCACGCTCAGCTCCTTTTATTGGTTGGGGGCCTAACTTATCGCACACCGTATTGAGCACCTTCGTCTACTGACGTTACGATAGATGTTCTAGTTGTTACGTTAGGTATATTAAGTTTAGGGCCAAGGTGAGCAGACGTCACGTATTAAACGATGCACTCCCTTCTTTTTATAGTCTCTGTACCGATTTTTCTTGACTGTAAAACTGGAAGCCAATCTGTCCCTTTTTTACAATGACTTACGATGAGTATGTGTATATTATGCAGTACATAATGCCAGAAACATTGGAGCAATGGAAGCTGGAAAAAGCATCACCTAACGACTGTTGGGGAGAAATTATTTCAATGTCAACAATGTGCCATATTCTAATTTTCCTTAAATATTAGCGTTCCTTATCTGTTTACCAGACAAAAGCGCATCCGTCATTTTCTCAAAGAGAATGAAAATGCATTCTTTAAACTTAAGGCTAGAAGGACACAATATTACACAGCAAACAAAGAGAAAGAAAAAGTGGAAGAGAAAGAAAAAGAGGAAGAGAAAGAAAAAGAGAGGAGTTTGGAATAAGGAGCATGGGGAAGACCACAGAAAAGATATGCAAAGTGCTTAGGAAAGCGGGCATTAAAACTTACAGGAAGGGAGGGAGAAGCATCGTAAGAATAGCGAAGAATGCAAACAAGAAAAAGGAAAACAGAGAAGTGGAAGGGATTATCTAACTAACTAACTAACTCCCTAGCCTTCTTAAACCCGAAGGTTCATGGCTGCAGCAACACAGGTCTTCCATCTTTCCCTATCTTGAGCAAGTTCTATATACTCTTTTCCATCCCTACCGATTTCCCTTAGGTCCATCTCAACGTTGTCCCTCCATCTTCGTCTTGGCGTTCCTACAGGTCTCTTACCATCAGGTTTCCCAACAAGAATCCTGTAAACTCCTCTTTCCTCTCCCATTCGTGCCACATGGCCTGCCCACCTAAGTCTTCTTGATTTAATTATTCTAATAATATCTGGACATGAATACAAATTATGTAGTTCTAAATTATGTAACCTTCTCCACTCACCTGTCTCCTCATCCCTTTTAGGTCCAAATATTTTCCTAAGGATCTTATTTTCAAATACTCTCAACTTATGTTACTCTTTCAATGTAAGGGACCAAGTTTCACATCCATATAATACTACAGGCAAAATTACTGTTTTGTATATTTTAACTTTTAGTTTCTTCGATATTAAACGAGAAGACAAAAGTTTATGAAGAGAGAAGTAACATGCATTTCCTGAATTAAGCCTACTTTTTATTTCCTCTTTAATATAATTTTCATTTCTTAATATTACTCCTAAGTATTTGAATTTGGAAACTGGTTCAAACGAGTTGTTATCAATAATTAGATTTTGATTATTACCTAACACTTGGTTTCGGCCTGTAAGCATATATTTAGTTCTCTCTTTGTTAACTTCCAAACCTATCTCTTTAGCAGTTTTGAAAAATATTTTAGCATTATTCTTAATTGTTTATCACATCATCCATCATCTGCATATGCTAACAACTGAGTCACACCATTCAATTTTAATTTTAGTCCTTCTATAGTTTATTTTACCTTCTTAACAGCATATTCTGAGGCAAAATTAAATAGCAAAGGAGATAATGCATCTCCTTGTTTTAACCCATCATGAATTGTAAATTTGTCAGACATATTAATACAAACACGAATTTTACTTTCTGTTTCACTGGTGCATATTTTTATCATACTAACAAGCTTCTTAGGTATTCCAAACTCTACTAATATATTATATAATTTATCTCTTTTGACCGAATCATATGCTTTTTTGAAATCAATGAATAGCTGATGGACATTTTGATTATATTACCACTTTTTTTCTGATGTGAAAAATTTGATCTGTAGTTGATCTGTTACGTTTAAATCCACATTGATAATCACCTATAATTTCATTAGCATATGGTGTTAGTCTTGTTAGAAGAATGTTAGATAATATTTTATATGTTGTTGAGAGTAGAGAAATTCCACGGTAATTATTGTAGTTCATTTTATCACCTTTTTTAAACACAGGAACAATTATGGATTCTTTCCACTGTTGAGGGATTTTTCTTTATTCCATATTAAACAAATTAATTTATGAATTTGACATATTAATGAATTTCCACCATATTTAATTAACTCAGCTGGTATTAAATCAATGCCAGGTGCTTTGTTATTCTTTAGCCTTTTAATAGCATCTTTAACTTCAGTCAAGTTAGGTTCTGGAACTAAAGGTTCTGCTGTGTGGACTTCATTTACTTCTGATTTATCTCCTACATGGACATTAAAAGGTCATTAAAGTAGTTCTTCCATCTATTTAGAATATTGCTTGGGTCAGCTAGAAAATCACCAACTTTATCTTTTATCAAGTTTACTTTAGGTTGCCACCCCTTTCTAAACTCATTTACACCTTTATATAAATCTCGGATATTTTTATTTTTGCTGTTTGTTTCAATTTCGTTAATTTTTCTTTTCAAGTAATCTCTTTTTTTACTTCTAAACGTGCGGTTAACTTCTCGCTTTATTCTATTATAACTGTTTAGATTTGTAACATCAGAGTTATTTAACCACCTAAGTAGAGCCTGATTTCTTATTTCAATTAGATTATGACATTCATTATCAAACCATGGCTTACTTTTCTTGGTTTATGGTATCCTATACTTTCTTTAGCTGCTGATTCTATTGCATTACGTATGTTCTCCCAATTCTTATTTACGTCTGTCTCATTTATATTTTCATCATCATTTAAATCTTGCAAAACATCAAATCTATTTGACAGTTTAATTTGGTAATCTTTCTTAATTCTTTCATCAGTAAACTTTCGTGTATCAAATTTTAGAACTTTTAGATTTTGTTGCTTATGATTTATCACTGAGAGTCTTTCTCTTAATTTAGCAATTACTAAATAATGGTCACTGGCACAGTCAGCACCTCTATGTGTACGAACGTCAATTATACTAGTATGCCTTCTCTTATCAATGAGAATATGATCTATCTGATTATGAGTTTTACCATCTGGAGAAGACCAGGTATATTTATGGATATCTTTATGTTTAAAAGTGGTACTTTTCACAATTAAATTACTATCTCATTAACTGTACACTGAAATGCCCCAGGCCGGTAAAGGCTCAGAACATTCCAGGTGCCTAATCTACGCCTAACCCCCAATATGAATGGAGGAACTACTACACAAGACAAACACAAACACATTAGACAGCACAACTACTACACAAGACACACACAAACACATCACAACTATAACACAATATATAAACACAAACACACCACAACTACTACACAATATAAACATAAACAAACTAGACACCACAACTACTACACAAGACAAACACAAACAAATTAGACAGCACAACTACTACGCAAGACTAAACAAACAATATAAATTTTGGTGTCCGAAAGAAACATGCCAATTAAAATCAGCACTTACCAAATTTATTTATTGATATTAGCTGGAGGAAACTAAAAGATTGGAAGGGATTATCTACGAAGTGAAATGTAAAGAATGGCAGAGTGTGTACATAGGAGAAACGAAAAAGAAGCTGAAAGACAGTTGAAACAACATAGGGATGATGTACGACTTAAGAGAGAGAGAAATGCGATATTTAAACACATGAGAGAAACAGGACATGCCATAGAGTGGGATGAGGCTAAGCAGATAGGAAGGGAGAAGATAATACTAGTGAGAAAATGGAAAGAAGCCAAGGAAATAGAGAAGAAAGGTGAAGAAGACACAATGAACTGGAATGGGGGACTGAAGATAAACAAAGAATGGAAGAAGGTGTTAGAAAGAGTGGAAAGGACAAGAGAGAAAGAGGAGAGAAGAAGGAAGAAGAATGAAGTAAAAAAAGCGTGAGATAAAGAGTCCAACCACATTCTAGATGGAAGAAAATATGTTTATCCTTTTAGGTGAAAGTACAGTTGACAAGGGAAAGCCACCTGCTAGAATGTTCCAGAACAACTTTCTAATAGTCTGGAGGGGAGTAATTTTTGTGTACATATATCGTTCTGTTTTGTACCTTGTTACATTTGTACTTGGTGCAGAGTCTGAAGAAGACCTTGCTATAAGGTTGAAACGTTACGTTTAGTTTATATTTTATAATAAAATAAATTTCTGCCTTGGTCAGCATATTGAGTTTTTCATATCAAGGAAACAAGGCTTAATGATGCTATAAAAGGAAACAAAAACAGCCTTTTTTGCATTACTACTAGATGAAGGCTGTACCTATTGTTTAAAAATACCACATTAACGACTACCAACTGAGAGACGCTTTTCAATGTGCTAATCAGAACAATGCTGACTTATGCAAGTGTGGCCTGGTAGCATATCGCACCTTCATACCAAAGATCGCTACAAAGTGTGCAAAATAAACCGCTAAGAATAATATCTGGTGCTGATTGATTTGTTCCCATTACGCAAATTCGCGAAATACTGGACCAAGAAACGTTGTACGAATGCATGGAACGTGAAAAGATAACGTTTTGGGCGAAACAGACACATCATATCAACCCATTTCGTACTGGTTTTGTTAACAAATGGCAAGAATGTTCTTTCAGTCCTTAATCACACATGTGTAAACTTTTACAAAATGTTAATTGAAAAGAAGGATGTACTGAATAAGATCCATTCATCGGCAAAATATCAATCTTTGATTTATAATTGTAAAGGACTGATTGATTTGAGTGCAGTGCATATCACCATATTATGCAAGTTATTTACACAGCATTTATTTATTTAGTTATAGTTTTGAAACATGAGTGCTTATGACGAGACAAATTTTATATTAAAATATGTACATTTTGCCGTCCTGTTCTTCATTCAGAAAAATGTGAAAATTCTCCTTTTTTATTTTATTTAGGGCTGTTAACATAAATATCATTTTGGTCACACCCCGAAAAATTTAACTGTATTTATCGTGTGTTTGCTAAGAGCCCTAAACTTAGCATGCTTAACCTAACAACTAAAGTAATCCGCGCTGACGTCAGTAGAGAAAAGTGTTCAATACGGTGTGCGACAAGTGAAAAGCGAGACCCCTTTTGGTGAGCGGGAATTCCAGCAGAGGCTAGTTCTGCAGATGGCAGAAAGTGAAGAATTTTTCAAATCAATTAACACCGTCAATATTCACCGACGTGTCTAGAATATTTTAGTTCTTTGAGCGAACTGTGCGATTTTTCTTCACAAAAGATATTGCACGGTACGTTTGTAATTCGCAATATTTCACATACCGACAAACTTTGGCAAAACTTGGTGTGTGTGTGTGTGTTATATACACATTTGGTTTGGCGCAGAATGAACCTTGATGCTATATCGTGTACCAGCTAACTGTAGACCAGGCGAACGAGAACAAGTCTCTGCGCAAGTAGTGACGCGATACGGCTCCACCAATGAACAGTGAGAGAAACGGGATTATGTAATGGGCGACGGGAGTTACCCGACTTCCTCCTTCTTACTGTAAGTGTTGCAAACTTTTGAAAACGATAATACCGAACGCACATTGCAAACGGAACGTATTTTTGTCTCCAGGTCCGTACGATTGGTTTAAGAATTTCTTAGGGAAATATTAGGGATAAAACTGCAAGAGCAAATTTTGACAAGCCGTACATTTAGCATCCGGACTAAGGTCTGTGCCGTACGTCGTGCATACCATGAAATGTTCATACATGTACGGTCAGGACCGTACGGTTGGCAACGTTGCGCTTTCACCACTTGATTTCTCTCCTCCTCCTCCTCTGCCGCTGTGCGCAGCTTTGTTCTACAGTTAGCTGGGACAGGGTATAGTGACAAAGTATTGGTATATATCGACGGCAAATACTTATCTGATTCGTTACCAGCAGCAATTTTTGTTGAATTTCACTTGAGATCCCTCTCTCTCTCTCTCTCTCTCTCTCTCTCTCTCTCTCTCTCTCTCTCTATCTCTCTCTCTCTCTTTCTCTTTCTGTCTCCCCTCTCTTTCTCTTTCTCTCTCCCCTCTACCCTCTCTCTCTCCCTCTCTCTCTCCCTCCCTCTCTCTCCCCATCTCCCTCCCTCTCTCTCCCTCTCCCTCCCCCTCACTCTCCCTTTCACTCTTTCTCTCTCTCTCCCTCTCTCTCCCTCTCTCTCCCTCTCAATATAAAATACGCTTCGAAACTTTTACTGCTATTCAGTTTCTTCACACACACACTGAAGAAACTGAAGGATAATAGCAGTGGATATTTCTGGAAAGCTAGACGGTACTGTAGTGTACTTCTCAAGCAGAAGCCTTGGAAAATCGTAAACAGGTTAAACTTTTAATTATCACTTTTGAGAGCTCCTTAAGTTGCAATAATTTAACTGGGAATGATGAACCAATATCTGTTTCACAATATTTATGTAATTGCTCTGCTTTTGCTGTCGTTTCATGCGTTGAGTTGGGCATGTAGTGGTGGTTAGGTAAGCAAATTAGGTTTGATTTCGCCGTTGACTTCTAGTTCGATGCGTTTCACTTCTTACTTTCTTTGTTCAGTCACGGCCAATTCTGGGTTCTAACGATCCTATTGAAATTTAATGGGATAACACATAACTGTTCCTGACTGTAAATGCAGTCTCAACTAGTTAGGGAAAAACTCAATATGCTGACCAAGGCAGTAATTTATTTTATTATAAAACATAAACTAAACGTAACGTTTCAACCTTCTAGCAAGGTCTTCTTCAGAAGGTTGAAACGTTACGTTTAGTTTATGTTTTATAATAAAATAAATTACTGCCTTGGTCAGCATATTGAGTTTTTCATATCATGGAAACAAGGCTTAATGGTGTTATGGTTAGGGAAAATAAACTCGCGGTTAGAAATAAATTAATACTTAATTTTACGGTTATTATTTACTTACTGTTACTTGAGTATGAACCCTATACCTATTATATTAATGGCAAGGGTCCCTTATAAGATTATTCGTGCATGTGTCGCCGCACTGCGGGGTTTTGCGGCTTATATAGATCCGGCAATGGCTCTTCCACAAATCGGCCTGCACTGCACTTATCATTCTCTCGAGCACAGAATCGATTGTGCTAACACCATTGCAGCTATATGATAACTAATATTTATGTGAGTTTTCAGGCGAATATGCTGTAAGTAAAACAAGTAACTATTCTGCTATTGTAATGGTTTCATTGGGAAATGTTTGCTCACTTATGAAATAATATGTCGCATGAAGTAATGTAATGTATATTTAAAAATCACACACACACACAAACAAAAACGCTTTATTAACTCCCTTAATTAGGTTTGAATGGCTAAAATATACAAAAATACCCTTTTTCAGATTTTGATTTCATCTGGAAGCTAGAACTCTAACGTGGTATTAACTATCAAGTGACCTGGCACAATATTATATTTTATGAAGTAATGCGCATTAGAAAACGTGGAAAACCGAACGTACAGATTTTTTTAATGAGAGGAATTCAGCTGATATTATCAATAGAGATACAGGTGATCGAAAAGTTCCCGAACCCAAATTTCAAAAAAAAAATTCGCCGGTAGTTATTATGATAATGTAAAAATTTCTGTGGAAGCTGGTTTGCGAGGGTCTTGGCTGTACACGACACAAGAGATGGCGCTGGGGAGTGGCGCTAGCAGTCGTGGCGAGGAAATGAACTGCGAGCAGTGCTGGTAACAAAATAATCAGGTAAACCAAACCAACAGTTAACCTAAACTGTGAAAGCAAGGAACAAGTGGACCTTACCTGCGTGATCGTGAAGATCTTTCTCATTGGATATCTGGGTGGATGTAGGCACATCACAAGAGATGCTGAAAGTGTCCCCCATGCTGCAGCATGCATAAATGTATGCGACGGCACATGTTTCGTGCTACGCGATGCAGAATAGGCACATTAATTGCAGTAATGCACTGGGCAATGTTGGTTTTCAGGGTATCTAAATCGTGGGGATTATTTTCGTACACTTTCCCCTTCAAATAACCCCACAAAAAAAAATCGGGTGAGGTTAAATCAGGTGATCTTGCCGGCCAAAGCCCTGATGAAATCTGGCGGTCATCAAAAAATTCACGCAGAAATGCCATGGTGGCATTGGACGTATGGCATGTTGCCCCGTCTTGTTGTAACCACACATCTCGTTCATCGGCGTCCAAAAGCGCGATAAACTGCTGTATAATGTCCTGGTACACAATAGAGTTCACTCGGTTTTCGAAAAAAATTGGTCCAATAATTCGTGATCTGGACACGGCACACCAGACACCAATTTTCTGCGAGTGGAGGGGGACCTCGTGTAAGATTTGTGGATTTTCTGTGGACCAGTAGCGAGTGTTCTGTGTTAACATGACCTGACAAATGGAACGGCCTCGGTCGTGAAGTATACCTTATCAAGGACAGCAATATTGTTGCAAGTGAATTGTTGAAACCACCGACAGTACTTAATTCGATCACCATTGTCACCTGGTCGCAGTTCCTGAACCACTTTCACGTGGTATGGCCGTAATTTTAACTGTTTTGTTGCCTTGTGTACTGAGCCATATGATACGCCCACCTGTTGTGATAACCGCCGCAGTCCTTTCTGCGGTGATTGTTGTAATCGTGCGGCGACGTCTTCCAAAACATCATTCGTCACAACTAAAGGGCGCCCACTACGCGGCTCATCGTGCACACTACCATGTTCACGAAATCTCTTGATTAATGCATGAAGAGTTGATTTACTCACAGAACGCCCGAAACGCCTCTCAAATTTCTCGTTCGCAGCACTGTATGATGTCGTTTTAAAATACTCCTCTAAGAAAAACACACGCTCCTCCACCGACAAACTCATCCTTGCAACTGGCGTGATCATTTTGTTACCAGCACTGCTCGTAGTTCATTTCCTCGCCACGACTGCTAGCGCCACTCCCCAGCGCCATCTCTTGTGTCGTGTACAGCCAAGACCCTTGCAAACCAGCTTCCACAGAAATTATTACATTATTATCATAACGACCGGCGAAAAAAAATTTTGAAGTTTGGGTTCGGGGACTTTCGATCGCACCTTATATTGGTTACAATTGATTGAATTAGTTATTCTGTACCAATATGGATTTTCAATTGTTTACTTTAATTATTTAAATAATACGTATAAATATCGTCACAATGATAGGAAAACCTGTGCTGATGTGATAACTAATAAGGTAGGTGAACCAAAGGTGGACCTAGTTAAGAGTCTTTTAGGGCAATTTACAAATCTCTAATGACAGATAAATTTCTGAAATTAAAAGAAATAACTCCAACAACTGTACCAAATGGATATTTTGTAACATTGCTTGTAACTGTTTCTTTTTTTAAAAATACAAAACCGTTACATCTGTTCCCAAGGTGGCCCATAGGTCCCAAAGGTGACCCGTTTATAGCTGGGTTAGAAAATGATGCTTGTCCTCAAGAAAACATAGTTATTCATGTTTATTAACGTTTCTACATGTTATTAGAGAAAATTGTTGGTGTCAAACTTTTGATTGTTGGCATGCATTATATACAATAAGAACGAATAGCCGACCTCCGTGGAGGACTCGTCTGCTCAGTCTCTATGACGTCAGAGGCTTCACAATAACTTAAATAAAATGTCTGCTGGCAGCCCCAGACAGTTCGTTTTCTGCATGGCGCACCTGAGGGGGACTGGGTACTTTAATGTAGAGCCATTTGTTAGCTGTGTTAAATACTAATATGATGTTCGTAATGTGGACCACCTTGGCTACCTTTGGCTCACCTACCTTACTCATATACATTGACTATAATGTTAATGTTCCATATCCATATACATAAGAGTGTCTGTGAGAAAGACACATGAAGTTACAGCAATTAGGCTAAACATTGTCCAGATTGAAACTCCCCATAATGCACCCCAAAATAATTTGCGCACGCCTATGTATTCTATTGCAGTTACAGGTACTTGATTTTAAAATTAGCTAGCTACAGTTATAATTCCTGAATAAAGTAACTGTTACTGTAACTGCGTTATAAGTAACAACTTACTTCCAAACACTACAAGTTCTCTTTCTACAGCCTGCCATCACTATTGGAGACGCCAAAGCGAGGAAGGCAGAATCAGAAGCAACGCCACAAGTCATCTTCTCTTCTATCTCTTCCAAAGGAAGATATTCCACACAGGTCACCTCCTTCTCGGGGCCAACTCAACTCCATTGCCGCGTCACAAAGGTATCCGATGGAGCTCGTCGGCGTAAACATTGAATCCGAAGGGAAAGTGGACCTGTCACGGCGCTCTACACGAGCGAGATAACGTGAAGATTTTCAAACCTGCTGGCTTTCGTTTCTAAGCATTCCGTTCGAAGAACCCAGAGTTTCATTCATCCCAAAGGACAGACTTACTAAAGTAGCCCTTTCTAGAGAGGTGGAACTTATCAGGCACGTCTTTTTGTTGGCTGTTCTCTCTCTCTCTCACTCTCTCTCTCTCTCTCTCTCTCTCTCTCTTTCTCTGCAAGTTTTGAGTATTCGAACAAGTAAAGAGCTGGTGAACGACAAGGTCTTTGAAGTGGAATGATACATGAAATCAAAGATGTACGCAATCATGATCTAATATACTAAGTACAGTAAAACCTCGTTAATCCGGACACCGATAAGCCGTACTTCGCTCAATCCGGACAGGCAAAAGGGAAAAAAAGCAGAATGAAGGTTTTAAATGTGGCTAGAAGTCAACAAGAGATCTTCCCAAAGAAAAGTCAGTCAACCACTGATGAAATTCTGTTTCCCGCAGACTTTGTACTGTACTGTATAGTGTATTTAGGCCTATACCCTTTAAATACACCATAATAAACGTGTTTTGTTGCTATAAAAGAAGTATTAATGCACTTTCTACTGTTCTTTTAGGTTATTTCAGTTAATCTGGACTTTCGTTAAAACGGTCTACTTATCCCCCCATTAAACCGGATCAACGAGGTTTTACTGTAGTACAAAGGACTTTGGCTGGAAATTGATATAAATTAAAAATTAGGAGCGTGTTCACCTAAAATTACATAATAGGTAAACAGGAAGGGACGAGGGTGAAATCTATCTCTACTGTGAGTCAATCGCATCAAGAATATTTGCAAAAGTTCTGTACATTTCATAGGTTTAGCCGACTTTTTTCAGGGTTGTGGCTAGCATGGTCCGTTACAACGCCAGGGATCTAGCAAAGAACATCCCGGTCTTGGTATGGATGTTCTTTGTGAGTGTCCCTTCATCAATTTCATCATATCAATACTCATCCTCATCGTCGGGATTAGACAAAAGCGGCAGAAAAGTGGAGATAATAAAAAAAATTGAATCAAAATCAATATTGTGGCTTTAAAGTCGCCATTTTTTATACGCGCCGACATATTTCACTGAAATGCTCTACAAGCAGAGGTCTCGTTAGGAAACGGGAAGTCCTATGCTTTTTTTGATTCATTGATTGATTTAGTTTATTTTACTTCGCGTTTTGTGCCTCTTGGCTAATTTGCGAAGATGGGGATGAGTGATGAAATGATGAAATTGATGAATGGACATTCACAAACAACCAAGCCCGACCGGGATTCGAACCCGGGACCCTTAGCGTCGCAGCGCGATGTGCTAACCACTTTTTTTTTTTTTTTATTACATTTTGCAATTTATTACATTACATTTGCAATTTACATTTCAACTCATTGGGCAAGTAAACATTACAGTAAGAAAATTAGCATACAATCTATTTCTTTTACAGTCAGGTATCCTGTGGTATTCTTGATGGAGGTAATTTACAAATTGTATATTAAAATCTGGTTGTCGATATGTCGATAAGAAATAGGCATAGTGTCCTAGGAGCCATTGTACACTTTTACGTTTTGTTTTTGGGTAATATTCAAAAGCTGGATATAAAAGAATATTTACAGAGATGTTATACACTGATGTTCGACAAATAGTACTCACAAGTTTCCTTATATAAAGCCATGATGTTTCTATTATTTGGCATTCACTCAGTCTATGGACTAAACTATCAGATACATTACATTTGGCACACATTGGCGTATTTATTAATTTAAGATCATACAGTCTCTCTCCAGTGATTAATTTTTGGTGGACAATTATATACCATGCTGATCGGATTCGTGATGTAAGATGGTGAGCCTGAATATTATTCCATATTTCTCTCCACTTCATTCTAGGATTTTGCTCAATAATTTTACAAGTTGGTTGTTCTAATTTACATAGTCTGCGATATATTTCCGATGTCACTGGTATTGTTAATATCGGAGATTGTAATAGGGCATAACTAATATCCACTATTGTTGACTTAAAATACCATAAAGTGTCTACCAGTCTAGTAATATCAATAGGAGCCTCTAGTGAAATATAGTCCAAAGCGCTTCTCAAAACTTTACTTGTGAGGCTGAGTGGATGCTGAATCAATGTCTGCGTGTCAGCTTGAATACGTAAGGCCTGGCATTTGAGTTCTATATTCACAAGATTCATTCCTCCCTCGGCAAAAGGCAAACAAAGTAATACATGTTTCACCCTCAATATCTGACCATTCCAAATAAACCAATTTACTGCACTCTTAAGTTTATTTATATCTAACTTCCGTAGTGGGAGGATTTTTGCCATGTACCATACCTTTGACAGTGCATAGACATGTACAAAGGTCACCCTTGACTGTAAACTAAGGCTGCGAAATGTATTTGTTTGTAATATCGCTTTAACCCCAGTTAATACTCTATCATAATTTAATTGGATCATACTTTGGATAGAGTGCGTATATATTATACCTAGTATACGTATCATTTGTACAACCTTAAAATTACCTCGCTGCGAGTGAGAATGAACCAAATTTAAATTCAAAATTGACGATTTTTCTTGGTTTATTTTTAATCCCGACCATTTTCCAAATTTCTGTAATACTTGACATGTTTCATCAATATCAGACTGTTCATTTATTAATACAGTAACATCGTCAGCATACGCTAACACCTTAATGGTATTAGAGTGTATGTTAATTCCTTGAACTTTTCGGCCTATTTCAGACAGAATGGGTCTCAGTGCAATACAAAACGCTAACATCGACAAAGGATCTCCTTGCCTTACACCTTTATAAATATAGAGTTCTTTTGTCAGAAAACCATTTATTTGAATTTTTGCTGTTGCATGACTATAAAGACTTTTAAATACTGAAAGAAAATGTCCACGTATACCGTAGCCCTGCAAAACGTTAAATAGATATTCATGATTTATCGAGTCAAAAGCACGTTCAAAGTCTAATGCTAATATAGCATTTTCAGAGTTCTGTAATCTATAACATGTAATTATTTCACGCATCGTTTGTAAAACATTTGTGATTTTCTTATTTAAACCAAAAACATATTGATCCTCTCCTACTAATTTGTCGACATAAGGCATAAGTCTGCCAAGCATACATCGCGCCAATATTTTATAATCCGTACAAAGGAGGGTGATGGGTCTATAATGACCAGCTTCGCTTGGTTTTGGACATTTTGGGATTAGAATTATAATACCCGTATTGGAAGATTTACCCATTTGATACTTGCTAAACACTGCATTTATCCAATCTGTTATTGTTTGACCCATCAATTTCCAAAAGGTTTGATAAAACTTATTGGGTATCCCATCCCAACCAGGAGCTGAAAATGATTGCCCTACCTTAACCGCTCGAAACACTTCCTCACTTGTATATTCTTTGTTTAAGTTTTCACTTTCTTCATATGTAAAAACCTCTGATTCGGATGCCAATTCATCCATTAAAGCTCCATTATGTGACGCTGGTTGGGAATATTGTTGCTCAAAATAATTATAAATGCAATTACGTATTTCAGGGGCTGAATTGATCTTTGTTCCCCCATTATCAAATATTTCACTAATACATTGTCTTTTAGCATTTTTTCGTTCATGAATTACATGGCTGATAGAGGCGACCTCATCGTTGTCAAAATGAGGAAGTCTACTACGAATTTTAACCCCTTGACGCCTTTCTGCAGTCATTTTTAACAATACAGCTTGTATACGTTTGACTTCAGTTTGCACTTTTTTCCCGTCTGTTGCTTGCTGAATTTGTTCACGCAATACCCTGTAGTAAAAATTATATTTATTTGTCCACTCTCTCGACCGTTCCTTACAGTAACTGATACAAAATCTTTTTATACCCGGTTTGAGAATCTCCTCCCACCAGCGGATTATATCTATCCTCCTCAGACGGTGTGTTATCCATCTCGACCATTGGTCATTAAATGCTTGTTGGAAATTTTTCTCATTAAGAATTGAAGCATTTAATTTCCAACAACCGTACCCTCTCGGGACTATTGGAATGTCCACATTTATCATCATAATGACAGCACTGTGATCTGAAAAACATGTAGGTGTTATACTGATGGACTTTACGTTCTGACGTAATGTGGGTGAGACATAAAATCTATCCAAACGGGATGCACAATTGTCACGTATATACGTGAAACCCCTCTGCCCAAAACATTTGTCACTCCAGACGTCTGTGAAGTTAAAGCCAGTTACTAATTTTTGCAATGAATTCGACGTGTTAAATCCAGGTCTTTGATCCTGCGGATACAA
Source organism: Lepisma saccharinum (assembly GCF_977018435.1). Classification (NCBI taxonomy): domain Eukaryota; kingdom Metazoa; phylum Arthropoda; class Insecta; order Zygentoma; family Lepismatidae; genus Lepisma; species Lepisma saccharinum. The sequence continues at coordinate 39,061,951 of NC_139245.1, forward strand.
TACACAATTAAAATCTCCCCCACATATTATGTGTTCTCTCCTACCCTGCATTTCAACAGCAACTTCCTGCGCAAAAAACTCATCCCTTTGTTTTCTACACTGTGACCCGGATGGAGCATATATGTTATATATCCATACATTTGCAACTTTTGCTGATATGATTCTATTATTAGGATGACATACCACATTTGTGAGGGGAACCGTATTACGTGTTAACAAAGCTGTTCCTGTCGATTGGAAATTTGCATTATTATGAACTCTTATCGTTGGGGAAAAATTGAAATTCATTTGACCACATTCTTGGAGAAATACAATATCTAATGAAGCTTGTATAATAAAGTCCTCTAACGCCGCCTGTTTTGTAAGGGATTTCATTTTGTTTATATTTATTGTAGCAAAACGAAGGGTCGTCATCATAAATACTATGAACAAAATTTTTGGGATTGGGTATTCCCAATACTTATACTTCCACCTTTGCCCCATCTAAGAGTAATAGTTCTTACACTATTTTTATATGCCCCTAATGTTATACACCAAAAATTAACAAACACACTAACAATATTATTTTAGTAGGGGGGAGGAAATACCCCTTCCCTTTGTATAGCTTAATCCATAAATATCTACCACCACGCAATACAATATCATTAACTTTCTGACAGTCCATATAAAAATATTCATTCCAAATAATACTATTTTCTAATCATTAAAGTGATTACCTGTATCCAGTATTCACAAACTTTCATGGCCTATCGGACTTGGATCAATAACCATGTCTTGGACATTTGTTTTTACATGTCGCAATGATCGTCTTTTCGTCCGATTGCTGCCTGACGCTTTCCTTATACTCTTTGGTCGTTTTTGTGAGCCGGAAACCGAATGACCCGTACTACTTTGGACACTTCCACTTTCACTATCCGTTTCCGAATCTTTTTCCTGTTCAGCTTCTTGTCTGAAGTCCTTTTGCTTGGTCTGATTCTGCTTCCTCTCCTTGTTGCTCTGTAGCACTTCATCACGCGATTCCTCTTGCACTTTAGTTATGTCTTCTTGTCGTCTTAGTGGTCCACCCTTCTTCTGCTCCATAGTATCCAGGGAAATTTCTTCACTTGGTCGCGTAAGTTGAACATTTAACACAGGTTCTTTTGGTTGATCTTGCATATTTTCTTCAGTTCCTTCCTTGGTCAAAGTTTGTTGATCATTCTTGTGAATATTTTTCTCTTCCTGTATATGTTTTCCCTGTTGAAGCCCTTCTATCACAGACAGTTGTGCTGATTCTTGACTCACATTTATATCTTCGTGTGTAGATGTAGACGGTGCAATTGCTTCGCTATAGGACCGAACTGCACGACCCATGACTTTGAACACTGTTGGTTTCCGTAAGGTACAATTAAACCGCATGTGATCACTACTACCACACCATTCACAAGTCGGGATTTGACCATTATATACTACATGTGCCGTATATTGACCTATTTTCACAAAGGAGGGAATTGGCTTCTTAATTGCCATCAAAACCTGACGCACCCCATTATACACTTTGTACCTAAATTTGTCACTCCAAGTCTCTGCTTTCAATTCATCGATTGTCCCATATTCACTCAGTTTTTCACGAATTTGTCGTTCTGGCACTTCCAAAGGAAGATTAAACACTCGAACCGGCTTCAAAATTCGATTCGCATCACTCAGTTTCACTTGTGTCACAGCTCCACTACTATAATAAAAGTTCACTTCACCAGTATTTTCTTCTAATATTTTTCTCATTTTTCCCGGACGCACTAATTTCAAAAATACACATTTCATCGTCGTGGGAATTTGTATGGCTGCAATTTCATCCACACTCAGTTTGAATTTATCATGAATAAATTCATGTACTTCCAAAGGACTAGGTTTCAAAGTTCCCGTTTCAAAACTGATTTGTATCGTATTTTCGCGATCCATTCTATATTTTACTTTTGTCCAATTCTTCACTAGCACAGTTCAACAGCACAACCTCTCCCACACGTACGTACCGATATCGCGCTGAACTTTCACTTTTCCTCAAAGCACAGAGCTCGTACAGCACGACCTACCTGTTCCGCGCTAGGCGCGAGACTGACACTTGGCCACAGGGTTGGGCTAGGAAGGTCCTATGCGAACTGTATATCCGTGAGGTCCTTGTACGTACAGGGTAGGGCAAGCAATCGGGCGATTTTTAAATTCTCTACACTTAAGACAAAATAATATATATATATATATATATATATATATATATATATATATATATATATAGATATATAGATAAGAAAACGTACACAATGAAGGCAAAATTAAATACTTTATTCGTTGAGAAAATACAATCCTTACATTTTGATTTTCATTTATTTGAAAATATCATTACTAAGATGACCTCCATTTCATTCAACACACTTTATTAGTCTTTTGGATAGGTTACTGAGCCACCTCTTCCCGAATCCAATGTTTACTTTCATTGAGGGTGCGTGTGGGGTTGTGGTTGGACGACTCTTGCTTTCGGATGGCCCTGTTTCAGAAATGCACGATTTGCAGACAGGTAACTATCATTGTAGGGGCTGCAAGATAGTGGTGGTCACGTGTAACAAACTTTGTATGTTTGGGAAGTCATATTTTACAGTTCGAACACCAAAAAGATTGGAATTCTTTCCTGGCGACGTGATTCGAACAAGTGTTCTAGGGTTATCAGCCAGGTTAAATTGGAGTTGGCTTCCAACGTTTCGAAGGCATACATTCCTCTCATCTTCAGGGAATGTAAAATGGAGACCAGTGTAGGATAATATGCATGATTATAATATTGAAAAAAATTATAAACATAATAGATTAAGTGGAATTTTGGAAAACATTCAATTCAACAAACAATTCAAATTAGATACCATGCCATAATTTCAAAACCGGTAGAGAATGTTGGACTCTTCGTCAACATGATAAAATTAGAATAAATTGTTCACAAATGAGACTTTTGCTGTCTTTAAGTGAAGTGACCTTACGAGACAAAATTAAAAATGAAGAAATCCTAAATAACCATAGTCGAAGCAATAACTAACTAACTAACTCTCTAGCCTTCTTAAACCCGAAGGTTCATGGCTGCAGCAACACAGGCCTTCCATCTTTCCCTATCTTGAGCAAGTTCTATATAGTCTTTTCCATCCCTACCTATTTCCCTTAGGTCCATCTCAACGTTGTCCCTCCGTCTTCGTCTTGGCCTTCCTACAGGTCTCTTACCATCAGGTTTCCCAACAAGAATCCTGTAAACTCCTCTTTCCTCTCCCATTCGTGCCACATGGCCTGCCCACCTAAGTCTTCTTGATTTAATTATTCTAATAATATCTGGACAGGAATACAAATTATGTAGTTCTAAATTATGTAACTTTCTCCACTCACCTGTCTCCTCATCCCTTTTAGGTCCAAAGATTTTCCTAAGGATCTTATTTTCAAATACTCTCAATTTATGTTCCTCTTTCAATGTAAGGGACCAAGTTTCACATCCATATAATACCACAGGCAAAATTACTGTTTTGTATATTTTAACTTTTAGTTTCTTAGATATTAAACGAGAAGACAAAAGCTTATGAAGAGAGAAGTAACATGCATTTCCTGAATTAAGCCTACTTTTTATTTCCTCTTTAATATAATTTTCATTTGTTAATATTACTCGTAAGTATTTGAATTTGGAAACTGGTTCAAACGAGTTGTTATCAATAATTAGATTTTGATTATTACCTAACACTTGGTTTCGGCCTGTAAGCATATATTTAGTTTTCTCTTTGTTAACTTCCAAACCTATCTCTTTAGCAGTTTTGAAAAATATTTTAGCATTATTCTTAATTGTATTCACATCATCCCCCAGTAAGTCTACATCATCTACATATGCTAACAACTGAGTCACACCATTTAATTTTAGTCCTTCTTTAGTTTCTTTTACCTTCCTAACAGCATATTCTAAGGCAAAATTAAAGAGCAATGGAGATAATGCATCTCCTTGTTTTAACCCATCATGAATTGTAAATTTGTCAGACATATTAATACCCACACGAATTTTACTTTCTGTTTCACTGGTGCATATTTTTATCATACTAACAAGCTTCTTAGGTATTCCAAACTCTACTAATATATTATATAATTTATCTCTTTTGACAGAATCATATGCTTTTTTGAAATCAACGAATAGCTGATGGACATTTTGATTATATTCCCACTTTTTTACAAGTGTCTGTCTGATGTGAAAAATTTGATCTGTAGTTGATCTTTTACATTTAAATCCACATTGATAATCACCTATAATTTCATTAGCATTAGGGTTAGTCTTGTTAAAAGAATGTTAGATAATATAGATAACATTTTATATGTTGTTGAGAGTAGAGACATTCCACGGTAATTATTGCAGTTCATTTTATCACCTTTTTTAAACACAGGAACAATTATGGATTCTTTCCACTGTTGAGGAATTTCTTCTTTATTCCATATTAAACAAATTAATTTATGAATTTGACATATTAATGAATTTCCACCATATTTAATTAACTCAGCTGGTATTAAATCAATGCCAGGTGCTTTGTTATTCTTTAGCCTTTTAATAGCATCTTTAACTTCAGTCAAGTTAGGTTCTGGAACTAAAGGTTCTGCTGTGTGTACTTCATTCACTTCTGATTTATCTCCTACATGGACATTTAAAAGGTCATTAAAGTAGTTCTTCCATCTATTTAGAATATCGCTTGGATCAGCTAGAAAATCACCGTCTTTATCTTTTATCAAGTTTACTTTAGGTTGCCACCCCTTTCTAAATTCATTTACGCCTTTATATAAATCTCTGATATTTTTATTTTTGCTGTTTGTTTCAATTTCGTTAATTTTGCTTTTCAAGTAATCTCTTCCTTTAGTTCTAAACGTGCGGTTAACTTCTCGCTTTATTCTATTATAATTGTTTAGATTTGTATCATCAGTCGAAGCAATGGCAGAAGATATTTTAAAATATCGGTTAAAGTGGAATCAATATGTTCTGAGGATGCCAGATAGCCGTTTGCCTCAAAAATTATTAAATTACAGACCAAAATGAAAAATAAATTTAGGAAGAACATATCGCTTAAGGAATTTCTGTAGTCGCAGAACGGTCTTTGTTTACCCAAACCTGCAAGAGGTAGAAAATGTTCTCTTCTACTTGTTAATAATATTCATTTATTGCCGTTTTCCCAAAAGATATTAATTTTCCTGCTATCAACTAAACCCAGTAACGGATGACATCCTACCAAAGTGAAGAGTTTAATTCAGCGCAGTATGTAGCAATAAGGCAGAGTTAAAGTTTCAAGAGAGGTGAAATCCTACTAAAGCAGCCACAATGCGTCTGAGCATCCAACCTCTCAAATATTAAGCTCCGCGGGCACGCGCTTAACTCCCACAATAAAGGAACCGTTTACTTCTGAAGCTTGGAGCTTGCGGCATGAGGGATCCAGGCATTGTGCTAGTCGCTTAACAGCAAAGCACAAACAATGGAGAGCTTGAATGGAGTAACGCAACACATGAATGACGCAATATGGACATTAATTTCTGCTTTCGGTTCTCTCGGCCTAGAGAAGTTGTCAGCGTAATTAGCAGACCGCCGTTTCCACAAGCTTCCGCAGACATGTTTTACCGTACGAGCGTTCCGCTTGCCTTTATCGCGCGCTTCCAAGGAGAATGTTGTCGCACAATATCACCCTGTGTAATTCCAATTTGCTTTTCGTATGTCTCGAGGTTTCCGGTAAGTGCGGGCAAATAGGCGTTTGACTGCAACAAGGATGTTGTTTATTCGACGTGTAGGAACCTTGATTTTTTGCAAATGCTGTAACACCAAAAAATATTAATTGTTGCGAAAAAATAGTGTCTATGTATGCACAGGGACATGTTCTGAACATATTTTTCATGCATTCTAAATCGTGAATTTGGTCATAAAATTCGAATTGTCTCCTTTTCGTGAATTCCAACACATTTTGAGCTTAAAAATCGAATAATACAGCAAAAATCCAACGTACTTTAGTTATAACTAAATTGTGCCAAATTTATGGGTGTATAGCGTACTCGGTTATCAAAATTTTATCCCCCTCCCCCCAAAAAATGATAGTTTGTGTCACACATGAAAAAATTCCGACAACTACATGAAACCATGTGTAAATCGATGATCCCACGAAGATTTTCACCTTCTAAGGGAATGTTTTAAACCGAGAAAAGTCGAGTTTATCTATCGTCACAAGGATGTCGGTCATAACATCGGTATTTGTCGCGCGAGAAGTAATTGAAAATAACTTCCTCAAATATCGTTTCTAGTGTATGGAACTGTCACAAGCACATTGGGTTATGTGACCTTGAAATTAACATACAGTACTAGTTTAAAAGCACAATGGATGTGTATTAGGTATATTTGGCAGGGAAATATGCCAAAATAAAAACGAGAAGCTTTGGAAAAATAACACAATTTTCTTTAAAAAAAATAACAGCAATTTCGGGAGAGATAACACCGAAAAATGTAGGCCCCTACCGATAGTTTTTTTCCCTTCGTTACCCACTTTAACAGACTTTGACGGACACTGCTATAATTAATAAGTGAATCAGTGAATATGAGGCTCGCTCTTCTCAAAAAGCAAAAATCATTTGTTAAAACACTGTCATCACTTCACAACATGGATGAATAGAAGTTGGAAAGCTTAAAAGTTCATATTTCCGTAGCACTTCTGAGAGAAATTAAGAGGCAGAACAATTTGTGTGTTGGAGATATGCTTGTAAACTTAAACATAAATACTTCAGAATCACGTAGATACGTTGCAGATATGAAATTACTACATAAGATCATTAATGGAAACCTAAGATGTAGCATCCCACTCCACGAACTCTCTCTCAGAGTGCCCAGGCATAAAACACGGAGCAAGGAAACTTTCAACACTGCAACTCCCAGGCTCTCACTCATACAACGTTCATTATTCCATAGGCTACCGAATTAATTCAATATCATCTCAAACCAAGTAGATATTTTCAGTTCATATTCGTCTTTTATCACCAACTTAGAAAAAAATGTACATAAGTAATGCATTGTGAAAGGAATCTGTTTACCTTGGTACTGTCTTGGCTTGTTTATGTTTATATTTATGTATATATTTTGTTTATTTTATTTTATCTTGTTTCGTGTGTTCCTTTTAACACTACGGTAGTGTTTTACTGTTGTGTCTTGACTATTTAAAATGGCTTCTGCTGTATTGGAAATTGCAATAAATAAATAAATAAATAAAAAACATTCAGAATTCTGACACACTTTGAAATTTTGGAGATCTCTGAAATGATATTGTAACATACAGCGGCGGCTTCAGCACTAATCATAAGCGTGTGCGTAATGAAATTTAAGGGATGCGATGTTAAAAAAAAAAAGTATCTAAAACTACATTTCGGAAAGGGTCCAAACCAAATGCCTAACTTGTAACACTAATAGTACTAATAATAATAGTAGTAAGTTGATAATTAATGTGTTAATAAGATATAAAAGTATATTAATAATACTGTTATTAAAATGGACCGTTTACTAATTATAAGAATATAAATATAACAGCATGCATTCAATATCTAGCTTTTAAAGTTAAATCACTAAAATTTGTATAAAAATTAATGTAAAAAATCTTTAAAATGGATTATTTACTGAATACTAAAAATGTTGTTACTTCCAGTTGATAAAAAGGAAAGTACCTGATCATTATATTTATGCGTATTCTTAATTCGTAGTGTATATTAGCTGTAAAAGTTAATAACTTAGTACTATAATAAAATTCTATTCTATATATATTTCATAAGTGCAATTTATTGCTTTAGAGAAAGATAGCGCCTTGTAAAAATGTAAGACTTTATGCAAAGACTGTAAATTCCTCCGCAATGAGGGCTAGCACCAAAAAACATTTGAATTATTATAGAAATTATGGTGTAATATCATCAAAAAGTACTAATTTGCTGTGTCAAATATTAAGGTTTGATATAAAAATAGCTTTTTAAGTAAACATGAAGAAAGAGAACAGAGTCATAGGTTTTGCTTTAAGAGATTTGTTGGAATCTCGGTACTTTCTTTCTGCAAGGATCTCCGTACAAAGGAAACTTAAATTCAAGTGAAAATTTAGTGTTTTAGGCCCCGCATCCATCCACTCAAGACTTATTACAAAAACAGGAAATATTACAACAATTTGGCTCTCGCATCAGCTGGTATTATGGAGATATAATTGTTGTAGTACCCGTGAAGCAACACCCACGCTTGAAACAGGAGGTGACAGCAGTGTTTGGCTTCATTAACTTTTGGGCTAATCACATTTCCAAGAAGCGTCTAAACCTCCACCGTAATTATAGACAAGATTTGATGGAAGAACTGGCTTCAGAGTGCGCAGATCTCTAAGCAAGCGAACTCTTATTATAGCTTATGTCTGTTTTCGTTCAGCGAATTCCACCTTGTAGGACAAACCTTAGACCATAATAAGGTTTCCACTTTCTGATTTTGCCTCTGTCGACAGCAGAGGACTTGTCTTCACGAGTAACACCGAAAAATGTTTGAAAATCCTGTGCAAAGTCGAAACTAGATCATTCAATGGGCTAGGTTGTAATTGGGTCAGGGAAACTTCAGATCATATTCTTGCAACTTCGAAAGCGTCGTACTGTATAGAAACAGATTCTTTACCTTTGTCTTCATGGAGAGGTGGAAAGTTATGTTCAGAGCTCTGATTAATTGTGTCCCTTAGGCTAGGAAATAGCGCGGGACAAAGTTTGCTAACAATGTAGTTCGAAACAAAAACAAATTACAGACCCTCCCCCTTTTTTAGAAAACCATAATAAAAAATAAGGATCCTTAAAGTTTTTACTCCATTTCTAAAAACATGGGCCTCACTCGAAAAGAGTTTTTGACAAATCCTCAGAAAAACACATCGATCTAAATGAAGTGAAGACACAGGTTAGTGGAGAAGTTTTGATGCCACGTGTTCTTTGTGAGTGTCATATCAAATTCCTGTGGTTATCCTCATAGTCACGATTAGCCAAAAGTGGCGTAAAAACGTAAATAGCAAAAATACGAATTAAAAGTTTTTGAAATAAAAATCTAAAGTAGGCTATTTGGACCTAAAAGAGATGATGCAACAGGTGAGTGGAGAGAAGGTTACAGAATATTGAACTGCAAAATCTATAATCATCCTTTGAAATCATTAGAACAATTAGATCAAGAAGACTTCGATGAGAAAGCCGTGTGAGAGGATAGAAAATTTTACAGAATTCTTGTTAGGAAACCTGATGGTAAGGGACCTATGGGAAGGCCAAGACGAACATGGAATGAAAATATTAAGATGGGCTGAAGGAAATTGATAATGATGGTCACGAGTGGATTGATCTTGCCTATGATAGGGACAGATGGAAGACATATGTTGTTGTAGCAATAAACCTTTGGGTGTAGGAATGCAAAGGAGTTAGTTCAATCACGACCAATAGAAAAAGTGTTTATTAGAACCCAAAATCGAGTAAACTATATTGTACTGTACAGGGTGCCCAATATAAATATCATTATACTACGAAATTCACGATCGGATATTGATATAATATCATTATCAAGAGAAAACTAAAAATAAATCAGACGCGTTCCTCTTTCCTGAGAGGCAAGTATTCTCTATGCAACTAAGATAAGCTACGCATTTTGAAATCTGATCTTAAAAACATCTAACTTGTTAATTAATACAAGATTTGATTAAAAGTAATTAATTTTTGCTTCGGGCTGGCATTCCTAAAGAAAGGTCAACTGGTAAAAGCATGAATAACTATGCAATACATTTAAAAATATATGACCGACTTCACCAAGTCGTTGCAGGTCTTAAAATTCGGATAGCAACAGTGAAAAAATGTATAATGTCATGTTTATTATTTTGATTTAATTATTCAGAAAAAACACAAACATGCATTTAAGAAAATGTAATTGAAATTTCCATAAGTGAACCGAATTACTATTTTTTTTCTTTTTTAACTGGATATCAAGATTCAGGCGTCACAACGACTAGACGTTCTGTATTATTATTGCGAAAGAAATTGCGGTAATGTATAGAACTGAACTAGATAGAGTACATTAATGGGCGAAGCAGGACAAGAATACCTACAAGATTAATGTCAGTGCAGCAGCTCTCATTGGTCGAACTTCTCGGTATGTTGACCGTCATTCTCGGTGTATAGCTGGATTCGCCGCCATGTCATCAGTTACAGAGTGTCCACAAAGTTCTGTCTCTTGAATTTTGAATAGCTGTAAGTTGGTAACGAAATGTCGGAGATGAATACGACTTTAACACAAGAGAGCATGGTACTTTGGCATGTTTTTGCGGTTGAAAGAAATACACCACGTTCCTGAAGAAACGCAGGAGGGGGAGGGGTATCGTGCAATGTGGAGAAAGAAAAATGAACAAAGCATATTTCTGTCCCAAAATTTCTCTCAATTCCTGGTTTACGACAACTTTCTCTGAACTTTTAGTCTCTAAGCACACAGAAATGTCGAAGGAGGCTATTTTTTTGGTTGCAATGTGTATGGTGACAGAGAAATGAAATTGTATGACGTCAGCAGGCAAACCTACTTTTTGCACATTTTCACGGCAGTTTACAACGCTGCGAGCATTAAATTGCACCGCAGGATGCATACTGGGTATCTACACAACACGGGAAGAAAAAAGTACTGATATCGAGTGATCGTAAATTGTAACATCTGGTATGGACTGTTACTTTTACTCAATCATCCCGACCCCCGCGACCGGCCCCCTCTGAATAGTGAGTTCCAACTATAAACGTACTGCATCCTAATCACTATTCAGGGGATCCACTTTGCTTTGGATAGCATTAGTGAGCAGAAGAGGTCGGGCGGATCTGGGCTTAGCGCCCCAGGGGGTGGGTAGCCGCCCTCGGGAGTTTTAGTGTGTAGTGTCCGTCGAGTTTATTTATTTATTTATTAATGCCTTGTTTTAAATGGCGGAGTTAAGGCCGTACAATGCCTTTTCTTCCACTCAACCATACATTTAAAATTATACATTATTATATTATACACAAAGTACACTAAGTCATTTCACATAGGTCCACACACACACATTATACTCATACACACAAGTCTTAAAGCCCTGAATATAACACACAAAATACAAAATATATAATACACAAAAAACTAAATATGGAATGAAAGAATGCAAAATTTAAAATTGTATTTAAGTAACTGCAAGGTATTTTAAGAATTCGTTCACTTGCACATGCTTTTTAGTCTGCTTGAAAGGGGAAGATCTAACGACTACTCTGAAGAGAGTGGCGAACACGTCTGCTAAAGGAACCGACGGAGCTTACTGCTCTAGTGCTTTCTGGCAGCTGATTCCATAGTCTTACAGCCGATACGGAGAAAGAGTTGGAGAAGAAGTTTGATCTGTGGACAGGGATAGAGAGAACTGAGGAGCTGCGTGATCTGGTGTCGCGATCGTGAAATTCGTGAAGAAATTGGAAGCGAGAGAGGAGATAGGAAGGTGACTTGAGGTTGAGAACTTTGTAAAGTAAAATCAGAGTGTGCAGCGTTCGTCTTTCTTGCATACGTAGCCACCCCAATTTGAGAAAATAAGGTGATAGGTGGTCCCAATATTTTAAATTAAAAATGTATCGTACGCAGGCATTTTGAACACTCTGCAGACGTCTAGCTGACTCACCTGTTAAGCCGGAATACGCTACGTCACAATAATCTAAATGGCATAAAACTATGGACTGACATAGTTTGGCCTTGATAGAGGTGGGGAGGAACTTGCCCATGCGTCTTATAGAATACAGAGATGCGAAAGCTTTTCTACATGCCGAACTTGTGTGATGTGACCATGATAAATTTCCGTCTAATACAATTCCCAGATCTTTAACAGTTTGGTTAAATGGAATGTGAGTCGAATCTACAAGAATGGAAGGCAGAATGTTAAGATCTACGTAACGTTTCAGTTTATCGGAAGCAATCAAAATTGCTTGTGTTTTATTAGGGTTAATATACATACCATTGTCTAGCGACCAGTTAACAATCCTCTCTATATCTTCATTAACCTTGGAAATACCATCGTTTAACATTACTGGGGGTGCAGAATAGTACAACTGGAGGTCATCGGCATACAGGTGATAACGGCAGTGTTTCAAGATATTTGGTAGGTCATTAATGTATAAAGAAAATAATAAAGGGCCGAGTACACTTCCTTGCGGAACGCCACAAGTAATCTCAGATAGCGCCGAGCACTTGCCATCATAAACCACCCTTTGTTTACGTCCAGTTAAGTAGGATTTGACCCAGTCGGTTGCAGAGGTGGTGAAATTAAAAAATGATTTTAGCTTGGAAATGAGAATATCATGGTCGAGTGACTGGAAAGCTTTCGTGTAGTCCAATAAAACTAAAACTGTCGCCTGTCTGCAGTCCATAGCTTGTCTGACGTCGTCGGTTATGTGAGTCATGGCGGTGCTAGTGCTGTGATTAGGTCTAAATCCCGACTGAAACGGAGCCAGAACTTCATTTGTATGTCGGCTGATTTGGTCGTGAGCAATGTATTCTAATGCTTTCGATAGCGCGGGAAGAATACTGATAGGTCGGAAATTGTCAATGGAAGTGGCGGGGTCAGTCTTGGCGAGAGGAAGAACGTGTGCTATTTTCCACTTATCTGGAAAAATACCAGAGCGCAGAGAAAGATTAAAAATGTCAGTGATGTATGGCAATACATGAGGTAAAATCAGCTTTATTAGTCGCAATGGGAGGTTGTCGGCTCCTTCAGAACCAGATTTGATCCGACCGATTGCAGTTGCAACTTGGAACTCATAGACTGGGTTAAAATTGAACTCTATCATTTCTGTTTTGTGGTTTGCTATAGCTCTAATAGTAACATTTTTAGCATCGTTATTCATTGAATTAGAGAGAGAGAAATGTGTATTTAATTCATCAAGGGACGAAACACGAGTAGGATCTACGTTACGTTTCTCTCCTAGCCCTAGATTTCTTAAGTTATTCCACAACATTCGGGGGTTGCCTTGCATATTTAATAATTCGTAAGAGAGCCTTCTCTTTGCGTTGCGCACGGCCTGATTACATCGATTTCTCAACACGCGGTAGTTATTAAAACTGTTTAAAGTATTTGGAGATTTGAGGCGCTTGTCACATTTAAACCTGCGGTGAGCCGAATCGCGCTCAGCCATAAGTGCGAGAATGCTGTCGGTCATCCAGGGGGAAGCAGGCCGCGTGACGCGTTTTTTCTTGAGTGGAGCATGTTTGTCGAAAAGGTGTAAGATTAGACTATTTAATTCATTAAGCTTATCGTTAATATCAGTGAAGCTGTTTATTGAATTCCATGGGGTTCTTGTAGCATCTTCGTTTAGTGAAGCGGGGTTAATTTTCTTTAAATCGCGGTATTCAATTATGTTTGGCTTGGATTTCGGAACATTGAGCGAGTAAGCAACGTAAATAAGATCGTGGAACGAGAGACCGCAGGCGCTCGTTTGTCCATGTTTGGTGATTCGAGAGCAGTCTCCTGTTAAGATGACATCTAGCCAAGAATGCGATGTAGCCGTGTGGAAGGTAGGATCGAGCTTCAAAATATTTAGATTGTAAGAAGAGATAGCAGCGCGGAATTTATTTACTTCGGGTTTGTCAGTTTCTAAATGAAAGTTCAGATCCCCAAGTAATAATACATGCGAGTACATGGGAATGAGTTTAGCCAGTTCCTCCTCACAATTTACAAAGCACGTTCCAGGTGGACGGTACGCAACAGCTAGAAGTAGCTTCTGTTTGTTGATGGTAAGTTCCAGGAAAAGATATTCTGTCATTCGTGCGTAGTTACCGTCAGATTTAGCCACAACCACCGCGGTAATATCTTCCCTTATCAGTGCCATCACCCCGCCACCTCGTTTCCCCAACCTGTCGTTTCGGAAGACGTTGTAGCCTAGCAAGGAGACCATGCTGGAGGGTGTGAGGGGATTAAGCCATGTCTCCGATACAAGAATGCAGTGGAGATTCAGGGGGGAGAAAATAGCTTTGAAGCTATCGAGGTGCGCTTCGATGCTCTGTGCATTCACGTGTGACACCAACAGTGAGTTCGAACAAGTCTTCAGCTCATTTCCGAGAATTTCGGCTGTGCTGACCGCGGGGGGCGGAGTGCCAGGGCAATTAGCAGAGCGACGACCCTCTTCAGAATTTCGTCCACTGTCACCGAGATGCGTTGTTGCCAGATTAGCCATTTTTAGAATTGAGGTTTAACAAACAGAAACAAGATGGGAGAAGAAACATTAGCATACCAAAATTAAATTTAGAATTATTACTTACCCTGTCAAGCAGAATAGCATGGTGTTTTAAAGTGTAAGTGCTACTATGAGCCACCAGTTGATATTAAGATTTTTAACTGTTTGTTTAAAGCAGTGTTATGTGTATTGTGTATTTGTGAAAGATGCCTAAACAGGAGTCGCCTAAAAGACGACCAAGTTAAGAAAGCACCCCCAATGCAAAAAGAAGAAACCAAGGGGATGTTGGTGGAGGAGGGAGTCAGGTAAACTCTGTCCTTGATCAAGCGCTAAGAGATTTGGGAGACGATGTTGTACTGGATGGAGGCCCGGAGCCGCATGAAACTATTTATCAGTTAGGCAACTTTCGGTTCATGATTAATGAACTCTACACATATATAGCACGTGAAAAACTAACCTTGCCTACGAAAACGTTGTTTACAACCATACTTTCGAAAATAAATGCAATCCATGAAGATTTAAGGATTAAGAATGATACCTTGCTGGCAATAAACAACGAGTTAAAAGAAGATAAGAATTTCGTACAAGATGAGTTCAAACGTACTAGAGAGGCCCTAGTGGGTCAAAGCAACTCAGTAACTAACTTTCAGCCATCTTATACTGAGATCGTGAGTACTGGTATTCAAAGTGATCAACCCAAGACATATAAGAAGGCTCAGATTCCTACGCTCTTTATAAAATCAAGTGGCAAAATTTCCAAAGAAGTTCAAGAAATAGTGACTAAATTTGTAGATCCAGTGAAAGACAGAATTCGAATTGGAAATATAAGATCAACAAAAGGTACTTTGATAGTTGACGTTGCAACTGAAGAGGAGTCTGAGAGGCTTCAAAAAAATGACAAATTGACTACCAGGGCACTTATAGTAGAACCAGTAAAAAAGAAAAATCCACTAACTATAATCTATGATGTATCAAATACCATTCAAGAAGAAAAATTACTAACAAGTTTACACGCACTTAACTTTGACAACTTATTGTCAAAGGAAGAATTCTTCAACAATGTTCAGATTTAGGACAGGCAGGAGAGATGGCCTTACAAGCCATGTGGTCATCGAGACTTCTCCTGTCGTTAGGAAGTTCTTCAAAAATAGAGAAAAAATATTCCTTCCATTTACCGCACATAATACGAGGGATTTTCTATCTGTTCCGCAATGTTATAATTGCTATGATTATGGCCACCATAGTAAATACTGCAATAGGAACTCAGTGTGCAGTCGATGTGGCGAACATCACAAGTTGGAGAATTGTAAAGAACATGATCGGTTCAAGCGCAGTATTCCCTGCTCCTATAGGAAGAGGACGTGTACTCCAGATGCCTGTCCCACATTTAGAGATTTTTGGGACAGAGCGGTCACAAAAACAAACTATGGCTAATTTTATAAATATATGTCAAAGTGACAAAAACTCTTCCATTGATATACTCCAGATAAATGTGGGAAGATCTAAACTTGCCACTGAAGAGACAATACAACTACGTAAAGAAAATAAGACAGACATTATAGCTCTTCAAGAGCCGTACCACCTTAAATGTCAAATTATTGGATTCCCAAGTACTTCAACCATAATATGCGATGATCAAGAACCATCTTCTGCGATCGTAGTACTAAATAAAGACCTTAAGGTACTTTGGAACAAATGCCTCTCAACTACTCACTGCCAAGTGGCAGAAATAGACTTTGGACACTCGAAATGGACAATAGTGAGTCTCTATTGTCAATACAAGGACCCGATTGAGTCGTACATTTATATGTTGGAAAATATCATAGATGCTTATTCAGCATGTCGGATCATTGTATGTATGGATAGTAATGCTAAATCGAAGTTATGGTTTAGTAAACTCACAGATGAAAGGGGGCTATTAATGGAAGACTGCATTGCATTAAAGGACCTAACAGTCCTAAATATGAAGTCTGACATTCCTACTTTTAGAAACACGCAAGGGGTTTCCTCTAATATAGATCTAAGTCTCATTAGCAGCAAGGGGAAGTCTCAAAGAATTGATTGGTGGATTAAAGATAACGAGATAACTAGTGATCATAATACTATTAAGATTAAGATATACAAAAAAGGCCACAGTATGCAAAACACTATTCAGCAAAGAATTAATTGGAAACAAATCAACAATGAGCATCTCTTCAAGCATGTTACTCAAGTGAATGAATAGGATTTAAATGAGGATATTACCAAAAGAATTGAGCACCTGTATTCTATAGTTAACCAGGCAATGACTGATGGACTAAGACAGTCCAGTCAAGGAACCAAAATTAAGGTCAACAAATGGCCTGCCGACTTATTAAAGAGAAGGAACATTATGCAAAAATTTAGAAAGTCCTACCAAAAATCGACCACTTGTATGGACAAGCAATTATACTTGGAAAAATATAAAGATTCTAAGTGGAGGTTTTCTAATCTACTCTCTCAATATAAGGAGAAAACCTGGGCAGATTTTGCTAGGCGTGAGTTGGCCCGTAACCCTTGGAGTCTGCTATACAGGATAAATGCTGGAAAAATTAAGTAACCTGTTTTATTGACATCAATCAAGAAATCTAACAATGAATTTACAAATAATTGGGGGGCCTCCCAGATGGCGCAGTGGTAGCGTCGTCGCCTTGTAATCAAGGGGTCCCGGGTTCAATACACGGTGGAGGCACAAGTGGTTCGGATCCCACTTTAAACTGTAGGTCCAGTCCCGATTAACCTTACTGTACATAAAGTGGACTTAAAACACCAAATCAACTCAACAACAAATAATTGGGAAGCCACTGCTGCTTATCTAATGGAACAACTATTACCATTAGATGTCCCCGAGGAGGAAAACATACAGCAGTCCAACATAAGAAATGCTATGGAATTACCCTACGTTTCAGAAGACCTGATAGTACCCTCCTCTTTTGAGGAAGTGGCGTTAGTTATTGATCAACTCAAGCTAAATAAATCACCAGGACCAGATGGAATCCCAAATGAATTAATTAAAATTAGGAAAAATCATATAAACTACCATCTACAGCAAATATACAACCTATGCCTTGTGAAAGGAATTTTTCCTACATGTTGGAAAACTGCTGATCTCTCACTCATCTTAAAAGACAGAAGCAAAGATCCATGCAAAGTCAAGTCGTACTGACCAATCTGTCTACTTGACGGATTTGGAAAGATGTTTGAAAAACTTTTAGTGAAGAGAATCGAGGAGAAAGTTATTCTAAGAAATCAAAACACAAACCAGTACGGTTTTAAGAAAGGCAGGGCCACAGAGGATGCTATAAACAAGGTTCAGAAATTGGTCCAAGAGTCATCTATGAAATACGTACTGGGAATTGCTGTAGATATTCAGGGAGCATTTGATAACGTATGGTGGCCATATGTATTAAGAATCCTCAGGGACATGAATCTTCCATACGCCCTATACAATATCTTGCATGACTGCCTGAATAATAGGAAAGTCAATTATAGAAGCAAAGGCCGACTCATCCAAAGAATAGTCAACAAGGGCTGTCCACAAGGATCTGTTCTCGGTCCACAACTTTGGAACATGACAATAGATCCATTATTGTCAGAACTCGCCGAGAATCCGAACACCATAGACGCAGTGGCATATGCAGACGACATAATGATAATCACGGGGGCAAATAATAGAAGAGATCTTGAAGCAAAGGCGAGAAATATACTGAACCAACTCAATACCTGGTGCCAAGTTTCAAAACTTTCTATAGCAGCAAATAAAACGGTGATTGCACAGCTGAAAGGCAAACTCCTCAAATCTATGTGTAAGATTTAATGGCCAATCAATACACGAGAAAAAAAACCTTTTAAATATCTAGGAGTGTATATTGATTCACAACTGAAATTCAGATCTCACGTTGAATATATTACTAGCAAAGCAAAAACCACACTGCATGGAGTGTTAAGTCTCGCCAATAAAGCCTTTAAGCTTCCCTTTAATACTGCCCTTCTGTATTAGAATGCTATTTTTGTTTCGACTGTGAGGTATGCTGCTAGTGTGTGGGCTCACCTAGCATTTGAATAATATCTAAGCTAAGATCAGCAGAACGCAACGTGCTATTGATAATATTAGGAGCGTCTAAAACATCTCCAACTCGCTCCCTGATTGCTATAGCGGGAGTCCTCCCACTGGATTTGGAAGTGCAGCTCGCAGCAACAAATTACTGGCTGAAGAAAAAGTGCTGCGAGGATTTAAGAAGACAAAATATTAATGTAAGTTGTGTAAAAGAGGCTAGACTCTATTTTGAGACTAAGTGGGAGAATGAATGGGAACAAAAGTCATCAGCTCACTCAAAACTCTATATTCCGAGCGTGAGCATACGAAATTCTTGGACACACTTAAACCCGACCAAAGGATTGGTTCATTACATAACGGGCCACGGTTCTTAAGGATCGTACTTAAAAAGAATTAAGCTCAGGACAGAAGACAATTGTAATCAGTGTAAAACCTTGGATACTCCTGAGCATAAAATTCTTACATGTCAAAAGTATAATTCCAAATATATTTTGGACCTGAGAAGGAACCTGGGTAGATTTACAGCAACCACTGTTTTGGGAGACAGGTACGAATTGTCCATCTTGAATAAACTCGTAGGTGAGATCTCAAATATTGAAGAGTCGCAGTACAGTCCAAAGACAAAACCTCAGCTCAGTATCCCGATGGAACTGGTGAACATCAGAACCTACGAAACTCGCTCAAGATAAAAAAGAAAAAGAGCTGCTCCAAGATAGAAGATCAGTGAGTGGAAACCTTTTATGAGGAAGTTCTACATTACCTCTTTACGAGGAAGAAGACGTCCGGAGTAAAGTATGATGAAGACTTTGGTGTGTGCTCTGTTGTGATGTTGTGATTAGTGTTAGAACCATTGGAGGACTTTGATAAAAAGACATGTAGTAACTGAAGACAACTCTAAAAGTGTGTCATAGGAGATCCTGGAAGATTCTCTCCCACCTGTGGTCCACCAGTCGAGAGAAGCTGCACCCTATTCCAGGACCAAGATGTTAGATGTTCGAAGGTTTCACTATAAGAAGAAGATGCCTGATGCTTGATTCAGCCAGCTGACAGAAGAGGAAGCCATGGGAACACCCCTAACTTCGGGATAGTCCCTCTCTTAATTCTGAATGAGAGTTTCTAGTCTACGGACGATTATGGAAACTCCCACTAGATCTTAGTCTCTTTTTCAAAGATTACACCATTTAATTTTTGAAGAGTCTAAGGACTCATAGTAAAGTATTTGACTAATAATTATATTTAAATTATGCTGACCCAGAGTTATATGTTTTATATTGTAAATATCTGATTCTAATATTTTATTTCTATTTATTTACTCGTATTCTCTTTTTTTCTTTTTTCTTTCTGTCTTTTTCTCTTTTAATATTTTAATCAAAATTAAAGTTCTAAGTGAAAAGCAAATACGCCTTGGTTTAAAATTCTTAGGTGCCAAGGCCTAGTATTCACTCTCCTTGCTCCTCTCAAAATCCTAATCTCCTAATCCATAATGGGGCACAACCGCTCCCAGCAAAAAAATATGCACACAAGCCGGCAGGCTACGGTAACTGCGCTGGGAGAGAGGGTGCTTTTGAGTGCGAGGTGAGAGGTGGTTGGAGGACCTCGTCCCCCGTGCCCCATACCCTGTTACTTTTACTGTTTGTTGGTTAGCAACACTGACTTCTCTGGTGAGCAATCCAGGCGACGCTGCCGTGCTTTGTAACTGGATCAAACCAGTCAGCGCTGGTCTGTTTGTTGCATTGTTGGATCGTTGGTTGTGTCGTATGTGAGTGACGTTGTTTTAGCTGCTGTAAATGCTGTTATTAATTTGATTTAAAAGTTATGATTACTTTATCTTTTGAAATGAGTTACACCTTGCAAGAACGTGTTTTTATCCTCAAATGCTTCTTGAGAACAGCCATGAACTGGTGCAGGAACAGTTTTCATTGAGGTTATCCTGGCAAGAGTGTACCTGTACCACATAGAAAAACAATATTGCGGCTTAAAAACAAATTTCATGAATCTCGTAGCAGCTGATTTTTTAAAAGATTTGGAACTGTGATTTGTAGGGGTGTGCGGGATCCCGGAAAGTCGGGATCGGGATCGGGAAAGAAATTTCCCGTCCCGATCCCGAATATTCGGGATCCCGAACAGTCGGGAATAACCGAATGGTCATTTTAAAAAAGTCGTTCATTCTCGACGTTTTCTGCATTGTAAATGTCTGTAACTTATCGGAAATTGTTAGTTTTTGTACGAGAAATGCAAAAACAATCACTTAAGGTGAAAATTACCTGTAGAATTCGAGATTTCCAGACCTTAAGTGATTGTTTTTGCATTTCTCGTACAAAAACTAACAATTTAAGGTGAAATTACCTGTAGAAATCGAGATTTCCAGAACTTCGGAAAATTTCGAATATTTCCCGTCCCGAAAATTTCCCGACTTTTTTGGGAAATTTCGAATTTTTCCCGTCCCGAATATCAAGATTTAAAAAATGTCACGTCCGATTCCGTCCCGACTCAAAAAATTCTGTCCCGCACACCCCTAGTGATTTGGAACATTGGTATGTTCGTTCGCCTAAGAAATCACTGCGGCGTTTATCAAAATAATTGCATATCCCCAAATCTACCATACATAAAGCACTGCGTAAGATAATGTTTCGTGCTTACCGTGTTCATGTCGTACAGCGGGATTTATTTAAACTCCCGGAAGGCGGGGAGTGAAGCTTCTCCTTCTTCTTCTCCAGACAGCTGTGTGGATGTCGCTAGGGACGAGCCTGGTCAGGTGATTCTACCTGCCTGTTACGTCATATCGCACAGGCAGCTCAAGCTCCTGGCTATGGTTGACAGGAAAGAAAGTAAGCGATGATTCACATGAACGGCCCGTGACGCCTGCACATTTTGGTGAAAAACATATACTTGAGAGCCCATAATCGAATACAGATACTACATTTAGAGCACTTTCGATTTCCTTTCTGATTAAAAATTTAGAAGCGACTGCGAAATAGTGAGTGTCGTAGCACAACTGGCCAGGCTTCGCGAGTTTTGAAACTCATAGACGCTTGAAGTTTTTTCATAACGCATTTTTGTTATTTAGCGCCGCTCTCTGTCATTTTTAATCAATCACGGCGATTAGGGTGAGTAATTATTTGAAAATACACTCACAGAGAACACCCATGCCAGGATTCGAAACAGGGAACTTCGGTGTGTGACTGCGTCAACCAATTAACACACTAGATCACCTATCCGTATGGCATATATGTGTATATTTATTAAACTGGCTGGCGTGTAAAAAAAGCATGAAAATGATACATTTACTTGTATTTTAGTTTTCCCCTTAATTTTCGTCCACATACGAATTAGACAATAGTGAGTTTCTCAATTTCAAATCTTCGCCCCCCCCACTCCCAACCAATCTATTAATTTTTGAGAAATTAGAATTACACTAACACAGAATATTTACCTAGTATTCTTGATATATGCCCACCTGAAAATATTTCTTTATTTGAAAGATTTATTTCGATCTGCGCAGTGTTTTGAGTAGAAGGATCGAGAAATTATTCAAACTGGTAAAACAATTTGAAATTATAACTTCACTCTTAAGTAATCGTGTTTCCAAAAGGACTACAAAAGTAGTGATTGCTGCAAAACACACACACACAAACGAAAAAGGGATACGATCGATTTACTAAAATAGTAGTTGTATTTGTGGTATAACCAGGACCACTTACAAGTGTAGAAAAGGAGAGGCTATTTGATTGAACAATCCGATTTGCCTACACTTAAAACAATGGCAAGAGGGGCTTATACCCCAATTCTTCATGTGTGATATGCCCTGATTTTTTAAGAATTTTGAATTCTAGTGTAGAAAAGGTGAAGCCTCTCAGACAGATTTGCCTATACTTAAAATTATGTCAAGTACCCATATCATCTTATTGTTTATAGTGTGTTTTTCTGTCAAAATCCCAGGAGACCCAGTAGAGAATGGTGCATAGCCCCATGGTTTTTATTGCCTTGCAATCAGGAGGCCTCTGGGTTTGAGTCCTCATAAAATATGAAGCCTCCCCTGATGGCAAAATGTTAATATTGTTGCCTTGTAAACAAGAGGCTCGGGTTTGAGTCCTGACAAAATGTGTAAGATTGAAATACATGTGGCAAAATAATATCTCCACACGTGAGATTTTGAGAATAATTATTGTTAGTTGATATATAATTGATAGCTCCCAGATCTGAAAACCTGGTAAAAAGTGTTATACAACAGCATAAAAAGAGCAAAATTATTTTATATTGGGGATCACCAGGGCCTAGTTATTGTTTTGGCATAGTTCTGTTTTTTTTTGACCAAGAAATTTTATATAAATAAACTACAAAAATGCCAAAACAAAAATATTGCAATCAGTGTAATAAAAATATATCTAGTTCTCATTGGGCCAGGCACCGGCATATTTGCGACCGTAAGAAATGCAGAAAGGCCATGAAAATGTGTCCAAGATGCCACAAAATATTAAGCAAGGCATATTACAAATGGCATAAGTGTAATTCTTATGTACAGTCATCAGCATTGCCCTCACAACCATCCACATCTGGCCTGAAAAGGAAGCATGAAACACCTGTTAATGCTGGACCTGCAAAGCAGCCACGCTATGAACCCATCCATAGCAGTTTTAAAGGCCAATTAAGGGATCACTGTTTTGAATCAGAGCCAAAATGTGGCATTAAGAATTTTTTGAACAGTGTAAATCCTATTGTGCAGGCAATTCTAAATGCACAAAATGGGTCTTATAAGCTGTCCCTCAAATTGTTTGCACAATATAAGAAGCCAAATGGCACAAAATTTACACAGCCCCACATAACAGAAACTGTACCGGTATATTCAAATACAAATTCAGACAAAATAATAAGCAGTTTGATAGATCAATTGAATATTAAACACTCTGAATTTGCAGCAAAAGAGTCTGGATGGAGCCTATGCGGATCTTCACACAAGTTATATGTTAATATTTCTGAATTCAACCCATTACAAGGTTCCACTTATGTGCCATTACCTGCCAATATCAAAAACAAAACAGCCGTGGTTAATATAAAATATAATGACCAGAAATGCTTTTTGTGGTGTATTTTAGCTGCTTTGTATCCAGTTTCAAGGCATCCTGAGAGAATAACTTATTATAAACAACATGAAAATGATTTTGATGGGGCAATGGAGGGTTTAGAATATCCAATGTTTGTTCAGAATATTGATAAATTTGAAAAAAAGGCCAGGAATATTAATGGAAAACAATTATCTATTAATGTATTTATTTGTTCCACTGGCCGTGACAATTGCTTGATACATCCTCTCAGAATCAGTACACTTGATGATGAATCTGCTGTTCCGATTGATCTGCTCTTAATTGAAAAGGATGGCACAAATCATTACACTCTGATACATAATCTTGAAGCTTTAGTGAGAACACAACTAGACAAATCCAATACAATATTCAAGTTGTGCAGAAGATGTTTAAGTGTATTTGATGGTAGAAAAATGGTGAATGGGGTTCGGGAAGAGAATGCAGAAATTGCTAAAAACAAGTTAATTGAGCATCTGAAATACTGTGGCAATTATAAACCTGTTCATATGGTGATGCCTAATCCAAGTGAAAAAGCAAAATTCAAAAAGTTTGAAGCCTTGTTGGAACACCCAGCATATATTGTCTGTGATTTTGAATCAAACCTCAAACCTCTTGCATTCTGCAATCCAGATCCTGAAGAATCTTCAATTACACCATACCAGCTACATGAACCTTCCAGTTTTTATTATGTGGTTGTACAGGATGGTGTTGTTAGTAAAGAAAATTTATACATGGGAGCAGATGCCATCAAAGAATTTGCACATAGAATAGAAAATGAGTGCCATGACATAGCATCTAATGTTCTATTAAAATCAAAACCCATGTTGCCTTTAACAGAGAAACAGATTGAAGATTTCAACAATGCAGAAAAATGCCCGGTATGTGATTCTGAATTTTCAGATACAAATATCAAGGTGAAACACCATTCTCATACAGATGGTAAATTCTTAATGGCCCTGTGTAATAGCTGTAATATTAAGATCAAGGGACCAAAATTTATCCCTATATTTTGCCATGGAGCATCCAATTATGATTTCCATCATCTGATCAGGTACGAGGGGTTTGAAAAGCATAATTTAAATATTTTAGCTGAAAATGATGAGAAATATATTGCCATTAGCAAAATAATTAAAGTTAATGGTGTTCCTATTCACATAAGATTTCTTGATTCTTACAGAATTTTATCGGCTAGCCTGGCTACACTGGCCACTCAATTATCTGATGATCAATTCAAAATCACATGTGCTTTGCTTCCAAATCAGGACCTGAAATTAATTAGGCGGAAGGGTGTATATCCATATGATTATGTTACAGATTTTTCTAAATTTGATGAGTGTTCTCTGCCACCAAAACAACAGTTTTACAGCAAAATCAGAGAATCTGGAATCACTGATGATGATTATCACCATGCCCAGTTGATGTGGAACAATTTAAAATGCCAGACATTTGGTGATTATCACATGGCATATTTGAAACTTGATGTGACCCTCTTAGCTGATATATTGCAGGCATTCAGAAAATCTTCCATGCAAAATTATAAGCTGGATCCAATGTATTTTTACAGTGCTCCGGGCCTAACATGGTCTGCAATGTTTTTGAACACTAAAATGCAATTGGATCTGATCCAGGATCAGGACATGTACTTGTTTATGGAACAATGTATAAGAGGAGGCATGGTGCAATGTTCTCAGAGATATGCCAGAGCAAATAACAAATATATTCCTGATTATGATCCAGCACTGCCATCAAATTATATACTGTATGTGGATGCAAACAGCCTGTATGGTTATGCCATGATGCAAAAACTGCCATATGCAGGGCTTGAGTGGGTTGAAAATTTCAATATTGAGAATCTTCAGGATTTTGATGACAGTAACTATGGCCTCTTCTTAGAGGTTGATCTGACAATTCCTGATGATTTACACAACACATTTTCTGATCTGCCCCCAATTCCCGAGGTTAAGTGCTCACCTGGCTCTAAACAGAAGAAATTGATGATGACACTGGAGCCAAAACAGGGCTATGTCATATATTACAAAAACCTCCAGTTCCTGATGAAACATGGTGTTCAAGTGAGCAAAGTTGGCAAAGTTTTGAGGTTCAGGCACTCAAAATGGTTGGAGCCATATATTAATACAAACACAGAGCTTCGAACATCTGCAAAGAGCCAATTTGATAAGGCCTTGTTTAAATTGATGGTCAATTCTGTGTATGGCAAAACTATTGAAAATGTCAGAAAACATACCGATGTTAAAATAATTACTGACCCCAGCCTGAGCAAAAAATTGGTTGCAAAGCCTAATTTCAATTATAGAAGAATTTATGATGAAAATATGGCTCTTTTCAACATGAAAAAAACAAAGATTAAGTTTGATAAACCTATTTATGTAGGGGCTGTGATATTGGAATTGGCCAAATTACATATGTTAAAATTGTATTATGATGTGCTGAAACCTTTTTATGGTGATTGTGTAAAATTGATGTACATGGACACTGATAGTTTTGTTCTTGATATTCAAACAGAAGATGTTTATCAAGATATTGCACAGCCTGAATTGTTTCAATACTTTGATACCAGTGAACATAAGAGATTCAACACCACAACAAAAAGGTGCCTGGCAAGTTAAAAGATGAGACACTTGGTGATGTTATTGTGGCATTTGCTGGGTTAAGGGCCAAGATGTACAGTTTTGAAACATGTAGTGGTGTTGTTGCCAAAAAAGCCAAGGGCATTGGCAGAGTGATTGTGGAAACAGAGCTCCAATTTGAAGATTACAAAAATTGCCTCAAATCATGTAGCACAATCAGAACATCAGAAAATAGAATTCAGAGTGTGAATCACTTATTGACTACAAATATTGTAAGAAAAGTGGCTCTGGACCCACATGATGATAAGAGATGCATTTTATCATGTGGCATACATACTTTACCTTGGAGGCATTGTGATTTGAAAAATGGAAATCAATGCCCAATTACAGAGCATGATTTGAAATAAATAAACATGCCTATGAACTTATTTGGGTTCAAAAAACAGGCTATTATGGAGCTGCCAACACCACAACCCTCTTCTGATATGATAGCTAAACTGAGTGGCTTGTTAATTATTCATCTGAACAGCATACTTACAGATGTTGATGATGAAACAGGCAAAATATTGTACATATTTAACAATAATTTAAATCATTACCAATTACCTGTAGGTGGTCAATTGCAATTTATTACAACCCCTGAGGGTGATGTCAAGATTTCAGTAGGGAGAAATATTTATAGAATTAAGCACTCAAACATGATTTCTGGCACTGTATATACTGTTTCTGCTGGTGACTGCTTATATATTGAGGTCCCTGGATCATATGACAAGCTTATACCCTTTTTTATAGAATTAAGATTCAGATACTCTATAATAAATAACCACTAAAACAAAAATGCCTAATGATATATTTGGCCATACAAGACATGAAGATCACAGTGATGAGATTCTGATGCTTGATGTCAGAGTCAAGAAATTAAGAAGTGATTTACAAGCTTTACAAACCACACTCAATGCCAGTCTTCAATTAGAAATTACAAATTTACAATCACAATGCATGGACCCTCTTCTTAAAATTGATTCTGAACTCAAATTGTTGCTTCAAAAATATACTGATCTGGCAACATTAGATAATTTTCAAAGTTTAGAAGAAGCTGTAGCAGCTCTTCAAGCCAAATTTAAGACCCAGGCCACCAATTCTGAGCAATTGAAACAACAATTGGAAGAGCAGATAAATAATGTCCAGGCACAGCTCCAAACAATTGTCAAAAGCATAAAATCACAAGAAGATTTTGATCTAGTGATTTCCACTCTAAAAGAACAGATTCAATCACTCCAAATACCTAATCTGGATCCTCTGCACAATGCCATAGCCGAGGTTAAAGAAAAAATTGAGACACTTGAAAATTTTATGAACAATTTGCCATCTTCTGATGCTTTGAGTGCAATAACTCGGAGTGTAGCAAATGTTAAGCTGCAACTTGAAACATATGAAGATTTTGGAAAAATTCAAAGTACCATAACCCATCTTGAAGGTACAATAGCAGCAGTGCAAAGTGATTTGGCAAATGTACAAGAAACTCTAGAATCTCGCCTGCCCGGTATTGTAGATACTCTTGTTAGTGTCCAGCACCAAATCACAAAGCTTGAAAACCTCAACACTGAATCTGAACTATCTCATTTTCATCATTTGATTGATGATATTCAAACAAAACTTGAAATTTTACAACAATCAACACCCACTCAGGCAGATATAGCCCTGCTCCAAAATGCTATGCAAAATGTGGCTGATGCTTCTGAATTAAACAATGTAAAATTGGCACTTGAATCTTTGCAAAATACAGTATCAAATCTTCCTACATCACAGGAACTTAAAAATATTAAGAGGGCAGTGAATAGGATATTGAAATCAGAAGATATCAAGAATATCCAAGCAGAGATCAAACATCTTACTCAGACAGTGGCCACTCTACCAACCAATCAACATATTAATGAACTGCATGCCCTGTTTGAGGATATCAGAAGACAGGTCCATGATCTTACTGCTCAAAATTCAAAATTGGCAGTTGTTGAAAATTTGCAACAAATTGTAGCTAATATCAAGCAACAGCTAGGAACCATGGAATCCAATCAAGCAAATGCTCTGTCTGTTTTTGCCACCCAGCTTCAAGAGATTGTGCAACAATACAAGAAACTTATTGTGGACATAAAAATCAAGCCAGGCCATGATGATGTTGTTAGGACCATCAATGAGCACCTTGAATCTGTAACAAGGAGATTGCTTACAGCAGAAAAGGAAATAACAGGCATAATCGAGAATCCAAAACATACAGTAATTCTTGAATTGTACAGCATCCCCAACAAAGAATATGATTCTCCATTTACACCAGGTGGCAAAATATATATGCTGTCCCCTGCACAATTTTATTACCAATTTTTTGTTGGGGGCACATTGAGACCAATCAAGATCAAATATTGGCTTCAACCACAGGCACACCACTACCCCACCTTATCAATAACAAATGCTGATAACAAAGTAAAAATCACCAGTGTAGAGTTAGAGGATTTTACAGATCCCAATACATTAGAAACAGCCTATGCTGAAGATGATGGCTCTTTGGAATTTAAAATACAAATAGGGGACAAATTATATTTAGAAAATCCTGTAGTATCAGCTGCTGAACACCCTATAGTTGCAATATTCTTGTTTTCATATTATGTCTAGAGAAATTATTGTTGATGAATTACACAGACAAGCCAGGCATAATTTTAAGAGACTGCCAGTAGTCACAAAGGGCATGGATGATTTATGGCAGAGCGACTTGATTGAAATGGCAAGTGGACAGTTGAAAAACTTAGACAAAATCAACAAGGGCTACAAGTATCTACTCACTATCATAGATACATTTTCAAAATTTGCCTGGGCTGTGCCACTCAAATCCAAGACTGGGTCATGTGTTACAGAAGCCATCAGGACAATCATCAATCAGAGTGGAAGATCCCCGCGCTATTTGCAAACAGATAATGGCAAAGAATTTTATAATTCAGTGTTTCAACAATTTATTAAAAGCCAGGCAATAAAACATTACTCGACTTACAGTGATCTCAAAGCCTCAATTGTAGAGAGATTCAACAAAACCCTAAAAAATCTTATGTATAAACAATTTTCCCTCCAAGGTAATTATAAATGGATTAATATTCTTCCAGAACTTCTACATAAATATAACAACTCGGTCCATTCCACAATCAACATGAAACCCTCTGAAGTAACTTCATCTGATGAGCAAAAATTGATCAGGACTGTTTATTATCCTAGATACCAGCCAACAACAAGAAAGGCCAAATACAGGGTGGGTGATCAAGTAAGAATCAGCAAATATAAGCACTTATTCAAAAGAGGCTTTACAAGAAACTGGAGCACTGAATTATTTACAGTGGTTCAAGTTAAACCCGGGACCCTTAACACATATATAATAAAGGATCATCGAGGAGAAATTGTCAAAGGCAGATTCTATGAAGAAGAGCTCAGCAAAACTAAACAGCCTGACACATATCTCATAGAAAAAATCATCCTCAGAAAAGGCAACAAGTTATTTGTCAAATGGCTAGGACTTCCAGAACACAGCTGGATCGATGCAAACAAAATAATAATATGAGCACCTGGGATGTTATAAAAAGGCTGCCAGAACCTGAACAACAGAATAAGAGAAATGGCAACTTGCTGCCTGATAATATTAGGTGTCTTATTGTTGGGCCATCTGCTTGTGGTAAAACTACACTAATGGTTGATAATTTTTTATTGGCACCCAACTGGTTAGACTGGAAAAACAGGCAATTGTATGTTTTTTTCTAAGAGCTTGGAACAATTAAAATATCAGCAGCTGATGAAGCTATATGATGGATTGGATATTGCCACTTTTGAATCAGATGTTAAGCCACTTCATGAATGTCTCGATAATTCTGTTGTTGTGTTTGATGATATTATATTGGATAATCAAAACAAGGTTAGAAATTTTTTTACACAGGGGCGGCACAAAAACATAGATTGTTTCTACCTGGCACAGACTTTTTCAAAAATACCCAAGCAACTGATCCGAGACAACAGCTATTTTATATGTGTGTTTCATCAGGATCATACCAACCTCAAACACATACATGATGAATATGTAGGTGGGGACTTGAGCTACAATGACTTTTCCAAGTTTTGCAGTTGGTGCTGGAACCAGGACAGTTATGGGTTTGTCACAATTGATATGACAAGAACACCCAATAGTGGCAAATACAGAAATAAAATCAACAATTTTCTAGACATTGAAACATATATAAATAAACATGAAAAGGCCAATTATTGATGATCTTAAATTAAGAGATTATCTTGTAAAAAGATTTAAGGGATGGAAATCAGAGAACCGGGGAATTTATGAAAAACACAAACAAACAGAACAGCCCATAATTGATGCTATTAGTGATTTAGGTAAAAATATCAAAACTGTTACAGAGCAAAATCAAAATTTGATCACAGAGCTTGTGCCTGTAGCTGCTAGGAACATATTAGATTATCCATTCACCCCACTTTCCAGTATTCATACACCTAGTCCTATTGCTCCTAGAAGAATTGAAGCTACTCAGGATCCTATTGAATTGGGTCTTCTTGCTCAAAAATATTTAACCACACCTAAAGACAATAAAGATGAGGTGTTTGGCTTATATGCTGACACAGAGCTTGATGGTAGCATCATACATAGAATTGGCAATTTCAGAGTAACATTTATGGGAGATGATCTGATTGTTTATTCAGAATCTCGTCTCGGAGAAAAAGGTGCTTTTGTTAAGTACCCCGGAACATCTGGATTGTGGGAACTGATGACTAGGAAAAGGCCTGGCAGCTATACAGATCAAGATTATGAATATTACAAAGAAATATTAATAAAATCAGATGCTCTATACCAGAACAATGATCCCACACAAAAAAGAGTCAAGTCTAGCAGTGGGGCAAAATACAATAATTTAATCAAGCCCATATGGTCACAAATTTAGACTGGCAGTGGAATCAAACAATACAACACCCTGCCTAAAGAATTTGTGTGGGTTGATGATGTCAGGAAACTTGTAGATAGGTCATTGGTGATAGTAGGGGAGGAAAATGCTGGGAACCACAATTTTTACAATGAAAAAGTTGGAATTATGGACATGATAAGCACAAAATTGTCTAATTTTATAGTGAATGACACTAAGGGGATTGGATATCTTATAAAAATTATTAATACTCTACCCCCCAAATTTTGGAATATTTCTGAGGGTCGGGGCCTGGTTAATGACATTATAAACAAGCTGCCATTTGAACTACATATTCCAGGCTATCAGTATTGTGGTCCAGGCACAAAATTGGATCATAGATTAAACAGAGGGGATCCTGGTGTAAATCCCCTAGATGCTGCTTGTAGAGACCATGACATAGCATACAACACACATTCTGATCTTGACAAGAGACATGTTGCAGACAAGAAATTAGAAGAGGCTGCATTTGGTAGATTTGTAAGCAAAGATGCTTCTTTAAGTGAAAAAATAGCAGCATTGGGAACCACCATAGCTATGAGCACCAAACAAAAACTGGGGTGGGGGCTGTGAATATGTATATAATAAACCTACAATGAAGGCCAAGGGTGTTATGTATCGAATACCTTATGCAGGTCTCAAATCTCTTGGGCCTATTGATAGCCTTTTGACCAAAAAGCAGCGCAAGAAAAAAAATTCTTGTATTGCCAAGGGCCATGGTATGAAATTGTTGCTTAGTACCCCCCAATTAAAAAAATTACAGCAATCAAGAAAAAATCACATGTGGGGGGATTTATATTTACCATCCCTGCCATCTTAGCAGCACTTGGGGCTGTTGGGAGCTTGGCTGGGGGATCAGCTGCCATAGCAAAAACAGTAATAGATGCCAAGAAAAATAGGGCAGAATTAGATGAATTGAAGCGCCATAACCTGGCCATGGAGAAACAGGGCAAAGGTGTTAAGAGAGCCATGAATAAGTTTAAAAAAACAAGAG
The DNA here is from genome assembly GCF_977018435.1 of Lepisma saccharinum. Taxonomy (NCBI): domain Eukaryota; kingdom Metazoa; phylum Arthropoda; class Insecta; order Zygentoma; family Lepismatidae; genus Lepisma; species Lepisma saccharinum. The sequence continues at coordinate 39,093,930 of NC_139245.1, forward strand.
CCGCTTACAAACCAAGATATTGAAGCTTTAATCAAGCCACTGGGCATCAAAAATTTTAGAGGTGTGTACATGTCTGATTCTTTGCCAGAGCAACCACTCTACAAAGAGTGTGGCATTGTTAATTTGGATAAGTACAAAAATCAGGGCACTCACTGGATTTGTTATCTTAAATATTTAAACAATGAGGCTTTTGTGTTTGATTCATTTGGAGGTGTTCCTCCTGAAAATTTAATAAAATATCTAAAATCAGCTAATCTTTATTACAATAATGCCCGTGTTCAAAACTTCAAAGATGTTAATTGTGGACATTTGTGCTTATCTGTTCTTAGATATATGTCTCAAATTAATAAACCATCAATTGAAAATTTTCAAAAGGCCTTGTGGTATTTAAAACATCATGGGGGTATTCCATCTCACCAGCCAAAATTCAATATTGAAACTCAAATTGCATGATGACATAGTGTATCCCAAAACAATAGCTCTCAGAGCATTTTACGGCATGTACTTGATCCCTAATATTACACACCACAACAACAAAATTGCAGTAGGGGATCAAAAAATTGTCATCACTCCAGGGCAATATAATCTGTCCACTCTAAATGCTCAATTACCCAGAGGTGTAGTGTTAAGTCAAAATTCTGTCACTCACAGAGTAGAGATTGTATCTGCTACAGAAACAGTGGATCTGGGTACTATAGGAGAGCTGTTAGGCTTTGAGAACAACACAAAACTTGAAGCGGCCATCAAACACACTGCTATTAATATACCTAAATTCTTAGCCATAGAGACTCTGAATATTCACTGTAATGTGGCCGAGGGTATGATCACCAAATCAAATGGCATAGGCACTCACAAACAAACTGGCATCATTGCAACATTCAAACCTAATTCTGAATTTATGGAGCCAATCATCTACACTCCATCCCCAACATTATATTTTCCTGTGTGTCATAACAGAATAGATAATATTGAATTGATGGTCACTAATGAAAAAGAAGAATTAGTTGATTTTGCTGGAGCCACAACAACTGCTATCATAGAGATTAATATTTAAATAAAAATACATACAAGAAGAAAATGGAAAATATTGAGAGTTATGAGCTACAATCATTCCCCCCAAACAGGAGGACATTTGCAAATTTAAATCAACCCAACACAGAAATTGAGGTTGATCTTGCTGTAGGGGATGGATTTATACACCCCCACAGAGCAGATCTATACATCAAATTTGATGTTGTAAAGCTCGATGGAACAGATTATCCGGCAAATTCAAATATAAGATTGGTAGACAATTTTGTGCCGCATCTGTTCTCTGAAATTGAGATCAGAAAGCATGGTGTTGTTATAAACAGAATAGATTATCCCGGCATTACCTCCACAGCTTTGGCCACATTAAAATTATCCAAAACCGAGGCTTCTTACTACAAAATAGGTGGATTTGAGGCTGGTGATAAGATATTATCTAAGAACCACACAGTGCTGTTCCCGATGCGCCTGTTGCCAGGATTCTTCTCAGATTACAAAGATATTATGTGGAAGGGTGGTTTAAGAATCACATTTAGAAGAGCTGCCAATGATAATAATGCTTTGATGAGGTACAGCACATTAAACTCTACAGGGGAAGCTCTGCCCAATACCCTACCTGATGAAGGCAAGTGCATTATTCAGACTATGGAGTTAAGAATCCCGGTTGTTGAATATGAGGCCAGTTATGCTCTTAAATACAAAGCTGATATAATAAAAAATCCACAAATTCCTCTACAATTTTATACATATCAATGTGTACAGAAGCCCGCATCTGGTACTTATTATGAGTTTGATGCTACAAATTCATTCTCCAGTATACAATATGACATGCCGGATTTTGTGGTGGTATTGTTTCAGAATGGAAGACACAATAATCAGGAAAAAAATTCAAGTAGATTTGATAACTGCAACATCATGAACATATATCTTAAAAATGGCAGAAATGAGGTATTTCCTAGAGAAAATTATAATTTAGACATGTCCAAGGATGATTTCCTTAAATTATATGAGGCATTTTCAGCATTCAAAAGAGTCACTATTGGCAATACTGACATGTATTACACACCAGATGAATTCAAAACACAGAGACCCATGTTTGTAATCAACACCTCAAAAAGAAAACAAGTTGTGGTTAATGACAGGACAAATATTAAGCTTATCTGTGAATTCCATGAGGCATTACCTGATGACACCATATGTAGTGTTATTCTCATAGGGGAAAAATCATATGTTTATGATGTAAGAAATGAGAGAGTCACAGAACAATTCTAGAAGAATTACATTGTCTTAGTATTAGATATATGAGTTGAGCCTGGTGCCCAATTGAACTTAAACCAGAAGTAAATATGTGCGTGTGTGTATATTTTTATGCTGTTGTACAACACACTTTCAAACCTCAGCTGTATATCAGCTAGCAGTGAATATTCTCAAAATCTCACGTGTAGAGATATTATTTTGCCACATGTATTTCAATCTTACACATTTTGTCGGGCCTCAAACCCAAGCCTCTTGTTTACAAGGCCCCAATATTAACACTTTGCCATCAGGGGAGGCATTATATTTTATCAGGATTCAAACCCGAGCCTTCTGTTTACAAGGCAATAAGCCATGGCACTATGTCCACATTTTATTGAGAGCCCAGAGCTCATAGCTATATATCAAAAAACAATTTCATAGTTGGACTATAAAAATTGTGCATTGAATGTTCTGTAAGTCCAGCTCGGTTTATATTAACACAACAAGACAAGATTAGAATTGTGTTCCGGCATACAACATGCAAGGGGTCAATATTCTTATTACTGAGAATTCCTCTTGGAGTCAATAACATGAGAGCATGTATGGGGGAATTTTCCCTGAAAAGCACAATATAGATTATATCTCTTGGATGCACGCATAACTCTCCCAGGCCCCTACATAATTAATTGCCTGCCGGGACATGTGACTGATCAAAAGATTAGAAAAAACATGAAACAGCCTGCACTTGGCTCAATATATTGATCGGGGAGTTTTGCTTGAGAATATAAATATTTTTCGCTCAATTTCAAATGTAGCCAAAACAATAACAGGGGGGCGGCTTATTTTTGACAAGCTTATAGACAGCAAATTGAGAGATTCAGCTTTTGTACACATGGCAGAATTAATCTGAGGGGGGCTCACCATTTCTACACTAGAATTCAAAATCCCAGGAATTTTGACAGAAAAACACACTATAAACAATAAGATGATATGGGTACTTGGCATAGTCTTAAGTATAGGCAAATCTGTCTGAGAGGCTTCACCTTTTCTACACTAGAATTCAAAATTCTTAAAATTCAGAGCATATCACACCTGAAGAATTGGGGTATAAGCCCCTCTTGCCATTGTTTTAAGTGTGGGCAAATCTGTCTGAGAGGCTTCACCTTTTCTACACTAGAATTCAAAATTCTTAAAAAATCAGGGCATATCACACCTGAAGAATTGGGGTATAAGCCCCTCTTGCCATTGTTTTAAGTGTAGGCAAATCGGATTGTTCAATCAAATAGCCTCTCCTTTTCTACACTTGTAAGTGGTCCTGGTTATACCACAAATACAACTACTTAAAATAATGAAACAAGTCTGTGTTAGGTGATTGGATATGAATTTGTTGATTTGCATTATTTCATAAGTCAAAACAATTAACTGAAAACGTAGCTAAGATAATGGTAGTGAATTTTTATTCATGAAGATCTAAGCTACAGTTTCGTTAATTCTTTCGATATTATTAACAATGCTATTCTCCCGGGGAAGAATATAAACATCTCAATATCATCAGACTATATTTCCACCCCCTTAGCTGAAATTGATCTCCTGGGGAGGGAACCACTGTAGTAGGCAACTTTTCTGTGCTCTTACATTACGTAAGACACCGTGTCACAGAGTAAATGTGCCCGTAAACTAACATGCCGAGTCATAAATTAGTTTACAGTAGTGGGTGAAAAATAATGAATATGAATGTTTTAAACACTTCTATACTTCGCAAGTATTTATATATTGTAAATTGCGTTAACTTCTATATATTTAGCTAATGTATTCGTGCTCTTTAGCTACGTTTATATAAATCGTTGGTTCAAATGTAGCAGTCGACATACAGTGGCGCCGCTATCGGAGAAAAGTAAAACTAGACAATCCCAGGGGATAGTATGAAGGGTCAGAATATCCTCAACCTATTGGAACCAACCTCTCTTTTGACGTGAACTTGTTATTAATATAAAATTGTAGCCTTACGTAAGTCGGTGATTCATACAAAATACCGTACTTTACCCCTATCTATTAGGACGGATTGTATGAATGAAAAATTCCATTAATATTAATAATAATAATACACCAATATTGAAGAGACCTTTGTTACTTCTAAGTGATGCCGTATACAAGTGAGGTGACAAGGGGTCGAATGATCGGAATGTCGGAATGTGGCCGGTCATTGGAAGATATCGCTATGGCTGTTGGCAGAGACCCATCTTGTGTTAAATATTGGATTAAAAGATATGAAGAGGAGGGTGAAGATGGTTTAAAAACTCGCAGAAAACCACCATGGAACAAAATGCGGAAATATTAAATATGAATAGAATGAACCCATTTCTACCAGCATCAAAAATTTGTCAAGATCTGAACCTGGCATGCGCAGCATCAACTGTCCGGAGGCGTCTTCATTCGGCAGGTATTCACAGCCGAAAGCCAGCAAGGAAAGAAATGTTGACAACCTATCACAGAAATGAAAGAATTGGATTTGCTCTGGAATATATGAGTAAACCTGCAGAATTCTGGGACACAGTTATATGGAGTGACGAAAAGGTGTTCAGTTCAGATCAACTTGGTCAACTTACGGTGTGGCGACCAAAAAATACTCGTTACGTTCCACAACATGTTTTGGCGCAGAAAAGAAGTGGAAGGGTGAGTGCTGCATTTTGGGCCTGGATGAGCAGTGCAACTATGGGTGAATTGATATAAATTTCTCCCAGAATGAATTCACAGGAGTACGTTTCTGTGTTAGAAGAATGTATGCTTCCTACTGTCCGTACAGTATACCCAGTTGAGGAGATGCCCATCATTAATTTTGTACACGACAATAGCAGTGTCCACACATCTCATGTAACCAAGCATTGGCTTTTAAGTCACCAGGAAATTTCAACTTTACAATGGCCACCAAAATCACCTGACCTAAATCCTATCGAGCACATCTGGTCGATGGTTGCAAGGGAGTGGGAACCACGGCAAGAACAGAGAAGATAAGAGTTGGTTGCCCATGTTCAGGACGTGTGGAAGACCGTTCAAAACCGACCACGAATTTGTCAGAGACTAGTTCAGTCTGTTCCTAAGAGACTTAATGAGGTTATAGATTGTGACGGATGGTGGACACATTATTAAATAGTATTGTAAACAGCAATATTAGTGTAGAAAGCAAAGAAAAGTTCCTGTTGCAATTGTAATTTTCTATGTAAAGGGTGTGATTTAACTGAAATAGTAGTTTGTAGAATAATGTGTAATAATTATTTGGTGAATACGGGAAAGAATAGGAACAATACAAAAAAAAGAAACTTGATGACAAAAACATGTTTCACTCTATTTGTACTGTCTTGATTTTGTATTTGCTTTATAATATTATGTTCGTAATTTTATTCATGAGTGAAACAGGAAAGACAGAGTGAGAAGCATTTGTGAATAGAATAAATAGGTTATAGTGCTAATAAATAATATTTTAATTGATGGACTAAATTGCAGACTATAGAAAAGTGTTCATTCTATATTTAAATACACTAAAAAATATAAACCTACAATATCGTCTTATAATAAACATTTCCACTCCCGGTCTCTTGTAAAACATGGCAAAGGGTCCATTGGAAAAGATATCTTGGGTGCATCTAGCACATGGGCATCTGGAGAGGGGGTGGGGAGCAAACCGGTTTCTGAAACTACCTTGGAAAATGACATTTTAAATCAAAATAAAAGCTAGTTAATATTGTAACCGATAAACGAAATAAATATGCCACCAGAGTAATGAAAGTATAAAATACATGAACCAGATCAAAACTTCATGTTTTCATATTCTACTACTTAATGCAAGTTCTACATGTATCCACGAGTTTTAAAAAATTGAATTAGGAAGATTTTGATGTAACAAGTTACAAAGCGCAAATATATGATTAAAATTTTGCTTTTAGTTTTAAAGATTTTTGTTAAACTAGCTGCGTAAAAGTTAATTACAAAATAAAATAACTACGCATTTCAGTGTATTAAATATAACGGATTTTCATTCGTGTAGTGGCTCGAATAGAAGTTTGTCCGAAGGCAATAATAATAATAGCTCAGTCATTAGGGCGTCTAACTACCATGCGAGAGATCCTGGTTCGATCCCGGCGGTGGTGAACCGGGATTTATTCCACCTGTTCAATCGGCTCCGGCACTTACCTAGCGTCGTATAAAGTGGACACCTGGAGGAAACTCTGTGAGGTAAAGGCGGCCAGCGGCGTGGTGCTGTTCACATCACCCACACCTTAGGCCGGGATCAAGAAAGTGTGGGGCCCTAACTCCACACTCCCTGTGCGCCTTAATCATGGCGTGGTGCAAAGCAAAGGGAGCATTTTACTTTTTAAAACTTTTAAATAATAATAATAAATATAATAAAATGATAGTTTATTAGTTAAATGATATCTATTATTGTTATAAATTACATCAATACGTTTTATGTCATGGACTCACCACCTCTAATAAAATTTATGACGACTCCCATGCACGCCAAACGTATGAGCTAACATTTTGTTACAGTAGGTTTAAATTCTGGCGTCGTGAAACACTGCAATTGATTTCTCTCATTCACAATACGCAACCGACCATTTGAAGTATCTAGCAGCTATGATAGTTTCCGCTCAGTCTTAGTGTTATCGTGTTCGCAAAATTAATGTTCCTCGCCAAAATTTCTTAAATGGAGCATTAAACAAAATCAACACACTATTACTTTTTTTAATGTAGCTCTACGATGGCGAAGATACGTTGCTCGAGAAAGCTGTTTCCATATTAGTTCTCAGCAATAAACTTACTGTCAAGTGTAGATAAACAGTTTGATTGATTGATTGAATTTAAAATTTTGGGTGCGTCAGCACTAAGGCTATTTTGCACCCGTCACATTATACGGGGTCCAGCCCCTTATCGTTACAAATAGCAACTCTATCGTTGCAGAACTAAAATCATAAAATATTAAAATGTTCTGACTTTCTTTAAAAGCTGAGGCTGTACAGGGGCACTCAGCACACATAAGGACAAAACAACAGGACAACATAAACAAAATTATACTGGCCATGGAGCCAGTCGCCAGAGCCTCGTTAGTCTTCAGTCCAGGGTGTACTAACGTGGAAGTGAGGTTGACATTTGGGTGTACTACGTGGAAGATCACCCCTTACACCCCTAGATAAACAGTTGCCTACATTACAATTTCAAAATGGAAATATTGTCCACGTTGACTTGCGCATCGTGTTGATCACAATGTAATCAAATATTTTTTGTATTTCGCCTCTAGCAAAGTTGCTGTGGCTCTTGGATTATCTTATTGTAGATGAGTTTTGATTATACACTCGTTTAATGTATATTTTCCCAACTGTTTTAACAATTTATAATAAAATATTCGCGGTAAATAATGGAAGTTGACATGCGGTTCACATGTTGCAGCTAGGTCCTCCCCAGTGTAGCAAAACGAAGGGGCTCCGACGTCTAGCCTCGATTAGCCTATTTGTGCACAAAGTTGACTTGAAACTATGCTTGTCAACCCTCTCGGAATGACCGAGTCTCCTGGGACCGAACTCACTCTCCCGGTCTCCAGGACAAATTTTGTTATCTCCAGGCATGACAAAATTGAGTATTATTACATTTTCATTATTATCATTTTTCTTTTTTCAATTGGTATTCACTAACAGAGTTAAGAGACTTGTTATTGCAAAAGAAACAATTAAACTTCAAAATATTATTTCGAAGGTTCATGAAAAATTAGTCCATATTTATCTGAGTGAGATGAAGGAGAGATAGAAAATTTAAACATATTGTTGCCCCAAAGCGTTTACACCATAGGTGCAGAAAACGAAGATTTGATTTGATTTTGTTTGTTTTACTTGGCGTTTTGTGCCTCATGGCTAATTTGCGAAGATGGGGATGAGTGATGAAATGATGAAATTGATGAATGGACATTCACAAACAACCAAACCCGACCGGAATTCGAACCGGGACCCTTGGCGTCGCAGCGCGATGTGCTAACCACTTTTTTTTTTTTAAAAAAAAAAAAAAAAAGGAAATACCCCCTACACGGAGGTATCCCCCACCATTCACTCTTGTTCTCACTTTTACACTTTTCACCACTCGGCCACAGGGTCTGGCAGAAAACGAAGAGAAAGGCATTGTCTCGAGACTTCCTTATTTCCCTGCACCCAATTTTGGTTCTTTATTCAGATTTAGTTCGTTATTGCACAGTGTGGTTATCAGTTCTTGTCATTACCAGTTTCAGATCGTGAGAAAAGAAAACAAAGTATTACTACAATGCAATTCAATAATGCGTGGAATAGTTATTTCGATTGGTTAAAAGAGTCAGTTTGAAAAGGAATGTAGAGGCCCTATACGTGTAAGACTGTAGAGTATATTAATTTTGATCTGTTTAGTTACAAATTGTGGTTGCTCTGTAAATAAAATTTTGTATTCCCAATAAAACAGGTTGCAAAATCCTGGGGGACGGGGTATTTCCCCCACCAAACATTTTCGGGGGCGGGGAGAGTTTTTGTTACAACAAACAAGAGATAAGCAATTACTTTTAATTTGAACTATACTGTGCTAAGAATAATATCGAATACATACACAAATTAGTGTAGTTGTGAGTGTTCAATGTTTTTTCTCTCTCAAGAGATCATTAACAATTCTACTTCAATACACACAATAAAAGTAAAACAAGAATGCAAAACAATAATAACTATGAAATCTAATTGATTTATATGAACATAAAGCAAAAACTTAATAAAAACTTACACATAATAAAACCACTTCAACTATTTCATAATTTATTAACATCTTTAAAAAAATTAGTAAAGGACGTAGTTTGCTACATTATAATATCTGATACTTAAAAATAACAAATTTATTTATTTATGGATAATTAATAATACGTTTTTAAGTTAGTAATTTATTTTTACTTTTAATAACATTATGAATATGTATATCGTATAATTTATATGTATGTTTGTGGGCAGGGGCGTTTGTAGATTAAGATCTTTCTCCCCCACCCCCAACATTGTTATATGATTTCGCACCCTGCAATAGAAAGTCCACAGCTAACATTCAGGGCATTAATCTTCCATAACATTTTAATCTAAAGCGTTCAAAAGCTGCAAAGAAATCTCCCGGAATTTTATTTTTTGAAGTTGGCAAGTCTACTCGAGGGTCAAATTCCTGTTACAGCTTCCTTCCTCTTCTCTTAGCAAATACTTGTAATAATAACTGGATTGAGCAGTCATTAAAGATTCCTTTCTCAACACGAAATATTTTGATTTTCCTTTGTTCTATACAAATGAACTATCAAGGTATATAAGCTGACATGGCATCAAAATGTGTGTTTCAGAGGATTCAAACTCACGATCTAAAGCCTTCCTGCTCTTCAAATATACATGTGCATTTTTCAGTGCTGCCATTAAAAGTAACAAACACGCAGGTGTTTATTTCGCTGTATGCATCCATCTATCTCTCCCCCTCCCCCAATTCAGCACGAGAAACCGGTTCTGCAAATGTAGTTCGCCTGCTATTTCACGAGCGTCAGGTGGATGAAACCGTTCAACACAGACGTTACTTGGCTCGTACCCAGCGAAGAAGGTCCTATCTGTCTGGAAGGAGAGTTTCCCTCCCCACCGTCCGGAAATACAAATGGATAGCGCTGTACATGAACTTACATTTCCGGATATGGACAAAAGAATACGATTTCCTAGATCGTTTCTTCAGACATTTAGGTCTCAAAGGGAACTTGACAAAGCCTATTTTTCCGATGAAGCATGGTTTCACCTATCGCGTTATGTTAACAGTTAGAACTGTAGGATATGGGCTAGTGAAAACCCTCATCTACATGAGGAGCCACTTCATTCCGTGAAAATAGATGTCTGGTTTACGATATCACGGCGGCGCATTGTTGGACCATTTTTCTTCAAGGAGACTGTGAATAGTGCTGTGTATATGAACATTGTGCAGGAATTTATGTCGATGTTAGAGGAGGATGAGATAGAGGCATGGTTTCAACAAGATGCGGCCTCAAGTCATACATCACGCGAAACAATGCCTTTCTTGAAAGAATTTTTTTCTTAACAAATTGATTGGAAAGGGCTAGTGTCCCCCTCTTTTCCCCTAGATTACTTCTTGTGGGGTTATTTAAAAGACGTTGTTTATCATTACAATCCACGAACATTATAATATCTACAGGCAAACATTGTGCATGCCATTAACAATATCAGCACAAGTGAATAAAGTCTTCCGCAACTTACGGCGTCGTCTGCAATGTGCCTTGGAACAGAAAGGTGGGCATTTCCAGCATTTTCTTTAGACGAGAGTGTTCTGACCAGTGTTGCTACCCATGTAACTAGTTTACTGTTTGTTACAAATTTCCAAAAAAATTCAAAATAAATATGTATTCGTCAATGTCAGTACTTTTTCTATCCATGTTGTGTAGATACGCAGTATGCTTTGTTCCGTGCAATTTGATGCTCGCAGCGTTGCAAACTGCCGTGAAAATGTGCAAGAAGTAGGTTTGCCTGCTGACGTCATAAATTTCATTTCTCTGTCACACTACACATTGCAACCAAAAACAATTAGCCTCTCTCGACATTTATGTGTACGTAGAGACTAAAAGTTCAGAGAAAGTTGTCGTAAACTAGGAATTGAGAGAAATTTTGGGACAAAAATATGCTTTTGTTCATTTTTCTTCCTCCACCCTGCACAATACCCCTCCCCCTCCTACGTTTCTTTAGGTACGTGGTGTATTTCTTTCAACCGCAAAAACATGACAAACGACATGCTCTCTTGTGTTAAAGTCGTATTCATCTCCGACATTTCGTTACCAACTTACAGCTATTCAAAATTCAAGGGACAGGACTTTGTGGACACTCCCTACATTATTTATTATACACACAAAACAATAGTCACCTCGAAAACACAAAGTGGGAAACCAAACACACGAGTAGCGCACGCCGCCACAACGCGAATTTTAATTGTGGGATTCGGACAGACCTCTATCGGAAAAACTGACTCCTAACCACAGTATTGACTAACCTCCACTGCAAAACAGACTAATTATGACCACACAATGTGTAGGAGAAGGACAAACAAACCTCTCAACCAATGACAACTTTTCACGTCAATTGAATTGAATTGAATTGTTGATTTAAGTCCACTTTATGCATAGATAGGCTACTGGTACCCGATACACTGTGCAATGTTCCTCCACCGGGTATCAAACCCGGGATCCCTAGATTACTATTTACGTAAATTTTGCTTGCGAATAACACGTTCTTGAACTATCACTAGTATACGATAGAGATATGATTTCATTTTAGTTATTTACCGTTGCCTTTCTATCACTTATCGCTACCGCGACGATGAGGATGAATTATTGATTGATTGATATCCTTCATTTTACTTCGCTAATTTGTGCCACTTTTGACTAATTTGCGGAGATGAGGATAAGTGATGAAATTGATGAATGGACACTCACAAATATCCATGCCCAGTCCAGGATTCGAACCCGGGACCCCTGGGCATGTGATGGGTTAGCGCGATGTGATAACCATTCTGCCACGGGAACCGGCTAATAACCAAATAGAAACTGTAACGACGTCGGCTTGTAATCAAGGGGTCCTGTGTTCGAAAGCCGGTGGAGGTTCGGATTCCACTTTAAACTATAGGTCCAGTCCCGATTAGCCTATCTATGCATAAAGTGAACATAAAACACAAGTCAAGCAAGTCAACCAAATAGAAACTGTTACAAAATTCTGCAACTTCTTGAAACGTTCCGTGATCACTATCTCTCCCTTCAGTTTTCCTTTCCTCCAATTCCAAGGGGAGTCCTTTCAGGGCTGCCAATATTCCTATCAGCACATATCAACAGGTGAATGACTATGAAGAGCGACGCATAGCGTTACGAAAAATTGGGAAGGAAAACATAATAACTGATGAGGGAAAACGCTCAAAATCAAAATAAAACAAATATCATCCTTTTGAAATCATCATTGCTTAGCTGCATGGCTGGGGAGAGACCTGCGCTCGATCGCCAGCTCTAAACTTTCAAGGAGACGAAGAAAGTGAGCGGAAACATCCATCGCAACACTTTAGGCTGCTCTCATGCTGAACTAGGCTTCGTGGCGGTTCCTCTCTCGAACCTTTAGGCCACCCTCTGTCGTCAGCGTCCCCGAGCATAAATCGCCTTCGAAAAACTATACAATCGCAGCTATTATATAAAAATAAATAAATCACGAAGACAAAGCGTCCGTCCTCATCTTTACCTTCCTATTTCCTTCAATCACCTTTCAATATCCTATGTCATCTGTTTATTCACCTCGCCTAAAACTCAGTGGGCTAATGGGATACTCTGACCCCTCTCAGGTACGGGTATAGTAGTAGAAATACGTGGGATATGAAGCTTCGACTGTTATGTACTAAATCATTTGACAGGCAGTAGGTGGAACCCAACGTTCTGGAAGGGTCCATTGACCTACTTTTTATTTTACGACGTTTTACGCACTAAACTAACCTACAATGAGAGAAAAGAGGACAGAAAAAGCTCTGGCATCACTTTTTAAGCTATTTTTTTACCATTTTCAAATCTTGCTCTTATGCTACCTCGTCTTTTGACCTACTTTTCGCCTTACGACATTTTACTATAAGGCTGTCTCCCCTTACGATATTTTTCTGTAAGGCTGTGGAACGCTACGTTCTGGCGACGTCCTTTGACCTACTTTCTCGCCTTAATGGATTTCTCTCGTAAGGCATGAGCAGTGTTGCCAACTCCTCACTCGAAAAATCACCAAGGTTTTTGTTTTACGCACTAAACTAACCTACAATGAGAGAAAAATGGACAGAAAAAGCTCTGGCATTATTGTTTAAGCTATTTTTTATGCTAACTCGTTTTTTGACCTACTTTTCGCCTTACGACATTTTACTATAAGGCTGTCTCCCCTTAAGATTTTTTTCTGTAAGGCGTAGTAGGTGGAAGGGTAGGTTCTGGCGACGTCCTTTGACCTACTTTTCGCGCGCAGTGTTGCCAGCTCCTCACTCGAAAAAATCACCAAGGTTTTTGTTTTTGGGTCTAACCTAACCAAAAGCAAGGAGGTGGCAACCTTGCTTGAGGTATTTTCTCGCAGTGTTGCCAACTCCTCACTCGAAAAATCACCAAGGTTTTTTTTTGGGTCTAACCTAGCCTAAAGCAAGGAGGTGACAACCTTGCTTGAGGCTTGCCTTACAGTGCATAAAGCAAGGTTGCCAACCCGCTGGTACTTTTACCATAGCCTTTTACAAGAAAAAAAAAGAGAAAGGGAAGAGTTAAACAACCGACAGCTTACCCACAGCCTTTTTTGCTCTAACCTAACCTAAAGCAAGGAGGTGGCAATTTTGCTTGTGCAATCAACCCGGTTGACCCCCCTCAAGTAAAAATCAGCGTTGCCAACTCCTCACTCGAAAAAAAAATCACCAAGGTTTTTTTTGGTCTAACCTAACCTAAAGCAAGGAGCTGGCAACTTTGCTTGTGCAATCAACCCGGTTGACCGCCCCCCTCAAGTAAAAATCAGCGTTGCCAACTCCTCACTCGAAAAAAAAATCACCAAGGTTTTTTTTTGCTCTAACCTAACCTAAAGCAAGGAGGTGGCAACTTTGCTTGTGCAATCAACCCGGTTGACCGCCCTCAAGTAAAAATCAGCGTTGCCAACTCCTCACTCGAAAAAAAATCACCAAGGTTTTTTTTGGTCTAACCTAACCTAAAGCAATGAGGTGGCAACTTGCTTGAGGCTTGCCTTACAGCGCATAAAGCAATTTTTGCCAACCTGCACACACTGGGCAAGGAGAGCCGGCACTGCCGTAAAAGAGAGAGAGATGGGTGGATGGCAACGCAGTATGTGTGTGCGTGTGTGCGTATAATATGTAGCATTATTAACTAGAGTGTGTTGGCAATTTACTTACAACTAAGAAAAATAGAGATGCCAACGTTGGTGTAAGATGAAGAGAGAGAGAGAGAGAGACCCGTGGCTGGCAACAGTAATAAGCGAATGCGCCATATCGTAATTTTCCAACTCCGTATATCGTGACCTTTGTAAACCTCTCTCGGGGGAACGATGTGCCACACACACGCGCGCGCGCGCCTGTATTGTGACGCAAGCGAACAAAGAAATAATAATTGTTGTCTTTTAGGATACCTGGCCCCTATAACCTCGCGAGGGTGCGTGGTGCCCAACACAGTTCTAATGGCCACGGCTAACAAAGTCATGCCTCTGTAGAGTTTCACGTGTTTTTTTTTTCTCAAACTTCTATGAAACTCTACAGAGGACCTCCGTAATGCATGCAACGTGTACTAACAACTCTAGTGTTATTTGATGTTGTGATATTTTTGGATATAGAGTTTTATTGTGAGATATAGATAAAAATAATTATGTTTATTATAATATTTTCTTGATGAAGATGGAGAATATGTGTGTGTTACAAATAAAGTTGCATGCTTTTTTTTCTAGTGTGTGTATGTGTTTTTGATGTTTCGACAGCATCTGAAACGATAAAAAAAGAAATTTTATTGTTAATTTTCACGTGTAAAAACAACAACAAATTTTGTGCAAATTCTGATTGTCTCGTGCTATAGTGCAAAAAAAGATAATGTAACTGATAACTAATGAAATTGACATTTGTAACTGATCTGAACTAGTGAAATTTGTATTGTGCTATTGTAACTGATTGTGCTAGTCCAAAAAATTTCTTATTGTGCAAGAAAAGATGTAAAAAACTTGTTAAAACTGCTCTGTGACCCTCTCGTTCTTCACGTCGTAGGCGAAGGACTTCTCTGCAACCAGGATGACGCTGCACAGAGTATCGGCAGGCAGCGCGTCGTGGAACTCGCAGACGACCTTGATGTTGGTACGATCGTTGACTACCACCTGCTTCCTTTTTGTGGTGTTGATGACGAACATCGGCCTGCGGATTTTGAATTCGCTGGGGGTGTAGTACATGTCCACACTTCCCTCGGTCACGCGTTTGTAAGCTGTGTAAGCTTCGTAAAGTTTGAGGTAATCATCTTTGGTTATGTCCAGGTTGTAATTTTCGCGCGGGAACACTTCGTTGCGTCCATTCTTGAGATAAACGTTCTTGATCTTGCAGTCGTCGAATTTGCTGGAATCCTTTTCCTGATTGTTGTCCCTCCCGGTCTGAAAGAGCACTACGACGAAATCTGGCATGTCGAACTGTATGTTGTTGAACTGAGTCGTCACGTCGAATTCCATGTGACTTCCCGACGCCATCTTCTGCACGCACTGGTAACCGTGAAAGTGAATCGGCACCTGCGGACTTTTCAAGATCTCCGCTTTGTACTTGAGGGCGTAGTTTGTTTCGTATTCCACGATCGGCATTCTCAATTCCATGCTCCGGATGACGCACTTGGCTGCTTCGGGTAATGTGTTGGCTATCGGCGTGGTGCCGTCCGGACCCAAAGTAGCGTATCGCATCAGTGCGTTGTTGTCGTTGGCAGCTCTTCGAAACGTGACGCGCAGTCCTCCCTTCCACATGATCTCCTTGTAGTCCGAGAAGAAACCAGGCAGCAGACGCATGGGAAAGAGTACCGTGTGACTTGTCGTCGATATTTTGGTTCCCGCTTCGAATCCCCCGGCCTGGTAGTACGCTGCGTCTGTTTTGGATAATTTCAAAGTTCCCACTGCCGTCGACGTGATGCCTGGATAATCTATTCTGTCGATGACGGTGTTGTGTTTCCTCACCTCCACCTGCGAGAACAGGTGAGGCACGAAGTTGTCCACGAGTATCAAGTTTGCTGCTGCGGGAAACGCGTCTCCGCTTTCCTTCTTCACCACGTCGAATTGAAGGTAGAGGTCCGCTCTGTGAGGATGAACGAACCCATCCCCTACGTCCACGTCGTATTCGATCTCCCTGTTCGCTTCGTTCAGATTGGCGAACGTGCGACGGTTGGGAGGGAAAGATTGCAATTCGTAACTTTCGATTTGCTCCATTTTTTTTCACTATGTGTGTTATTTATTATACGCTGATCTCCACGATGGCAGTGGTCGTTGCACCTGCGAAATCCACCACCTCTCCTTTCTCGTTCGTCACCACCAACTCTATGTCGTCTATGCGGTTGCGACATACTGGAAAATAGATCGGCGAAGAGGGCGTGTAGATGATCGGTTCCATGAACTCGGAACTTGGTTTGAAAGTGGCTATGATTCCCGTCTGCTTGTGACTTCCTAGTAATCGGTCCGAAGATTTCGTGATCATGCCTTCGGCCACGTTACAGTGTACGTTCAGAGTCTCTATGGCCAAGAATTTAGGAATGTTGGTTGCTACGTGCTTGATGCCAGCTTCGAGTTTGGTGTCATTCTCGAAACCTAAAAGTTCTCCCATGGTGCCCAGGTCCACGGTCTCCGTCGCGGATAGGATTTCCACTCTGTGCGTGACCGAATTTTGAGAAAGGTACGTGCCTTTGGGTAATTGAGCTTGCAAAGTGGAAAGATTGTATTGTCCTGGCGTGACGACGATGTGTTCGCTTCCGACGCTAATTTTGTTGTTGTGCTGCGTAACATTGGGTATGAGGTACATGCTGTAGAATGCACGCAGAGCCACGGATTTAGGATAGACGATGTCGTCGTGCAGCGTGAGTTTCAAGATCGAAGATTCGCTCGTGAGATGGAACACGCCCATCCTAGTGATGTTGTTTGAGGTTCCACAATGCTTTCTGGAAATCCTCGATCGTAGGGTTATTTATTTTAGAGAGAAACGCGAGCACGGAGAGGCAGAGATGACCGCAGTTCACGTCTCCTAAATTTTGAATGCGTTCGTCGTTGTAGTATATAGAGGTTTTGTTCGTTTTCAGATAATGAACTAAATTTGTAGGTGGAACACCTCCGAAAGAATCGAAAACGAATGCTTTATCATCATTTTTGTGGTAACATATCCAATGCGTGCCTGGATTTTCTTGACCGTCCAAGTTGACTACGCCGCATTCTCTTCTTTTGACGGTTGAAGGTAACGAGTCGGACATGAAAACTCCTCTGAAGTGTTTGATTTGTAACGGTCCGATCAGAGATTCAATGTCTCGGTTGGTGAGTGCTGCTGTTTCTTTTTTTTAAACTTTTTCATCACGCCCTTCCCTTTCTTCTCCATGGCCAGGTTGTGACGTTTCTGTTCTTCCAATTCCGCCTTGTTCTTCTTCGAGTCGATGACGGTTTTCGCGATGGCGGCACTTCCGCCGGCCAAACTTCCAACGGCCCCCAATGCTGCCAGGATGGCCGGGATGCTGAATATGAAACCTCCGATCTTTTGCTGTTTCCGCGAACGCTGCAATCTTTTCAATTGAGGTGTGCTGAGCAGCAATTTCATTCCGTGTCCTTTCGACAAGCAAGAACGTTTCTTCTCGCGTTGTTTCTTGGTGAGTAACCCATCGAGGGTACCTAGATTTTTTAGATTCGAATATGGTATCTGGTACACGACACCCTTGGGCTTCATGTTGATGTTCTATGTGTTATTTTCACGGTATGTTATTTATATATATATTCTGAGATTTTTTTCTTGTGTAGTTTTTTACGGTATGTTATTTATATATTTTCAAGGCCTCGCAGTCGTTACACAAATTCTATTACGTGCTTTGTTTTCTTGCCAAGAAGTTCCTTTGTCCCCTTGTACACAATTCGAGTTTTGTTCTCGATTAAAATAGATAGCTTCTCGTCAGATAACATGTTAGCGTATCGATCTGGTAAAAATAGACTGTATTGTGCGTTGAGCAACAGGCGTACCTTGGGACCATACTGGGTAGAAACGATTGAACCGGAAGTTATCGTGTAAGGTTTGTCGACTTCCAATTCCTGAATTTTTACATACTCGACTGACAAATTTAGCATTTGTTTTAATGCTTGGAGATCACTTATTTTTTCAGTCGTCATATCAAAAAAAATTTCAAAGTGTTAGAGAGAAATTTAATTGTTTTTTCACGATGTGTGTTATTTATATATACAAAAGATTATTTATTTATATATCAAGTTTTTTTTGACACGTATATATATTATTATTTTTAACAGAGGAAGAAAGTCCGTGCTTCGGAAAACGCGATGATGTGCGTAATGATATCTTCCGTCTCCTGCATAGACTTGTACCAATCTACTGTGTACCGTCTTCTTCCCTGCCTTGCCTCGTGCAATTCATCGAACCTATCGTTTAATTTCTCCCCTGCAGCCGAAAGCAGAATGTTGAGATCACCACACCTCAGGCCGCTGATCTCAAGAAGATGGTCCTTGAGAACCATTTCACAAGGGATGCGAAATTCCGGCGTCGTTTTTGCCATGATTACAAGTTTATTAACATCTCTGTTTACTACTTTTTTGAATATTTTAGATAGTAGCTCGGGTGGCAAATCAGTTATGCAAGCCATGTTGTTTTTTTACTGGATGTTATTTATATACCCCACCCCAATTTTTGTTTCGTGTTCATGGCGATGGTGGTACCCAGTGCGGCGACCCGTTCACCCAGCGATGCGTCTCTGCTGACGAACCTTTCGAAAGCTGCGTGCTCTAACTTTCTGTCTGCTTCGTGACGTGCGTCCAGATCCGTCTGCGTGGTGTTGTAAGCAATGTCGTGATCTTTGCATGCCGCGTCCAACGGATTCACACCCTTGTCTCCTCTCTCCAATCTTTTCTCGAGTTTGGTACCCGGTCCGCAGTACTGGTAGCCAGGTAGATGCATCTCGAAAGGTAACTTGTTGATGATGTCGTTCACGAGTCCCTTTCCTTCGGCCACGTTCCAAAATTTCGGAGGCAGCGTGTTGATGATTTTGATCAGGTAACCTATGCCCTTGTCGTCGTTCACGATGAAGTTGGAAAGTTTCGTGCTGATCATGTCCACGATGCCAACCTTCTCGTTGTAGAAATTACGGTTGCCTGCATTCTCTTCGCCGGCTATCACCAACAATCGGTCCACGAGCTTCCTAACGTCGTCCACCCAAACGAATTCTTTGGGTAACGTGTTGTAGCGTTTGACGCCGCTGCCCGTTTTGACCTGGTTCCAAATCGGTTTGATGAGATTCCTGTACTTCTCGCCGCTGCTCGATTTCACCCTATTCTGCGAGGCGTCGTTGTTCTGGTACAAGGCATCCGTCATGATCAAAATTTCCTTGTAACTCTGGTAATCTTCGTCGGTGTAATCTTTCGGCTGCTTTTTGGCGACGAGTTCCCACAGTCCCACCGTACCCGGATACCTGTTCCAACTATCCTTGTCGCCTAAATTGACTTTAATATCGTCGCCTTCGAAGGTCACCTTCGATTTCCCAATCTTCCACATCACACCGCCGCCTTCGCTGGTTTCCATGCTGGAATACAATCCGAACACTTCATTTTTGTCGAACTTCCCCGTACTCAGGTAGTCTCGTGCCAAAGGCCCCAACTCGATTTTATCCGAAGACGACGTGCTGCCTATGGCTCGACGTCGTGCCGGTGCGTCCTTCAGTTCGAACGGCGTCGAAGGAATGCTCGAAATGGGCGTGGGTACAGCATAACTTTTAGCTGCGAGCGGCACGAGTTCGTTGATCAAATTTTTATTTTGTTCCGTGACACTTTTAATTTCTTTACCTAGACCGCTGATGGCATCGATCACAGGTTGATCCTGACGTTTCTTCTCTTCGTAGAATCCGCGATTCTCGGATTTCCAACCTTTGAAGCGTTTTGCGAGGTAATCGCGAAGCTTGAGATTTTCGTCTTCGATTTTTCGTTTCGTCAGAACGTTATTTATATACGTCGTTTCTCACAACGTTGCAACGTTTAGAAAGTCGTTGATTTTGTTTCTGTATTTTCCGTCGTTGGGTTTCCTCGTCATGTCGATCGTAGCGAATCCGAAATCGTCACCGTTCCAGCAAGAAGAGCAGCAGCGTTCCGAAAATTGATTGTAGTTCATGTCTCCGCCTACGTAGTCATCGTACGCGTGCTTGAGGTTGGTGTGATCTTGACGAAACAAACATATGAAATTAGCGTTGTCGCGTACTAACTGTTTTGGAATTTTGGAAAACGTTTGAGCTAGGTAAAAGCAATCCATTCCCTTGTGACGACCTTGCGTGAAAAAGTTGCGAATTTCATTTTGATTTTCCAGGATGGCGTCGTCGAACACAACGACTGAATTTTCACGACAATCGTCGAGTGGTTTTATTTCCGAGGCGAACGTTGCAATGTCCAGACCATCGTACAGTTTCATCAGTTGCTGGTATTTGGATTGCTCCAAACTTTTTGAGAACACGTACAGGTGCCTGTTCTTCCAATCTAACCAATTCGGTGCGAGGAGAAAATTGTCCACGAGCAGTGTCGTTTTCCCACACCCCGAAGGACCTACGATCAGACAGCGGATGCTGTCGGGAAGCAACTTGCCGTTCTTTTTCTTCGTTTGACTTTCCGGATCCGGTAGACGCTTCACCACGTTCCACGTACTCACAAGATCACTTCGTTCGCGTCGATCCAACTCTTTTCCCGAAGTCCCAGCCATTTGACAAACAGTTTGTCACCTTTCCTACGCAATACTTTCTCGATGAGGTACGTGTCGGGGTGTTTTGTTTTAGAGAGTTCCTCTTCGTAAAATCTTCCTTTCAAAATCTCGCCGCTACTATCTTTTATTATATACGTGTGTCGGTTTCCGGGTAAAACTCGAACCACCTTAAAGAGTTCCGTGCTCCAATTTTTTGTGAATCCCTTCTCGAAGGTGCGTTTGAATTTGCTGATCCTCACCTGGTCTCCAATTTTGTATTTAGCTTTTTTTGTCGTGGGAGTGTACTTTGGACAGTAAACGGTAGAAATTAAACGCTGCTCGTCAGATTTCGTAACGTCGGCTGGCTTCATGCCTATCGTTCTGTGTACCGTATCATTATAGGTGTCGACGAGTTCCGGCAGGATGTCGACCCATTTGTAATTTCCCCGAAGCGTGAATCGTTTCCACATGTGTGTTTTCAAGGTTCGATTGAATCTTTCCACGATGCTGGCTTTGATGTGACTGAAGGTCGAATAATGTCGAATGTCATGTTTTTGAATAAACTTTTGGAATACGGAGTTGTAAAATTCTTTACCGTTGTCCGTTTGCAGAAACCGTGGTCGTCTGCCGCCGCTTTCGCGAAAAATTAATTTGAATGCTTCCGTGACGCACGTTCCCGTTTTCGCCTTCAAAGGCAGAGCCCATGCGAATTTCGAAAACGTGTCTATGACGGTGAGGAGGTACTTGTTGCCCTTGTTCAATTTATGTACGTTTTTCAAATTGCCGCTGCTCATCTCCACGAGGTCGCTTTGCCAGAGGTCGTCGATGCCCTTGGTTACCACAGCCAAACGTTCGTAGTTACGGCGTGCAGGTTTATGCAATTCTTCGACGATGGCTTGCCTAGACATTTTTTCTTAGAGATTACGTTTCAAGAGAAGCACAAGCGTGATGGGATTCAAAGAGGGTGGCACTTCGCTCGTGTTTTGAATGATCAGCTTATCGCCGGCACTCACGTCGAAAACGGTGAGATCTTCGTCTTCGTGTATTTCATATACGTTGCGCGTTTCGTTCCAACGTGCCAGAGGAATGTTTCCTGCTTTCTGGACACCGCGATTCGATATCAAGGTCATGGTGGGAACACTAGCTTTCCTGCCGTGAGACCAGTACGAAAATTCGTTTATCTGAATCGTGCCATCGAGAAGAAACTTGTAGTACGGATGATAAGGATGCAACATGTACAGTTTGTTACCTTCGACGAACGTGGAGATTCTCTGTTGATTGGGTACGCTGTTGATTTCGATGGCTTGCAGAGAATGCAGTTTAGCGAATTTAGTATCGACGCTAACGAGGTTGCTGTGAAGCTGTCCCAGTGTATTTTGTACGGGCAACAAATATTCGACTATGGTATCCGTTACGGCAGAAAACGACGGTTTGATTTTCACTTCCACGTTCAACTGCTTGTAGTTTTCGTTGAGTTCTTGCAGCTTGGCACCGAAAGAGGCCAGCGTCGATTCCTGCGTGGATTCCAGCACTCCAACTTGATCTCTGATGTTGACGACAATACTCTGAAGGTTCTCGACTTGATTCAATTTCGAACTTTTCTCGGTAAGATCGTTCACGATGCTTCGCATCTCGGTAAACTGCATGTGAAGATCGGCGACGCTCTGCGAAGTGGGCAGCGTCGACACCAGCGAAGCAAGTTCGTCTCGAATCTGTTCCACGTTCGCCGTTTCCGTTTCTAGTCGTTTCAGCATTCGAGATATGTTTCTTTTCAAAACGTGCAATTCTTTGGAGGTGGGGAGATTGGCCACTTTACTCTCGAGATCGCTCAACGAGCTTTTGATGTCGTTCGAATCGGATAGTGCCGTCACCGCCGTTTTCAATTTTTCCAAATCTTCGCTCGAAGGCACGCTCGTCCGTAACGATTCCAAGTCACCCTGTATGTTGTCGAGTACGTGATGAAAATGAGCAAGATTGGATTCTACGTTCAAATTTTTTAAATATTCGATCTTCTGCTGAACCGTGATTAACGTGTCCTGAATGCTCGTCAACGCGCTCGCTTCAGCGTCGTGAATATTTTTAATTTCTTCGTTGATCAATTCCAAGGATGCCTGAAGCGTAGCGATGGTGGTTTGAATGTGTTCGAAATCTTGATAAGCCTCCAATTGAATTTTTATGTTCGCAACGCTCTTGCCGATGACCTGCAGTTCGTCTGACGATGGTAGGTTCGTCATGGTATCTTCCAAAGTCTGTAACTTGGATTTAATTTCTTCCAACGTGCTGGCGAATTCTTCTTGTAATTTGGAAACGACGACGTGCAAGCGTTCTACATCAATATCCTTCACGACGGTTTGAAGTTCTGAGAAATTTTTTTCGATTGCGGAAGTTCGTTCTTCGATTTCAAGTTTCAATTTTTCCAAATCTTCATTTTTCGATTGAAATTGCTGTAATTTGGCCAAATCATTTTGAAGCGAATCCACGCTCAACTGTATATTTTGAACGCTGTCGTAAGAAGGTACGTCGACATAATTTTTTATGAGCGTTTTCAGTTCAGAATCGATTTTCAGAATGGGGTCGAGACATTGCGTTTGGAGCGTAGCGATTTCCGACTCTAAACTTTTGTTTAAGGTCTCCTGCAAAGCGATCAAATCGCTCCTCAATTTTTTAATTCGGACGTCCAACATGAGAATCTCTTCTGCGTGGTCTACACGCTTGGTGTTGCCGAAAATGTCGTTAGGCATTTTTGGTTAACGGTTATTTATAATAGGATAGACGATACGTAATTCTACGAAGAGAGGAATAAGTTTATCGTAATCTCCTAGGAGTTGAACGTAAAGATAATCTCCTGCAGAAACATCGTACGTAATGTTAGAAAGCATCTTGTCGTGCTTGATTCGAAAAATATTCTTGCCGGTAGATATTTTGATTTCGCCTACGTTTTCCGGATTCACGGTGATTTGAAGTTTCCCACCGATCGGAATTTCGTAAAAATGTAAATTGTTGTTGAAGACGTAAAACATCTTGCCCACATCATCATCCAATTTCGTCCAAATACTGTTGAGATGAACAATCAGTAGACCATTGAGTTTAGTTAACATGGAAGGTAGATCTGTCGTCGTGCGGTGTACAGCCTCCATGTTGGTTTGTTTTCGAAAACCAAAAAGATTCATGCTGGTTATTTAAGAAAAAAATTGAGAACATATCTAATATAAACAGCACCACAAATAGTAACTTCATCTATGGTAGATCATTTATGGTTTTGGGGTCTAATATAAATAACACCACAAATAGTAACTTCATCCATGGTAGATTATTTATGCTTGGGGGTCTAATATAAATAATTACTACAAATAGTAACTTCATCTATGGTAGATCATTTATGGGTTTCGGGGTCTAATATAAATAACACCACAAAAAAATGTGTGCAATTTAGTAACTTCATCTTTTTTTCTTAGCAAAAAAATGGAGAAGAAGGAAGCGAAACGTGCATGCGACCAATGTGGGAAATATATATCCATTTCTAACTTGAGAAGACATCGGAAGAATGTGCATGGCGAAGGATCAAGTAAGAGAGAGCTCGATGCTGACGATCAAGCGCCACGAAAAAAGCAGAAGAGTGCCGGCGAAACTATTCGAAATATTTTAACCGAGGAGACTTTCCGATCTGAAGAAACATCTGATCTAAACAATTTTTTTCGCTCGGTCAAAAGCAAGTTAATTTCGTCTATCACCGAAGTTTTGTTGCAATGCTCGTTGAAAATCCACCTCATCGTTTCCGTCATTTACGAAAACATGAAAAAAAAGCGAGAAACTTTCCATCATTACACTGGTGTAAAAAGCCTCCACGCCGCCGACGTCGATGAGGTGGATGCCATTTGCAACCAGATGTTTGACGCTTTGTTGAACAAGCACGAGACTTTCCAAAAACGTGGATCGGGTTGGACACTTTGCGGTTCGCCTCACACTTTAACTTTGAAGATAGCACGATACAACCCGATGGGAGCATCCAGCTTCATCGATTTGCCTCGGGAAATAGCCAGTAAGAAAGCCATAATAAACATTCAAAATGAAGATAACAGATGCTTTTTGTGGTGCATCATTGCCGATCATCACCCAGCCAATAATAACAAACATTGTTTATACCACTACAACAAGCCAGAATATCTCTCAGAATTTGAAAAACCTATGGCTGGCATTAATTACCCTGTAAATCTACGAGACATTAGTAAATTTGAGGCACAGTACAAGACAGATAAAAACGAAAATATAGCAGTACACATCTTCGGATTAGACAAAAACAACACCATCTACGTTCTCAGACACAGCAACATTAAGAGTAATCGCGTCATCAGATTACTCCTGATCGAAAATGATGATAATTATCATTACTGTCTAATCCAGAATCTTCCAAAATTAACAAGAAGTCAAATTACCACAGATCACCATAAAATTGGAGTATGCGACAGATGCCTGAGTATATTCTACGGTCAAGGAAAAAAGAATGCTGATGAAGAACTCCGAGATCATCATGAAATGTGCAGTAAACATTCGGCTACGACTATCAAAATGCCCTCTCGAGACATGACATTTTCCAACTACAAGGCGTTACTCTGGCATCCCTTGGTGATATGCGCCGACTTTGAAAGTTTCCAACTTCCACTCGCCATCTGCGAACCGAATCCCAGCGTATCGAGCACCACCGAAATTCTACATCACGAAGCCTGCGCTTTTGGATTGATGGTCAACAACACAGGCAATGTTATTTTACATCGCGGCAATGATGCTCCACAAAAATTTGTTCAAACCTTGAAACGGCTGGCCATACAATTCGCTCCTCTACTAAGAGAAGACAAAGCAATGGAGCCTCTTACCCAGGAAGAGAAGAAAGCATACGACCTTGCCTCTCAGTGTGGTGTGTGCGAAAGTAACTTCACCCTCGAAAATATCAAAGTTCGCCACCACAATCATCACACGGGAAAATATGTGGCCCCCCTGTGTAACAACTGTAATCTACAAATCAAGAAACCAAATTTTATTCCTGTATTCATTCACAATTTGGAGGGCTACGACGCCAAAATCTTCATAAAGGAGATGGGATGCGACGCTCAACCCATTAGCGTCGTAGCTCGCACCAACGAGAAATTCATTTCATTCAGCAAGAAGGTCGACGTTGGAAATGGCAATCACGTAGAAATTCGCTTCTTGGACTCCTACAACTTTCTGTCTTCGAGTTTGGTGACACTCGCGTCTCAACTCACCGACGATGATTTGGTCGCCACCAGGAAATGTTTCGGCGACCAACATTTAGCACTGTTGAGACGCAAGGGTGTTTACCCCTACGAATATATGACGGATGCTTCCAAATTCTCAGAAACATCGTTACCACCGAGAGAAGCATTCTACAGTCGTCTTAGCGACACCTGTTGCAGCGAAGAGGACTACCATCATGCTCAGCTCGTCTGGTCTACATTATCTTGTCAAACCATGGCCGACTATCACGATCTGTATCTGAAACTGGATGTTACGCTATTGAGCGACCGTTTTCATCTCCATCGCTCGAGAGGAATGGCAGCATATGGTTTGGACCCCGCTTTCAGCTACACCACACCGGGTTATTCTTGGCAGGCGATGTTAAAATCCACGAAGGTGAAGATAGAGCTCATCAAAAACATCAATCAATTTTTGTTTGTCGAAGAGGCAAAACGCGGTGGAATCGTCCAGTGTCCCCTTCGATACGTCAAGGCCAACAATCTATATGTTGGCGATTTCGATGCAGGGAAACCGACAAACTTCTTGGCATACTGGGACATGAACAACCTGTATGGTTATGCCATGTCCGAGCCTCTGCCCATCGGAGAATACGAATGGATGAGCGAGCAGGAACTTCAAGATTGTTTGGAATGGAGCGAAGATCATGAAAATGGATGTTTCCTGAAAGTAGATTTGGAATATCCTGCATCGCTTCATCAAGAACACCATGGATTTGCGATGGCACCTGTGATGGAAACGGCTCCGGAGAAAAAGCTGATGCTCACCTTCAAGAGCAAAAAGAATTACGTGGTGCATTATCGTCTCCTACAATTCTACCTCCAGCATGGATTGGTTTTGAAGCGCGTGCACTCGGGATTGAAGTTTAGACAGACCAGGTGGCTAGCACCCTATATCGACGGCAACACTCAACGTCGAGCATCAGCTTCTTCTTCCGCAGACAAAGACCTATACAAATTAATGAACAACAGCATCTACGGCAAGAGCATGGAAGATGCGAGGAAAAGAAGAAATATCAAGTTGGTCTCCGACCCGAAGAAAATAAACAAGCTCGTCGCTCAGCCCACGTACAAGAACTTCACGATACTGAGCGACACGTTGGTATTGATCGAACGTGCTCTCCGCCACATAACATTCGACAAACCAATCGCCGTGGGAGTCGCGATCCTCGAGTTGTCGAAGCTGGCCATGTACAAGTTTCACTACGACATCATGAAACCACGCTATGGAGAGGCGATCGAGGTGGCGTACACCGACACGGACAGCTTCGTGTACAACATCCACACCGATGATCTATACGAAGATCTAAAAAGCATGAGCCAGCATTTCGACTTCTCGAACTATCCAAAAGATCACGCTCTCTTCGACAACAGCCAGAAAATGACGATCGGGAAGATGAAGGATGAAGTCAACGGCCGCATCATCACAGAGTTTGCTGGTCTTCGAGCGAAAATGTACGCCGTGAAAATCCAGGACGAGACCGAAATAAAAAAAGCAAAAGGGGTGGGGCGTTCGAGCACAAACAAACTGAACGTAGAAGATTACAAGTCGTGCTTGTTCGACAAAAAAATCAAACGCATGACCGAACATCGGATCACGAGCACCATCGACCAGTTGTACACATCCACGATCAACAAAGTGGCGCTTGATCCCCACGACACCAAATTGAGGCTACTGGACTGCAACATCCACACCCGAGAATGGGGATGTCATGACGAGGAAGAAACCTGCTCGCACCATTAGACTTCTTCATCAAAAAAGTATGTATTATTTCTTGTACCACTTTTTTTTTTTAAAAAAAAACAATTATTCACACTTATTTTTGCATTCACATTTTTTTTATATTTTTCTATTATTTTTTAAAAAAAAACAATCATTCACACTTTTTTTATATTTTTCTATCGTTTTTTTTAAAAAAAACAATCATTCACACTAATTTTTGCATTCACATTTTTTTATATTTTTCTATCATATTATGTACACTATTTTGAGGATATTTTTTTCTTTCAGATGCAGCACCCTACGGAAACTTTTTTACTTCTTACACTTTCTATTCTTAACCAAAATTTTTTCTTCTCTTCAATCATAAAACACACACATTACACACGGAGGTCCTCTGTAGGGAGTCATGGGGGTGTTAAAAAAACACGTGAAACTCTACAGAGGCATGACTTTGTTAGCCGTGGCCATTAGAACTGTGTTGGGCACCACGCACCCTCGCGAGGTTATAGGGGCCAGGTATCCTAAAAGACAACAATTATTATTTGTTTGTTCGCTTGCGTCACAAAAAGGCGCGCGCGCGCGTGTGTGTGGCACATCGTTCCCCCGAGAGAGGTTTACAAAGGTCACGATATACGGAGTTGGAAAATTACGATATGGCGCATTCGCTTATTACTGTTGCCAGCCACGGGTCTCTCTCTCTCTTCATCTTACACCAACGTTGGCATCTCTATTTTTCTTAGTTGTAAGTAAATTGCCAACACACTCTAGTTAATAATGCTACATATTATACACACACACGCACACACATACTGCGTTGCCATCCACCCATCTCTCTCTCTTTTACGGCAGTGCCGGCTCTCCTTGCCCAGTGTGTGCAGGTTGGCAAAAATTGCTTTATGCGCTGTAAGGCAAGCCTCAAGCAAGTTGCCACCTCCTTGCTTTAGGTTAGGTTAGACCAAAAAAAACCTTGGTGATTTTTTTTCGAGTGAGGAGTTGGCAACGCTGATTTTTACTTGAGGGCGGTCAACCGGGTTGATTGCACAAGCAAAGTTGCCAGCTCCTTGCTTTAGGTTAGGTTAGACCAAAAAAAACCTTGGTGATTTTTTTTTCGAGTGAGGAGTTGGCAACGCTGATTTTTACTTGAGGGGGTCAACCGGGTTGATTGCACAAGCAAAGTTGCCAGCTCCTTGCTTTAGGTTAGGTTAGACCAAAAAAAACCTTGGTGATTTTTTTTCGAGTGAGGAGTTGGCAACGCTGATTTTTACTTGAGGGGGGTCAACCGGGTTGATTGCACAAGCAAAGTTGCCACCTCCTTGCTTTAGGTTAGGTTAGACCAAAAAAAAACCTTGGTGATTTTTTTTTCGAGTGAGGAGTTGGCAACGCTGATTTTTACTTGAGGGCGGTCAACCGGGTTGATTGCACAAGCAAAATTGCCAGCTCCTTGCTTTAGGTTAGGTTAGAGCAAAAAAGGCTGTGGGTAAGCTGTCGGTTGTTTAACTCTTCCCTTTCTCTTTTTTTTTTCTTGTAAAAGGCTATGGCAAAAGTACCAGCGGGTTGGCAACCTTGCTTTATGCACTGTAACGTTGGGTTGGGTTCCACCTACTACAGGCTATGGAAAAGGGAGATTTTATAAATGAATAACATCTGTTTCCGAAGAAAGGTCTGCGTCTTCAGTAGGCTTCTTTATGGGCAATTATTTTCCTGAAGATGGTTTATTTTCAAGATACTTTTATAAATTTACATCTTAGTTACAGATCTCCATAAATAAAGGACAGAACAGATTTCCTTCTTATAATTAAATCTACAAGACTTTTGCAGTTTTTTTACATAATATGGATCAAGCTGTCATATCAGTTATATAAAGATGACCAGGCGCTTGCTTGGAACTTTATGAACTCTCCTTGACATAATGAAGCATGACTTTGACGTGACTGGCGAAGGTTTTAAGTATTGACTCCGATCTTAATATAAATTGGACAGTATGGTCTGGCTTCAAGATATATGCAGAAATACAAACGGCTATAATTCGTAAAATATTAGAGACATCGACTTGATATCGGGTATGGCAACATGTTAGCATGTTCACAGGGCGAAACCTAACCATGCCAGATATCAATAATGAATAACCTGATCAATAAATAATAATCATGGAGACGAAATAATCTGAACTTATTCTTCCGTATGATGGCATGTTAGCATGCCCACAGGGCGAACCTACTCATACGGCAGAATAACATTAAGTCCTGTTGCTTTATGCAAAAATTGAAAATATATTACGTATATGTTTCGAAGAAATCAAACTGAATTATCACAAAGTTGAAAGAAATCGTAAATTAACTTATTCTCACGCATGGTGACATGTTAGCATGTCCACAGGGCGAACCTACCCATGCGTCAGAATAACAGTAAGTTCTGAGTCGAAATTTAACATTATTTTGTGAAGATTTTATTTAAAATTTCAGAAAACTTCAAAATAAAGTTGAAATGAACTTATTCTTTCGTATGGTGACATGTTAGCATGTCCACAGGGCGAACCTACCCATACGACAGAATAACTATGTCTCTAAGCTAATTTGGGAACGAAGACTGAGTTCTTGAACCCTTCCATAAAGGGAGCTGAGTATTTAAGATGTTAATCCATCGGAGTCGGTGATGAAAATGCCCCCGAATTAGGTTCCGAAGCTGTATTTATACCCCCGCATGTCAAGCAGAGCGCCTCCCGTGACACAAAAGATAAACATAGCTACAGCTGTGATATGCAGAACTAATTTGTGTATAATGGCAATATTCTAAAGATTAAACAGTATGTTCCATAAGGTTCATTTTTCTATGTCTAAAACAACAGTTATGATCCTTAAAGTTTCTATAATATTCTCTATTATAAAGTTGTCACATTCTAAAAAACTTCTTCCCAATGTCCATAAGGCTTATATTACTAATAACTCCAACTGAAATTTAGCTCTTATGGCTTTCATAATAGTTTGATTCTAAAACTGAGAACACATATTTTTGACTAATTGTCAACAATGAAAGATTTTTCTTTCAAGAAGCTTGCAAATAACAAATTCTAAACTTCTCGAATGACAGAATTAGGTCATTAGTTCAACTATTAAATATCTCATCTTTCATAACGTTTTCATAGTGAATATAAAAAGTAAAATAATTAAGAATAATATTAAATATGACCGAATCTTTGATATGGTTCGGGAGGATCATATCATTCTAATGAGTGCTCGAAATTAAAACCAAAATAAAATATTTCAATTCTGTATTTCAGGCCGATTGCATGTACAAGGTAATTATCATTTTAATTAGCGAACAGCGATGATAATCGAATATTCATGTTTCGGCTCTCTCTGCAGCTAATTCAATACGGTGCAGTCTCGTTCAGATTTGATCCAATTCGCTACCTTTTTATTGGCACTCGAACACTAGAGTGATAAGAAGAATTTTAAACTCGTCAGTAAACGGTGTGATTTGAATCAATCGATTTCACTTATGTTTTCATTAAATTTCTCCCTACATCTTGGCTTCTACAATAAAAAATGTATAAATTCCTCACTTTCAACTCTACGCAGATGATACAAACATTTATTTCCACTTTTCTTTCTTGTTCCTCTCTCCTTTCAAAAGAGAATGAAGATTAGGGACCCAATTTCAAAACATAAACACAACCGCCTCTTTCCTTCCTGTTCCCAATTTTCTGCTGTCAGATTTTCCTTTTATCTTGCATTGGCAGAAAATAACTTTTTTCCCACGTCGTGAAAGGACAAGTGGAGGAGCTGTTTAAGTTCCGAAGATGAGAAGGAAATTTTCTGTCTTATTTCTCTGCGTCTTCTCACACGATGCATTTCCATTCTCTTTTAGGAATTTAATTCGAAACTTCAAAGGTATTCTCTCCCGCTTAAGACTGAAAATAGATATTTTATTCATCTGGAATATTCTGCGATGCGTATCATTAAAAAGGTTCAGGAGAGTAAAATATTCCTCTCAAATGTATCTTCGGCTAGTGCAAATGGCGTTACAATACGGTGTAAAATAATTTGTCTATAATTTTATATACTAAAGTTATGTTTTACGAAAGAAAAGGTTAATAATGACTTCATGTATCATTATAACGATTCATGTAATGAGTCTGCGTCACATTTCTACCAATTTTGGCTGATCGCCAGGTATGTGTGTGTGTGTTTGTTTGTTTGTGTGTATCATTATAATAACGCCAGAACATACATGTATGTATGACGTAGTTTTTCAAATCTTAAGTTTACATTGATGTCATACAGGCAAGAAAGAACTAATTTGTAGTGTTATGAAATGTGCCTGCACTGAACACACGTCTCTTCATTCTAGCACTTTGAAACTAGGATTGTATTGATATTTTTAAATTAATGTAAAGAAAAATTCTGGTCCTCTGATGGTTATTATTAGGTCCCAGATTCTCAGGTTTTAATTTATTTTATTCCTTACTTAGTAACGTCACTATTCTAACATATATTTTTGTTTTAGCCATTTCTTAATGAAATGAATGAATCCTATAGATCCTAAAAACGGCTAAAAGGAGTTAAGATCCTAAAAAGGGCTAAACTAAACTTTTCAGCTAAATAAATGTAAAAAAAATCAAAAAATGCTGAAATCTTGTTTTGTTTCATCAGATTGAACTGTACGGCAATATCAAAACGTATTCTCTCTCTCTCCTCCCCTTTCTCTCTCTCTCTCTCTCTCACACACACACACAGAAGGGGGAATGGAAATGAGAGAAGGGAAAGAGCATGAGAAAGATAAGGGAAGCAAAGTTGGCATTACAAAAGAAATAGCTTAACAATAACACGTTTTAAATTTTTATTATTTTCTGTATTTTCTAAAAACTGTGTTTTTTTGTATGCTTTAAGTTTAGTAAACATATAATATGTGAAGGAAAATCAAAATGTGTTTGCAGTATTGATGCTCATGTAAATGCAAAGATTCGTGATTGATTTCATTAAAAATAAGGGTAGGGAAAAAATCCTAAAAAGGGCTAAATCATCCCTTTATAAAGCCTAAAATGATTTCTATAAAATCCTAAAAGTCCGGGCCCTAGTTATTATTGAATTTTCTTGAGAGCAAATTATTTAGAGTGGGACGTTAGAGCATGTTTGGGAGAGTGCTGATAGTTTGCTGAATCAGAGTATTTGGGGACTCCAAGAGCAACAAGACATGATTTTAGAATGTTATAATTTTTTCCTGCACCCATTTCTCAATATGGTGCCCAAAATTACCGACATGCAATAATTATACCAAAGATTGTGTTGGGAAACAAAAGAAGGAACTTCATGAAAACAAACGAAAATATATATTTGAAACACTTTTGGCCTCCCCGATGAGATGACGAATTGGTAACGCCTTTTGATCACATGGGATCCCAGGTTCCATACCCGGTGGAGGCATATAGTGGTTCGGATCCCAGTTTAAACTGTAGAACCAGTCCTGATTAACCTATCTGTGCATAAAATGAACTTAAAACTTCTACTTCAAAACTTCCAATTGAAATACTCTAAACAACAAGTAAGAAAATAGCATCACTTTTACCAGGATTGTATCAACAAAGTAGCACAGCGGTTTCTTTATTCCTCACTTATCCTTTTAACATTCATGTGACCACAACCAGGCATATATCTACAAATGATTTACCTCCGACAATCGTGGCGGAGTAGTTAGTACAGTGCGTTACGACGCCAGAGGGCCCGGGTTAGAATCCCAACCTCGGCATTGGTGTTATTTGCGAGTGATGCCATCACATCATCCTCGTCGTCACGATCACGCCGAAAGTGGCAGAAAAGCGAGGCTACACAAATCAAAGAAATACCTTCTTGTTGTATTTGGATATCTTGCGTCGCTTTTCTTCGATCTTTCATGGTCCATTGTGACGATTTTGTGAACGATGACGAGATGCAATTGAAACACACTCACAAAAGAAGTGTCCATGCCTCTGGCAGGACTCGAACCCGGAAGCCTTGATGGCGAGATCGTGCGACAACCAACCAACATACTTGGCCACCGAGGAGGCTAAATATCATACTAACACCAAACAGTATTATTAGTGCTGCAATAATAATCAATGCCATACAATTACTACGTCTCTTCGTTTTGTAGATCCACAAAATCTAATTTCGCATTTCCCTTCGTAAGGGGCTTAGAAGTGACATCTCTCCCCCGTGACACAAATCCTCTCCGCCAGGGATTTCAGCAGTCAATCTTCCACCAAACCGGGAATATGCAATTCAAAGAAAAAGTTCCGTTCTGCAGCGGCTCTGGATTTTTGTTGCCGGGGTTTAAAAAAATAGAGCCTGGCGACTATAAGTTTTCCAGATATTTCTGATTCTGCGCAATTCAGACTCTCAAATAATTTACTGGGATTAGCAGCAGGTGACGAAGGATGTTCCCTCGCTTGACAAGGATCACCACTGCAGATGAAATTTTGTTCCGAGGACGGAGAAAACGTTGGAAGATAGAAAAAAGTTGACGACGAACGGAAGAGGAAAACCATTTCTAAAAGAAGGACTCGCGCTTTCAAGAAGGGATTTTCTCCAGAGTGTCTATTATACATGATCCGAGAAAACATAAGGCTAGGTTTTTGTTGGCTTAAAGTATCAATGATTACAGTTCGTCGTGCGGAAACTAGCAAGATCCAGTGCAGTCCGCAGTTATGATCGTGTTATATGATGATATGATATGGCGAACCGTGAATACTTGGTGTCGTAGCGAGCTGTAATAACTACTCCATCACGTGAGTCGGCTAATAAGCTTAATACATGTAGTAATACGTATTAACTACTCAGGGCTTTCTCGATAGGGTAGTGGTAACGTTGTCGCCTTGTAATCAAAAGTTTTCTGGTTCGATACCCGGTAGAGGCACATATTGATTTCCATCCCACTCTAAAATGTAAGTTCAGTCCCGATTAGTCTTTCTGTTCATAAAATGGACTTGCAAACAAACTCAGCAACAATCAACGTAGTAGCTACTCCAATTATAGGTTCTTGATTTGGAAAAAATTGGTGGTGAGAATTCTGTTTTGCAGTTCCAATTGCAAGAACCTTGTTGATCTGCAATAACTGATTCTGTTTCTAATTTGCACTGCAAAAAGTTATTGAATTTTGGTGTATTTTCAAGTTTAAGTATATTGCCGAAATTATATTGTGAAATCGTCCATCAACTAACTTTCAAGGAGTTGAGAAGAATGTTGCAAGCATCGAAGCAGGTCATAACACAAGTTGCAATCGCAAAACGTGGTATTGATCGGCTGATATGATCGGCACGTATCAATGGGTCAAGGACGGAGAGGTGTTCAAAATTAATGAGAAGTCTGATGCCCTGAATGGGGTATATTCCCCACCGAAAGCATCGTTTGGCAAGTCGAGGCCTGCGGTGCGCTGATAAAGCAGTGCTTAAACCGAATTAGCTTATTAAGGTCCTATATCAAGCTGGCTTCCTATAGCAATATCTCATCACCACAGCACCTTGCATTCAACACAGTTTAAAGCGATTGCTCCATTTCCTTGCTCTCGAAAATTTACGGACCACCTGTTGCTCTCTACAGTGGTGAAGGGATGTACCCTTTCTGCTGTTTCCCACATAAATGGACATAAATGGACGAGTTATTTTAGTTTCTGCCTTGGTGACTACCATTTCTCACAAAATAAGACTTCATGATTTTTCTTGACTTTTTTTCGATTTTTTAACTTTATTTATTCGACCCCTACCCGGCCAAATTTGGGAATTAGCAATGAAGAAAATAAATATTTATTTAATGAAAAACCCCTAGCAAAATGCCAGTTAATATGAAAACTGATGCTGTATTTAAAAAGAAAATTAGACTTGGTTTATGTATGAATGCACCCTGGACTGCAAGTGTCAGACCTGTGAGGCTCTAGCGTCTGGAGTCACAGCCAGTATAATCTTATAATCTTCCCTATATATTTCTGATTGTCCCTTCACCCGTCTTAAACTGCAATTCATCCTCATTAGCCAAAGGGGCAGGCAAGTGAAGTAAAATAAACTAAATGAATCACAGTCATTGACTTTTTATTGACTTCTTAAGCTACTTATTGATTTCTTTACCTTTTCTTGACTATTATGAGAATTTCCGTTTTTGTTTGTTTCGGTTATTTAAAGCGCCT
This sequence comes from Lepisma saccharinum, assembly GCF_977018435.1. Classification (NCBI taxonomy): domain Eukaryota; kingdom Metazoa; phylum Arthropoda; class Insecta; order Zygentoma; family Lepismatidae; genus Lepisma; species Lepisma saccharinum. The sequence continues at coordinate 39,129,819 of NC_139245.1, forward strand.
TTCTGCTTACCGGGGTTAATTCAGACAATAAGAATGAATGATTATTGATTTTTGTTTAGTTTACTTCGCTTTTCTGCCACTTTTGGCTAATCGTGAAGACGAGAGCGAGTGATAATATGAAGAAATTGATGAAGGAACGATCACAAAAATCAACCACGACCAGGCCGGGATTCGATCCCTGGACCTTTGACGTCGAATGATGAAATTGTGATACACCAAGCTCAAAGATACAATTACGCTTTTACTCTGATAATGGAAACGATATGTTTTCTCAAAGGTAAACGCCGGTACTACAATATGATCGTGGTTATGTGAACACGTCACTAAATGCCAGTGTGATTGATGTACGGTTACATACAGATGGCAGTGGTAATTAATTGTTTAGTCAACACAAGTCGCACTGTATGAATAGCGTTCCTGTATCAAAATAGCCGTTCTTCGGGAGTGAAATTCCAGAGAATGCAACATGGAGCTGGTGGAAGCTGTATGAAATAGTGTCCTATCGTTGATTAGGCCTCTTTTGTTCCTGTGATGCTAACGTATACTTCGACTTGTAAACACATGTGTAACAATGCTGTCTGTAAGGATGTTTTGCTCGCTTCCCTATCTTACACCTGATACACATGATCTACATTGTTCATACATGTTCTATAGCACCATACACTGCCCCCTTCCATTTGTATTTCGGATTTTTGTGCCTGTTCCGCATTCTCATGTCATGACTTATGCTCCAACCCTCGTATAATTCATGCCAACATAGCATCCACTTAATTTATTATCATCTATCATGTGATATCTTCTCTCCCGGATATCGGTTCCAGCTTATCCAGCGTCTTAGCCAATTTCTTCTCAATTTTCCTTGGGCACTTTCAGTATTGCTCTTCATTTACGAACTCTTCTCAATACAGTTTTAATTCTTACTTTCTCAAACTATTTCACACGCTCTATTCTTCACCTCAGCCAAATTTCTAAAGTTTCTAGTCGCTTATGCTCACTTCTTCGTAGCGCCTTACAACGCCAAACTCCACACAAATACTTCATTAGTCTGTTTCTTAGTTATTTGTCCAAAGGTCGACAAACACACTTCTTCTCTATTAAAGGCTTGTCTTGCCACTGATATTCTCACTTATATTACAGCGCCTTGAATAACGTAGTGTGGAAAACGGCACTGTTCTGTCATCTCTGGCTGGTTTCACTCGAATATGATACCGCTAGAGGCGCTGGTGTCGGTACACGTGCATGGCATTCGTCTGCTTATAATGGAAGTAAATGGAGTTTTCGCTGCAACGTCTGATTCTTTTACGTGAAGCATTTCTATGAATGTGATAATTGCTATGATATTTGGTATAGTGGTCGCGAAGATATTAACGAACATTCTAGACAGTCGACCACGTAATGTTATCGTCATGCTTTCGTTAATAATACGGGAGAAAAAATACGCGTAGAATGCTCTTGGCAACCACATTTTTGTGTATGAATTAGGTTCATTATTATTATCATCATTATCATCAACAGATAGGCGACACGATAAACCGCACATTACAACAACAGATCTAGGCGACACGATAAGCTTGTGCGTCGCTCAAACTGGGCCATTTCCTCAATAGGTTGCAACATGTTGCCGTGGTTTGTTGTTCGCGCATGCGCGATGCAATGAGTATCTTACTTTAGGGAGATTGCGCACCAAAGCGACAACCGGCAAGCGACACTTATCGCTTGAGGATTTCAACAACCGAATGCTGGCCTGTGCTTCCCGTCATGTCGCTACGATGTGAAATGTTGCTCTTGATTGGCTCGTTTCCGAGCAACATGTGTAGCTTCGGTATGAAAGTTGCCTTGGACCGAAGGATCCGTGTCGCTTTGGTGTGAAATCCTCGTATCGTTTGTCGCGTGTCGCTTTGGTGTAAAATCTCCTTGAGGAAACGGTGCAGTCAGAGCTTGTGTCCCTATGGTTCGAAAGGCTGCATTGATTACAGACTGCTCGCTTCTAAGCGACACTTGTGGTTTGTCGCCTCGGTATGAAATATCTCTCAGGATACTATTTATATCCTAATAACATAGGAAAATAAAACTCTAGTACACAATCACCTGACGTCCGGAATCACTTGGCGATGTTTCTTCTTGTGTTACGCATGCTATTTATTTATTAATTTTATTTTACTTTTCTTTCCAAATTAATGCCGTTTCGTGACTGCAAATCACTCCACAAATATAACTGTTTCCATCAATTCACGTACCGCTTTTCAGGACAAACAAATCTACACAATATATTCCAAAAACTAACAAAGTCGCATTACTTTCATAAAAAAATTAGCACTCGGACTGATCGCACTGTCATCCGTCTCGGGAACTAGTTTCTTGGGTTTTCAACACTACGTTATTCAAGGCGCTGTACTTATGAGTAATCCTTTTCATATTTTTCAATGTATACTCTTTATTTCTTTGTATAGTATTAATCTCTCAGACAAGGGTCTGTTGTAAGAACGACCCTTGAGACCGAAACATGCCCGTTCTAATAAAGACGATTTGGTTACTGTTATTATTAATAATATTATTACTAATTATTATTATTAACTCGTTGTTTCATATACACCAATTCCTTTCAGTATCTCTGTAAGTTGCATCCAATTCACTCTATCAAATGCTTTCTACAGGTCCACAAATATTATAAATACTTCATTTCCTTTTTCTGGGTATCTTTCACCAATTTTCCGCAGTAATTCAGTTACATCCCTTCTGCCTTTTTCCTTCCTGAAAACAAACTGTTCTTCTTCCAACTCTCCGTCAGACCAATAAATCGAAACTTCTTGTTTTCTTCTCCTTTGGACCGAATGCTTGAATGTTAAATAAACTTTCAATATTTCCGTTTTGCTCTTTTGCTTTCTCAACAATATCACTCCATTTTCTTGGAATTACACTATCAACATTGCAGTGTGATTATTACACTCAAAAGATTTTTGCGGCTAAATCGAAAATTTTCCTTTTAGTTGCCACCAAAAATTTTCCCAATGCTGTTATAGAGCTGTAAAAACTTGGAAGGTTCAAATACAGAGTAGTACGTGATGCTTTCAAATGCAAACAAGATGGCCCGATCTCCTTTTTGTCCCCTTCCGGAGGAATTTCCAAAGTTTGTTACCGATTCCATGAATATTAATGCAGTGAAAACTTTGCAGACTTCGTCCTCAGCGTCGGGTCGGTAACTCACAAAGTGTGCCACTTACACGTCACCAATGAGTACAACAATGTGGACCTCTCCTCTTTTTCATTCTTTGGAACTTTCTGATGGAGTCCCTTTGGGTGAAATTTACTTGGGGTTTGCCATGATAAGAAAGGTCTGCCGAGTGCAAGGGGAAGTCCCTGTGCCAATTTAATGCAAGGCTGCCTTCAGGAGGATGCATGTCGTTAAATCAAATAAGCTTTTAATGATTCTGCAGAGCGTAGCGAGTTGCTAGAGCCACGGCATAAGATTAGGGAGTTTTAAGACGCATTAAACCATTTGCTGAGGTTAGGTTATCTTGTATTCTAAATTGAAGGTCTTGGGAGTAAAACATGGTAAGTGTCATTTTGGTCACTTTTCGAGTTACAATGTAAAATGTGCCATCCTTCAATTTTCGAGTGAAATTGCCATGTCATACAATTGCATTTTACTCAGTGAAGCCTTCTGAAATTGGTTAACACAACATGAAAACAATTTATCTACAGTATAGCTTCTAATAACTTTTTCTTAATGTTCTCAGATATGTCCAAAATGTCACTTACCATGTTTTAGAACCGAGCTCTTCAATTATCTTGTCCTGGTACGGACATCTGAAGTAGAGGGGGTGGCAAGAGAGGGCTATTTCATTATTAAAGAAAAAGTAACAGTAAACAGTATGGGGGAAAGGCTGCTGGAGTTGTTCATTCAGCTATATTTGTATGCTATATTTATTCCTCGCCGTATCTTTTTTCGATTTTCAGTCTCTTAGTTATATATTTCAGTTACAAAAGACTGTTCAAAATATAATTTCTATTATTTATTACTTTTCTTGATAACGTCTTGCTCACTGAAGCCTCGTTTCGACGCTACGAGCCCTTGAACATTTTCTATCCTGTGACTATGTAACTACGCAGAACAGAATCACTGTTGCCAATGTCAACTAGTTCTGCTGTAACCTTGACACAATTTCCATATTATTAAAAACATATAAAAAAAATGTGTCATCGTCTAACTGCTTGACTTCTACGTTTATGATTTCAAATTCCTGCAGCCATTTTTCCAAAATAGCGACGCCCTAGCAAAAGTTTTATGGGAAATATTCAACTTTGAATGACACACGCAAAACTACACTCTGAATTCCATACCATTCAACGAGTACAGTGCACACATTAGTAAAACAAAGAATTCTAAAAGCCTCTCCGTTATATTTACTCAATAGTTAATTACCTTGCAGAATAGGCCATCTTCTTAATTGATAATTCTAATTGGCAAAAAATCGATAATTCTACAAACAAAGGGCAATTGAAATGGTTTTTAAGTTAATTGTAGAAATACTTCTGTTCTTAACAATGAGCAATAATGAACTTATATCCGCTTTTTTTAATGATATTGAGAGCAGAATTGGATTTTTCAATAGAGTGGCATGTAATTGAAATTTGTATGCTATGTGCACGTACAGATCCTTTCAAGAGATGCAGTAGAGATCCGCTTTTTTCTCATTGATATTAACTTTTCTACATAAATAACGAACTTCATTGTCGCATAAAACGTGTTTGGAACTGAATTAATTATACATTCCTTGATGTCTACCAACAATTGATTCTCCTCATTGTATCGCACACAATATCAGTTAATTATTGTCCATTTCTGTTGAAAGCGGTGTCAAACACATGACTATTCCTGTATGTGATGAATTATACTAAATGATATGGCAGGGTAGACTCGGGTAATTAAGTGACCGGACTGAAGTCATTGGTATCAGGTGTTCCCAGAAGAGAGTTTCATGTTTATCATGCCAGTAATTCCTTAGGTATCCCTGCGTCACAGAGTCAGAATTGAAATTCCAATCTCACAAGCTGAAATAGAAGCAGTAACTTGTAGCAACAAGAACTAGTAGATCACACGTGGCTGTTGCATGGGCGTAACTTGCGACCCAATTTGGGGGGAGGGTTAATCAAACTTGTGAGTTAACTTTGGGTGGACAGAATCAAACTTGGAAATTAACTTGGGGAAGGGGGCAGAATCAAACTTAGGACTTTACTTCGGAAGCAGAATCGACAAGTTTTCCATCTAATAAATATAGCATACTAAATCACTTACATTTGTGCAATAATAAAAAATAATCTTCAATACTTTAAACCTTCAGATCCCAGGAAGTTAACAAAATTATCCTTCACTTTTAAATATAATAACCTGAAAATCGGGAAGGGAAAACTTCCCCTCTTGCCCCTGCCAAGTTACGCCTATGGCTGTCGCTTAAAACTTCGTTACGAACAACATGGAATACCTACAGGGAGGAATAGTACTTACATGTTACGATTTTGCACAAATAAAAATAGCTTTGCTATGAGAATTTAGTATTTAGTCATACAGAAAAAGCATTTTATTACATCGTAATTTTCAAATTTGCATGTTAATTAAATTAATCAAGTGCATTCAATATTGTTGAAAATAAGTGAAAAAAATAAAACAATATTTTTACATGAAGTCATCATCATCCCTTGCCGTTTCGTGCCTCTGGCTCGGTCGGCATAGAAGTCACGTCTCTCCATTTTCTTCTGGTCTTCCACAACTTCTGTATTCCCACGTATTCCAATCTTGTCCTCTTCTCCTAACACTCTCCATTATCTTCTCTTTCCAATGAAATTTTCGTCTCTCCCTTGGCTTTTTTCCCACACCTTGTGCATTGTAAGCACTTAATGGCAGTTCTGCACCCATACCCTCTTCATGTGTCCAAATCATCTCATCTGTACCTAATCTATTCTGTCCTGAAGCTTCACCACCCCCACTGGCTGTCGGGTCTTCTCATTCTGTATTCTATCACCTCTAGTCTTGCCCAGTATACTCCTTTAAAATTTCATCTCCACTGAATGCATCTTTCTTTTGTCTCTCTCTCTGTCATTGTCCATTCTCTGCTCCATACGGAATTATTTGCACATAGTTTGTGTTATATATTACCTTCTTGCATTTCATAGGTACATCCCTGTTCCATATTAATCTTCGAATGTTTTGATAGAGTTCACCACCGATTCACCCTTTGTCCTCTTCTGATTACTTCCTCATCTATTCTTCCACTTCTCTCAATTCTCTCAATGTATTCAATTCTTTCTCTCTCTCTCTCTCTCTCTCTCTCTCTCTCTCTCTCTCTCTCTCTCTCTCTCTCTCTTTTACATAAAGTATCCCAATAAAAAATAAGTTGGAAGGAAAATATGAAACTTTTCAATTTCAAATCATAACAAGCAAATAAAGACACACTTAATTTCCCTGATTTTCCAATGTTATTGAACGTTCTTACAAACTGACCTACAAGTGATCTCTTCAATACTAACTTGATTTCCCCGTTTCCATAAAGTTTTCCAGAATTTCAAGATCAGTGGTAACCCTAGGCACGATTTTCTTCGGTCAAACAACTCTTAATGTTCCCTATTCTGCAGTTGACCGTCGGCAGAATTGCTTACCGGGTTTCTGTCACCAAAAAAGTCACCGACACAGCGCACAAGATAGCATCCATTAATAGAAAAAGAAAACCTCCAAAACATGTTGCTCTGGAAACTCCAATTCGCCGCAAAACAACACGATCTAATGATGTCCCTGAAGGCGAACGGGAAAGGAATGCGGCAGGAAACCACACTGGCACTCCCTGCAGATGGGCGAGGCATCGTCTGGCAAATATAAGCCTGGAGGAATATTGGAAGTCGAAGTTCCAGGAAGAGAGAGAGGGGGAGATGCTGGATATATACATTCCTCTCCTTTGGGAATCCACGAGGAGGAGGACCAGCTCTGTTGGTATAGGAAGCACGGGCAACAATGATGCTGATCTCTCGGGATTTTCGATGGAATCAGAGTGCCAAATTGGAGAGGTAGACGATAAGAAATTTGAATAATTCTCTCAATGTTAGTGTCAATGGTTGTTTATTAGAAGCAATGGTTTTCTAACGATGGAAGCGGCTCCGGCGCCCACCCAGCGTCGAATAACATGGGTACCTGGGGGAAACCCTGGGTGGTAAAGGCGGTCAGGGGAGTGATGCTGATCACATCACCCCCACTCACGACTGGATCAAGAAAGTGTGGGGCGTTACCCCCACACCCCCTATATGCCTTCATGGCGTGGTGCTAAGCACAGGGGAACACTTTACCTTTACCTTTTTTATGGTTATTTAATATTATCCATTGTCTACCAATTTTATTTAGGGGTGTACGGGATCCCAAAAAGAACTGGGAAATAATTTCCGACCAGATGCCGAACAGTTGGAAAATTCCAAATGGTCTTGTTTAAAAGTGGTATATGTTTTCTGCATTGTAAGTGTTTGAATCTTATTGTACGAATAAATTGTTACAATTTTTTCCAGAAATGCAATAAACAATCACTTAAGGGAAAATGGCGGTTAGAATTCAAGGTATTCACTTTGTCGGGAAATTTTCAACATTTTCCGTCCCAAAATTTTCCTAGTTGATCGGGAAACTACGAATTTTCCCCGTCCCGAATTTTCCCCGTGCTTTTCCATTTCAAATTTTGGTTGGCTATTGGAACAAACTGTTTGTAAACTGCATTCTCGTCATGTGTTTTTCTTTGCACAATAAATTAATATAATTAAAGTTATACGTATCTATCTCAGTGCATGAAATATTACCTTCAAAGTAAATATAGGTAACTCACAGTTCATTTTATTTAGTCTAAAAATTATTCTCGCTTATAAAAACGTAACCCTAGGCACGAAAATTTGCCTGCGTTTCCAGGTAAACTTGGGATTAGTGGAAATGGGTGTTAAATATTCAGGAAATGTTATGAACGGACTATTGCTGTCTATAATATCGTATGAACGATGGGAAAGTCCACGCTCCAAAAATCTACCCCAGCAAAACAGAAACTGTTCTCGCCAAGCATATTCTCTGCTGGCGTCAGGTGGGTGCAAATTCAGCCCTCCAATTCATAAACCTGGAAGTTCCAGAGAATCCCAGATGCTTCTTCGGGCTTAACGTCCGTTGCACTTCCGTTTGTTAACTTGCTGAAGTCCAAGTACGTGTCCCATTGCCCTTTCTCCCCACCCCCCCTCTCTGTACGCTGTACGCACTCTAATTTCCTTCGGCCTCCCACTATAGGAAGGTAAAATCGATTCGTGGGTTACGTGATGAGATTTGATAAAGTTCTCAACCGTTTTGCAACTCCGTCGTCTCTGCTTGTAAGGGTACGTGTTCCCTATTCGATGGTACACGAGCAATTACTACGGACATTCTTTTCTCGGAAACGCGATAACACAGAAAAATGTTACTTTTTGCAAAAAAAAAGTGGGTATGTATGAGTAGTGACATGTTCTCAACATATTTTTCATGCATTCGAAATCGCGAAATAACGCAAATCTGGCCACATTTCGTCTGTTAAAAAAGAAATATACTGCGAGAATTTAACATTTCTTGTGTTTTAGGCTTTAAAAAAATGTACCAAATTGTACCATCTGGACCAAAATTGTCCAGAATTTTAACCACCAATGAGCTACAGTTGCATGAAAGCACGTGTAAATAGCTGTTTCGCCACATTTTCCATCTTCTACCGTAGCGTAATGTGCCTCTAGCTTCTGGTGGGAGATCGAGTGCACAAACGAGAGCCGTAACATAGGTACGTATTAGTCGCGAGAGAAGTAAGGAAGGGAAAATGCAAACATACATACTTTGTTGCATCTACTTCATACTGTATCTTTTATACTAAAAAAATATAAAATAGTGTCTACGAAGGGTGCCAAACCGGATTGGTTACAGCGTGCTACGACAAAAAGAGTCTTGGATTCGAATCCCGGCCGGGGCATTGGTATTTCTTGTGAAGTCCTTTCATCAGTTTGATCAAGTGATCACTCATCTTAATGTTCGCAATTAGCCAAAACTGGCAGAATAGGAAAGGAAACCAAGGAAATTAAATCAATGAATTAAAACGAAGAGTGAAAAAACTATGTAATTTCCATCCTACGCCTTGAGTGTAACGTCATTAAAGGAAATGAAACAAATAAATAGATAAAGTTTCCTATGCAAACTTGTTACTAGAAAAATAAAGTAAAAGGTAAAGTGCTCCCCTGTGCTATGCACCACGCCATGAAGGCGTATAGGGGATTTGGAGTTAGGGCCACACACTTTCGTGATCACGGTCTAAGGTGGGGGTGATGTGATCAGCACCACGCCCCTGGCCGCCTATATCCCCCTTTCCTCCAGGTACCCACTTTTTACGACGCTGGGTGAGCGCCGGAGCCGCTCCAACAGCTGAAAAAATCCTTGTTCTACCCCGACGGGGATCGAACCCGGGTCTCTCGCATGGTAGTCAGACGCCCAAACGACTGAGCTTACTAGAAAAATATATTCTTCTCTTTTTGTCGCAGTTAATTTTTTATGTTCCAAATTGCATGTTAAGGTCCCTAAAATCCCTTGCGGAAAAACCAAGATGAATGAAGTGAAATACAGGCGGAGAATTTTCTAAATTAATGATGCCAGCATACACCAATTAAGATATAAATTGACTGGTCCTCAATTTAAGTAGGCAATTAGGAAACCCTTTTAAATAGGCATTTTTTTGGAGATACTGGCAATGAGTGTATAGGGCATAGGGGATATTAGTATCTCCATTACACTGTACTTAACTTCAGTTTTTTTACAGTTGCTCATTTAAAAAAAAAGTAAGTCGGTTACATTTACTGCTACTTGAAAAATAGCTGTAAGTTGCCTTTACACTTACTTTCTGCAGGAAATGTTCTTGCCAAAAAATGCCCACAACCAATATTCATTAATTGTAAAATAAATATGTGAAGATATACATGTGCTTTATTTATGTCTCTCATACATAATCTAAGTCAATATTAATATGATTACAATAACAAAAAAGTTACAACAAGACATTGAAGTCTTCAAGTGCAATAAGAAATTACTAATTGCAATAGAACGTAGATGTTCTAAATTTAGCATGCAACGAAGCCTAGCTTCTTTGTCTTAAGCGATTCAACGCAAATCATTTCACCTTAGCATCCAGAGAACACATATAGTTGGATAACAGGGTTCCCAAATTTAGCTATTGCCATACGTTAGAAATTTTGAAGTTTACAGTGGACATGCCGCAAAGAAACTGTTGATAACTAACTGTAACTCTATTATAGTTGGCCTCCCCGATGGCGCAGTGGTAGGTAGCATCTTCGCCTTGTAATCAAGGGGTCCCGGTTTCGATACCGGGTGGAGGCACAAGTGGTTCGGATCACACTTTGAACTGTAGGTCCAGTCCCGATTAGCCTTACTGTGCATAAAGTGAACTTAAAACAGCAAATCAAATCATAATCAAATCTATTATAGTTTCAGCTACTTGCTTTTAAAGGTAGATACAAGGTCCGCCCGTAAAGAAACCGAACTGTCAAAAAAAAAGAACCAAACCAAATAAATGGGTACCGTATTCTGGCAACTCTGCATAGAGCTATATCTAAACTTCCCGTCAGTGTATGTTTCAACCTGTTACTGGCAGTCGGTATCGGGGCAAGCGTGCGTCAGATGCAGGTCGTCTGCAGGCGGCGTACAAAATACGCGCACAAAGATGGAACAACGTTACAGCATAAAGTTTTGTTACAAATTGTTACCGAAACGTTACAGATGATACGGGCAGTGTGTGGTGATATGACCCCGAAACGAAAAGACAGAGTGTGCAGTGGAAAGGACAGTTCTCGCCGGTAAAGTAAAAAGCACGGATGTCGAAATCGAAGACAAAGGTGCTGCTGATCGCATTCCCAAGGACTGATCCACCATGCATTTGTCCCTGAAAACTAAACAATTAATCAGTGCTATTACAAGGAAGTGCTTGGTCGGCTCAGAAACAGGATGAAGCGGGTTAGGAAGGACCTCTGTGATTCTGGGCAATGGTTTCTCTTACACGATAATGCTCGGCCTCATACCGCATTGTCTGTACAGCAATACCTTACTAACAATTCCGTGACAGTGATCAATCACCCTCTATATTCTCCGGACGTATAGCCTGCTGATTTTTTTTCCTTTTTCCCAAGCTTAAGATGGCTATGAAAGGGCGAAGATTGACGACGTCGCGGACATTAAATTAAATGTTACGCGTATTTTGCGAACACTTACTGTCAATGACTATCAACAGTGTTTTCAAGACCTGTACAAAAGCTGGTCAATGTGTTTTGCCTCCTCTGGTGATTATTTTGAGGGTGATAAAGTCATTTGAAGGTAATTACTTGTTTTCTTTCCTAAAAAAAATCGAGTTTTTTTATGGGCGAACTTTCCCTCCTAAAAAAAACTGTGTCTTGTAAAAACTATTAACTTACAAACATTGCTTGTTAGAAGGTTCGCTGTGGCGCTAAATTTCCACAAATTACGATTTTTAATTTACTCCACTTCTGCTTTCAATGGCACAATTGAAAGGCACACGCAATATCCAAGCTCAAAGAGCTTGATCTAATTCAGCTGATGAAACGCGACGTCTCAACATGCTCGCCCCTAACCGAGACATCATGGGTCGAGAGGAAACCGCCGTAATTCAATAACTCCAGCTATGGGTACGCTTAGAGGCGTCTCAGCGCTGGTCACTAATATTTCGCCAAATATCCAGAGAGGGAATTAGACCGGCGACCGCGTTATGAAATTCCCATGGCTCGGAGCTCTCAAGATATCCAGGAGCGTCTGGGGTTCGCAGAGGGAAGCCAAAACTCCATGTACGTCTCCTCTTTGGTTGAAGTATCATGTTTCTGCTGTTAACACATATATTAACGGATATTCATAACTGATACCTGTAGGTCTTTTGACTTACTTATTTGGTTAATTTTACTTCGCTTTTCTGTCACTTTTGGCTAATCGCGAAGATGAGGTTGAGTGGTGATAAAATTGATGAAGGAACACTCACAAACGCGCATGCCCAGGCCGGGACTCCTAGTGCAAGTGACACGCATGTAGTGGTAGTAGTGGTGTTAGTAGTAGTAGCAGCAGCAGCAGCAGCAGCAGCAGCAGTAGCAGCAGCAGTAGTAGTAGTAGTAGTAGAAGAAGAAGAAGATAAAGTAAAGTAAAAATTCCCCTGTGCATATAGCACAGTGCCATGAAGGCACATTTGGAGGATGTGGAGGTAGGGCCCCACATATTCTCGATCTCGACCATTTTGGAGGTGTGATCAACTCCACTCTCCGGGCGCCTTTAGCCAGCAGGATTGCCCGCAGGTACCCCTTGATTTTAGGCTGGGTGAGCCCCAGAGCCGCTTTATGTGGAGACAAGACAGGAAAAATTCCGACCTCAGATCATCCACTCCGCGAATCGAACCGGGGCTCTCCCGTGGCAGTCACACGCCCTACCTAATAGACCACCGCACCTCTTAATAATAATAATAATAATAATAATAATAATAAATTTTATAATCAATATGTTAATAACAATATAATAATATTATTAAAATGGGTAAAATAATTATTATTATTATTATTGCTTCAAACAGTTCAAAAACTTTGTATCAGGTTATTATGCACAAAGTTTAAAAATAAATGCTACGACCAACGTAACTCTGAATGGTTAACACAGTTGAATATGTTTACCTTAGAAGAAAGAAGAAAAATGAAAGGGATAAATTTTGTACAGATCTTAACTTTACAAATAGGCAGTGAACATTTTTTGAATAACATATCTTATAAAATTCCCAGACATTACCAGAGGTATATTTCAATTCATACATGCCTAAATAAGGTCAGAGGTTTAGTAACTGAATTTGTTGAAACCTACAATTTGAATTTATGATGATGTATAAGATTGTAGGATCCACTGTATTATTTTAGAATTATGTATTCAATTCTGTAATTTTGTATGACCAATTTTGGCATGTGATGTACCTAGTTGTCAAATCCTGCTCATCACTTAAATAAATAGTATATTAAATAAATATTATATATTATTGCATGAACAAATAAAAAGAAGCATGTATTCATAATCTGGCGTTTGTTTCATTAATATCAATAACACTTCTATTACATTTGTTTTAAAAGAGTTGTTCTACCAAAGAAATTAATGTCAAAAAAAATGTATTGGATAATTTATTGAATAACAAAAAGCTTGTTAGGTCTAGATGATGAAAAGTAAGCCCTTGATCATTATTTTCATGTATTAGCAGTGGTACACATAAATTTTCATAGGTTTAGAGGCCAGCATAGTCTGCATTTTACCTACCCACTGCCCGCTTGCCCGTGAGGACAGGTATACCTACTAGCCTGCCCACGACAACGAGTCGACTTGCGTCTTTACCCGGGTTCTTCGTCTTCCAGGCGCTCTGCGCTTACAAGGTAACTGGGCATTCAACAAGACCCGGGAGCCTGCAAAACCTGCTGGAAGGAAACAGCCCTCCGGCAGCGTGTCGCTCCAGGTGTTTCATCACCACGTGGACAGCTTCAGCCAGTGTTGCCTACTTACGTAGCTCGTAAATCCTACGAGGTCCTAGGAGGAGCTCTCTCCTCCAAGGAGAATTTATATACTTAGCGATTTCAGTTCAGCGTAAGCAGTTTTTATCTTATTGCCAGGAAATGCACGCAGTATTACAGCTTCATTTATTTAAATGAATGATCGAGCAAACAAAAATCTCCTCACTGAAAACTAATTGCTTTTCATTGCATGGTGCCTTAACCAGGCACGCAGTGGCGCAACCAGAGGAGGTAGGGTGCATTGCTCACAAGCTTGGACGGAAATTAAGTCTAGCGGAAGGGTCAGGGTGGGGGTCAAACATTAAAGTACAAGAAAAAACAGACTAGCAGAATTTAAGAGTAGCAGGGCTAAAGGGTACTCAAGATGGAATTAATTTTCATATTTTTCTTGCATTTTCCTTCCAGGCGGCCAAGGGCACCTGCAGAGGGGGAATGGAGGGGTAATTGCAACCCCTTGATTTCAAATTTTATGAAAGTAGAAATATATTATAAAATATTATCCAGTCTCATCAAGTTCAATGCCGTAGCAAAGGGGTAGCGGGAGTCGGCCCTGAGCGCCGAACGATCTAAGTGAGAAAAGTTTTAAAACAGAGAATGCTATGGCGGCCCGTGATATTATTTGCTATTAATGTTGGTTTGTTACGAGTTGGATGAATTGATTATGTAATACGTCGCTCCATGTGAAAAGAAAATATTGTAGATCGAAATTTTACATGCCATATGTCTGTACATTCGGAATGCATTTATCATGCACTTTCTTTCTTTCAAAAACAGTTTGTGTGCTTGTTTTCCATTATTAGCTAATGTGAAATTGACGTGTTGAAAAAAAATATTTCTAATCCTCTGTTTCAACACAAATGCGTGAGAACCGACTTCTACCCCCTTTTTGCGTGATTTATGAGGATAATAATGCCTTTCATGCTACTTTATTACTATTATTGTGATTGTTCTTGTTGGCACGTTTATCCAAGTACTTGGCCCTACCCCCCAAACGAGGGTAACGGCAATGGCCCTGGCTGGCTACGGCCCTGGTGTTCGCAGTAGAACAGTGTGTTGTTCGACTCGCGACCTCAGCGTCGAACGTGGCATGTTTCAGTCCTGTCCTATATCACTATATATACGTATATTGGTTGTTTACGACATATACTTATGGATCCTGTGCCACGGAAAACCTATTTCAATGTGTGTGTGTGGGGGGGGGTAGCAACATTCGTAAATCTCATTTCATTGGTGATGTAGCTTACGAAGCTTCGAGTTCCCTTTTTTAAGTAGTGAAAATCTATTGCAGTTGGCAACACTGCAGAACGGTGTGGGCCAGGTGCAGTTTCTACTCGAAGCAACTACGTCATGCAGAGGGAGGGGTCTGCAGTTGATGGAAAGAACGAACTGAGACCTACTAGTTATCGTAAGACTGCGGGTACCCGCCGGGTCTACAATGCCTGCCAGGAACGATCTGTGCAGGTGGGCATACAAGCTGTTCAAGCGAGGGTGTTGCGCAGGTTGCATGGCATTTCAGGAGCGATGTCTCGCGAACGGGTCTGCTCCAGGTCTTGTGCAGGCCTTTAGGTACTGTTAACGCAAAGCTATACAGGGTGGCCCAAAAAAGGTAACAGAAATGTAGAACCGTTGTATTATGTGTTCGGTTACCTTTTTTGGCCCACCCTATATATTCGCAGTCTAATCCTTATCTCTGCATAAGTTCTCCGCAAATAAATCAACTTCGTATTGTACTAGAGCAACAAGTATTTTGCTTATTTAATTTTGGACTTGGTTAGCCTTTCGGGGGGTCCACACCCCCTGGACTTGCACTGAATACGTCATTGGACAACTCGGAAAATTATATCTGGGTATACAAATTCTTCCGAACAAAGTTTCCAGAACACTTGTTCGTTTTTTCACGTGGGGTGCGTATCGGAAACCAGTTCGTCAACCTCCAAGCAAATCGCAGTTTCCACAACTTGGACGTAGAGACTCGTAACGAAGTTAGAGTTGCGTAAAGCCACAGGAGCAGATGCCTTCCGCATGGGTCATTCTTTCCCCTCTCGAACCGCACCAGTTGGGTGCTCGTCCGGGATTGGCCCCGGTGCTTGCAATTAACGTAGCTCTTCAGGTCGGCTACAATAAACGTGTAATGAAAATGTAGCTGACCCGTTGCCATCAACTCAATTTCTAGGCCAATCATTTACGTGGCTCAGCTGCTTCCCTTTGAAACACAGGGATT
The DNA here is from genome assembly GCF_977018435.1 of Lepisma saccharinum. Lineage (NCBI taxonomy): Eukaryota > Metazoa > Arthropoda > Insecta > Zygentoma > Lepismatidae > Lepisma > Lepisma saccharinum. The sequence continues at coordinate 39,145,660 of NC_139245.1, forward strand.
AAAGGGTTGCCCCAAATTCAGTTCAAGCCGCGTGAACTTTACTTCATGTAGTTGCTGCTTCTAAAATAAAAAAAATTAAAAAAAATAATTTAAAAAGCTTCAATCCCTTTGGGGAAAAGAAGCATAAGCAGTTAATATGGTACAGAGGCTGCTTAAAAATCCCTTTGCAATGAAACAAAATAGCGATGTTATTATTTACACAAGATTGTTACCCCAAGATTGTTCCACAACGGTAAAACGTATTGATGCTCCCTATGTAAATATTTCCTTCTTTCAAGATTTCTTGCACTTAAGTTTTCCTCTCTGGAAATTCTATGAAACAACTGACAAGGAACAAAACTGTCACAGTTATTTAAAAAAAAAAAAAAACTATTTCAATTTCAAATTCTAGACAAAATAAATTAGAGCTATGTTGACTGCACCATGGGTACTAATGAAACACTGGAAAATAGATATTTAAATGTTATAGATCCTCGAATAAACTGACCAATCACGTTAGTCTATGCTTAAGTTAACTTGTATATTGTAAGACTGTTGGTATACATTATTTTGCAGGTACATATAGGTCTATTGTCTTTGGATATGAAATAGTCAATACACATATGTAGAGAAATCGAAAAGTTGTGATGTCGGTGGCCCCAAGTTCGAATCCCAGCTTAGATATGGGTTTTCTTTGGTATAGTGGAACCACAAGCAGAAAACCTGCGCAGAAGCACATCCCGCCGGCGGGTGCGGGAAAGGGCAGGGGGAAGGAACATTCAGCCGGCTCACGTCAGCGTTGCCACTCCTATTGATTTCTCGGGATAATTCCTTAATAAACTATTGCCATGGAACCTCCAAGGGCCAGCTCAAAAATACGTTTCCTGCTCATCTTACTTGAACATGGAGGGAGAGGTGGAGTGCAACTCCACTCAGCCGTGAAAAGTGCTGTTTGAACTGTGAAATTATGTCAAACGCTACTCAATTGTGCTAGGACATTATTTTATTACTTTTACTATATTACTATTTTTAGATGGCTGTATTTTATCCCACCCCAAACTCTATTTCTATTTTAGTTATTTTACGTCGATTTTGTGCCTCTACGATGTGTGGGTGTGGGTGGGTGGGTGTCGGTGTGTGTGGGTGTGTGTGTTTATTTCTAGCAGATGGGTGAACCCTAGCATAAGCATTGTTATCTTCAATTATTGAGGAAGACATGCTGTATATTTCACCAATATATTTCACATACGTAATTTATTTTCTTATTATGGTGCAGGACGCGTGCCAACCTCTAACGATACCTGTACACCGAACACCAGCAGAAGGCAAATTAATTTGTTATTGTTAGCATTCGACTTGAAAGATTGTGGAAAATACCCGACAACGAAGAGCAGCACGTTAGCTTCATTTGTGAACACAATTTTCTACGATTTACTGTCCGAAAATAGAGGCATGGCAGACCCCTTGTGTCGGTGCTGAGAAAGGGCAAACTTGAGGGTGTTTTCCGTGCACCCTCTTAGATTTTACCACCGGGAGATGCGGAAGAGATAAAAGACATTGGTTAGGTCCCTCGGACGGTTTACTATCTTTTGTTCTGAAACACGTCCACTCCTCAAATGGAGATGTTCGGTTTCTTTTCGCAAAACAGGGTGCTGGGTTTAGCACCATTGTTACAAAAGTATCTGTGACGTTTACACCGTAAACAACGCGCGCCACTGCAGGAGGGGGCTTTTATTGTGACTCTTTGCTTGGCGACTCTAGGTTATTCACAACCTATCTCGTTCCCACTATTTACAGGAGTAATAATAAATCCAGATTGATTAAAAATTCAATTCATCTCAATATTTATTGGAGTCAACCTAACATTCTTTCCACAACATTTTCTAGGGTTAAGAGGAATACCACGACGATATTCAGATTATCCAGATGCATATATAATATGAAATATTGTTTCAAGATTAGGATCAATCTTATCATTTACAGCAGTAATTATTATAATTTTTATTACCTGAGAAGGTATAACAAGCGCCCGACCAACATTATTTAATCTACAACAAGCATCATCAATCGAGTGATATCAAATGTCACCTCCTTCTGAACATACATACTCAGAACTTCCAATACTCCTTACTAACAACTAATATTTAAGGTGGCAGAGAAGTGCATTGAATTTAAGCTTCAAATATAAGGGATATCCCTTACTTAAAAGTGGCAACCTGAAATCAAATAGGACTACAAGATAGATCCTCCCCATTAATAGAACAAATAATATTTTTCCATGACCACACAATATTAATTTTAATTATAATTACAGTATTAGTAGGATATTTAATAGCATCATTATTTAATAACAAATTAACAAATCGAATACTTTTAGAAGGACAAACATTAGAAACAATATGAACAATTATGCCAGCAATTACCCTAATTTTTATTGCCCTACCCTCTTTACGTTTATTATATTTATTAGATGAAATTAATCAACCTTCATTAACACTTAAAACTATTGGGCATCAATGATATTGAAGTTATGAATATTCAGATTTTATAAAGGCAGAATTTGATTCATATATATCCCCAACAAATGAAATATCTTTAGACTCATTTCGATTATTAGACGTAGATAACCGAACAGTACTACCAATTAATATAGATATCCGAGTGTTAACTACGTCTGCAGACGTACTACATTCATGGGCCATACCATCTATAGGAATTAAGATAGATGCCACTCCAGGGCGGCTTAACCAAGCAGGGGTAAATATTAGTCGAATTGGTCTCTTTTTTGGACAGTGTTCAGAAATTTGTGGGTCTAATCATAGATTTATACCAATTATTGTTGAAACTACAACTCACAAATCTTTTATTAGTTGATTAATAAAAATTATACAAGAATCATTAGATGACTGAAAAGTAAGTAATGGTCTCTTAAACCACAAAATAGTAATATAACAACTACTTCTAATGAAAAGAGTTAGTTAATATATAATAACATAGGAATGTCAAACCTAAATTATCCTCGTAGATACTTTTTTATCCCACAAGTATATCCATTAAACTGAATTATTTTATTCACAATATTTATATTAATTTATTTTTTATTTTTAATTGTCAACTATTATAATTATAATAAATTATTAAATAATAATTTTAAGATAGAAAATAAACCAAAAATTAAATACTGAAAATGATAACAAGATTATTCTCATCATTTGACCCAACATCATCAGTTATAAATATATCACTAAATTGAATAAGAACATTCTTGGGATTATTAATAATTCCAGCCCCATTTTGGTTGATACAATCACGAACCTCTATATTATATAATATAATAATAGTAAAATTACATGAAGAATTTAAAACATTTTTAGGAATAATTAGCCACCAAGGAAGAACTCTAATATTTATTAGTATATTTTCAATAATTCTATTTAATAATTCAATAGGATTATTACCCTATGTATTTACTAGATCAAGCCTAGTCTTAGTCTTTACCCTAACCCTAGCCCTACCAATATGACTATCATTTATATTATTCGGGTGAATTAATAATACAAAACATATATTAGCACACCTAGTGCCGGAAGGTGTACCAGCACTATTAATACCAATTATAGTAGGGATTGAAATGATTAGAAACCTAATTCGTCCAATAACTCTATCAGTACGATTAGCAGCCAATATAATAGTTGGCCATTTAATAATATCAATAATTGGAAATGCAGGAACAATATTAGAAGTTATTGGAATTTCAATACTAATTTTAGCACAAGTTATATTAATTATTATAGAAACAGCCGTAGCATTTATTCAATCTTACGTATTTGCCTTATTAATTGCTATTTATTCTAGAGAATCAAAATAACTAATGTCAGCAAATCAAAATCACCCATATCACTTAGTAGATCAAAGTCCATGACCAGCAACAGGAGCCCTTAGAGCAATAATATTAACAACAGGAATAATTAGATGATTTCATCAACAAAATATAACACTATTATTAATAGGGGTAACAACAATACTCCTTACAATAATTCAATGATGACGAGATATTTCACGAGAAGGAACATATCAAGGATTACATACAAATCAAGTTATAATAGGACTACGATGGGGCATAATTTTATTTATTATTTCAGAAGTACTATTTTTCGTATCATTTTTTTGAGCATTTTTCCATAGAAGTTTGTCTCCAACAATTGAACTAGGAATAATATGACCTCCAAGGGGGATTACTCCATTTAATCCAATACAAGTACCTTTATTAAATACAGCAATTCTCTTAGCCTCAGGAGTAACAGTAACGTGAGCCCATCATAGACTATTAGAAAAAAATCATTCACATACAATGCAAGCACTTATATTAACACTAATATTAGGAGTATATTTTACTATTCTTCAAGCATATGAATACTATGAGTCCCCGTTTACTATTGCTGATGCAGTATATGGATCGACATTCTTTATAGCAACAGGATTTCACGGACTACATGTTATTATTGGATCAACATTCCTAGGAGTATGCTTAGCTCGACACATCTCATGTCACTTTTCACCCACACATCACTTCGGGTTTGAAGCAGCAGCATGATATTGACACTTCGTAGATGTAGTATGATTATTCCTTTATATTTCAATTTATTGATGAGGTAGATAATTTACTTAGTATATTTAAAGTACATTTAACTTCCAATTAAAAAGGTTATAATAAAATAAAGTAAATAATTAATATAATTATAAGTACTTCATTATTAATTATAATAATTACATCAATTGTAATAATACTATCCACACTACTATCAAAAAAAATAGTTACAGACCGAGAAAAAAGATCACCATTTGAATGTGGATTTGACCCGAAATCCTCAGCACGAATTCCATTCTCTATAAAAATTTTTCTAATTGCAGTAATTTTTTTAATCTTTGATGTAGAAATTGTATTACTATTACCAATAACAGTTATTATCACTAATTCAAAATTAATATATTGACTATGTGTTAGACTCCTACTTCTATTAATTTTACTTTTAGGCTTGTATCATGAATGAACCCAAGGATCCCTAGAATGAGCATGCTAGAGTAATAGTTAATAATAACATTTGAGTTGCATTCAAAAGGTATTGAATTATTCAATTTACTTTACTAAGCAAGAAGCAAGAGCAATCAGTTTCGACCTGAATAAATTGGTATATATTACCCTTGCTTACTTGACTGAAGCCAAAGAAAGGCGGCATATTAATGTTAATAATAAAATTAGGGTTATCTCCTCAGTTAAGGGGTATATTATTAAGTGGGGGCTGCTAACTTCCATCCTTAGTGGTGAAATTCCATTAATACTCTTCACATTATTTCTTTAGTATAAAGTTACATTATCTTTTCATGATAAAGCTGAACTTTAAATAAGTTCAAGAAATGTCTACAGAATTTTTTTATTCTTCCTAATAACTTCAATATTATGCTTTATTATAAGCTATATAAACACACATAAAGTATTAATAAAATTACTATTAAAAATGAAAATATAAAATAAATATTAAAATAATTAGAATGTATTAATTGTATATTTAAAGAACCACTCCTTATATATTTATATACTCCCTGCCCACCAATAAGTTCACTTCATCCATAATCAATAGTCTTAATATATAGGCCCCCAGTAATAAATGAACTACCAATTAATCCACCAGATGATAAATAAGGTAAAAATCATATTCCTCCTAATAAATAGTATATTATTTTATTATTAAAAAACGGATAAGTGTTAAACAAAAAAGATGTAATATTATACCCAATCCATCCCCCCAATAAAATACAAATAACTGCCCCTATTTTCAAATTAGGGGGGATAATAACAACAAAAACAGAAGGAAAAACTAATCATATTAACCCAGAACCCCCTACAACAGATAATAATAGTAAGCCTAATATACCTTTAAATATACCTCATCCCCCCTCATCAGAAAAGAATTGAAATGATGCACCTCTATAAGACTTACCAGCTAAATAATAATTTAATCGAAAACTATAGGCTATGGTCATACCAGTAGAAATTCATAATAAACCAAATATTACTAAATTAAAAGAAGATATACTTAATATTTCCAAAATTAAATCCTTAGAATAAAATCCAGCCAAAAATGGTATTCCACATAGGGCAAGACTAGAAACTATTATACAAGAAATAGTTATTGGTATTTTATTAATTAATCCCCCCATACAACGAATATCCTGAACATCCCCTATAATATGAATTACTACACCAGCACATAAAAACAGTAAAGACTTAAATATAGCATGTGTCAACAAGTGAAAAAATGATAACTCCTTTAATCCCATAGATAATGTTAATATTATTAAACCAAGTTGTCTTAGTGTAGACAAAGCAATAATTTTCCTTAAATCATATTCAAAATTAGCACCAACTCCAGCTATAAATATAGTTAATCCAGATAATAATAAAAGTACCCTACCAAAAACAGTATATATCAATATATCTCCAAAACGAATTAATAAATAAACCCCAGCAGTAACCAAGGTAGAAGAGTGAACTAATGCAGAAACTGGGGTTGGTGCAGCTATAGCTGCCGGCAACCACGCAGAAAACGGAATTTGTGCACTCTTTGTTATCCCAGCAATAATAATAAATCTAGTAATTAACCCTTTAAGTACCACACTTTTTCTTTTGATTTTATTGACTTAAATTCTGATTGGATATGATAAGGGGGTTGTTTTAAAGTGATCCACGCAGCAATAAAAACATTACCTGTTATCAGTTTCATATAAATAACTGTCCTAAAAATAGGACGCTGGTACAATAGGGTATCATACTCAACATATGCACCTTTCTGACAGAACCTAAGATGATATAAGATTTTTCATAGCTTGGTTAAAAGTTGTATTGCTACTTCTCTGTTTATTGATTATTACATTTGATACACATAATACACATACATTTTCAAATAATAAGAAAAGGAAACAATACATATATGGAACTCTGGTTGCTTATTGTGTGTGGTAAGGTGTGAAACAATCTTTGCACAATGTTACCTGACATTTCTCACAAAATGTTAAGGGTTTAGATTTGCAGTTCAGTCCTTGGCACCTTCTTTGTTTATCTCTTCGCACAACATAATGTCCAATGCCATCATACCTCACATCTTGAAATGTGGATTGTGGTGATGTTTTCGTGGGTTTTCCAAATGCAGATGGACGTCCTTGTCCTGCCTTCAAATATGCCACTGTAATTGATCTTCTGTATTCCAGCAAGTCCATTCCTGATTGTGATACCTTTCTGTACAAAATCCACGAATTTACAACTGCCATGTCAAGCATTCTTGTAAACAGACACCTATACCATTTTTTACCTCGAACAGAAGCATTGTATTTGCTTATGAGCCAGTCGTGGTGGTCAACGCCACCCATGTATTTATTATATGTCTTTACAATATGTGGCCAAGGGATGGAAATTTTCTCTCTAGCTGTTCTGCTCCATCGTGATGTTTAACACAATGGCTCAATAGTGTCAAAGTTGGTACCAATAGCAATACATTTATTATCATTCCACTTGACAAATAGTATCTCTCCTTCCACATCAAAATAGTAGTCAAATGTTCCCCTTGCATCTTTACTCAATTCTTTTGAATCCTTCAAGGGACACTTACTAAGGCAATTCTGTCTCAACGTACCTGTAGCTCTAATGCCTTTGTCTCGCAAGTGCACAAGTAAGTCTCTGCTAGTAAATAAATTATCAAAAAATATCCAGTAGCTGTTTGGCTCTTGAATTGGTTTCAACATATTGAGCACAGCACGGAAACCCAAAACTAAGTCTTCTCTTTCATTGTGTGCTATGTCTTTGCCACAATATAGGTCAAAATTAAAGCAGTATCCACTTTCACCACACAAAGCCCACATCTTATATCCAAATCCCCGAATGAATTGCTTCAGTCCATGGCGGCCATAATATTTCATATCATTTCATCCACTGACAAATATTTCTCGAATATGCCCCACCTTCGGAATTTCTCATTCACAGCAGTCAATAGTCGACGGATTTTGAAACCTCGATCATGTTTGAATTCGTTCACTTTGCTGTTATCATTGAAGTGTATAAAACTCTTAATTTTGAGATACTTATTTCTTGGCATGGCCTTTCTCACAACATCTACACATAAATCATCATCTTTACTCCAAAAGTGCTTCTCACTGGGCACCTTGTAATAGCCTGATAGTAACAGAATCCCTAAGAATCGGTATAACTCATAAAGTGATAGAAAACTGCAATTCGTTTTTTATTTCTGTTGCATACTTCACAGACTGTGTAGTAATCAAATTCAAAACGTCGCAATCGAAAAACATTTCAAAAACTTGAAGCGGAGATTTGCCTGCCAATGTACTTTCCATATCGGCTGCCTGTGATTCTGCACAAAGACCTTCAACTTGCAATTTGGTGTTCACTGGGTCACATTTCCTCCAATTTACATCATATGTTGATAGCTGCCTCTTCTTTAATCCCCCTCGTAACTTTCTACTTTTGCTGCAACCAGATGTAGGGATTTCTTCAGGTTCTTCCACATTCAAAGAAGAAGACTCCGTGTTTTCTTCATTTGGTACAATTTGCAAAACTAACTCACCAGGAACATCTGCAACTTCCACATCATTTATTTGATCATCTTCAAAAATATCTTCATCGCTGTGGATGTCATTATCGGGAGGCAGAACCACCACCACACTCAGTTCTGCAGAGTTGTCAGCTACGGCTGGATCAAGGAGAATATCCTTTATTTCACTTGCTGTAAGCCCCTTCCTAAACATGTCGACAAAGGTAAGATGATGAATAACGGGTACTGTAACATGCAAGCTGTTACCTTCTGACACGCAAAAATCACAATGGCTTTGCATACGCAGCTACTCGTTTGTCTTCTGTTGCAAGGAAGCTAGAGACATCTGTGAGGAAAAAGATGAAATTGATACCTTTAAGTTCCAGCGTCCTATAAATAGGACAGCAAACTTCATTACCATTCCACAAAGACAAAAACCTCGTGGGTTTGAGATATTCTTCATATAAATCGTATGGAGACCCTTTCAAAGTTATATATAGCATTTTTACACGCCCACTGAATATTGTTTGCAAACTAGATGAATGAAACTGATAGCATGACATAGTACTAAATATTGCTTTAATTAACTGTACTTTTACTTACGCTGTTCTCAACCCAAATTGTTATCTTTATTTATGAACATAGTTATTAATATGCTTTATTGAATAATAAAACAATTGTTTTTTCATCAACTTAGTTTTACATTTAATAAAAATTAAGAAATCAACTGTCCTATTTATAGGACGCTGGTACATAATGGGTTAATATTATATCAAAATCAGAAACTAATCATAAATAATAAATATAATTCCATCTACCATAGTTTAATATTCAAGCAATAGATAACAAAATAAACACGTCACCAATTCGATTGGACAGAGCAGTTAATATCCCAGCAGAGTAGGAACGAACATTCTGATAATAAATTACTAGACAGTAAGAAACTAATCCTAGACCATCCCATCCTAAAATAATTCTAATAATATTAGGAGAAATAATTAAAAACATTATAGATCCAACAAATAATAAGACTAAAATAATAAATCGATTTATATTATAGTCTCCCTCCATATAAGAACCTCTATAATTAATAACCATAGAAGAGATATATATAACTAAGCCTATAAAAATTAAAGATATTCAATCAAATAATATTGTTATAATAATACTAGAACTATTTAAATTAACAATATTTCACTCAATAAAAATTGTAACATCCTTAATTAAAAATATTATCCCCAATAACAATAAAATTATTCTACTAATTAATAAAATAATAGATACTATGCTTGTAATAAAAAAATTTAAAACCATTGATTTAAGAACTTTTAGTTACCACTAAGCCCACAACTTACTATTCTATTTAAACTACTTAAATATTTTAAATTCAATGAAATATTGGAGAACAAAAAATAATTAAAAAATTTAATGGAAATAAATGACAAAATAATAATAAATATTCACGAATATTACTTCTTCAACAAGAAAATACACCAGAATAATATATTCCATGTTGAGTATAAGAATATAAATATAAAGTATAGCCAGCACTTAAAAAAGAAAGTAATGCAACACCCACAAAACTAAAATAAGATCACCCAATAATTCTATTTAATAAACTAATTTCACCCAGTAAGTTAATAGAAGGCGGGGCAGCCATATTAGTAATTCTTAATATAAATCATCACAAAGATAATCTAGGAATATAATTAATTATTCCCCTATTAATTAATATACTACGACTACCTAATCGTTCATAAGTAATATTTACCAGACAAAATATCCCAGAAGAACAAAGTCCATGTGCTACTATTAAAGTAAGACCACCATTTATCCCCCATGCTCCTATAGTTATAATCCCTATTAAAACAAGACCTATGTGTGCTACAGATGAATACGCAACCAAGGCCCTTAAATCAATTTGACGTATGCAAACAAGACTAATTATTCAAATTCCAACAATTCTAATACCAAATCAAAAAATATTATATTTAATAGCTAATCTCTCGATACAAGAAATAATTCGCAAAATACCATATCCCCCAAGCTTTAATAAAATTCCAGCCAAAATCATAGACCCACTAACTGGAGCCTCAACATGAGCCCTAGGCAATCACAGATGAACCAAAAACATAGGTATCTTTACTAAAAAAGCAAACACCATTCTAATATACCAAACAAAATAATTTATATCAACATTAATATATCTAAATATATACATATATAAACCACCAACCTTATAATTTAACATAAAAATACCAACCAAAAGGGGCAAAGAAGCAAGTAATGTATAAAAAAGTAAATATACCCCCGCTTGTACTCGCTCTGGTTGATACCCTCAACCTAAAATTAAAAATAAAGTAGGTACTAATGATCCCTCAAAAAACAAATAAAATAAAAAAAAATTTATTCTTATAAAAGTTAATATTAATAATAATAATAAAATAATTAATAAAAACATAAATCTACAAGGGTAAAAATAAATAGACATAATACTATTTCTAGCCACTATTATTAAAAAGATAATTCAAATACTAAGCAAAATTAAAGAATAGGACATTACATCTAGACCAATAAAATAACCAGCCCCCCATATTCCTATACCAAATCACACTATTAATAAAAACAAAAAACAACCAAAAACAATAGAAACTTGAACCACCATTCATAAAGAACTATTAAATCTCAAAAGGATTAAAAATATAAAATAAAAAATATATTTTAACATTTTAGTAATACAAAAGAATTAAAATAATCATTACCATGAGTGCGTGTAACTGATACTATAACAGAAAGGCCAAGAGCCCCCTCACACACACAAAATGAAATAAATAATAAACAAAAATAAGCTTCTTCCTGATTATTAATAAAATAATAAGTTATATATAAATATAAGGATAATACAATAAATTCAAGGCTTAATAGAGTTACTAATAAATGCCTACGTTGAGAAATAAAACATAAAAATCTAATAAATAAAATAATTAATATAAGTAATATGCTTAACATAAGTTTTTATAGTTTAATAAAAACAATGGTCTTGTAAATCATAAATGAATTAGTAATTCTAAAAACATCAAGGAAGATATAATTATATCATCATTAGCTCCCAAAGCCAATATTTTTATTAAACTATTCCTTGATATTAAAATACAATGAATACTAATTACCATTATAATATTATTAGCACTAATAATATTATATATAAAACATCCACTATCTATGGGGATTACACTAATTACACAAACTGTTACTGCATGTCTAACAATATCAACATTTCTAAAATCCACATGACTTTCCTATGTATTATTCCTAGTATTTTTAGGAGGAATATTAGTTCTATTTATTTATACAACAAGACTTACACCAAATGAAATATTCAAAATAAGAATAAAAATATTGGTCTTGGGTATAACCCTAATATTATTATGTTTATTTATATTAATAATAATAGATCCATTATTAACCCCCTCAATATTACAAAATATAGATACCTATACAACCTGAAGAAATATCCCCCCACTACCAGGAATAAAATTATATAATGAATCCATTATAATAATAACTACTATAACAGTAGTATATTTATTTATTACATTAATTGCAATTGTAAAAATTACTAGACTTTCACACGGCCCACTAAAAATAATTAAATAATTACAAATGACAAAGCCAGCACGGATCTATCACCCTCTACTTAAACTAGCAAATAATGCATTAGTGGATTTACCAGCCCCACTAAATATTTCATACTGATGAAATTTTGGCTCACTTATAGGAATATGTCTTTCAATCCAAGTCTTAACAGGTCTTTTTTTAGCAATACATTATATCTCAAGAACAGATTTAGCCTTTTCTAGAGTAACACACATCTGCCGAGATGTAAACTATGGGTGAATATTACGAACTATTCATGCTAATGGAGCCTCCATATTCTTTATTTGTATATATATACATGTTGGACGAGGAATATATTATGGATCCTACTTATATTTTCACACATGATCTATTGGGGTTATAATTATATTAGCAACAATAGCAACAGCATTTGTTGGGTATGTACTACCATGAGGTCAAATATCATTTTGAGGTGCTACAGTAATTACTAATTTACTCTCGGCAATTCCATATTTAGGAACTATATTAGTTCAATGAATTTGGGGGGGATTTGCAGTAGATAGTGCCACACTAACTCGATTTTTTGCCTTCCATTTCTTATTACCATTTATTTTAATAGCAATATCCATAGTTCATTTACTTTTTTTGCATCAAACCGGATCTAATAATCCACTATCTATCAATAGCAACATGGATAAAATTCCATTCCATCCATACTTCTCCATAAAAGACATATTAGGCTTTATACTTATAATTTTAATATTAATACAACTCTCATTAATATTTCCAACAACCCTAGGAGATCCTGAAAATTTTACCCCCGCAAATCCGCTAGTAACCCCTGTACATATTCAGCCAGAATGATACTTTCTATTTGCATATGCCATTCTACGATCAATTCCAAATAAGCTTGGGGGAGTAGTGACACTAGTATTATCCATTATAATTTTATTTATTATACCAATACACCATAAAAGAAATTTTCGTGGCCTACAATTTTACCCCTTAAATCAAGTATTATTTTGATTAATATTTGCAACCTTTATTTTATTAACCTGAATTGGGGCCCGACCCGTAGAAACCCCATATATTACTACTGGGCAAGTATTAACAATTATATATTTTATATACTTCATCATATCCCCGGCAACCCTACTATTATGAGATAAAATTTTAAAAAAATGACTTCTTGACTGAAATTTTAAGTGTATGTCTTGAAAACATAAAATAGAATGTAAATATTCTAGAAGTCTTCACATTCTAATTATTATGCAACTAAATATAAATTGATACAATCAAGCCCCTAAAACCAACAAAAAAAAATAAATAATTCAAAGAAACCGGAAGAAAACTCCTTCAAGCTAAATATATAAGCTTATCATAACGAAATCGTGGTAATGTACCTCGAATTCAAATATAAATAAAACCTAAAAAAATAACCCTTAAATAAAAAAGATAAGAAAAATGATATCCCCCCAATAATAAAATTCTAAATAAAACACTTATAAATAAAATGCTAGCATATTCAGATATAAAAATTAAAGCAAACCCCCCAGCACTATACTCAACATTAAACCCAGAAACAAGTTCAGACTCCCCCTCAGCAAAATCAAAAGGAGTTCGATTAGTTTCAGCTAAACAAGAACTCAACCAGGCTAGCGCCAATGGTATAGCAATAAAAATAAACCATAAATAATCCTGAAAGACATTGAATAAAAGTAAATTATAACCACCAATTAAAAAAATAAAAGACAATAAAATTAATACTAATCTAACCTCATAAGAAATAGTTTGAGCAACGGCTCGAAGCCCACCAAGTAATGCATAATTAGAATTAGATGATCACCCAGCAGATATTACTCTATACACTCCTATTCTTATACAACATAAAAAGAAAAACACCCCCAAATAAAAATTAAATAATAAGGTATGATATGGAAAAATAACCCAAACAACCAAAGATAAGAATAAACTAAAAACTGGAGATATATAATATGGATAATAATTTCTTAAAGTAGGTAATGTTTGCTCCTTAGTAAATAATTTAACTGCATCAGCAAAGGGCTGAAAAATACCACAAATACCAACCCGATTAGGTCCCCTACGAATTTGAATATAACCTAACACCCTACGCTCAAAAAAAGTAAAAAAAGCAACTCTAATTAAAACACACACAACTAAAATAATAAAAGAAATAATTCCAATAAATAAATCTAATATCATCCACTATAAAAAGAAATTTATCTTCATTATTGAATTCTAAATTCAATGCACTTCTCTGCCATAATAGTAATTATTATTAATCAATATATTACATATATAATATAAGTATTTGGTCCTTTCGTACTAAAACACTCTTAATATTAAGAGATAGAAACCAACCTGGCTCACGCCGGTTTGAACTCAGATCATGTAAGAAATTAAAGGTCGAACAGACCGTCAAATTTGAAATGCTACACCCAAATGATATCTTAATCCAACATCGAGGTCGCAACCCCTCCTGTCGATAAGATCTCTCAAGAAAGATTACGCTGTTATCCCTAAGGTAACTTATTCTTTAAATCACTAAAAATGGATCCCAAATAATAAAAATTATTGAATATTAAATAAAAAAGAGCTAATTATTATCTTCCCATCACCCCAACGAAATATTATTTAATAATATATATAGTTATACTACTAATCAAAACATCATTAAAATAATATAAAGATCTATAGGGTCTTATCGTCCCCTTAAAAAAATAAAGCCTTTTCACTTTAAAGTAAAATTATACATTAATTAACTAAAGACAGTCTATTCCTCGTCCAACCATTCATTCTAGCCCCCAATTAAAAGACTAATGATTATGCTACCTTCGCACGGTCAAAATACCGCGGCCATTAAACAAGCGTCATTGGGCAGGTTATACTTCATATAAAAATCATGAAAAGATGTTTTTGATAAACAGGCGAGAATAAATTTTGCCTAATTCCTTTAATTAATTAAATAAATATACTAATAGAATCATAATTTCAAAATAAAACCAATTAAAACATATAATTAAGTAAGAAAGTAAAACCAAACTAAATTTTTAATAAAATTTCAAATAAATTATAACAAAATTACAAAAATTAGCAATCTCCAAACCAATAAATATAATAGTTTATTATAAAGTTATAACCAACGTATTAACCAGAAGCACATCCCCCTAGTCATAACTAAACATTAACATTATAGTATATATCAATATAAAAAATATTAAAATGTAAAGCTATATTAAATATAATTCCCTAATAACTAGATATAAGGTAAGTCGAATAACATTTTATTACAAGTAGCAATTTTAACAGAAAAATATAACACTTTTACCTTAAAATTAATTCTACTAGCTCCCCACCCTTCGAGAAAACAGAATATTCAATTAAAATTTAATCCTCCCTGATACAAAAGGTACGATTATTAACATCTCCTATAATAAAAATTAATATTTCATATATTTAATAAGTCCAACACTGTACTAATAATCTATAACAAACTAATTCATATGTACTAATCATATAACCAACCACAATAAAATTCCTTTTCATATATAAACAATTTATAAATAAAATTCAAATAGTAATAAAATTTCTATCAAAATATGTCGAATTGCACGACTAACTACTCAATGTAAATGAATATTCTAACTAACAGAAATATTTTGATACTACTCAAACTAGGCACACCTTCCGGTACGCCTACTATGTTACGACTTATCTCACCTATATAAATGAGAGTGACGGGCGATGTGTGCATGCCCTAGAGCTAATAAACCAAAATGTTATTCTAAAACAAAATTACAATTAAATCCAATTTCAAACATAATTACAACACATTATCCAAATCAATATAATGTAACCCATCTCCACCCACTAATTAGCTGCACCTTGACCTGAAATATATTCCAATAGAAAAAAAAACATATATATTTAAATATTCAAACTACGGCGGTATACAAACTGATATTTTACAATAATAGGTCAAATAAAACGCGGAATATCGATTACGGGACAGGTTCCTCTAAATAGAATAAAGCACCGCCAAATTCTTTGAGTTTCAAGATCATAACTAATACTACTCAAACCAAATTCACAATGACAATAATAGGGTATCTAATCCTAGTTTAATATATCACCTTTATAGAATTAATAAAAATAAAGAACAAATTATATTAAAAATTTCACCCAATAAATAAAACATAAACAACCAAAAATCAATTATTACTACAATTAAGTCAACAATCCTCCACTTATGTCCCCACGTCTAACCGCGGCAGCTGGCACGAATTTAGCCGGACAAAATAAATATTAAAATTCAAAATTCTGTAATCTAATTTACACTAAAATTAAACAAACCCACACACTGCGAACTAAGTCAAAATACACCGTTTCAACCCATAAAAAATTGACGGAAGTTTTTCCTCTCTTTAATAAATACATATGTAAAATTTAACTAGGGAGATTCAAGCTAGAATAAAACTTTAACTTAAAAATATAAAGAGAGGTTCTTTATTATTACATATTATGTATTATATTAAATTAAATTATAATTAGAAATTATCTCACGAAAATTTCCCCCCTTATATTTTTTTACTCACTTTCCCGTACTATATAGAACACAATTTTTTTTTTCCCTCAAAATTGTGTTCTATATAGATATATTAACTTCTTTTTTCTCTAAACTCAATAAGTGTTAAAATGACATGTTAATTAAGTCAATTACTTTAAGTTAGGCTACAAAAACTTAAAAAAATATTGGATAAAATTAAAACTAATTCTGAAGTATTTTATATTATTTAATAAATAGGTTCTACTTATTGATCATAACAATAAAAATCTAATAAATAATATTATTAGCCCACTATTATAATTTAATTATAAATAAGATGTCTGAAAAAGAATTACCATGATAGGGTAAAGTATACATGAAACTTAACATGTTCTTATTAAATTAATTTTTTATAAAAAATTAATTTTTATAACTGAAAGGATTAAACTTTCTCCAATGGTATCAAACCCCATAGTGCATCATACACCAAAATATAATAAAAAGGTAAGCTAATTAAGCTAGAGGGCTCATACCCCACATATGAAGGTTTATAATTAATCCTTCCCTTTTTAATGCTCACAACCCCCAAAAAAATAATATTCCTATTGACCCTCACAATAGGAACCCTCCTCTCTATTTCTTCCACCTCATGATACGGAGCCTGGATAGGCTTAGAAATTAATTTAATATCTTTTATTCCATTAATTTCCACACCAAATAATCAACGAAATACAGAAGCATCACTTAAATACTTTCTAATCCAAGCATTAGCATCATCAATAATTTTGGCCGCAGCATTAATTATGATTAATGCTGTAAACTTCAATATACAAACCCAACTTCTAATTATAGCTTTATTAATAAAAATAGGAGCTGCTCCATTTCACATTTGAATACCAGAAGTTATAGAAGGAATGACATGAATTAACTGTTTAGTAATAACAACTATTCAAAAAATTGCTCCATCAACATTACTTAGATACGTAATTGACAATTTAAGTATAATTCTAATTTTAACAATTAGAACATCAGCAATTATTGGGGCAATTGGAGGATTAAATCAAACCTCATTACGAAAAATTATAGCCTTTTCATCAATTAACCACATATCATGGATTATCCTAAGAATAGCATCAGAAGATAACACCTGATTAACATACTTACTACTATACATTCTTATAACTACCTCTACCATTATGTTATTTTCAATAAACAAAACATACTACATCCATCAATTGTTTATATTGAAACTTCCCCCCATCAAAAAGATGTCTTTATTTATATCAATACTATCTCTTGGTGGGCTACCACCCCTACTAGGGTTTTTACCAAAATGACTAGTTATTATTCAAACAACCAACCTTAAACAATTAATTATAATTATAATTCTAATTAGTATATCACTATTAACCCTATACTATTACTTACGAACCTCCCTTACATCAATTTTAATAAATTATAAAACTAATATATGAAATATTACTAACAACAAGCCCTTAAATTTAAAAGAACAAGTATTATCGGTAATTACAATTTTTCTTGCAGTATGTGGACTACCTATAATTCAACCAATTTATATATCCTTATAAGGTCTTAAGTTAATTTTAAACTAATGACCTTCAAAGTCATAAATAAAGGGCATTCTTTAGGCCTTAATACATATAATGTATCACCCTGAAATTGCAGTTCAAAATTATTATTCTTAACTATAAAGCCAAAATTTAATGAGAGAGCTTAAAACTCATAAATAAATTTACAGTTTATCACCTATAAAACTTCAGTCATCTCATCTTGCAACGATGATTATTTTCTACTAACCATAAAGATATTGGTACAATATATTTAATTTTCGGGGTATGATCAGGAATAGTTGGAACATCATTAAGAATCTTAATCCGTATAGAATTAGGCCAACCAGGAAGTTTAATTGGAGATGATCAAATCTACAATGTAATTGTAACTGCACACGCATTTATTATAATTTTTTTCATAGTAATACCCATTATAATTGGAGGATTTGGAAACTGATTAGTACCCTTAATAATTGGAGCCCCAGATATAGCCTTCCCACGATTAAATAATATAAGATTTTGATTACTACCCCCATCATTAACTCTACTATTATCAGGAAGAATTGTAGAAAGTGGTGCAGGAACTGGTTGAACAGTGTATCCTCCCCTATCTGCAGGAATTGCACATGCTGGAGCCTCTGTTGATTTATCAATTTTTTCATTACACTTAGCAGGAGTATCCTCTATTCTAGGGGCAGTAAACTTTATTACAACAGTAATTAATATACGAACTATAGGAATATCTATAGAACGAGTACCATTATTTGTATGGTCAGTAGTAATTACTGCAGTTCTACTGTTATTATCACTACCAGTTCTAGCAGGAGCAATTACCATATTATTAACAGATCGAAACTTAAATACCTCATTTTTTGATCCATCTGGTGGGGGAGATCCAATCTTATATCAACACCTATTCTGATTTTTTGGACACCCAGAAGTATATATTCTAATTCTACCAGGATTTGGAATAATTTCACATATTGTAACTCAAGAAAGAGGTAAAAAAGAAACATTTGGGGTTCTAGGAATAATTTATGCAATAATAGCAATTGGATTCCTAGGATTTATTGTATGGGCACATCATATATTTACTGTAGGAATAGACGTTGATACACGAGCATATTTTACTGCAGCTACAATAATCATTGCTGTACCAACAGGAATTAAGGTATTTAGATGAATTGCAACATTACATGGGACACAAATTAATTACTCCCCATCAATATTATGAGCATTGGGATTTATTTTCTTATTTACGATAGGAGGATTAACAGGAGTAGTATTAGCAAATTCATCACTAGATATTGTACTACATGATACATACTATGTTGTAGCACATTTTCACTATGTATTGTCTATGGGAGCAGTATTTGCTATTATAGCAGGACTAGTACATTGATTCCCACTATTTACAGGAGTAATAATAAATCCAGATTGATTAAAAATTCAATTCATCTCAATATTTATTGGAGTCAACCTAACATTCTTTCCACAACATTTTCTAGGGTTAAGAGGAATACCACGACGATATTCAGATTATCCAGATGCATATATAATATGAAATATTGTTTCAAGATTAGGATCAATCTTATCATTTACAGCAGTAATTATTATAATTTTTATTACCTGAGAAGGTATAACAAGCGCCCGACCAACATTATTTAATCTACAACAAGCATCATCAATCGAGTGATATCAAATGTCACCTCCTTCTGAACATACATACTCAGAACTTCCAATACTCCTTACTAACAACTAATATTTAAGGTGGCAGAGAAGTGCATTGAATTTAAGCTTCAAATATAAGGGATATCCCTTACTTAAAAGTGGCAACCTGAAATCAAATAGGACTACAAGATAGATCCTCCCCATTAATAGAACAAATAATATTTTTCCATGACCACACAATATTAATTTTAATTATAATTACAGTATTAGTAGGATATTTAATAGCATCATTATTTAATAACAAATTAACAAATCGAATACTTTTAGAAGGACAAACATTAGAAACAATATGAACAATTATGCCAGCAATTACCCTAATTTTTATTGCCCTACCCTCTTTACGTTTATTATATTTATTAGATGAAATTAATCAACCTTCATTAACACTTAAAACTATTGGGCATCAATGATATTGAAGTTATGAATATTCAGATTTTATAAAGGCAGAATTTGATTCATATATATCCCCAACAAATGAAATATCTTTAGACTCATTTCGATTATTAGACGTAGATAACCGAACAGTACTACCAATTAATATAGATATCCGAGTGTTAACTACGTCTGCAGACGTACTACATTCATGGGCCATACCATCTATAGGAATTAAGATAGATGCCACTCCAGGGCGGCTTAACCAAGCAGGGGTAAATATTAGTCGAATTGGTCTCTTTTTTGGACAGTGTTCAGAAATTTGTGGGTCTAATCATAGATTTATACCAATTATTGTTGAAACTACAACTCACAAATCTTTTATTAGTTGATTAATAAAAATTATACAAGAATCATTAGATGACTGAAAAGTAAGTAATGGTCTCTTAAACCACAAAATAGTAATATAACAACTACTTCTAATGAAAAGAGTTAGTTAATATATAATAACATAGGAATGTCAAACCTAAATTATCCTCGTAGATACTTTTTTATCCCACAAGTATATCCATTAAACTGAATTATTTTATTCACAATATTTATATTAATTTATTTTTTATTTTTAATTGTCAACTATTATAATTATAATAAATTATTAAATAATAATTTTAAGATAGAAAATAAACCAAAAATTAAATACTGAAAATGATAACAAGATTATTCTCATCATTTGACCCAACATCATCAGTTATAAATATATCACTAAATTGAATAAGAACATTCTTGGGATTATTAATAATTCCAGCCCCATTTTGGTTGATACAATCACGAACCTCTATATTATATAATATAATAATAGTAAAATTACATGAAGAATTTAAAACATTTTTAGGAATAATTAGCCACCAAGGAAGAACTCTAATATTTATTAGTATATTTTCAATAATTCTATTTAATAATTCAATAGGATTATTACCCTATGTATTTACTAGATCAAGCCTAGTCTTAGTCTTTACCCTAACCCTAGCCCTACCAATATGACTATCATTTATATTATTCGGGTGAATTAATAATACAAAACATATATTAGCACACCTAGTGCCGGAAGGTGTACCAGCACTATTAATACCAATTATAGTAGGGATTGAAATGATTAGAAACCTAATTCGTCCAATAACTCTATCAGTACGATTAGCAGCCAATATAATAGTTGGCCATTTAATAATATCAATAATTGGAAATGCAGGAACAATATTAGAAGTTATTGGAATTTCAATACTAATTTTAGCACAAGTTATATTAATTATTATAGAAACAGCCGTAGCATTTATTCAATCTTACGTATTTGCCTTATTAATTGCTATTTATTCTAGAGAATCAAAATAACTAATGTCAGCAAATCAAAATCACCCATATCACTTAGTAGATCAAAGTCCATGACCAGCAACAGGAGCCCTTAGAGCAATAATATTAACAACAGGAATAATTAGATGATTTCATCAACAAAATATAACACTATTATTAATAGGGGTAACAACAATACTCCTTACAATAATTCAATGATGACGAGATATTTCACGAGAAGGAACATATCAAGGATTACATACAAATCAAGTTATAATAGGACTACGATGGGGCATAATTTTATTTATTATTTCAGAAGTACTATTTTTCGTATCATTTTTTTGAGCATTTTTCCATAGAAGTTTGTCTCCAACAATTGAACTAGGAATAATATGACCTCCAAGGGGGATTACTCCATTTAATCCAATACAAGTACCTTTATTAAATACAGCAATTCTCTTAGCCTCAGGAGTAACAGTAACGTGAGCCCATCATAGACTATTAGAAAAAAATCATTCACATACAATGCAAGCACTTATATTAACACTAATATTAGGAGTATATTTTACTATTCTTCAAGCATATGAATACTATGAGTCCCCGTTTACTATTGCTGATGCAGTATATGGATCGACATTCTTTATAGCAACAGGATTTCACGGACTACATGTTATTATTGGATCAACATTCCTATGAATGTTGACATAAAAGTACCTATTATTTCAGACCTATGAGTCAATTTCAGTCACAGTAATTTACAACTATTATTATAATAGGAACGTGATAATTTCAAACTCAAGTGGTGTTTTCTGAGAAGACAACGCTATTACGGGTTAATATGCCTAGTTTACCCCCCTGATAAAAAACAACAACATTGTTTCCCCCTCGCTGGAAAAAAATCTGAGGACGTTCCCTTGTCCTCAAGTGCGCACGCCTATGCCACCCCCCCAAAAAAACGTCGTTTATCCGCTACTATTAGATCATTGGATTTTGTAGCAGATCTTCTGGTTTCTCAAGGAACAATCTCCTGATTTTTTCAAGTCTGACCTGCCAACACTGCCCCGAGCAACGTCAACGGCAGGGAAGATGCGCGAACGCTTTTGACGGAAGGTTCTTTTCTTTGTGATCGAACTTTTTTATATATATAGTGTTCGTTTCTTTCGTTCGAATTTCTACTTACAAAATTCAACTTCAGAGTGCCCTCAATCAACCCGAAACGCTCAACTGTTTCACAACTCTACCACTGGGATTTCTCTTATACAACGCTCTCTGTTCAACAGGCTGCCCCAGTTCTATAATAAACTGCCCACAAACATTGACCTTTTCCCCCAGAAAGTGCTTTCCAATCATCACTAACAATACTTCTGTAGATCTTTTGTTTGTTTCCTTGTTCATGTTTCCTCATGTATATATTTACCTTTCTTGCTTTTACCTAAAACCATCTTGACTTGTTTTCGTTAATCTGTTACAGTTTCAGTGTAAAATGGCCATTACAAGTGTTGTATCTGCAAAAAATACTAACAAATGCAAAGTTAATCACGAATATTTGTAACGTAAATTTAGTATTGTATATCCTGACATTTTTTCGTATCCTTGGAATTTGAGTACGCAGAAGATCTGACTTGGTGCAAAGTGCAAAGATCATTTAGTGATCATTTAACCCTAGTACGCTACAACGGATGAAGATTGTTATTTGAAAATTTGAAACATACTTTTGTTCATTATCGTCATGGAAAAATATGAGTATGTAATAGCATGGAGCTACCAGAGTGGATTAATTTAAATCAAGTGGGTTTTTTTAGATCACTGATTTAAATCACTCTAAATAAATATTTTTTAGAATAATGTCCAAGGATTTTCTAGATATCATAAAGAATTTTGGTGAAAGTACATTACTCTCGTAATAATTTAATCGTGATTATTAGGTTCTAAGATAGGAAAATAAATAAAATAAAATATATGTACTGATGATGTGTAGCTCATATGAAAGGAAATGTAAACAAGGGATTTCTCTTGATTTTAAATTCAATAATTGTAAGGGCAAAAATAGCAAATTTTTTGTTGTTAAACCATAAAGAGTGTTAATATCATTAAACTGGAAATAAGCATGGCAGCTGATATTTTTCAAATTATTAAAAAATCTCCAAATTTCAGCTATAAGGACTATAAAAATATTTAAGTTAATATTTTAAGTTACAATTATAGAGTGCATCCAGAATGTTTTATTTTCACTGGAAGAAAAGTTACCGAAATTGTTATTAGTTTAATTAACAAACTCAACAAACATTTTCATAACAGTCACAGTATCAGAAACAGAAAAATGTATATTTACGTATATTATTTATTTGCTTTAATCAAACTGTTCAAATATTTTACAATGTCGTTTACTAGAAAAAGCCTTTCTATAAAAACATATATCTATGTGCATGGTGCCAAAACCCTGCACGCTATAGATTTTAATAAAAAATCGATTTAAATAAAAAATCTACAAAATATATTTTTTTAATAAAAATCATGGTTCTTATCCACCCTGGTAGCTACTATGCCTTTGTTACTTAGTCTGATTTGAGCAATTTGTTCAAAGACAAAGGTACGGGAAAGCTGCTAATGTGATGCTTTTGATTTTACATAATTCTTCCTTTTTCAATGTTTTTTTAATACATATATACCCTCAAAAAATATGCCTCAAAAGTAGGTAACATTCTTATTGGTGTAACACACATACTTAAAGGCCTGCATACTTAATGTAGTTTGGCAGCAGATGGTGTAACAAGACACCAAATATGGCAATAAACGACACCAATTACTCATTAACACCAAAAGGAGTGTCCCGTTGCCACCACTTCTGGTGGAAACTTAGTTGAATATTTTCAGAGTGTATATACACATTTTGCTATATCTAGTACATAATTCTCCGGGCCATAATTACTACGTATTAATCAGGCACTGCTAATAATATTAATTAATGCTGTTTCTAAGAAAATAATCAATGTCCACACGACAAGTTCGTTATTTCTCTTTCTGCGGGATATGTTAATTAATGGATCGCTGAAGAATATCTTTCTTTACCTTCCTATTGATAGAATACGCTTTACATCAAAATGCCTACGTATAGACATAGGCTGTTTGTCTTCTGTGGATACTCACCACTCAAACATGATTTTGGTGCTGCAACTTCAATTCCTATAAACCTGCCACTACCATAACAGAACGTTCAAATGGCAGGAGAACATGTTAGACATGGAGCTCTGTGTAAACAAGCCGCACGGTTATCAAACGAACAATTAGGCATAATGTCCAACAGTGTGTAAACACTAGAAGGACGGTGCGTGTTCTAGTTTAGTTGTCAACTGGAAAGGACAAAACGTTTTGTCCTTCTGCATCTCTGATTGGCAAACAGAAGGGTTGCGAGTTTCTTTAAGAGAGTTAGTAAATAAAATTGCAATGTCAATAGTGTGAATGAAACATTCATGTTAGCGACTCTGCAGCTGTTTTCAAATACAACAAATAGAGATAAAAATAAAAATGATCTTGCACACAAACGCAACAAGCCTCACTGGTGACCTAGTGGTAACGTCATTACCTTGTAATCAAGAGGTTCCGGCTGCAATATCCGGTGGAGGCACACGATGGTTCCGGCTACGGGACGCACACAGGTTCGAGTCTCACGGGGAAGCCGTAACGACTTTTCTCCTTAGATTTCGGCCTGTGTATGGGACCGGTGGCCAACCACCATCGTGAGGAAATTGGGGAGCTGCGAATGAGTAGCGTAACCCGATCGTGGAAACCTACAACAACGACTGGGGGTTCGTCGTGATGACCAAACGTCACCCCGTAACTCGTTGGATGGTCTCTCACTTCTGGTGGAAGTGAGCCAGGTAGGCAGTACATAGGCACTGGTCCTCACAGGCTGTTACGCTACGGGTTATAAGAGGGAATGTATTACATAAACTTAAAGGCTTCGAAAGATGTTACTTCAATTTTCCCCACAGGTAAATTTTCATAGCACACTGTATGTATGTGGCCTCCCGGGCGGCGTATTGGTAACGATGTCGCATTGTAATTAAGGGATCCTGGGTTTGATCTCTGTTGGAGGCCCACGGTGGTTCCGACACTCTAAATTATCCTACCTGTTCATAAAGTGGACGTAAGAAATTTTGAGTGTGTGTGTGTGTGTGGGTTAGTGTGTGTGTGGGGGGGGTGTTTGTGTGTGTGTGTGTGTGTGTGTGTGTGTACTTATGTAACCACACACACACAAGTTCATATCTCCACCCGTGGAATTATGAAGAGAAGTTTATATATACATATACTTGTGTGTATACACACACACACACACACACACACACACATTGAGAAGCTCCCCGATGGCGCAGTGGTAGCGTCGTCGCCTTGTAATCAAGGGGTCCAGAGTTCGATACCCAGTGGAGGCACATGGTGGTTCGGATTCCACTTTAAACTGTAGGCCCAGTCCCGATTAGCCTTACTGTGCATAAAGTGGACTTAAAACACTAAATCAACCAACCAACCAACACACATTGAGAAGCAATGTTTGAGCATTCAAATTTGCACCACTGACTAGGTTTCTGTTGAAAGATCATTTTCAGCACATAAGATGATGGATCCTTAGAGGCGAAAGGGGGAGTTTGACTGTGGAAAACAGGTGAAAGATTGTTATGTATTCCAAACTATGATAAAATTCAAGTGTGTGTGTGTGTGAGTGTGTGTGTGGGGGGGGGTGTGTGTGTATTATACAGTGAAACCTTAATAACTCGAACTTGAGGGGGGGAAATAATTCGAGGTATCAAGGATTTCGACTTACCAAGGTTCGAGTTATGGAGGGACAAAATCGCCGACTTCGAGTTATAGAGGTCTAAAGTTTACTTCACTTCCACTTATTGAGGTCCGTGGGACAAAAACTTCGATTTATAGAGGTGATTAGAATTTAACTTCGACTCATAGAGGTTTTCCATAGTCTACCTTCGAGTTATTGAGCTCGAACGGGATCCCATAAACTGTACAAAAATTCGTCTTATGAAGGTTTTATTCGAGTTGTTGAGGTTCGAGTTATCAAGGTTCTACTGTGTATATATATTCTCCTGTTATGTTGAGATTTTCAATTTCTGATCCAGTTGCTCTCTATGCTACTTCCCCAATAAATGAATTAGTTTCAATTTCCTCCTATTTTTTCCTGGAAACATTTTATGAGCTTCTCGTTTCCCTTGTCGAAAATGGGGCTCAGCGATCCGTTCTGCAAACTGCTCTTGACCCGTTAACATCTTTTGTAAAGCTCTATTATTAGAGTTTTGCCTTGCACTCGAGAGTGAAAGAAGCTAATAAAAGACGATACCAAAACGAAATTAAAAACTGAAATTTATCGAAACTCTTTTCTGCTGGATAAAAGCATGGAACTGTATATATTGGAACTGGTTGAAAGTTCCATGAAATGATCATTTCGATGAGAAAGACAATATCCCTTTGGTTTTCATGTTCTTGCAAAGGCACTGAAACTGAAGGGGTCCTCTTGCAGCATAGGTTGTATTGTTTCTGTTTGATAAGAGGTACTTGGTATAACAAGGTGGCCAATGCAGAGAAATTCAATATAGTAGAAGAAGGAAAGCAAAGATAGAAGTACGCAGACGTATCGCTCATTTACTTTGTGCAGCCACCCTCGATCAAAGTCTTGGAGACTCTTTTCTGTTTCCGAGAAATACGGATGAGTAATTCAACTGTTTCTTTATTATTGGGGCACCTAGACCTAGATACTCTACTTTTGGTTCAGTGAAGGTTCAAGTTCCCTTAATACCAATTGCAATTAGGGAGTAGACACCCTGTATGAGTATACGTACATTATCAACGTATGTAATGAACATATAGTTCACAGAGAAACCAGCGTCTTGAGGAGGAAAGCCACTATGAACGGTCGGCACGGTACGATTCGGCAGAGCGCAGAGCGGTACTGTCACGCTGATTTAAAATAAATCAAACAGGATGTAGACAATCGGAGCACGGTTATGTTCTATACACTTTCCTTTAGCTCGCATATGAGCGAAACGGCAGGAATGCTTGCCCGAAAATTAAAACCAGTTGTGTAAGTTCCAGCAACAAGCTATTCACCTTGAACGGCCAGAAAAGCATTTTTACTTCCCTATTCTGTTCCAATATTAACTAACTGAACTTTATATCCGTTATTAACAATAAAGCTTTCTGTTCTTTTTATGCGCAAATTTGCAGGTAAATTCGACGGGCCTGTCGAGACCCCGTCCCCCTCTCCCTATGGAGGGTGGACATAATTTGGTGAAGGGATCCTTTTTGTGCAGACGACCATGGTAGTACTAGTTATTATATTCCTGGTCTTGTTTTGTATTTTTGTTATTTAGCTTTTGGGTAATGGCGACTATAAAAAAAGAATGGCAATAAGATGAAAATGATGAGCGGAGAATTAGGCCAAGACTCGAACTCAAAACGGGCAGTGAGTGGACTTGTTATTTGTTGCTTAAACTAGAAAAATGTATGTAGCTAGGTTAACGAAACTTACAGAAATGAATGGTGAATGTATGAAAGAACGAACACAAAATCCTATACTTGACCGAGCTTCAAATCACAACGAAAATTTTGTAGCGCACCATGCCAATCGATACTCCGTGAAAACACGTACCTACAATTGATGACGTCGCTGACTAGGAATCCTGTCGTAGATTACAGGAGGATCAACTATTTGGAAATTGACTTCGTTAGTTTCAAATTAGAAAATAAAAAATCCCTTTCATTGTGTAACTGAGTATAAATACAGGAAACAGGTCGAAACTTTACGTTTTCACATTCTTCCACTTAATTAATAGAATAAATGATTCCATTGGTCTTCAAATTTTTTTAAAAAATGAGATACTTATGTGAAAAGACACACAAGTTAAACTTAACACTAAAATTTATCTCTCAACTTTCAAGGAATTTTCTTCAGCGAGGTGAATAAAAGTTAATAACAAATAGAATGGCTATGAATGTAAATGTAATATTATAATACTAACTCCTGTAATTGGAGATTGTCTCTGTTGAAGGTAAACGAATAAATAAATAAATAAATGCCAGCATATTAAGGTGGGAAAAAAGTAAAAAAGAAATTGTTGTGTTGCATAATTTGACACGCACCTTCTGCCTTTAGAGCTTTTATGTTAGTCTGGTTACAACCCTTTTATCGGACTCTCAAAGGCTTCTTAGGATTAGTAGGACCAAGCCCTTGCGTGGTCTGTGGTGCAGGATTTATTTTTAATTATTACCTATATAGGTTTCAAATAAAAGATCATTAAGATATTTTACTCGGAGATTTATTTGAACTTCCGATGATATACAAACACTTTTAAACAGACAGTCCACCCGATCGATACAACTCGTAGGCCTAAACCTATTAGTTGTACCGAAGTTTATAACCCTGGTCTTTTGGTGATGCAGGAGAACACCTTATTCAAAGTTTGGTAGTGAAATATCCGCAGATGGAGTACAAGTACACCAGCCGAACCGAAGAACGAGGCAAGATATTTCCCCAACGTCCCCTGAATCATCAGCCTTTCAGCAACCAGGAGAATGTCCCACGGCCTTACAAGAATATTGCCCTTTTATACAAAAAATTAGTTTACTTTTTACCAAGAAATCTCCATAGTTATTTATACATTCATAGTTTCAGCATCTCTGCAAGAATTAAGTTAAACAATCCTTTACCTATTGAGATATTAACAATAACACCTTTTTATAGAAAGAAATTAACTTTTTTAAAGAAAATATTTCAACACTAATTTGTACAACACAGATTATTACAACACAGATTGTGCTTGAAAAAGCTGCTGTTGACTGGGGCGACACAAATTACTCATCTGTTAAGTTCGTTTAAGTGCCTTTCCGATGACGTGGTGTTAACGTCGTCGCCGTGTAATCAAGTAGTCACGGGTTCGATACCTGGTGGAGATACACGGTGGTTTGGATCCCGCTCTAAACCGTAGGTCCAGTCCCAATTAGCCTATCTGTGCATAAAGTGAACTTAAAACAAAAACTCAAACTCAAGTTTATTAAAGTGGAATCAGAATCGGTATGTGCTTCAACCGGGTATCGAATACGAGTCTCCTTGATTACAAGGTAACAACATTACTACTATGACACCTGGGAGCCCTCACTCATCTGTTGAATCGAGCAGATGTAATAACAATGAATTCACAGTAATAATTATAATGTATTATTAATAAATTGTATTTGATTATTGTTATTTCTACTACTTCACTTTACATCAACGGCATTGTATCTTGTTATAACTTCTGGTGACATTCAGGCGTAGGAGAATAGTTGATGAGGCAAAATCAGGGGCTAGTCATAACAAATTAGTGCAATAACGGCAGATATCCGGATACTATCAATATAATCTTAATATATGCTAGAATCCCAGCGGACAATTAATAACTGGTACCTCAAAAGGTTGGAATTTTGGTCTGCTTGTGTGGGCGGATGTAGCCTGAAGGCGGAAATAGTCGAAATAACGTTGATTCCATTCTCCAGCTCCAACTTTAGATTGGGAGCTGCCAATTGATCTGTATTTATTGACTTCGGGATCCCTTTGGAAATGTACCAAAGAGAATTTGCTTGCTCTTTCCTGGTTCGAATTTAACATTTTTTATTTCATTGAAGGGTACAGAATTCCAGTGCAATTTTCTTGTCCTCAGTGCAATGTTCGTACTTTCATTTTTTTGTACCCAACAAGGCTTTTTTGCTTTACTAGGCACCGGAAACGTGGAAGGAAACATATGTTTTTCGCTATTTTTAGGGTCCTCTCGAGAAAATACATTGTGAAAAGTACTCTCCTCCCACATGTGGAAAAATCTAAATGCCCCAAAGTTCGACAATTTCCGAAATAACGCAAAATTTTCGAACGCCGTAATTCTCTTTTTTCCTTAAAGGTTGGGTCACGGGTATTATATATCGTCAAAAAACTTGTATTTTGTCGTGCTTTGTGGGCCTCCCCGATGTCTCAGTGGTAGCGTTGTCGCCTTGTAATCAACGAGTCCCAGGTTCGATATCCGGTAGAGGCACATAGTAGTTCGGATCCCACTTTAAACTACAGGTTCAATCTCGATTAACCTTTCTGTGCATAAAGTGGACTTAAAACACCATCTCAAATAATCAATCTTCTGTCGTGCTTTGCTCCAAATCTGATCCAACCAACGTCTATAGGGCAGACCGTAGGAGCGAAATTCCGGAAATTGTTCCGCAAGCAGGCAACGCTGCATTGTTATAATTCTTTTTAATCTTGCATGGTTGTAGTAATGTAGTACAGCTGCTACATACAAAATTTTCCATTCATTTACGTCTATTGTGGAAGCCGGCCATAGTGGCGGCCAATTTTTAAAAAAATAAGCGCAAGCAGCTGCTCAACGGCCACCTCGGAACGTGAAAGGCACTGTAGAATCAAGTTCAGGAAGACCGAACGTTTTATCGCTGGGTGGGGTTCCCTTGCCCTGCGAGCCAGAACGCCGTTTGGTGTCGCAACCAAAGCTCCAACTTGTTTCGCAACACCAATGCATCCGATTGCATTATTCGCCCGGAAGAGGAAAACAGCTACAGCGTCGCGTTTGCACTATTTTCGTTCGCGAAGTTTATGAGAGCGACCTCACCGGTTTTATCGCCCACTTGAAGAGAATTAATGGCTTCGAGAGTCCTCCATCACTCACTAATTCCTATTCTGACACTCGCGAGTTACTTCTCAACTCAAGGAGGATCCTTTGTTGGTTCCCTCCCTTCGGCAATTCTTCTAATTAACCCGCGTTTCGGAGAGAATTAAATCATTCTTACGTTTGCGGAATTTTAAGGGGAATTGAAAAAACGGCTGGAGAATGGTATCCCATTGGGAGTAATGGGTCGCACATTGGAACTGCGCAGAAACTAACGGCACAGTTTTTCTCTTTTTCCAAATCTCACAATTATGCTGATAGCCCCTACGTCATTTTAATTGCTCTTTTTATGAGATTGTTCTTGGGTCCAAATCTTTCTTGTCTTTGCGTCGCTTCAGTAAACGATGCCTGAAGAGGAATATTACAACTGAAATATCGTTATGAATTTCTGTTTCTGTAAACACAAAACTCCAATAAAGACATTCACTTGGAACATCTCATTAATTGATGTAAATGCAGAGTGCAAATTAACTGGTGTGGTTGCCAGGGATACCTCTCCTCACAACAAAGATAAATGTTCATTCCTGCCAAGGGTGAATTCAGCCCTCTCTCATTAACAACATAATATTCACATCTGCAACGCATAGACATTTCATAAATGTAAAGTTGTAAGTAAGTAATGTTTTGAGCTTTAAACTATCACAAATGACAAATTTGTAACTGTCAGTAAACACGTAATCATCAAGAACTACGAGGAGAAGTTAGTAAATAGATCACAAACTGATGTGAGAAAGCTGAAAATGGTAGTGAGTAGTTCCTAAAGGTGTCATTAGGTGGCAGCACCATGCAGCTTAATGATATTCAATTAGCAGTCTATAGATACCAGATGCACGCATGGGCAGCTCAGTTTAAATATGGCGGTCGTGCTCGAGGAGTGCACGTTAGAGGAGCAGTGACCTGTTGCCCGTTATTTATGGGCAAAAGTACAGGGTGGGGCACGAAATGATCCACCATTTTGTTGTTGAATAAAAACTACTCCCTTTGTCCCATAATTATTGTCCGTACACCTTTGGTTGTTGTCTCATAATAATTGACCGCTATTCAAACTGTGACATTGGTGTTAACAGAAGAAGAACATGAAACAAGGGAATGAATGAGTCATTCAACTTTACTACTCAAGGATCAGTACAAATTGTGCTTTCCATCTGCCTCTTCGTCTGTCATTTCTGTACCACCATTTTGGCATACCGGATTATAATTATGGGACAGAGGGAGTATATTATAAAGAATATCTCAATGAAACATAAATGACACAAAGGTTACACTTTGGAAAAACGAAATACTGAAATACATGCTCAATATGGCCACCGTTTTGACTTTTAACCTCAGTCAAGCGAAAACTAATATTTCCAATTACCCTACGACACATGAGTTCCGTAATTTCACTGCAAGCCTGAACAATAAGTCTTCGCAGTTCCATTAAATCTTGAGGTTTTTTTTCCGAAAATCTTGTCCTTCAAAAAACCCCAAAGAAAATAATCACAGGGGTTGAGATCTGGGCTATATGCGGGCCAGGATTGTCCACCAGCGAAACTATCAGGAAATCTGTTTGAAATTACACGAAGATTGAAAATGTCGTGCAAAAAATCCAGCACAATATTTGCTGTGTGTGGCCTTGCACCGTCTTGCATAAACCACTGCGTATTGAACGGTAAAGCTGTGGCAAGAAGCTGTGGAATAAAACTATTGCGGAGCATGGTCAAGTAACGTTCACTGTTTACTGTCTCCTCAAAGAAAAAGGGTCCGATCAGACCATGACTGGAGATAGCGGCCCAGACCGTAACCTTCGGTGCATGGCTAACGTTTTCATGAAGCATTCGTAGATTCTCAGCTGCCCAAAAGCGCAAATTTTGTTTGTTAACTTCACCATCCAAATGGAAGTGCGCCTCGTCAGAAAACCACAGTACGTCTTGATATCCCAAGTTGTGTTGCTGCTTTTCTGGTCGATTTACCAGGACTTCTCTGCACAGCGACGCGGACGGCTTCAATATTCTCAGGCGAACGCACAGGTTTACGACGATCACGCTTTGATTTCAGTACTGTTCCTTCCACTAGAAACTTTTCATGCAGTTTGTGTATCGTTTTACTCGAGGGGGCCCACCGAGTTTGGAAATGTACACGAAAGCGCCTGCCTCTGAGTCCCCACAATGCTCTTTGTTTCGGCGAAAAATATCGCAGTTGCTGATCGCTGTTCCGTCGTAAGTCTTTCTTTGTCCGCCATGTTGTACACTCTAGCCCCCTGGTGACAGGTGGATGCACTACGCTTCAGTTTTCATCACACGATATTTCCAATGAATACTGCAACTGCTGTTGGCACACATGACGTCATTCCTCATCTCAGATCTGAAAAAAAACACAAAACAAATGGTGGATCATATCGTGCGCCACCCTGTACATTCTTATTCATAAGAAAATGTTTCCTGTTTGCGGTGAGAAGTGTTTGTCGCGTAATGCGGTGCACAACTGGTCCATAAATTCTTGCAACGACGGTCAAATGTTTTTCGGATGATGAAGATGTTGAACGTGAGGTGCGACTGTGGCTGAGACAGCAGCCTAAAGACTGCTGTCATGCAGCGGGTTTTAGGGAACTGATCAAGTGATGGAATAAGTATATCAATATCGGTGAAGATTATGTTGTAAAATATAAATGGTTTTCAAATCAGTATCTCACGTAGTATATTTTTAATAAACATTTGTGACCTACTTACTGACTTACCCTCGTACTTAAGAATATTTAATGGGTTTGTTATTACTAAGGCTGGGATTTTGGTTGGGTTTTTATACTTCGCTTTTATGCCAGTTTTGGCTAATCGCGAAGATGAAGATGAGTAATGAATTATATGATGAAATTGATGAAGGGACACTCACAAAGAATACCCATGCTCAGGCCGGGATTCCAACCCGGTACCCCTCGCGTAATAGCGCGCTATGCCACAGAGGTCGGCGGCTAGAACTTTGTTGGCCAATAAATTACCCCAAAAAATGTCGTAAAATGCATTTTTGACATTAAAAAACTTCCAAAAATGACCTAAAACCCGAAAATATGACAAAAATATTTTTCTCCTGATATTAAATATGTTATAAATAAAGAATTTAAGCCAGCAAGCTCATGATTTATGACATAGATCGGAAAAAAATATTATCTCCAGATAAAATAAGTTGCACCTAGGCCTATCATATGAGTTCAGTGTTAAATATATATCAGAGACTTCGTGAAAATAATTTAGAACAAAATTAAAGTTGAGTAGCCATAAATATAATTAAGTAAATATGTACAAATTGTAACTAAATAACAATACGCACAAATTTCATATTTTTTTGTGTGATAATCTCTTAAGCACGAAACTTTGCGTAGTGCCAGACTCAAAGTCACATGTCTCATTCTCTGTGTTTTCACATGGATGAACCGTTGTCTCCATTCACTTTAACGAACATGTAGTTTTGAGTGAACTTTAGATTAACTCAAAGCACAGCAACATCAACAAAACATTAAGCAGTTCTCTCCCTCGATCCTAAAACACAACTAACAAAACGTGAGTCCCAAGGTTCTCGGCGGGACGTTGCCTGATAAGCAGTAACATTTTCGTACTCTTGGTTACACTGCAGTAGAACTCGGATGAAGCTCGTGTATGAAAGCATGAAAACATGCCCGCACCAGTTAACGAATGGGATCCCTTAGGCGTGACGTCATGTTAGCACTATCGAAGTAATATCTGACATATATGGGGTCGTATGCAAGTAGCTGTATGCAAAGGACAATGTTGCAAACTCATAATTGTTTTCAATGCGATCATAGGATGATCGCAATGATCTTCACAGGTAAGGTGATCAGATTTTTAAAACAGAATAGATGATACTCCTGCTAAATGTAGAAAAAATTGATAAGTCTGCAGACGCTCCAGCGTGTGCAATTCCTGCCGATAATGGCGGATGTACGGTTCACCCAGCTCCTGCAACACTTTCTACAATTCTTCCTGATAATACTAACTAACTAACTAACTCTCTAGCCTTCTTAAACACGAAGATTCGTGGCTGTAGCAACACAGGCCTTCCATCTGTCCCTATCTTGAGCAAGATCTATATACTCTTTTCCATCCCTACCGATTTCCTTTAGGTCCATCTCAACGTTGGCCCTCCATCTTCGTCTTGGTCTTCCTACAGGTCTCTTACCATCAGGTTTCCCAACAAGAATCCTGTAAACTCCTCTTTCCTCTCCTATCCGTACCACATGGCCTGCCCACCTAAGTCTTCTTGATTTAATCATTCTAATAATACCTGGACATGAATACAAATTATGTAACCTTCTCCACTCACCTGTCTCCTCATCCCTTTTAGATCCAAATATTTTCCTAAGCATCTTATTTTCAAATACTCTCAATTTATGTTCCTCTTTCAATGTAAGGGACCAAGTTTCACACCCATATAATACCACAGGCGAAATTACTGTTTTGTATATTTTAACTTTTAGTTTCTTAGATATTAAACGAGAAGACAAAAGTTTATGAAGAGAGAAGTAACATGCACTACCTGAATTAAACCTACTTTATATTTCCTCTTTAATATAATTTTCACTTGTTAATATTACTCCTAAGTAACTCTTTATGACAATAGAAGATTTAATGATGGTGGAGTCCCTCACCTACGGGACGCACGCAGGTTCGAGCCTCCTGAGGGAAGCGTAACAACTTCTCCTGAGATTTCGGCCCGTGTATGGGACCGGTGGCCACCCACCATCGTGAGGAGATTCCGGAGCTACGAATGAGTATCGTAACCCGGTCATGAAAACCTACAACAACGACTGGGGGTTCGTCGTGCTGCCCACACGTCACCCCGTAACTGAGTGCATGATCTCCCACCTCAGGTGAGTGAGTGAGTAGGATAATATTGAAGTGAATCCGGCAATCGATGGGTAGGCCCGAGCCCTCAATGGGCCACGGGTTATTATTCATGATGGTGGAAGTTGTCAAAATCTTAATATTTTTCAGTCGCTATGTCTGCAACAAAACCGAACATTTTTCATATTTTCCTGAAAGTAAAACGGGACAAAACAGAACGAAAAATGTACATATTTTAATATAAACACTATTTCTGAAACTGTAGAATCTACTTGAAAGCACTACACGTTACCTAAGTGCGTGTTCAAAACAACCCTGTCGTTAGTTTATTCTTACCAAAGCTAGTTCATGAGCCAGGACCTCAAATTTAGGCCATCGGTATCACTCGGGCGGATGGATTCTCATATGATTTTTTTTTCAAGGTGTGGATGCCTGGAACTGGAAAACATGTGATAGCATCTCATAACTCTTTGCGTTTTATATAATATTATTGAATTAGTAACCATAGCCGAAAAATAATGTTTTTTTCATTTTTCTTATAAAAATCATATAAATTGATCACAATATCGGCATAAATAAATTTAATTTCATCACACTTATTAAATTCAATATTATTTTATAATAATTATAACTATTAAGTGTAATAATATTAATATAATTCTTATAATAATAATAAAACTTTATTATATTGCTTATATACTGACATAGATTAAATGCATAAGTTTTACTTACAATTTTCAATAATAATAGTGGCTAAATCTTAAATATGCATGTATGTTATAATTTAACATAAACAAAATTTTCTTATTTACATTCATCATCATAATAAATAAATAAATAAAACATCAACTCAAAATCACTTCATTTCTAAATTGCATATCTCAAGTGATTTATTCATTGTATGTATTTAAAGGATATCCTTGCTGTCCAACAAATAAAATAATTACTACTGCACATACACAAACACATGTTGAAAATCACATGATGATAAACAAAATTCATTCATGACTGAACACAAATGACACCATTGTTTCCCTTGATGTGCAAGAACAGACTAATCTTATTGCTGCTACAGCTAGCAAGTTCAATGAAACTGGAAGTTGAGTAGACATTCGGGGGAAGAAAGGAATGCAGCTTGACAGGGAGAAGTTCGAACTAAGATTATGTGCATGGAAAATCCCAATTTGCAGCGTCTTCCTGATGTGATCGAAGATAAAACGTTCTTCAGCTGCAAGTGGTAGGAAACTTTAGGCAAACGTTTCGTTACAAATCGACAGTTTGCGCGCAAAACCTCGATTGCCGTTTTTTGCGTGTTTTCTACTTATTTTGATGATATTTCACGGTTATTTAGCGAAAAAGCGTCCATTTCGTGGAAAAGCACACATTTCGCATTGCTTCGCGAATAAAACTCATGCATATTTCATCATTGGGGGTGTAGTTACGTGCAGAATGTTCAAAATTGCATCTTTTTTCCACATTTCGCGATTTCGGGCATCGCGAAAATTCAATGTTCCTAGCTATGCTCTACATGTTCTTGCACGATTCTACTGTTTCTAAGTAGCTTGCCTTTTACGTCTCTTTTTGTTTTAGCTTGTGTTAAGAGAGGTTCGACTTTTTCACTTTGTAACAATAGAAAGGTGGAGTTTCAGACAGCACAGAAAATCGTAAAATGATAATTTTTAATATTTTGAGGTTTACTATTAGAAATTACAATTACAGTAATTCTGTTGTAAATTAATAATAATGATGATAATAATTAAGATTATAACAATAACACTAATTAAAATATGTGAATATTTTAACAATTTAATTGACAAGTTGGATGGTCTTTAACACCATTACTCGATTCAATTCGCTATTTGCCCATCATTAATGCCGATATGTCGAAATTGTCAACTGAAGTGCACAGCTGTGAGAAAAACAGTAGCAGTCCAAGAGTTCATTGAGGAACGTGGGCAATTCTCACAATGCCTCTAAAGTGCGATTTATCTGAATCCATGGCGTGGAGAGCCATAGGAAGGAAGGAAGCTGGACAGACAGCGAGAGGTATCTGTAGCCCTTGGAGTCTCAAAATGCCATTTCTCGGCTGTATATTAGGTTCCAAACTACGGTAAATGTGCGATAAAGGCAAGGTCAAGGCCGTCCGCGAGCAACAACAGCAAGAAACAACAGGTACCTCTTGTTAACAACCGATTGGAACAGACCACAGAATGCAACGTAACATGCCATTTTCACAGAAATAGGACGCAGATGTCATCTCAAACTGTCTCCAATCGCCTTCTTAAAGATGGCCTCTATGTATATAGACTCATGGTGTGTGTTCCATCACCGTACAGCTTGAGTCCGTAGAAACTTGGCTGAGGAACATCCCAATTGGGGCCACAACGAATGGGGTTGAGCAGTATTCTTCGATGCGTCGTGATTCAGCCCCCAGCCTTACAATAGACGTGCCTAATCTGGAGGGAATGTGGAACAAACTATGACCCTGCTTTTGTGCAAGAAACATTCTAAAATGTAGGCGGTGGCCTGATGGTATGGGATGGAATCAAAATTGTGGGACGTACGGACCTCCACGTCATCCAAAATGGCAGTTTGAAGGCCCTTAGATATGGGAACGAGAACCTCAGACCTCTTGCCATGCCGTGCGCAGATGCAATAGGTGATCGTTTCCTTTTCATTGGCGATAATGCTCGTCCTCGCAGAGTTCTGTCAGTGCATAACGTGCCGGAGGACGAGGTAATAGAGAGTATGGAGTGGCCAGCGTAATTACTGGACTTAAATCCCGTAGAGAATGTCTGGGATGCATTTGGCAGACGCCTCGTAGTTAGGATGGCACCTCGTTCAACTCTTCCAGAGCTGAAATTGTCCAAAGTGAAGAATGGTGAGGAATCCCCCAAGCTCTCATCGATCACCTCATCGAATTTTACCACATAGATGTGCAGCGGTGTTGTCCATTCGAGATCACACACCATACTAGGGCTGAGTTACTGCTGTGACCCTGTCCGTTTCTGACTGATCTATTGATACACATATTGCTCTATAGTGACGTACGTCATGTGAGCATTGGTTCAAGCGACTGTAGGGTCTTTCTGTTACCTGTACTAATCCATAATATACTGTAGGTGTTCTCTGAATGTTCTTTCAGTTGCATAAACATCGGCTGAACATGGTTTTCGTCTAGTTCTTTCTGTTCCTCTCTTGATCCAAGAAGAAGGCTGTGGATAGTAATGGCAGGTCAATTATCAGACAAGGCACTATTTGGTCTAATTACTGTGACACCACAGAATCGAAACCTTTAATGGACTATCTCTTAGAACCATTCACACGGTCATTAGAAAAATGTTATTTCTCCTGAGGAAATATCTGGAAATTCAGCCACGGCGATTGATAATAATATCTGGACATCAATACAAATTATGTAGTTCTAAATTATGTAACCTTCTCTACTCATCTGTTTCCTCATCCCTTTTAGGTCCAAATATTTTCCTAAGGATCTTATTTTCAAATACTCTCAATTTATGTTCCTCTTTCAATGTAAGGGACCAAGATTCACACCCATATAATACTAAAGGCAAAATTACTGTTTTGTATATTTTAACTTTTAGTTTCTTAGATATTAAACGAGAAGATAAAAGTTTATGAAGTGAAAAGTAATACGCATTTCCTGAATTAAGCCTGCTTTTTATTTCATCTTTAATATAATTTTCACACGTTAATATTACTCCTAAGTATTTGAATTTGGAAACTGGTTCAAACGAGATGTTATCAATTATTAGATTTTGATTATTACCTAACACTTGGTTTCGGCCTGTAAGCATATATTTAGTTTTCTCTTTGTTAACTTCCAAACCTATCGCAATTGAAAGCCACCTGCTAGAAAGTTCCAAACAACTTTCTAAATAGTCTGGAGGGAGTAATGTTTGTGTATATATCATGCCCTGTTTTTGTATTTTGTTACTTTTTACTTGATACAGAGTCTGGAGAAGACCTTGGTAGAAGGTTGAAACGTTACGTTTAGTTTATGTTTTTAATAAAATAAATTACTGCCTTGGTCAGCATATTTAGTTTTTCATACTTGTGTATGTGTACAGTATATACAAATGAAGTAGTTTATCAATTTATAGCTCTTTTGTATGTTGTTTCCTCTCATGATGAAAAAGTGTGTGCCAATTTTTTTTTTACCGCTGGTATATACCGCTGATCTAACATTTTATTTACCGCTCTCCTCAGTTTTTATTTATCATAAATTTGTCTCCCTAAGCATAGCATACTACTGGATTGACACATAGCAAAATATATTGTTCTGTTACTGCACTCTGAAGACGTAGGGTAAGTGAACCTATCTGCAGATTCTTCATTCCAATTGTGTTGAAACGCATTGCTTCATCAACGACAGAAATGTTTGAAAGATCTAAATATGAATATCGGAGTTTTAAACTTGTATTAATTTCTATGCTATACACATTACAAATATGAACCATATATGAAATGAAAGAGTAACTCACCAAGTTTCGATTCTACGCATGCGCAAAATTTGTTTCCTAACTCTGCCGCTTGGCGGAGCCATTCGTAAAGATGCCGACTCCCGAGGGTAAGTCTTTTTGTGTGTTGGAACTCGCAAGGTCTAATTCAGTTGTTACAGTTCAACGGGTATATTGGTAAATATTTGGAAGTGACCCCCTGTCTGACAACAACATTCGTAGGTGGTATAACCAGTTTAAGACGACAGGATGCTTGTGTAAAAGTAAAAGTTCCGGATGGCAGCGTGTATCAGGCGAGAAGGTGGAAAGTGTCAGAACGGCTTTCAGTCGCAGTCCTAGAAAATTAGTGCAGC
The DNA here is from genome assembly GCF_977018435.1 of Lepisma saccharinum. Taxonomy (NCBI): domain Eukaryota; kingdom Metazoa; phylum Arthropoda; class Insecta; order Zygentoma; family Lepismatidae; genus Lepisma; species Lepisma saccharinum. Next base: position 39,186,818 of record NC_139245.1, read on the forward strand.
GGGCAAGTCAAGAACTAGCAATGTCAACAATGACAGTGTGGAAAGTGTCAGGAAAATACCCCAAATGAGACCGTACAGTCTGCAGCTGTTACAGGCCCTAAAGCCTGCAGATCATTTGGCTCGTAGGAACTTCTGCACACAAATTCTTAATCGAGAAGATGACGATTTTCTTAGTCGTGTGATTTTCAGCGATGAATCCACATTTCATCTAAGCGGAAAAGGGAACACACATAACACACAGACGGGGGGTCACGTCAAAATCTTCGCCGATATGCCCGTTGAACTGTAACAACTGAATTAGACCTCGCGAGTTTCAACACACAAAAAGACTTACGCTCTGGAGTCGCCATCTTTATGAATGGCTCCGCCAAGCAGCAGAGTTAGGAAACAAATTTTGCGCATGCTTAGAATCGAAACTTGGTGAGTTACTCTTTCATTTCATATATGGTTCATATTTGTAATGTGTATAGCATAGAAAATATACAAGTTTAAAACTCCGATATTCATTTTACTTAAATCGCAAGGTTCTCAATCGTAAAGTTCACTATCTTTAGAAGCATCTCGGTGTACGCAGACCGGTCGGACATCAACGCCATTTGGTGAGTAGCGGCAGAAATTGTAAGTTCTTGCAATGACATGCGAACTGGTCGGGTGCCGAGACTGGAAGGATTCTGGCGTGCTATGGTAACCCTTATTCCTTATTAGACAATCTTCTTTTACACGTTATGATATTTGAATAATCTAATTTCGCTTGATTATTTTCCATGAATTAATGACATATGAGGAGTCGAGGCGTGGATTCTCAACACAATCTCTTTTCACCGTAGAGAAAATGATTCCCTAAAACTCTATGTTTCTAGACATAAAAAATTCCCTTAACATGTGAGGATTGCGTAGCGTAGTCGGCTTGTATTCAAGTGGTTCCAGGTTCGATACCCGGGACATAGTTAATATCGTTGCATAGTTTAACTAATGAATGTAATTTTAATGATTCCGTTTCTAAAAATATTTTATATGGTGGACGCAACTGTAATTTATAATCATTATCTATATTTATGCAGAATATGATATAAATTAACATAACAAAACACTTGCGACTTTTAAATTTTAACGAAAGAATATTGTAAATATTATGGTAACGTCTAACAGTGTATATTACTAATAATTTTTCAATGTTTTATTGCCTCTGTCAAAATTTCATTGAATACTAAGTGTCAGGAGAGAAAATTAAATGTTTATGTCAAGTGCTTACGCAAACGTTTGAGAATTCTCCATCCAGAACCTAATACGAGGAATGTGTGTGTATATGTATATATCGAGAGACACAGATGTTGTAGACAGAAATAATAAGAGAATGCAAACCCTACTCTCCATTCATTCCATCTTCTGTGTGTAGAGAAAAAGAGAGAACGTAACCTAAATATACGTATATATAGCCTATATATAACTGCATTTTTCCTTTCACATTTTGCATAATTTTAATCTAGCCAGCGACGGCCGGTCGCCTTACACACTCGCTTTTGATTCTCATTAAAATATGAATTAATTCCATTCCTGGTCTTCCCAGATAACATTCCTCCGGCATTAGAACGAAGAGCATGGCACAGAGGAACAAACTAGTAACACTTGCAAGGTTTCCAACAAGGAAAATAAATTCTACTAATCCTCTTTGCGTATTTTTCATCCCCTCCCACTACTCCCTCCGCCGTTCCGTTCTTTGTCTTCGGAATTAAAACGCTAAGGTTATTAGACGAGTCTGGAGAAAGCTGTTCAAAAAGGGAGCCCCTCTGTCAAGAATAAAAGGGAAACGGAGGGAAATTTGCAAATCTGAGCTTCATCCTCTTATTGATGTTCCTTTTAAGGTAAAATAACTCTCGGTGCTCTTTCTACACGAAATATTTTTGTTGGTCCCTAGTTCCTCTGTCGTGTAGCGGAGAACTGCTACAAAGGCGTTACGTTTCTATGCACTGAGCTCGGAACGGCCTCCGTTTTTGTAAAATGAAAACCGAAAGGCTTTTCCAAAAGAAAAACTTCTGCAAGTGTGGTTGTATCGGTGATGCTCAAAACATCTCGATAATTTGCGACCTCCATGAAAGGGTGGTTCGCACAGGGGTCCCGAGTTCGAATCCCGGTGTAGGAATAGGTGTTCTTTGTTAGTGTTGCCACACTACCAAAACAACAAATCCACAATTCTAACTTTTTCATTACTTTCTTTTTTTGTTTTTCTTATCCTTTATTTATTCGACCCCTACTTAGGTACGTAAAGCTGTAAACTAGCGATTAAGAAAGTAAATATTTATTAAATTAAAAAAACAACTTCCAAAAGGCCAGTTAAGATGAAAACTGAAGCTGTATTTAACAAGACAATTGTACTTGCTTTATCTATTAATGACTACATTTGGATAATTAGCGAGGCTCTGGTATCTGGACTCCTCAAGGCCAGTGTAATCCTCTGTGGGATTCATTCATCCTCATCTTTGCAATTATCCAAAGGGACAGAAAAGTGAAGTAAAATAATCTAAATCAACCAATCAGTCATTGTGATAGCTAAAATTCTTGACCACAAGTATACACTCTGTAAAGAAAAAATAGCGACACTTGCTCGGATATGGTTTTCACAAAATTCATTAACCCCCAGTTCTATTTTATTTTCATTTTATTTTTTTTATGTTTTAATGCAAGACGCTCCCTCTGGTGCTACTCTGTTGCATGGAGGCCGATGAGTGCTTCGTGCGATACGAACTTCCCGCTTGCACAATGCACCTCAAAAGCATTGATACATAAAAAAATAAATTAAAATAGAAAAGAACTGGGGATGTTGGATAAATGTCGTCGTTTTTGCAAAACCACCTCCCGTTTTTCCACGATGATAGGAGGGAGTGAGAGAGGCATCACATGACGAGAGGTTTTCCATCGAACGAACACGACCGACGATGCCTCCTTCCTCTCTCACTCCCTCCTATCCGCTCCCTTCCAACGCTTCAGCACCCCTGCTCGTTCTACAGTTTACTAATGCATTCGAGAACGCTCCTTCACAATCACGGCTGGTGGACAAATCCTGCTTTTCTTTCTGTTTTAATTCACTTAATAATCTTGTGAAAACCATATCCGAGCAAGTGTCGCTATTTTTTCTTTACAGAGTGTATTTTCTTGACTTTGTATTGACTTCTTGACCTACTTATTGATTTCTTTACTTTTCTTGACTTTCTTGACTAGCCGACACCCTGTCTTATCAATTTCATCATGTCATCACTCATCCTCATCTTCGCCATTAGCCAAAAGTGGCATAAAATAAACCAAACTAATCAACACATATACATACTATAGGTACTTGTATTTCGATACGAATCTTGACTTCGACACCCCTTGACGAGTAATGTGCAACATTTAGGCGCCAAAGCTGAAAACATTATCTCCAAATTTGATTCTATAGCGAGAAATATTTTTGTTTTCTCATCATCTTGTGTATTTATCAGTTATTATCTTCGTTGCGGTTATCAGGAAAGTAGAAAGGTGGCACAAAATACCGTGCGTTCATTTCGATCTTCAGCCGCGAGATCGGGAGAAGCGTGGCGGGCGGCGCTGACGGAGATGTCGACATTTGCGGCGTGTAATGCCCGCTTATTTTTATGGACATATGCAGATATTTATATAAATATTGCAAAACGAGCACTAACCTGTGTTATAAGAGTCCGGTTTTATTTTTAGTAGCTTAGTGGTTGTATGTGCTGATGATTTTGACACACCCATCACCTGTGAAACTCGGCGTAGAGGTTTGTTTGGAGAACGTTCTAACGCTGCACCAATTTTTATCGAGTTTTGCTTCGGTTAGAATCCGTCGTATTTGCTTAGGTGTTTTAAAATTTAACGATCCAGTTTCTCGTAAATCGTAATTTAAGGACAAGATGTCTAACCGTATCTCTATGTGGAGGTGAAACGCCTGGGAATTTCTGTACAAATTGTCTACACACGTCTCGACACGAGTCTGTTTTCACGCAAGTGTCATACATAAAAATTCTTTGTTCTAACGTAAACCTTGCGGCTGGCATTTCAATCGTCTCACTGACACAACACACATACACTATGCAATAACACAAACAACGGCAAGTAACCAAGAATAACACTCTTGCGCATAGTACGAAATTAACACGCTCTTGGTTTACATCTGCTCCCCACTATATTCACAGCTCTTGTCTTCATCTAGTCGCGAATGAACAAGAAACTCGAGCTCGGAGATTTCGGATTGCAAGGAACATCACGAAAACCATTGACTTTTAACGGTTTCGTCTGCAGCGTAATCTTGATACAGTGTTGCACATTCGAAACCTCCAAACGATCCCCATCGAAACAAAACTCTTTCATGGATATAAACTTAAGCAGGACGTTACTGGTCAAAACTATGATTAAAATGCTTTATTATCTGTGGCTCTTAACATCGTTTCTAAAGCGTATTTATTTGTGTATATAAGGGCAGAACTTGGTTGAATTACAGAAAAACTTTTGCGTGTTATAACATAGGTTAGTGCTCATTTTGCAATATTTATATAAATGTCTTCATATGTCCATATAAATAAGCGGGCATTACAGGCCGCAAATGTCGGCTTCTCCGTCAGCGCCGCCCGCCACGCTTCTCCCGATCTCTCGGCTGAAGATCGAAATGAACGCACGGTATCTAAAACACAATAAAATCACAACAATTTGCTTGGTCAAAGAAATATAAATTAGTCACCGAAAGCGAAAACACAGCGGGGATAAGACTCGATACGGTGACCACTAACTAACTAACTAACTCTCTAGCCTTCTTAAACCCGAAGGTTCATGGCTGCAGCAACACAGGCCTTCCACCTGTCCCTATCTTGAGCAAGATCTATATACTCTTTTTCATCTCTACCGATTTCCTTTAGGTCCATCTCAACGTTGTCCCTCCATCTTCGTCATGGCCTTCTTATAGGTATCTTACCATCAGGTAAGATACGGTGACCACATGCCACAAATGGTGGCAGTGAGAGAGCCCTTGCTCCGTGAAGTTTAGTTAATTTTCTATCTGAAATCCATATTGTTATATCCCAGCTTCTATGTGTTTAAATAACTTACGTAAGATGAAAACATACACTAATCTTTTGTTTTTTAAAAAAAGAGAGAGAGAATGCGTGACATTTATGAACGTCCTATTTGGTTTGTTTAATCTGAAAAATTGATATATATGGAGTACTTATTGTAACATTAGAGAATACGTTAATAATATTGATGAATGTACAATTCAATCTTAACTTGTTCAGCCTAATTGACTGCACAGTTGTTTGAAAAATCATTACGCATTAAAACCTTTAAATACACACACGTTCAGGTGAAGAACGAAAGTGTATAAATACGAATACACCAAAGTTAACTAGCATAACCCACTCTAAACACCTGGATGATAACAACACCAAACCTAAATGGCCTAACTTACTAATGAAAACCTATAGGAAGGGATTTACGATCACAATGAAAATGAAACCAGTTGAGAGTATTAAGGATAGTAGCTTACATTAATTACTCAAAACCAAAGCGAGAAAAAAAAAAAGACCATGCTAGGCCTCGTGCATTAATTTATATACCTTTTCGGTAGACAAGCCAGGTAATGATACAAATCAAGAGGCAATACACGATACAAAATTGATTTCTGGATAAAGCGTGAGTTATAGAAATTTCCTATCAAGAATTGAATTTGCTGTTGTTGCTATTGGGACTAAAATATGTTTCGAGAGAATTATAGAGTATTAAAATATGTCATACCAGCACCTGTGAACTCACTCACCCGTTCGCAATGTCTTATCCTGGTGACAGTTCCAAATGAATAATAATAAAATTAGTGAGAAAATAAAGAACTATATCAATCAACATAGTGATTCGCAAAAAACTAGAGCGGGGGGGATGTGTAATGTACATTTTCCCCGTCACTTATAGTGCAATTAGGTTTCACTTACTTTCTTCCATAAGTTTTGACTCTCGAATTATTAATATATTCTAATTACTTAATTGCCATTAAAGATAAGATTTTTTTCATTAGAGCACACAACAATTCTGCTCCAGTTGAGGGTAATTTATTTATTTTTTTTATTTACGATTTTTTTCACATGACAAAGTTAAGGCCCTATGTTTTCTCTTCCACTTAACCATTAATTCCAGCATTCATTATTTTAATTTACCAATACAATGTAAAATGAAAAATAAATTTAAAAAACATAGTTCGTAGACACACACAACACAACATAAAACAACATTCTGCAGCTGAACAATTCACCGAGCCGAGACAACAGCAAACTGTTTTCCACTTCAGTTTTCATGGCATAGTGCTGATACTTTACATGTATTGGAGTGTTCACAAGAAACTTGTATGTAGGTGAGGTTAACATTTAGTTTGAATTTCCCAATAAAAATGAGATCAAGTTTTCAGTGTCACTAGTTCGATAGCTCTTCCTTTGTATGAGTTCGGGTGTTCTTAGAATGTAAATACGCGTATATGTACTAAGTGTTCCTAAATTTTGTTTAAATGTTATCATAAGATTTTATGACTTAGGTTAGAATCAATGTTCAAAGGTTTTAAGGTATTTAGGACAGAAAGGTAATAGGTTACTATACTAACTATTTGGCATACCCAAAAAACTTACATCTCGAAATGAAATGACAAATACGTCACTGAGTTCCTTCTTATTTTTTTCTTTCCATCTTTATTTCTCTCTCTTTCGTTCGCTCCTTCTTAATTTTTATGTTCTTTCTTTCTCTCCTTCTCCTTTTCGTTCTTTCTTTCCTTCATTCTTTCTTTTTTATTCTCTTTCTATCCTTCCATCTTTCTTTTTCTTTCATTCTTTCTTTTCTTCTCTCTTTCTTTCTTTCTTTCCTTCGTTCTTTCGTTCCTTCTTTCGTTCTTTCTTCCCATCCAGCCTTCTTTCTGTCTTTCTTTCTTTCTCTTTTTCGTTCTTTCTTTCTTTCTCTTTCTCCTTTCTTTTTTCCTTCATTCTTTCTTTTTCTCTTCCCTTTCTTTTCTCCTTCATTTTTTCTTTCCTTCTCTCCTTCTTTCCTTCCTTCTATCTTTCATTCCTTCTCTCCTTCCTTCCTTTTTCTTTATTTCCTTCGTTCTTTCTTTCTCTCTTTCTTTTTCATTCTTCTTTCCTTCCTTCTCTCCATATCTCTCTTTCTTTCTTTCTGATGGCTCCTAGACTACCTGAACAGAAGGGTTACGACAACCACTGTGGTGGTAAACCGCAACGGACAATCAACGAAGTTCGGTAGACTTCCTCACAAGGAAAACAGAATTGCAGACAGGTTTTAATCCAGGAAACCGTTTGTCTGCGGTCACCAGTTCATCCGATTAACAATGGATGACTCTAAATTCACCTGGGGAAAAAGTTTTTCCTCATTTAACTTCCTTGTTTTGTTCCAGTTGTATAATTAGATAAACAACCAACCCAAAAGCCCAGTAACGACGGACTGACTATCTGGTAGTTCTCCCAAATGCCAGAAAATCCTGTCCTCCACAGAAAAACCTTTTCTAATCATGTAAGATAAATGTATCATAGATATGTAAACATTATTCAATTTTCAATTTAAGACAAAATATAATCATAAAAATTGCATTACTTGCGAAAACATTTTATAATTTGAAGTGGTCGTTTAAACTGATGAAAAATCAGTAATGCCAACAATGGAACAGTTTTCTTCGGGAAGGAAATTTCGGAGAGAAAATGAATGTATGTAATTTTCATGTAATTTCAATGTTTTCTTCTGATTGGTTAAATTACGTTATTTTACGTCGATTTTCTTCTAACTTCGGCTAATCGCTACGATGATTGATTGATTGATTTGCTTTATCTTACTTCGCTTTTTGTGCCACTTTTGGCTAATTTACGAAGATGGGGATGAGTGATGACATGATGAAGGGACACTCACAAAGAACAGGCCGGGATTCGAACTCGGGATCCCTGGCGTTGTAGCGCGATGTGCTAACCACACCGCCACGAGGGCGGGTGATGAGTGATGATGTTATGAAAGTGATGAAGGGATACTTACAATGAACACCTATGTCCAGGCCGGGATTTGAACACAGGAACCCGGATGTCGTAGCGCGTTGTGCTAATCTCTCCGCCACGTAGGTTGGCTAATGCTTTCTTCTGTTTTTGTTAATGAAAGTGTCAGCGCATCTCATGTATGAACACTTAGATAGCCTCCCCGGTGGCGTAGCGGTAACCTCGTCGACTTGTAATCAAGGTGTCTAGGGTTCGATACACGGTGGAGGCTCACGATGGTTTGAATCCCACTTTAAACTGTAGGTCCATTCCCAAGTAGCCGATCTGTACATAAGAAAGTGGACTTAAAACAAAAACAAAAGGTAGATACAGCAATGGATGGCACCCTCCCCCCTTCACACACACACACACACACACTAACACACACACTAACACACACACACACAGACTAAGTTTAATTCCCACACTGCAACGGGACATTGATCTCCACCCAGTGTGTCTACACTCCGTCCCGAGAATCTTTGGAGCAAGGAAACGAAAAGAAATGTCTGCGCAAGTAGTGACAAGAAAAGACTCGACCAATGAACGAGTGAGAGGGGAAGCTAACAGCCGTTTGCAGCAGCGTGCACTGATTTGCTCCCCTTCTCTGCATTTACGTGCAGGCTTGTTCCACAAATTTCCAAGACAGATTGTAGCCCTGGTGAATTAAGTGTAAACGAATATCGTTGATAAAAACGATTGAAAAATCGAATCAACCACACTGTGGTTAAAATTTTCGTATATCGTCCGAGAAAAATCTTAATGTCGAGGAACTTGGATTGCAAACAATGGAAGCTCAAGGAGAGAACAATACGCTGAATGCAAATGAGCAAAAAAATATAACTTGGCGTAATGTCTCTTGTTCTGTAGTTTACGGAGGTAGGAAATTTTCTCACTAGAAGTTTCATCACGCTCCAGAAGCCCTCGAGAGTTCGAAGCAAAACTTTTGCTCCCGTGGGAACCCTCGTCAGATCCAGCTTCCGTGTAACTTCCTTCGTTTAACGTAATAGACAGGGAAGTGCCGCCGTGGTAAAGAAGGCAGAAAAGGCAACGTAAACTACTGCCATGCTTGGAAATCTTGTTAAATATCTTAATGATGGCAAGAATGGTTGTGTGTTTATCAAGTTACCAACTTCGCTACTTGACAATTCGGTTCTCTTTTTCTTTTACTTATCTTGATTAAACCAAAAAAGTTTTTTTTTTCATGAGAAAAATGGCGAGAAATTTATAAAATATTTAGCGGCAATGACTGTGCTTCCACCAGTAACCAAAACGAATAATCTATTCGCGGAATAAACAGAAAAATTTACTAACTAGTTCCGGCGGTTAGAAACCCGTAAAAAAATAATCAGGAGAATCAATAATAAATTTAAGTAATAACTCTCGCTAAGAGCTGAAAGCCTCCCTGATGGTGTAGTGGAAAGCTCGACTGGCGGCGTCCACGGCACGTAAGTGCTCCTGGGAACACTCACGTGACCAGGACGCCGCCCGCCATTGGCTGCGGTCTCCAAATGAGATGGCGGCGACTGGCCGCATCTGCTTTATTATATTCCGAGTATACAAAAGTACAGCAAAAGGTACAATGTTTTAACGTCACTTGCCCCAAATACAGAAGGTCAGTGATATGGCATACCTTGCGTTGAACACAATGAACTACAGCCATATTATCACAGTAAATAAACACTTTAAAATCATGCAAAAAAAGTCATAGAAACTTTTATTATATTATTATTATTATTATTTTTATTATTATTTCTGCTGCTACTACTATATATATTAATTTAAAAAAATACATACATTTATAATTTTCATATTCTGTATATCCATACATATTTGCATAACTGTATACTTAACATATTAAATCATGAAGGTCTAAAAGCTTCAGTTTATAGTTAGATATTAGACTGAAAGCTTAAATGTAACCCTACTTCAATAATAATAATAATAATAACTGTTGCTGTAACTTACGGCCTGTAAGTCACAGAAAACAATATTCTTTGTTGTAAAATATCACAACAATTTCACCCTTCGAATTACATTAACTATTTCCAGAAATCTCAGGGGGGAGCCCTGCGGGAGCCCTTTGTCGTCGCCTTGTTATCAAGGGGTTTCAGGTTCGATAGCAGGTGCAGGCATATTGTGGTTCTGATCCCAATTAGCGTGCCTGTGCATAAAGAGATGATCAATTCATAGCATTTCAATCAATTTTCTGGCAGTCTTGGGCTAATCACGGCAATGAATATGAATGCGTATTATATAGTATCAATTAACACCCACAAAGACTACTCAACTATCGAGGCTTCTCAAATCAAGCAGCAAAATCTAATTCACTGACAAAAATATCAAGAATATAGGCTCGTCTTCTAAAACTCAAAGATTCCAAAATCAGTGTACTATATTAAAACAGAAGTTTATCCAATCTTCTCTTAGAATACAGCGTACACAATTGCTAGACGGGCAGCAATACAATTTTATAAACATTGCACCATACAAAGAAAAAACACTGTTAGTACCGTTTTTGGCAAAACTAGTGTTTTTGACGAATTGTAAGAAATATTACTAACGACATAATAAAAATTATGACAAGTTGCCATAGTAAGAGTTCCACTCTTCACCAGCGGGGTCACCATGTCAGGGAATTATTTAATTAACTAGCTGGTTACCCAGCGTTGCCCGGGTATTTATTTATCTCAATCTTGTATTAGACAGGAAAATAATGAATTCTAACTATAGTGTAAAATGTAACTAATTTTAGATGTGATCGTGAATGTCACCAATTAACTTAGCAACTCTGAAAACTATGGATTCGGCACTAATTTAGGTCATTTGTGGCATTTCATTTTTCACCCCCTCTCTCCTCTCCCCTCACGCCGATAGGTGCTGAACTTGAAGTTGAACCGCATTGGGGGCGTCCCGAAAACAATGGATTCCACACTAATATCGGTTGTTTTCCTAACACAGCCTGAATGTTAGACAACCCGAGAAACACGATCGTTGTGCGGGATTGCATAGAGTCACGGATGTCTGTCTGTGCTGAATTTAATATTGGTCGTTTTGGATTATTTTTACATGTCACCCCTCCCCAACCCACCACCAGGGGTGCCAGGGGTGTCTTACCCCAAAAGTATTCTTTCCAGATTGCAAGTGATACGTGTACCAAGTTTGGTTGAAATTGTTCCAAGCGTTCGAGAGTTATACCGGAACAAACAAACATACACACCCACCCACCCACCCACATACATCCATTTATATATGTATGTAAATTAAAATGTTGGGGTTTGTAATGATTATTAGGGCTCGGATTTTTAGGTAAATAAATATTTTTCTGCGAGTAGATATGACCTCGTAAGTGAGTTACAAATTCCGATCAAGGTAACTGAAGCCTATATACCAAATTTTATTTCACATAAAAACACATATTTTCTATTTTTTTTATGTAAATACATATTTCTTAATATTCGCTCATTAATGCATAAAATGCCTGTTTTGTCACAGAAATTCCACATAAAATTTCATATCTACTCATATGTTCTTATTTTTTTTAAAGATTTCCCGGAAAGAAATCAAAAGTCATTTTTTTTCGTAGTCGCTATACTTATTTTCGCATCTTACAGAGGGAAAAATTTCTGTAAACTTAATGCACCAAAGGAATTAGAAAATTCCAGCATGTCATGGCAAAAATATTCTGGCTTTAACATGATGTGTAATATTTCAAATGTATTGGACGGTGTACAGGAAGAAAATATTGCATATTTATTAAGTGTGAGTGAAATGAGGACTAAAAGTGGTAAACGTTGTAAGTGCCAAAAGCGAAAGTGTTGGGAAATAGCATCGTTCTGCACATCAGCCCGTAAGAACGTGCACATTAGTGACCTCTTTGCACGCCCTTTGAACTACTTAGAGGGCTACCAGCCACATTTTACGTTTAGCACATTATAAAGCATGGCACATTTCACAGCAACGTGGAAAACGGTGTTTGAATTATTGTGGCACTTACAGCGTTTACCAATTTTAGTATGTGAGGTTGACTTCTTGTGACATGGAACGAACATTTTCGCAGTGTAATGCACTGTTTCAGGACAAGCGTCAGTCCTTTGTGATGGACAATTTAATGATGACAGTTGTGGTGTATTGTAATTCACCATTATTCACCAAAGCATGCTAATTTCATCTGATGAGTAGAGTTGTTTTAAGCAGAAATTGTCATTTTTAGCACATAAAAATGCAAATTTTCTATGTTTAACTACATAAAATGTAAATATTTTCCATATTTTGAGCACATAAAAAATAAATATTTTTCTGATTTTTAGCACCGAGCCCTAATGATTATAATCATTATAATTTTGACTAAATCAAAGTTAAACTCACTTCAGGTACAGTCGCCGGCAATAAAAATGAGACACCTAGAACCTGTAATACCTACAATGCGTTATGTGTGTGGTAGAAGTTGCCATTGAAAGTTTGTCATTAAAATCCAGTTATTGCCGCTGAGTTAGGCAACGCGCATAACAAGTTGAAGAAAGCGAGTATTTCAGGATCTAGGTGTCCCATTTCATTACCGGTGACTGTACATAATGGCCGATTAAAATTTAACTAAACTAAGGATCAACTTTGTTTTAGGAAAAAAAAAAAAAACTAAATATGCTGACCAAGGCAGTAATTTATTTTATTAAAAACATAAACTAACGTAACGTTTCAACCTTCTAACAAGGTCTTGTTAGAAGGTTGAAACGTTACGTTAGTTTATGTTTTTAATAAAATAAATTACTGCCTTGGTCAGCATATTTAGTTTTTTATAATCATGGAAACAAGGCTTAATGGAGTTATAATTTGTTTTAGGATTTTCCTGGAGATGTGCATTCAAGTGGTGGAATCTGCGAGATTTGCATACTTCTGTTATGATTTCAATTTCCCGTATTTCGCATTTACCAATTCAGGATGATCCCATACACTTCACTCTTCTCCTCCTCTCAAGAAGAAAACGCTCCTCTCGTTTTAATGAGACCTGGAACCGGTTCTGGGCCAAGTAGCCGAAAGGACTGCAAAGTGGAATGATGGAGAACAAACACTCTGCAGAGAAGTCGGTAGCAAGATGTTTCACTTTTAACAAGATGGCTCTCCTTCCTTCCGGCTCCTGTTTCTTTTCTGCTTGGTAGGATTATATTTCATCATCGCCTCAAGCCACGCATCAGGGGAGGTGGAAGGAAAAGGCCTGCCAAGAGAGAGAGGGGAGAGGGGGGAGGGGATTCAGACTTTCAAGAGGCTGCGGAAAACAATCTCGAATTAACTCTGGAGAGCTACCTGCCTGGGAACTGCAAGGAGAAGGGGAGACAAGCCCTTAAGACATTGAGAGAAGAATCGTTGTTTGTAGTTTTCCTTTTGTCTTTCCTTCTTCTTCATCTTCTCTCTCTCTCTCTCTCTCTCTCTCTCTCTCTCTCTCTCTCCTCCTTTCTTCTCGCATTGTCAAATTCCCGTTATCTTTATCTCTCCAAATTACCTGTACCTATCACCATCTCTCTTTCTTTCCCTCATTTTCTATATCTCACTCTCATACTCTTTGTCCCCCCTCTCTCTCTCTCTATCTCTCTCTATCTCTCTCTCTCTCTCTTTCTCTCTCTCTCTCCTTTCTTCTCGCATTGTCAAATTCCCGTTATCTTTATCTCTCCAAATTACCTGTACCTATCACCATCTCTCTTTCTTTCCCTCATTTTCTATATCTCACTCTCATACTCTTTGTCCCCCCCTCTCTCTCTCTCTCTCACTATCTCTCTATCTCTCTCTCTCTCTCTCTCTCTCTTTCTCTCTCTCTCTCCTTTCTTCTCGCATTGTCAAATTCCCGTTATCTTTATCTCTCCAAATTACCTGTACCTATCACCATCTCTCTTTCTTTCCCTCATTTTCTATATCTCACTCTCATACTCTTTGTCCCCCCCTCTCTCTCTCCCACTATCTCTCTCCCTATCTCTCTCTCTCTCTATCTCTCTCTCTCTATCTCTCTCTCTCTCTGTCCTCCTTTCTTCTCGCATTGTCAAATTCCAGTTATCTTTATCTCTCCAAATTACCTGTACCTAACACCATCTTTCTTTCTTTCCCTCATTTTCTATATCTCACGCTCATACTCTTTGTCCCCCCTCTCTCTCTCTCTCTCTCTCTCTGTCCTCCTTTCTTCTCGCATTGTCAAATTCCCGTTATCTTTATCTCTCCAAATTACCTGTACCTATCACCATCTCTCTTTCTTTCCCTCATTTTCTATATCTCACTCTCATACTCTTTGTCCCCCCCTCTCTCTCTATCTCTCTTTCTCTCTCTTTCTCTCTCTCTCTCTTTCTCTCTCTCTCTCTCTCTCTCTCTCTCTCCTCCTTTCTTCTCGCATTGTCAAATTCCCGTTATCTTTATCTCTCCAAATTACCTGTACCTATCACCATCTCTCTTTCTTTCCCTCATTTTCTATATCTCACTCTCACACTCTTTGTTCCCCTTTCTCTTCTGCCTATCCTTCTCTCGCTCTTTCTCATTCACTCACTCTCTCTCTCTCTCTCATTCACTCAATCTCTCTCTCTATATTTCTCTGTCCTTTCTCTTTTCTCTATCCTTAACTCGCTCCCACTCGCTCAATCACTCTCTTCCCATTTCTCTTTCTCTCTCTCTCTCCCTCTCCCTCAATCTCTCCCTCCCTCTCTCTTTCTTCCATTTTCTCAATATTTCACTCTACTCTGTCCGGGAGTCTCTGGAGCGAGCGAACGAAAGAAAGTCTCTGTGCAAGTAGTGACCCGAAAGGGCTCGACCAACGCATGAGAGGAAATGGGATTGCGTGGAGGGGGAAAAGCGACTGGTTTCTCCCTTTCTCTATGCGCGGTCTTGTTCCATGGATTCCCGGGATAAGTGAAGACACCCGACGAGTAAACGTCCTCCAGTTGACTCGCCCGCGCGCCTACTGCCCTTTCCAGCATACAAGGAAACTGTATAAAAAAGGGGCCGCAAGCTAATGATACACAAAAAATGGAAAATGTAAAATATGGATACAAGTTTAAAAAAGGAGAAAGGAATAACGTGATAAAGGAAATAAATTGAGTAAGTAAAGTACAGGCGTTGAAATCGAAATAAAAGGTATATTTAAGTTGAAATGAAGGCCGCACAAATTTCCCGATTTCAACTGAAACTGAAGTAGAGCGAACCGTCCTTATTGTCGCCCATGTGTGTAATATATCCCACGAAAGGAACTGTTTTATGTGGATATTGTGGTCATTTTTTATCGAACACTTAAGGACCATGTTCTTGTTTTAGCTAAAACTCTGATATTTGAACTGGTTTAATCGCTGGAATGCAAGACACGTATGATAACTGTCGTTTTGTAATTGAAATAAAATAACGCACTTGACTTTCCACATGATGTATTGTTTTGAAACGAAAAATACACTAACACGTAAGCCGGCCCCAGTGGCGGAGGGGTTAGCACATCGCGCTACGACGCCAGGGGTCCCTGGTTCGAATCCTGGCCTGGGCATTTGTGAGTGTCCATTCATCAATTTCATCATTTCATCACTCATCCTCATCTTCGCAAATTACCCAAAAGTGGCACAAAAGGCAAAGTAAAACATAGCAAGTCAAACTACACTAACACGTAAGTAATATGATTGCAGCTAGAATGTCTGTTTTTAGAATCGTTGAAGAGTCTGTTCGTGCACTCTAGTTTTCTACAACTGACGTTTCATCAGATGGCGAACACAATGTTGCCAACCGCTACAATTAGTCACAACAGGAACCTTCCCTAAGTTTCTATCGTACATCCAACTCCCAGTTAAACCCTAGTAGAAGTAGTTTAGCGGTGTTAGGTGGGAGATGTGAATGTTTTCCGGTGAATAAATCCTCTCAAGCCGAGATACTTCCTTGATAGTGCAGAGAGAACTTGAAAAGACAATTGAATTACGCCTATCTCGTACTTTCAGGACTGGCAAGTTCACCCGAATGTTATCCATAAGCAAGTTAAGGTCTCACGGAACTCTTGGCACAATACAGGTGAATTCCGAATCATGTTCTTCAACTTGCCTATACTTCCTTAAGTCAGAACCGAGTTTCGTTTAAAAGTAGCTTGAGAAATAGGTGTTTAACCCCATTCCAAACACAGTTCCCAAAATGTGTATAGTACAATACATTTCTCGGTTGACTGATTTGATTTATTTTGCTTCGTGTTTCTGTCACTTTTGGCTAATCGCGACGATTAGAGTGAGTGACGATATGATGAAATTGATGAAGGGACACTCACAGAGAACACCCATGCCCAGGTCGGGATTCCTGGCGTCGTAGCACGCTATGCTAACCTCTAGGCTAATGTCTTTCTTGGCATTTACACTACGTGAAGTTTATACTACATACGAGTACTTATAAATAGGGAACGTAATTTAATGTGCAGCACCTTTCCAAAAATATGTTTTCATACCGATCGTTTGAGATATGTACCGGGTGTTTCAACAGAAACGCCGTGATTTCAAATTACCCTAAAAAAAATATTTAGTATATTCACAGAAATAATTTGTATATGTTATGATTGACAAAAGTCTAAAATTTAATTATTGGCAACCTATAATCCACATGAAACGAAGGAGACACCTCTGTACGCACAAAAGTTTTTGGTATGGTGTTGTATCGAAACGTGGTTTGATTGGACATTTCTTTTTTGATGGCTATGTCACATCAGAAAATTATTTGCAAATGCTGCAGGAATACTTCATTCCTGGTCTTCGACGAAAACGTTGTCCAATTCGTCAGCAATTGTTCCAGCAATACAGAGCTAGGCCGCATACAACTAAACCTGCCCTGACAATCGCTACACACATTTATTTCAAAATGGTTTAGAGTGGCCTGCAACTAGTCCTGATTTAAACCCGTGAGACTATTTCTTGTGGGGTTTCCTAAAGCAGGGAGTTTTCAAACGAGGACTGCGATTACTAGATGATTTGAAAGGAAACATTGAACAGTGTACTGCACAAGTTAGTCGTGGAACCCTCAGGTATTTGACAACATGTGCAACCAGGTGCAAGAAGTGATAAATCGTCAAGGTGGACATTTCGAACATGTTTTCCATTAAACTTTTGCGTTTTCTCTATCAGATAATGTAATTAATTTTTTTGAGTAGTTATAATAAATATTTTAAAATGCCATTTGAAATCACGGCATTTCTGTTGAAACACCCGGTATGTTAGGACATGAAATCAAGTAAAATGAACACACTTCGTTGCATCTTTTTGTGAGATTAGCACATTTATTCCCTTTTTACACCCTCTTTGATGTTTCAGCACATTTTTCCTTCCTTTTCTTTCATGTTTTGTTAAGAAAAATGGACAGGAAAATAAATGATTTTCACTCTTCTTGAGCAGCTACATAAAATCCTATAGTCTCATTTTTACATCAGAACGAGAGCTATAAAATGTTATAATATAATCACTGCAACCCCAATAGTTCCCAAGATAATGTAGCAAAACCGCTAGAGAAAACACAAATGTAAACACTTACCCCCCCCCCACTTTTTACCACTTTTGCCCTCACAGTATGCTAAGCCTTAATTACCAAAGGAAAGTAAACTTCCCTAGCCCCCAATGATTCCACTTGTTTGTGGCTCTTAAAGAACATTTGGGCTTGACGCACTGCCAGACAGATGAGGAACTCAAGAATGCTGTCCTGCAGTGGTTACGACACCAACCTACTTCTTTCTACGCCAAAGGCATCAAGGAACTTCCACAACGATGGCAACGGTGTCTGGATGTTCAGGAGGAATACTTTGAAAAACTGACATAGTTTGGTGCTTCTATATATGTGTATTTCCTGTCTAGAAATAAAAGTCTTGGTCAACCTTGAACGACCCTTGTACTTCCACTTCAAGTCAAAGTTCGTAAACCGCCTGGTTTACAATGGAAGTTGGCATCCCACGGTCCTGCAGAATACCTCGCCACCAAGGGAAGAAGGAAAGTTGGATCTCGCGGGAAATTTATGCTGAGTGGCCGAGGAATTCTCGCTTAAGTTTCCAGACTAAGGCACTTATGGTTCCTAGGCCCCTCTGGAGAATTCTGGGGCCCTGATCAAGTGGGCCGCTCCATTAACCAGTAAATGGAATTCTCTTCATATGGCGACGGGGTTGCAAATATGATGCGTTCCTTTTCAACACGGATGGAGTAGAACTGCCCAATATGCGAGAAGAATTGGTCTTGGTATTAGGCCAGCCGCACACCGGATCCGACAGGACGTGACGCGACGAGTCATTTTTGTTGCAAACCATCTCAGGGAAGGTTTAGTATTTGTCTTTCATGATCGGCCGCACGTTGCGACGGTTTGCGACAAAAAAAAGAAGGAAGGTCCGTGGAATTTGGTATCGCGTGGAGCAGCTTGCAATAAAACGATCTGCGCATGCGCGAGTCCATTCGCTCTAGCCACAGATTACAGACCGGAAACGGGGGCAAAAAAAATCCTATATAAATAGCTCCTGTGGCCACTGCAATAAACATCGCCTTAGTGCAAGGGCAGTAGCCGTATTATATAGATTCAATTCAAAACATATAAATTGATACATTGATACTGGTGCATCGTCACCCGCTTCCCAAATTATAAAAGAAACCCTAGACCTATTGCGTACATGGGCGAAATTTGCAATCACATTTTAGCTAACAAACAGAATGACTCGTGTCTTGTCGCTTTCTGAATTGTCGTGTTGTGTTGCGTCGTGTTGCGTTGCGTTGCGTCGCGTCGTAACCTGTCGGATCCGGTGTACAGCTGGCCTTAGAGTAGACCCAAGACGAGCTGGGACCTTTCAAAATTAATCAGAAGTAATTTCAAGCCGAGAGATTTTACTCAGGTCTAAATTCGCGTAGGCGCACCGACGTGTGAGGAGTTGTAGGCACAACACTCGGAGAGGCTTCATTTTTTTTTTCTCGTGTAAGTTCCGTCGCGTGTTTTGCGAAACTTTCAATACTAGTACAGGCAACGCTAGGAAAATAATGGTTTATCATGAAAATGATTGCAACACAATTTGTATTCGATTGTGCAGAATGCTACAAAGAATAATACAGCGTGTCCACAAAAACATTCCGTGATTATAAACGACCACAAAATATTAATTATGTATATTACGAAATATATACCGATACCATTCGAAAGAACAGCTCAAAACGAATGTGTAATTGTTGGCGTCAACTACAACAATAGATGGCATAACAATAAAAGAATGAAAAATGTAAATGGCATTGTTGTTAGAAGCAAAGTGTGTTACTGTTGATGTTTACTTGATGTTTAGGTTTGCATTTCAGTTCAGTGTGAATTCTGTAGCGTTTAGAGATTCATGGCGAACTGGAATATCATAACACACGGAGTGTAGTGACAGTTCAGCGTGCCTTCAGACATGCGGTACCTACTGACAAGACGATTCTGAGATGGTACAGAGATTTTGTAGAGAGAGGATGCATATGTGATCATACAACTTGTAGGAAAGGCCATTCAGGAAGACCATCTGGCAATGTGGAAATTGTGGAACAGGTGCGAGAGACATTTGTACGTAGTCCTATGAAGTCTGTGCGTAAAGTTAAACATCCCTAATTCCTCCGTGTCCAAAATCCTACGTACTCGTTTGAAGTTTCATCCCTACTAACTGCAGTCACTGCAAAAGTTGAAACCTGGTGACAGAGAAAAACGACTTGCTTTCTGTGAACATTTATTAACACTTCTAACAACAATGCCACTTACAATAACACATTAACATTCGAAATATTTTTTTCATTTTTTTATTTATATTATTGTTATGCCATCTATTGTTGTAGTTAAAGCCAACAGTATTAGTATAAATTTGTGACTCCCACCCCAACTCTGATTTCTTGACCAAACGACCACAAAAAGTTAAAAAACTCACTTTCTCTCCCCGTTCCACGCCTCATTTATTACGCTGACGATGTTTCACGGGGGCAAAAAGGCAGTGATGAGTGAAAGATGAGCTCTCATCCTCTCATCCTCTCATCTTCTCATCTTCTTATTCTCTCATTCTCTCATCTTCTCATCTTCTCATCTTCTCATCCTCTAAAATGTTTGTAGATCGTGACCTTTGTAAACCTCTCTCTCGGGAACGACGTGGGACACACACACACACACACACACACACACACACACACACACACATACACACATACTCCTCTCATCTTCTTATTTTCTCATTCTCTCATTCTCTCATTCTCTCATCTTCTCATCTTCTCATCTTCTCATCCTCTAAAATGTTTGTAGATCGTGACCTTTGTAAACCTCTCTCTCGGGAACGACGTGGGACACACACACATACATACACACACACATACACACACACACACACATACACTCCTCTCATCTTCTTATTTTCTCATTCTCTCATTCTCTCATCTTCTCATCTTCTCATCTTCTCATCCTCTAAAATGTTTGTAGATCGTGACCTTTGTAAACCTCTCTCTCGAGAACGATGTGCCACACACACATACACACACACACATACACATACATACATACACTCATTTTCTCTCCACGTTCCGTGCCTCATTTATTACGCTGGCAATGTTTCAGGGCGCAGAAAAGCAGTGATGAGTGAAAGATGAGCTCTCATCTTCTTATTCTCTTATTCTCTTATTTTTGAAGGACCAAATGTTTGTAGATCGTGACCTTTGTAAACCTCTCTCTCGGGAACGATGTGGCACACATATACACACGCGTGCGCGTGTATCATTTTCTCTTTCTGTTCTGTGCCTCATTATTGCGCTGACGATGTTTCACGGGCGCAGAAAAGCAGTGATGAGTGAAAGATGAGCTCTCATCCTCTCATCCTCTCATCTTCTCATTTTCTCATTTTCTCATCTTCTCATCTTCTCATCTTCTCATCCTCCAAAATGTTTGTAGATCGTGACCTTTGTAAACCTCTCTCGGGGGAACGATGTGTTACACACACACACACACATACACACACACACACACACACACACACACGCGCGCGCGCGCGCGTATGTATTGTAACACAAACAAACAAACAAAATATTAATAATTGTTGTTTTTAGGATTCCTGGCTCTCTGGCGTGGTGCCCAACCAAAAAAGTAAAGGTTTTCCCGTACGGCCTTCGAACGTAAAATTGATTGACGTGCAGGCGAATCTCTTCCGGAATGTTTTTCAATTCGTACATCTGACCATACATGCTATTCATCATCAATTTAGCTGTGTTCTGTTTGGCGTCTATTTCGAGCAGTTTGCCCGGCGGTAAAGTCTTATTGTTTTTAAATTTTTTGATTTTTTACGCAAGGCCATGATCTTGCGTATGCACGTGGCGTTTAGCGTGTCTCGTGAAAAATACACGTGAAGATCAGCTTCCGTACAACCGGCTGGATTTGTAACGCTGCGATAAACATCAACTTCCGTGCCGGGCAGAACGCCTGTTCCGGCGTGGAATTTGCGCCACTCCCAAGTTCACGTTGAAAGGGGAGAGGCCAGCTGCTACTTTGGCCATGCACATGCCCCCTTAACTTGCCCCGTAGGACATGTTCTGTTCTCTTACGAGAATTAATATAGTTTGTCATAGAACCCTCCAATTCATGACTTAGCAAAAAATCTGTTTGCGGATTCATCACGTACACCTATATGTGAGAAAAAGTATGAATAGAACCTATGCTCGGAAATCCAAAATGGCGACCAGAAGTGGGGTTATCTTGGAAACAGTAAGACTTAGCAAGAATCTGTTTGCGGATTCGTCACGTACGCCTATACGTGAGAAAAAGTATGAATAGAACCTATGTTCGGAAATCCAAAATGGCGACCGGAAGTGGCGTTATCTTGGAAACGGTAAGACTTAGGAAAAATCTGTTTGGAGATTCATCATGTACACCTATATGTGAGAAAAAGTATGAATAGAACCTATGTTCGGAAATCCAAAATGGCGACCGGAAGTGGCGTTATCTTGGAAACGGTAAGACTTAGGAGAAATCTGTTTGCGGATTCATCACGTACGCCTATATGTGAGAAAAAGTATGAATAGAACCTATGTTCGGAAATCCAAAATGACGACCGGAAGTGGCGTTATCATGGAAACGGTAAGACTTAGGAGAAATCTGTTTGCGGATTCATCACGTACGCCTATATGTGAGAAAAAGTATGAATAGAACCTATGTTCGGAAATCCAAAATGGCGACCGGAAGTGGGGTTATCTAGGAAACAGTAAAACTTAGGAAAAATCTGTTTGCGGATTCATCACGTACACCTATACGTGAGAAAAAGTATGAATAGAACCTATGTTCGGAAATCCAAAATGGCGACCGGAAGTGGGGTTATCTAGGAAACAGTAAAACTTAGGAGAAATCTGTTTGCGGATTCATCACGTACACCTATGCATGAGTAAAAGTATGAATAGAATCTATGTTCGGAAATCGAAAATGGCGACCGGAAGTGGGATTATCTTGGAAACGGTAAGACTTAGGAAAATTCTGTTTGCGGATTCATCACGTACACCTATACGTGAGAAAAAATATGAATAGAACCTATGTTCGGAAATCGAAAATAGCGATCGGAAGTGGGGTTATCTTGAAAACGGCAAGACTTAGGAAAAATCTGTTTGGTGATTCGTCACGTACGCCTATACGTGAGTAAAAATATAAATAGAACCTATGCTCGGAAATCGAAAATGGCGAGCGGAAATAAGGTTATTTTGGAAACGGCAAGACTTAGAAAAAATATGTTTGCTGATTCATCATGTACGTCTATACGTGAGTAAAAATATGAATAGAACCTATGTTCGGAAATTTGAACGAAGCGAACAGAGAGATCGAATACGACGTGGACGTAGGGGACGGGTTCGTTCATCCTCACAGAGCGGACCTCTACCTTGAATTCGACGTGGTGAAGAAGAAAAGCGGAGACGCGTTTCCCGCAGCAGCAAACTTGATACTCGTGGACAACTTCGTGCCTCACCTGTTCTCGCAGGTGGAGGCGAGGAAACACAACACCGTCATCGACAGAATAGATTATCCAGGCATCACGTCGACGGCAGTAGGAACTTTGAAATTATCCAAAACAGACGCAGCGTACTATCAGGTAGGAGGATTTGAAGCAGAAACCAAAATATCGAGGAGAAGTCACACGGTGCTCTTTCCCACGCGTTTGCTTCCGGGATTCTTCTCGGACTACAAGGAGATTATGTGGAAGGGAGGACTGCGCGTTACGTTTCGAAGAGCTGCCAACAACAACGACGCACTGATGCACTGATGCGACGCAGTTCAACAACATACAGTTCGACATGCCAGATTTCATCGTAGTGCTTTTTCAGACCGGGAGGGACAAAAATCAGGAAAAAGATTCCAGCAAGTTTGACGACTGCAAGATCAAGAATGTTTATCTGAAGAACAGTAGAAACGAAGTGTTTCCGCACGAGAATTACAACCTCGACGTGACCAAAAACGATTACCTCAAACTTTACGAAGCGTTCTCGGCTTACAAACGCGTGACCGAGGGAAGCGTGGACATGTACTACACACCCAGCGAATTCAAAGCACGGAGACCCATGACCGTCATCAACACATCTAAGAGAAAGAAGGTTGTGGTTAACGATCGAACCAACATCAAGATCGTCTGCGAGTTTCACGATGCCTTGCCCGAGGATATCCTATGTAGTGGAACGTGGAGAGAAACCTTGGTGATTTTTTCGAGTAAGATGTTGGCAACACTGCGAGAAAATAAGGCTTATGCCTTACAAGAGCAAACTATTAAGGCGAGCCTCACCGAGCCTCATTTTCGGTCGCAGAATTCTCCATTTGGGTCTACTAATGTTGCCAACTCACTAGGCCGTATCAATATTGCGCGCTCAAGCATGATTTAATTTTATTATATTTTCAGATTCACCACAAAACAAGGTGTTGACAGGCAGTGCGTATATATATATTGTAAGAAGATGTTTTATTATCAACCTCTACTTCTTGCAGTACATCCTGGACACAGCGTTGCAGGTTAACAAAGGATTTTTGGTTAGTATATATTTTTTTTCTTAAAACTGTTCGGTTACTCGCTCGTTCCTGGCATCATACACAAAAGTTTTCTCCGCGATGAGGATGACGCTACACAGAGTGTCGGCAGGCAAGGCATCGTGGAACTCGCACACAATCTTGATGTTGGTGCGATCGTTAACAACCACCTGCTTTCTTTTAGATGTGTTGATGAGGAACATGGGTCTGCGAGCTATGAACTCGTTTGGATTGTAGTACACGTCCACGTTACCGGAAGTCACTCGTTTGTAAGCTGTGTACGCCTCGTACAGTTTCAGGTAGTCCTCTTCTGCGATGTTTAGGTTGTAGTTCTCACGTGGGAAAACTTCGTTCCTGCCATTTTTGAGGTAAATGTTCTTAATCTTGCAGTTGTCGAACTGGCTTGAATTTTTCTCCTGATTGTTACCTCTTCCTGTCTGGAAGAGTACGACTGCAAACTCGGGCATGTCGTACCGAATGTTGTTGAATTGCGTGGTTACGTCAAATTCGAAATGATTGCCGGAAGCAGGTTTTTGCACACACTGGTAGCCATAAAACTGAATGGACACTTGAGGATTCTTCAGGATGTCGGCTTTGTACTTGAGAGCATAGTTTGATTCGTATTCTACCACTGGCACGCGCAGCTCCATGGATCTTACAATACACTTGGCAGCGTCGGGTAGTGTGTTGGGAAGCAAGGTAGTCCCGTCCGGGCCCAAAGTGCTGTTTCGCATCAGTGCGTCGTTGTCGTTGGCAGCTCTGCGAAAAGTAACACGCAAACCACCCTTCCACATGATCTCCTTGTAGTCCGAGAAGAATCCGGGCAGCAGACGCATGGGAAACAGTACTGTGTGACTTTGAGTTTTGATTTTTGTGCCTGCTTCGAATCCCCCTGCCTGGTAGTATGCTGCATCGGTCTTGGAGAGTTTCAGTGTTCCCACGGCAGTCGAGGTAATCCCGGGGTAGTCAACCCTATCGATGACGGTGCCGTGCTTTCTAACTTCCACCTGCGAGAATAGGTACGGCACAAAATTATCTACGAGTCTTAGGTTTGCGTTGGCAAGAAATGCTTCGCCGTTGTCTCTCTTCACTACATCAAACTTGACGTACAAATCAGCTCTGTGAGGGTGAATGAATCCATCCCCGACGTCCACATCGTATTCTATCTCTCGATTCGCCTCGTTAAGGTTGGCAAACGTGCGACGGTTGGGAGGGAAGGACTGCAACTCGTAACTTTCGATTTGTTCCATGATGGCTATTTATTATATGTTAATCTCCACGACGGCAGTGGTCGCGGCTCCTGCAAAATCAACCACCTCCCTCTTTTTGTTTGTCACTGCTAATTCTATGTTGTCTATGCGATTACGATATACAGGAAAGTATATCGGTGGGGAGGGTGTGTAGATAATTGGCTCCATGAACTCAGAGTTTGGTTTGAACGTAACGATAATACCTGTCTGCTTGTGACTCCCTGGGATGCCGTCAGAGGATTTGGTGATCATATCTTGATTATTTTTTACAGAGCAGTTCGGGTAGGTTGTTATTTATAGACCCCACCCCAATTTTTTTTTTGTTTTGTGTTCATGGCGATGGTCGTACCTAATGCGGCGACCCGTTCGCCCAGCGAGACGTCTCTGCTGGCGAGTCTCCCGAAAGCTGCGTGCTCTAACTTTCTGTCAGCATCATGACGTACATCGAGATCGGTATTGGTATTGTAGGCAATATCGTGATTCTTGCATGCAGCATCCAGGGGATTCACACCCTTGTCGCCTCTCTTTAGTCGCTGTTTGAGTTTGGTACCGGGACCGCGGTACTGGTAACCTGGCAAGTGCATCTTGAAGGGTAGCTTGTTGATGATGTCGTTCACGAGACCTCGACCTTCGGCCACGTTCCAAAATTTCGGAGGTAGGGTGTTGATGATTTTGATGAGGTACCCTATGCTTTTGTCGTCATTCACAATGAAGTTGGCAAGCTTGGAGCTAACCATGTCCACAATTCCTACCTTCTCGTTGCGAAAGTTGCTGTTGCCTGCATTCTCCTCCTGCAATAACCAACAACCTGTCTATGAGCTTGCGCACGTCGTCAACCCACACAAACTCTTTGGGCAGGTTGTTGTAGAGTTTGACGCCGCTGTCTGTTTTGACCTGGTTCCATATCGGCTTGATGAGGTTCTTGTATTTTTCGCTGCTGCTAGATTTGACGCGATTCTGCGTAGCGTCGTTGTTTTGGTACAAGGCATCCGTCATGATCAAAATTTTCTTGTAACTTTGGTAATCTTCGTCTGTGTAATCTCTTGGCTGCTTTTTTGGTGATGAGTTCCCACAGTCCAACCGTGCCGGGATACCTGTTCCAGCTGTTTTTCTCATCCAAATTGACTTTCATGTTGTCACCCTCGAACGTGACTTTCGATTTTTCGATTTTCCAAACCACGTCCTCGTTGAGTTCCATGGTTGGGTACAATCCGAAAACCTCGTTTTTTTCGAACTAAACTCAACGGCCTGTTGATCAATCAATTTTCGGAACGTTGCTTTTCTTGTTGGAACAGTGACGATTTCGGATTCGCGACGATCGACATGACGAGGAAACCCAACGACGGAAAATACAAAAACAAAATTAACGACTTTCTAAACGTTGCAACGTTGTGAGAAACGTTTCTCACAACGTTGCAACGTTTAGAAAGTCGTTAATTTTGTTTTTGTATTTTCCGTCGTTGGGTTTCCTCGTCATGTCGATCGTCGCGAATCCGAAATCGTCACTGTTCCAACAAGAAAAGCAACGTTCCGAAAATTGATTGATCAACAGGCCGTTGAGTTTAGTTCGAAAAAAACGAGGTTTTCGGATTGTACCCAACCATGGAACTCAACGAGGACGTGGTTTGGAAAATCGAAAAATCGAAAGTCACGTTCGAGGGTGACAACATGAAAGTCAATTTGGATGAGAAAAACAGCTGGAACAGGTATCCCGGCACGGTTGGACTGTGGGAACTCATCACCAAAAAAGCAGCCAAGAGATTACACAGACGAAGATTACCAAAGTTACAAGAAAATTTTGATCATGACGGATGCCTTGTACCAAAACAACGACGCTACGCAGAATCGCGTCAAATCTAGCAGCAGCGAAAAATACAAGAACCTCATCAAGCCGATATGGAACCAGGTCAAAACAGACAGCGGCGTCAAACTCTACAACAACCTGCCCAAAGAGTTTGTGTGGGTTGACGACGTGCGCAAGCTCATAGACAGGTTGTTGGTTATTGCAGGAGGAGAATGCAGGCAACAGCAACTTTCGCAACGAGAAGGTAGGAATTGTGGACATGGTTAGCTCCAAGCTTGCCAACTTCATTGTGAATGACGACAAAAGCATAGGGTACCTCATCAAAATCATCAACACCCTACCTCCGAAATTTTGGAACGTGGCCGAAGGTCGAGGTCTCGTGAACGACATCATCAACAAGCTACCCTTCAAGATGCACTTGCCAGGTTACCAGTACCGCGGTCCCGGTACCAAACTCAAACAGCGACTAAAGAGAGGCGACAAGGGTGTGAATCCCCTGGATGCTGCATGCAAGAATCACGATATTGCCTACAATACCAATACCGATCTCGATGTACGTCATGATTCTGACAGAAAGTTAGAGCACGCAGCTTTCGGGAGACTCGCCAGCAGAGACGTCTCGCTGGGCGAACGGGTCGCCGCATTAGGTACGACCATCGCCATGAACACAAAACAAAAAAAAAAATTGGGGTGGGGTCTATAAATAACAACCTACCCGAACTGCTCTGTAAAAAATAATCAAGATATGATCACCAAATCCTCTGACGGCATCCCAGGGAGTCACAAGCAGACAGGTATTATCGTTACGTTCAAACCAAACTCTGAGTTCATGGAGCCAATTATCTACACACCCTCCCCACCGATATACTTTCCTGTATATCGTAATCGCATAGACAACATAGAATTAGCAGTGACAAACAAAAAGAGGGAGGTGGTTGATTTTGCAGGAGCCGCGACCACTGCCGTCGTGGAGATTAACATATAATAAATAGCCATCATGGAACAAATCGAAAGTTACGAGTTGCAGTCCTTCCCTCCCAACCGTCGCACGTTTGCCAACCTTAACGAGGCGAATCGAGAGATAGAATACGATGTGGACGTCGGGGATGGATTCATTCACCCTCACAGAGCTGATTTGTACGTCAAGTTTGATGTAGTGAAGAGAGACAACGGCGAAGCATTTCTTGCCAACGCAAACCTAAGACTCGTAGATAATTTTGTGCCGTACCTATTCTCGCAGGTGGAAGTTAGAAAGCACGGCACCGTCATCGATAGGGTTGACTACCCCGGGATTACCTCGACTGCCGTGGGAACACTGAAACTCTCCAAGACCGATGCAGCATACTACCAGGCAGGGGGATTCGAAGCAGGCACAAAAATCAAAACTCAAAGTCACACAGTACTGTTTCCCATGCGTCTGCTGCCCGGATTCTTCTCGGACTACAAGGAGATCATGTGGAAGGGTGGTTTGCGTGTTACTTTTCGCAGAGCTGCCAACGACAACGACGCACTGATGCGAAACAGCACTTTGGGCCCGGACGGGACTACCTTGCTTCCCAACACACTACCCGACGCTGCCAAGTGTATTGTAAGATCCATGGAGCTGCGCGTGCCAGTGGTAGAATACGAATCAAACTATGCTCTCAAGTACAAAGCCGACATCCTGAAGAATCCTCAAGTGTCCATTCAGTTTTATGGCTACCAGTGTGTGCAAAAACCTGCTTCCGGCAATCATTTCGAATTTGACGTAACCACGCAATTCAACAACATTCGGTACGACATGCCCGAGTTTGCAGTCGTACTCTTCCAGACAGGAAGAGGTAACAATCAGGAGAAAAATTCAAGCCAGTTCGACAACTGCAAGATTAAGAACATTTACCTCAAAAATGGCAGGAACGAAGTTTTCCCACGTGAGAACTACAACCTAAACATCGCAGAAGAGGACTACCTGAAACTGTACGAGGCGTACACAGCTTACAAACGAGTGACTTCCGGTAACGTGGACGTGTACTACAATCCAAACGAGTTCATAGCTCGCAGACCCATGTTCCTCATCAACACATCTAAAAGAAAGCAGGTGGTTGTTAACGATCGCACCAACATCAAGATTGTGTGCGAGTTCCACGATGCCTTGCCTGCCGACACTCTGTGTAGCGTCATCCTCATCGCGGAGAAAACTTTTGTGTATGATGCCAGGAACGAGCGAGTAACCGAACAGTTTTAAGAAAAAAAATATATACTAACCAAAAATCCTTTGTTAACCTGCAACGCTGTGTCCAGGATGTACTGCAAGAAGTAGAGGTTGATAATAAAACATCTTCTTACAATATATATATACGCACTGCCTGTCAACACCTTGTTTTGTGGTGAATCTGAAAATATAATAAAATTAAATCATGCTTGAGCGCGCAATATTGATACGGCCTAGTGAGTTGGCAACATTAGTAGACCCAAATGGAGAATTCTGCGACCGAAAATGAGGCTCGGTGAGGCTCGCCTTAATAGTTTGCTCTTGTAAGGCATAAGCCTTATTTTCTCGCAGTGTTGCCAACATCTTACTCGAAAAAATCACCAAGGTTTCTCTCCACGTTCCACTACATAGGATATCCTCGGGCAAGGCATCGTGAAACTCGCAGACGATCTTGATGTTGGTTCGATCGTTAACCACAACCTTCTTTCTCTTAGATGTGTTGATGACGGTCATGGGTCTCCGTGCTTTGAATTCGCTGGGTGTGTAGTACATGTCCACGCTTCCCTCGGTCACGCGTTTGTAAGCCGAGAACGCTTCGTAAAGTTTGAGGTAATCGTTTTTGGTCACGTCGAGGTTGTAATTCTCGTGCGGAAACACTTCGTTTCTACTGTTCTTCAGATAAACATTCTTGATCTTGCAGTCGTCAAACTTGCTGGAATCTTTTTCCTGATTTTTGTCCCTCCCGGTCTGAAAAAGCACTACGATGAAATCTGGCATGTCGAACTGTATGTTGTTGAACTGCGTCGCATCAGTGCATCAGTGCGTCGTTGTTGTTGGCAGCTCTTCGAAACGTAACGCGCAGTCCTCCCTTCCACATAATCTCCTTGTAGTCCGAGAAGAATCCCGGAAGCAAACGCGTGGGAAAGAGCACCGTGTGACTTCTCCTCGATATTTTGGTTTCTGCTTCAAATCCTCCTACCTGATAGTACGCTGCGTCTGTTTTGGATAATTTCAAAGTTCCTACTGCCGTCGACGTGATGCCTGGATAATCTATTCTGTCGATGACGGTGTTGTGTTTCCTCGCCTCCACCTGCGAGAACAGGTGAGGCACGAAGTTGTCCACGAGTATCAAGTTTGCTGCTGCGGGAAACGCGTCTCCGCTTTTCTTCTTCACCACGTCGAATTCAAGGTAGAGGTCCGCTCTGTGAGGATGAACGAACCCGTCCCCTACGTCCACGTCGTATTCGATCTCTCTGTTCGCTTCGTTCAAATTTCCGAACATAGGTTCTATTCATATTTTTACTCACGTATAGACGTACATGATGAATCAGCAAACATATTTTTTCTAAGTCTTGCCGTTTCCAAAATAACCTTATTTCCGCTCGCCATTTTCGATTTCCGAGCATAGGTTCTATTTATATTTTTACTCACGTATAGGCGTACGTGACGAATCACCAAACAGATTTTTCCTAAGTCTTGCCGTTTTCAAGATAACCCCACTTCCGATCGCTATTTTCGATTTCCGAACATAGGTTCTATTCATATTTTTTCTCACGTATAGGTGTACGTGATGAATCCGCAAACAGAATTTTCCTAAGTCTTACCGTTTCCAAGATAATCCCACTTCCGGTCGCCATTTTCGATTTCCGAACATAGATTCTATTCATACTTTTACTCATGCATAGGTGTACGTGATGAATCCGCAAACAGATTTCTCCTAAGTTTTACTGTTTCCTAGATAACCCCACTTCCGGTCGCCATTTTGGATTTCCGAACATAGGTTCTATTCATACTTTTTCTCACGTATAGGTGTACGTGATGAATCCGCAAACAGATTTTTCCTAAGTTTTACTGTTTCCTAGATAACCCCACTTCCGGTCGCCATTTTGGATTTCCGAACATAGGTTCTATTCATACTTTTTCTCACATATAGGCGTACGTGATGAATCCGCAAACAGATTTCTCCTAAGTCTTACCGTTTCCAAGATAACGCCACTTCCGGTCGTCATTTTGGATTTCCGAACATAGGTTCTATTCATACTTTTTCTCACATATAGGCGTACGTGATGAATCCGCAAACAGATTTCTCCTAAGTCTTACCGTTTCCAAGATAACGCCACTTCCGGTCGCCATTTTGGATTTCCGAACATAGGTTCTATTCATACTTTTTCTCACATATAGGTGTACATGATGAATCTCCAAACAGATTTTTCCTAAGTCTTACCGTTTCCAAGATAACGCCACTTCCGGTCGCCATTTTGGATTTCCGAACATAGGTTCTATTCATACTTTTTCTCACGTATAGGCGTACGTGACGAATCCGCAAACAGATTCTTGCTAAGTCTTACTGTTTCCAAGATAACCCCACTTCTGGTCGCCATTTTGGATTTCCGAGCATAGGTTCTATTCATACTTTTTCTCACATATAGGTGTACGTGATGAATCCGCAAACAGATTTTTTGCTAAGTCATGAATTGGAGGATTCTATGACAAACTATATTAATTCTCGTAAGAGAACAGAACATGTCCTACGGGGCAAGTTAAGGGGGCATGTGCATGGCCAAAGTAGCAGCTGGCCTCTCCCCTTTCAACGTGAACTTGGGAGTGGCGCAAATTCCACGCCGGAACAGGCGTTCTGCCCGGCACGGAAGTTGATGTTTATCGCAGCGTTACAAATCCAGCCGGTTGTACGGAAGCTGATCTTCACGTGTATTTTTCACGAGACACGCTAAACGCCACGTGCATACGCAAGATCATGGCCTTGCGTAAAAAATCAAAAAATTTAAAAACAATAAGACTTTACCGCCGGGCAAACTGCTCGAAATAGACGCCAAACAGAACACAGCTAAATTGATGATGAATAGCATGTATGGTCAGATGTACGAATTGAAAAACATTCCGGAAGAGATTCGCCTGCACGTCAATCAATTTTACGTTCGAAGGCCGTACGGGAAAACCTTTACTTTTTTGGTTGGGCACCACGCCAGAGAGCCAGGAATCCTAAAAACAACAATTATTAATATTTTGTTTGTTTGTTTGTGTTACAATACATACGCGCGCGCGCGCGTGTGTGTGTGTGTGTGTGTGTGTGTGTGTATGTGTGTGTGTGTGTGTAACACATCGTTCCCCCGAGAGAGGTTTACAAAGGTCACGATCTACAAACATTTTGGAGGATGAGAAGATGAGAAGATGAGAAGATGAGAAAATGAGAAAATGAGAAGATGAGAGGATGAGAGGATGAGAGCTCATCTTTCACTCATCACTGCTTTTCTGCGCCCGTGAAACATCGTCAGCGCAATAATGAGGCACAGAACAGAAAGAGAAAATGATACACGCGCACGCGTGTGTATATGTGTGCCACATCGTTCCCGAGAGAGAGGTTTACAAAGGTCACGATCTACAAACATTTGGTCCTTCAAAAATAAGAGAATAAGAGAATAAGAAGATGAGAGCTCATCTTTCACTCATCACTGCTTTTCTGCGCCCTGAAACATTGCCAGCGTAATAAATGAGGCACGGAACGTGGAGAGAAAATGAGTGTATGTATGTATGTGTATGTGTGTGTGTGTATGTGTGTGTGGCACATCGTTCTCGAGAGAGAGGTTTACAAAGGTCACGATCTACAAACATTTTAGAGGATGAGAAGATGAGAAGATGAGAAGATGAGAGAATGAGAGAATGAGAGAATGAGAAAATAAGAAGATGAGAGGAGTGTATGTGTGTGTGTGTGTGTATGTGTGTGTGTATGTATGTGTGTGTGTCCCACGTCGTTCCCGAGAGAGAGGTTTACAAAGGTCACGATCTACAAACATTTTAGAGGATGAGAAGATGAGAAGATGAGAAGATGAGAGAATGAGAGAATGAGAGAATGAGAAAATAAGAAGATGAGAGGAGTATGTGTGTATGTGTGTGTGTGTGTGTGTGTGTGTGTGTGTGTGTGTGTGTGTGTCCCACGTCGTTCCCGAGAGAGAGGTTTACAAAGGTCACGATCTACAAACATTTTAGAGGATGAGAAGATGAGAAGATGAGAAGATGAGAGAATGAGAGAATAAGAAGATGAGAAGATGAGAGGATGAGAGGATGAGAGCTCATCTTTCACTCATCACTGCCTTTTTGCCCCCGTGAAACATCGTCAGCGTAATAAATGAGGCGCGGAACGGGGAGAGAAAGTGAGTTTTTTAACTTTTTGTGGTCGTTTGGTCAAGAAATCAGAGTTGGGGTGGGAGTCACAAATTTATACTACTGCCAACAATTAATATCCGCTAAAATTCTTTGAGCTGTTCTTTCGAATGGTTTCGATATAAATTTCCTAATATACATAATTAAAATTTTGGGGTCGTTTATAATCACGGAATGTATTTGTGGACACGCTGTATATTAAAAATCCTCCAGAGAAATGTTTTTGGAAAATCCGCCATCTTAAAAAATGGTGGCTGAGAATTTTGTCATAAGTTTATTCGTATATATGCATACGTATGTGTCTCTGTACAGTATAGATATATAATATGATTCAAATTTACACTTTGAAGCATTTTATCTTCCTTCAAACGCAATGCTGAAAGGGCGAGAAGGAAAGAGGTGAGACTATGGCTCCAACCAATATTGTTAAGTTGGTAACCACTGGGTGGCCTTTCGTTCGGGCTTTCGCTCCAGTGGTGGCGATGAATCAAACAGTCAATCCGAGGGGTTGGTTGCTTCATAATTTGAAGTTTTAACGTCGGGTCGTTCGCGAGTCAGAGACGGAAGGGTGAAATGGTGAAGCCAAAGCTGGTAACCACATGGAACGAAGGCATTTCATTCGGGTTTTCACTGCAATAAGAGAAAATACTAAAGTACGCTTTAGGGAATGAAAAAGCGTGAGAAGTAGTGTCGCCTATAAAATTCAGCCACAAGACATTTGATACAGCGATTTTGGGATATTTAGACATGCAGGATTAAGTGTGTCTAACTGCTAGACTCTGTCCAAAAATTCTCTCACGCAAACGAACGGAAATAAGTCCTCCGCGCAAGTAGTGACGCGAGAGTGTTCGACCAATAAACGTGTGAGGAGGAATGGGGCTACATGGAATTGAAACGCGGTTGCAGAGACCAGCCGTTTCCAACAGCACGCACTGCTTCGCTGTCCACTCGATTTCACCCCTTCTCTGCCGTTATTCAAAGACTTTTGGGGCATACTGTAGGCACGATATTTCTCATCGCACGTACCCGTCACAATCACTGCATGTAATTCAAGCAGTTCCTACTTTAGTACTGGTTTATACTAGTTTACATACACTGAGAATACAAAAATAATTTCGAACAACGTAAAGATGTATTTTTCGAAGCAAAATTTTATAAATACACAAATTACCTTTGCAGCAGTAACTTGCAAATACATCTCCGCTTCAACAAAATACTGCAACCTGAAAAGAGAAATTTACATCATTCTTGAGTCACACTGTTGAAATTTCAGTTTGGATGAGCAATGCAACTGAAATAATTCACGGAATATACAATTTCGACTTACCCATGATCCATTATTGGCCTATGAAAGGAAATAAATTTCTGAAAACGCACGTGACTCGGGATGAGGGAGAAAAACAACCCTTATTCCTTCTTGTGTGGGAAAAAGGCCGCGCCAATGTTGCAAGATGTACATACACGGGAAAAATCAAACTTTTAATGTTCGGCGAACATTCACATCACTAAAGGAAAAAAAAAGCAACAAGCGTCACCAACAACAACCAGGGAGCTCACACAATGGTTAGGCAATGTCACCAACTTTGACGTCAGAGTTACGGAAAATTCCACGTTTTGACTGCTTACAGCGCCATTTTTTACCCTGGTGGCGAGAATTGGAACTATTTTTTTTTTTTTTTTTTTTTTTTTTGCATAATTCGCGAGCGCATTGCTTCATTATCATATCTACGAAGTTTCAAACTGCTACTCTCATTACAGCCCGTGCTGTACCACTCTGAACACCGTCACTTTAATTATAACCACCTGGTACATTTCATTTCGTTTCCAGGAGTTGAAATTCACACACTCTTACTGCTGGACTGCCTGTTACAAGCAATTTACATTTTTGATACAGGATTATTACAAATGATTGGAGAGGTTTCATGACTTTGCTGTAGCTATAATATTTGACATATTGTCATGAAAGTTTCTTCCCTTGCAGGCGTGTTTCGGATTTCTGCCGGGAGAGCGCAGCACTGAGCAGTGAGTAAAGTTGGCGACAGGCGCTGAGAAAGCTTATGCTGTGCTGGAATTTCATGCATATCAGTCGGTCAAAACAGTGCAACGACACTTTAGAACAAAGTTCAAGAAAGATGCACCGAGTGCATCATCACTATAAACAAGTTTTTCACAAAAAACATCCTCTTTCATCAGTTGTTGCATGCGTGTAGCAAACTCCTTTGCGAACC
The DNA here is from genome assembly GCF_977018435.1 of Lepisma saccharinum. NCBI lineage: Eukaryota > Metazoa > Arthropoda > Insecta > Zygentoma > Lepismatidae > Lepisma > Lepisma saccharinum. The sequence continues at coordinate 39,222,511 of NC_139245.1, forward strand.
ACTTCATCATGGGGCGTGAGGGCTTGTACCATTTGTAAGCGGTAAGGCTTCTGTTGCAATCGTTCGTAGGATCTTCTAAACTGTTGGGTGTGGAATGTTCAGCTCTTTGCTTGCTACGTGCGTAACTCGCTCGCACGCGCTCAACAGTTTCTTCACTCACTAGATGTTGACCCTTACAGAGGCATTCGGTAGTTGTCAACTGTGCATACTATCGCCGAATGGAGTTGGCACTCGGTGCATCTTTCTACAACTTTCTCTAAAGTGTCGTTGCCCTATTTTGACCGACTGATATTCATGAAACTCCAGCACAGCATAAGCTTTCTCAGAGCCTGTCGCCATCTTTACTCACTGCTCAGTGCTGCTCTCTCCAGACAGAAATCCGAAACACGCCTGCAAGAGAAGAAAATTTGTTGTTTTTCTACATTACTGTAAAATTCCATGGCAATATGTCAAATATTATAGCTACAGCAAAGTCATGAAACCGCTCCAATCATTTGTAATACCCCTGTATAATTAAGCCTTGTTTCCATATTAAAAACACTAAAGTTGCTGACCTTGATGTTTAGCGCATACACGAGATATACTAGGTAGAAATTAAAGGTCGACCAGGAGTCGAACCTGGGACTCTAGCATAACATGCCATTTCTCTACTAACTGAGCTACCGAACCAGCCCTTGATTTGCCTGAAATTTCTGGGTAATATCAAACAGTAAGGTAATTTTCATGTATATGACCGGAGAAACCAGGCACCGTTGACGTCATCAGACAATCAAGCAGGTAAAACAGCAAGAGCGAAAAATCAGGCCAAACCACGGCTGGCTCGAAAGCTCAGTTGGTGGATAAGTGCATAAAATATTCGATTCTTAAAGGTCTACTTAAATTGCTATGAGGCAGTTATGATTTCACCATAAGACTACACAAATATAGGTCTTTAGATAAACTCGCTGGAAAGAAAAACATTGTCCCTTCTCAATTTGCCAGTTCTATTGATATTCATTCAACCGAACTAATACTAAACTAAGTCTCTCGCCTATAACCAAAAGAACAATGATTCACTGTTACATCACTTCTCCACGTTATATGGAAGAGAAAGCTTAGAAACTAAATATAATTCCGCGAATGAAGAGTGCGAGATCGGGAACTGAAAACAGTATAGAATGTACTTAGAAATCTCCTCCATAACGTGGTTGCTCGCAGACTTTCATAAAGTGGGTATGTCAACCTTAAGCAAGCCCGTACCCAGGGGAGGGGCCATGGGGGCCATGTCCCCTCCCTCGAAATATGAAATATTTAAATATTAACCTACATAAAACATCGACGATTTTCAAATTTGTAAAAACTTCGTTTTAATCCTTGCATAAATTAATGTGTGTTCCTTCATCAATTTCAACATTCGTCGCTCATCATTATCGTCGCGATTATACAAACTTGGCAGAAAAGTAACACAAAAAAACCTAATTCAATTAACTACGTAGCATTTCTGTTCTGCTCTTGGTTAAACATAAAACCTGACACTTAATAAAAACTTTTCAACTACACCCTGCTCCCCCTCTCTCTCTCTCCACACACACACACACACACACACACACACATACACACACACACACATACACACGCACACACACACATATAGGGACATTTTCGGATCTAGCCCCCAGGTGTGGCGCCAGGGGGGCGTGAGGGAGTGCTTGCGCATCCCTTAATTTTCTTCCGCACCCCTTTCAGTACCCCCTACGTTTAACTGAAAACACTAACCTTTAGAGTGTCATATTATGTCATGTCGTCATGTTGACCACCGAATGTTGGATACTGAAATAAGACCGTTATTATCGTATGCAACAGACAAGCACTTTTCAGAAAGTGCATATATGTATATATAGCCTATGCTTTTCTGTACAGGCGGCAGCCTCTATCAAGATCAGCGGCAGTTTCTTTTCCTCTCGTCAGCATTGTTGTTATGAATTTTCTTTTCTTTTTGTATCTTCAAGTGGTATGTTTGTGATTTCCGATAATTGCCTATAACTTAATGTGAGTTATGTTGTTTTTTTTCCTTGTTCTTTATTGCACTGTTGAGAAACGGTTTATTTTCCGCCTACTTGTTCTTCCTCACACTAAAGCAAAAATTTTAGTTGATTTTAATTTCATTTCAATCAGTAATTTATGTTAATCAGTGGCGGCGATTAGGATAGCAGTTCCGCCCCGCTTTTTGCTATTTTTGCTTCCGCACTATGCTAAACTTTATCTACCAAGGGAAAGTAAACTGTCCTCGTCCCCCACCCCACCCCCCGTTTTCAAAGGTTGCATGCGTGTCTAATGTTTTTTCTTATTTTAACATCGCACCCCCCTCAGCACCCCTAGATGATTAAACCTGGCGCCGCCGCTGCTGGCCCCTCCCTAAAAAAAATCCTGGGTACGGGCCTGACCTTGAGTAAGTACCAGTTTCTCATTCGGGGTCAGAATCCAAAATGCACAGCATGGAGGGCTGCGAGGCATTACCTTCTCAATCTGGAGAAAGCCGAATGGCTTGTTCTATTGTCGTTTTCACGTTCAGAAGACACAACGGCGCTTATGGAGAAACCGCACAGTGTTGCCAATACAGCGCTAGCTCATGTCGCCGGGAAATGATGACCTTCCTTCACAATGAAGGTGTTACATATTTTGTATATATAATGATAATTATATGTAATTATTAATATTAATATTATACTGTGAACGTTACAGTTACCCTTTTTACAATAATCCATTGCGATCACTACACACGCGAGTGTAATGCACGAATATGACACTTCAGAAATCACTTAAAAAAGTAAAAATCACTGAGCGCTCACACAACTGAAAACACTTTTTCGAGAGAGGGAAAAAGTCTAAACAGACCAAAGCACTCACTCACTCAAGCAAGGGGAACCTGGCACATGGGTTAGATTCAAGTTGCAACCCAAACAAACAAATGAGTTATGGCCCACGTGAACTGATAAAACGTGAATGACTCAAGCAAGGCATGTCATATTTCTATCTTGAAGCCCCATATTTTGTCACGTGTTGGAAAGCCTTTCAAAGGTTAATATGATGTCTATGAAGTTATGTGTAAGTTGGAAACTGAAAGGTGATCTTCATTTCAGTATTAATGTCGACAGTAATGTAAACAAAAACAACGTGTATTTGCGACAGCACTAATGTTGCTCACAACAGCAGTATTGGAAATAATTGTCAATTATTAAATTTAAGTAATTTCAATTCTATTATAACAAACTGCATGAAGTTCATATTTTTACTGAATGGAAATAAAATAACAACTCGAAAACTTGGTGCTGATTAGCCGGAATGCTGCGGTGAGCCAGCTCAAAATGGCCCGACAACGTCTCCTTACTTCACGCGCGGTTCGGGTTAAAAAGAAACTCCAAATGCATGGAAGTAATATTTCTGGGAACCTTTGAGTGGTTATAAAAAATAATTTCATTATTTTCTCCACAACTTTGTCGCTGGAAGTTTTTACTTGGAATTACAGAACAAAAAATGGCCAGCGACGACATTTTCTACTGCACGAATATAAAAAATCTCCACATACTTTATTTGAATATTTTTTATTGCAAATATGCTTTAAAGTATTGATAAATTCTGAGTACCACCATCACCTATGACAATTAAAAAAACAGTGTCAATTTTTTTAATAATGAATGCTTCAATTTTACGGCATGTTTCAACGTTAGGAATGAAAACAATGTAAAAATTGTGTTTTCACAGAAAATTTGCGTTTTTAATTTATCTAAAATTATGTAAGCAAGTTACCAGTTTTTTGTGTTCACCATCGTATTCTCTACAAAATTTCCTGCAAAACTGCAGGTACCGATTTTACTTAAGCTAAATTTGTAAATCCAGAAATTTCACAACAGCGCGCTCGTATTTCCCATAAGAAAAGCATTGCCCATAAGAGCCCATTGTGTCTTCTGAACGTGAAAACGACTCTAGTCATGTGACCGACGTCATCATCTGGAGACGAGACAGCCGCCGCCATGTTTGATTTATTTGCTAGAAGCAATGTTGCATGTTTTTAGTGAATCTGAAATTGTAATTCAAGTTCGTGAGTTTAGTAATTGGTTAGGCAACTTGGCGAATTTCTTAAAATGATTCTATTTCGTTTTACTTCTTTTTCTTTACAAGAACTGTAACAAGTTTTTTGTAAAACTTAAAAATATTGGTACTGATAATATTTTACAAATACATGTATTTTTATTATTTTTTTCACCAGGAAGTTTGTAACGATTTACAACATGAATTTGTGTGATAGTAGCGAGTTTCTTCTGGTGGTCATAGTGGCTTCCTGAACGAAATTGTTTGTGTAATTATTCAATATTTTTCTTCTATCTCTTCTACCTATATTTACTGAGAGGGTAAATGTCAAAATTTAACTTCCTCTAGATTCCAGTCCATCCAAAAAAGAAACAAACTTTAATTCTCTACGATAAAATATTGTCTTCCTCTGACAAGAGTTTTACAGCGTTCAGACGATCGCCTTCAGATGATGACGTATGGACTGAGCGATGCGGCCTGAGTTTCTAAGATGGTCTTGTGCGAGATCGCGAGGCTTGGTTGTTACGTTATTGCGTAACCGATTTCAGTCACCTCTATACTGACAACAATGAAAATTATTCTATCAAACTGGCACAAATGAAAGCGAGATGTAACAAAAGAACTGTGGTCCATATAGAGCAATGGCACAGCATGCCGGAGAGACTGGTTCGACTCCTGGTCGAGCCTGCACTGTTCGCTGAAATTTCTACGTATTGCCAATATTGTCTCTCTTGAGAAATCACCACAGTCACAGCCTCAATAAGACTCTCAACTTTAAAAATCGTCTTTGGTCCGAAGCTTAAGCCCCCGAGTGAAATATAACAGTGCAAATCCTCTCCTTGGATCTGGGCAGTACTTAGACATCGGTCGAACTGAGTAGCTCTTTCTTCCTTTCTAATTAGCTGGAAATAATTAACTCCCCCATTCCATTCCCCAAAAAAGGGAATGAGGAAGCTTGTCCGCCACCGTCTGTCTTGAATAAGAAAAAAGTGCCGTCTTGTCCAAAATGAAAGTTGCCTCAATATATCTTACAGAAAGCACTTATTCGATTTTTTTTTCTTTTTCTGTAGTTGCAACGGCTGTTAGGAAGTCGTAAAGTTTGCAAATCTTCGTTAGGAAAGCATCTTGATTAAAGTGATTGCTGTGCAAAAAAAATCAAGTGTCTTCTGCTTGAAAAAAACGAAGATGACTTCTCGTCAACGATTGAAGATGAAATCTGCATCCTTCCACAGGGTTCGTGAATCATTTGCAAATTGCGAATTGCTTCCTCCATGACAGAACTCCTGGTTTGGCCGATTGGATGCTAATGGATACAGGATTCGGGATTTGGAAATCGCAATGCAGGATTTAGTGAGGGGGAGGAGGCTGATACGAGCACCGCGTGAATTTTGTGTTCTACGTACGTTAACTTTATGATCTTAAAAACAAAAGTATTACAGAAACATTTGGAACAACCTAAGGAACAATGTAATTTATTTTAATTTTTTAATAAAAATGTTCACTGTTAAAATATCGATTTCTTTTAAAGAAATGGCCTGGTAGTCCTCTTTTCAACCTGAGGATTAATCGAAAGCAATTAATGGATGAATTTTATTATTTGGTGATTATCGTGATGTTTTGCAAAACAATTCCTTGGTCGTTGCCTCCCCGATGGCGCAGTGGTTCGTCGTCGCCTTGTAATCAAGGTGTTCCGAGTTCGATCCCACTTTAAATTGTCGGTCCAGTACCGATTGGCCATACTGTGCACAAAGTTGACTTAAAACACCAACTCAATCAATCAATCCTTTGGTCGAATCCAGCGTAATCGGGAATAATATTTGTTTGTATTTGTTCTGGCATCTCTCTCGTCATCATTGCATTGCCATTAACGATCTGGTTAACCTGGAGAAGAAGTAAAATTACTCTAAACTTACAATTTAAATGTAGAACACAGATAAACTTTCACTTTGCAATTACAAAATGCTGCAGTCTTGTATCGAGAATGAGAAAGCCTGTCTGGGTCTCACCTTGATATCTACGTCGCACTCTGTTCTATTCTCGATTATAAAAATCAATTCATACAAAAAATCATAATATTTAATAAAACGAACTAAAAGCATAGTTCTTGTTATAAAATAACACATATGCGTATAATCTACAATAAATAATTAGGAAGCAACTCATAAGGTATATCTGCCTAACCGATGGCGTAGTGGTTAAGTCGCTGCCGTGGAATCAAGGGGTCCCGGGTTCGACTCTTGGTGGAGGCGCCTAGTGGTTCGGATCCCAATTTAAACTGTAGGTCCAGTCCCAAATATCCAATAAAGTGGACTTAAAAACAAGCTTAGAACAAAAGCTAATGTATATCTGAATAAGTTATGGAAAAACTAATGATATTAGGGTGACATTTTCTAATATGAATAGGCTACTTCACAATGTATGTTACTGCAGACTCATCTCGATTTTACACATGTCTTTCTCGTTCTCGTTAAAGCCACAGCGAATCTCAAAGGATCTTGTCTCGTTTCTCGTCTTTGATAATCTATTCAGCAATTAAATACCACTATTTTAATGCAAACCATTGCAAAAAGGTATTAACTATTTATAAAACTTAAAAATATCTCTAAGAAAAGGGAAATAATAAATTGAAAAGCGCATTTCCTAGTAAATAATAGGGACTTGGAACATTCAAATGACTATCACTATTTAGAAGTCTCGAAATGTAAAAATATTTTGATTGACTTTTTATGAGTTGCAAATTCTTTAGCAGTCTCAATAATAATGAGCAAAGAAACATTTTGATTAACTTTTTGAAGCATTGCAAATCCTATTTACAAATCACAAAATTCGAGATGAGTTCGTTATTTGTATCATCTACATTTTAGAAATGGTACTCACACGACACCATGGCCTCGCCAATGGCGGTGGTAGCGTCGTTGCCTTGTAATCAAGGGGTCCCGGGTTCGATAGTGGTTCGGATCCAACTTCTAACTGTAGGTCCAGTCCCGATTAGCCTTACTGTGCATAAAGTGGACCAAAACAACAAATCAACAACAAAGACAGAGAGGCGGGAATGGGAGAAGTAGAATGAAAATGGAAAGGAGTTTGAGAGAGACGGAAAAGAAAGAAAGAGGGAGGAAGAGAGAAATAAAAGTAGGAAGAGAAAGAGGGTTGTAAGAGAGGGGTGAAGAGAAGGAAGGGTAGAAAGAGAGAGGAAGAATGTAAGATAAGGAATGAAGTAAGAAAGAGAGAGAAGGAAGATAAAGAAAGAAGAAGAGAGGGGGAATTATTTCAACTTACCTGTTACAGCAACGCAAAAACTGGCAAATGCTTCTCGAATATTCCACGTTGGGCACAATACGATTTTTCCAGTTCATTTCTATTGCCCTCGAAAGCAACAATATGTCTTTGCCCTTCCTTTGTGCTTTACGCAACTAGATCATTATGGAAGTTGTCACCTCGGTTGAACAAACAAGGGGACGTGAAAGGGGCGTTTTATTCCTCTGCCTTCTTACGGTCAAAACTGTTAATGGTCTCCCAACATCCCGTGCATTTTATTGCCTCTGCTGGTATATATAGCTGCTTAACTCTGGGACACAGCATCAGTTGAATCATCACCGATTCAGCAGTCGATACCTTCTGCACCTCCAACATGGCGCCTGATTTCAGGAAAGCCGGTAAGTATGACGAAAAATTGTGATTAGAAAAGTGCTGAACTTAGCTCACTGCAAAACTATGGAGTTTAAAATGCTCAGTTGGTGCATCCAAAAATGTTCGCATTGTATACGCTAAGTTTCGTGATGAACGAAATCAATTAACTTTACCAAAAAAAAATCAGTCATGTTAGAATCCTGATAATGATGATCTACGCATAATTGGCATATTACAATAGGTGGGTTTCATGTGACGTCAGGGAAATTTTATTTGTCGTTTGCAAGGAAATGTCTGCACCAACTGCACGTTTGTTTTAAATCACGAATGCCTGTGTTAGGATCTCCCTCCCGCCCGCTTGAATTCCATATGATTACAAGAACTGGCCACAATCATGGCTGCTCCTAGCCACAATACAACAGTTTGTGACGTAGGTGAAACACTCCTATAATTATGAAACGCGTATTTTAATGATCGCATTTAAATATACAGGCTATAGTACAGAATGTTATTATACTTTACTTTCCTGTTGATATTGCTTCCGTGATTTGTCAGTTTGTATACTGTTAATAACTTTAGCAATGATGTTTCTATGCCACCATACTTGTCACCAGTAACGGATCAAGGTGGGTGCTATTGATGCTGCAGCATTAGGCCCATTCTTGAAATAGGCCTAGATGAAAACAGACGAGAATTTTTCCGAAAGCTGAACAGTTTTCTTTTGCTATATTAACCTGAAAATAAATCTTAGAATGAAATTTGGAGCCCCAATTTCGGACGCCTAGGCACAGCGTTACTTATTATAGAGTTACTATTATTCTTTGCGCTGTGACGTAACTATAACGTCGTTGTATTTATTGTTCACCGAAGATTTCAAGTTAATGCTATCAATTTTACGTTAAAAAGTTTACTTAGTAATTTAGCTGCGTTTTTTGCAATATCTTGGCGATTGTTGCCACTTTATTATTGTTCGGTAAGTGCGACGTAGTCAGTGAGTGCGACGTAGCATCAGGCCCAATTTCGTCTTAATCCGGCCCTGCTTTACACAAGAAGATCTTGCACTAATACTTGAATTAGCATCATTTGTAGCTAGGTGGTTTTGCAATTATATCTTCACAGGTTCACACATTTCTGACCCTTAAACTGATCAAATAATGGACCTCCTCGACATTACTTTTCCGATCCCGTGAAACCAGAAGTATCTGAGAATAATAAGCTCTCTGGGGTAATGACCAATCACATAAAGAAATGCAAACTAAACGAAAGTATAAAGTATACGCATGGTATAGAAATGTTAACTACAGCAGATGGTATACTCTAATGAATAAAGTTAATCAGAGGATATGCGACGTATACAGCCGTCTCGACTACAGCCCTGTGCATAACCTAGCAGTGTTTTAGCAGAATTCACGTTGTTCACAGATTCGCGAAGGCCTGCCGCAGTCTTAACTAGCTTCAGTGGCAACTGAACCATATGCAGTTGCAGATTTGCACCCTAGTTCAGATATGCACATTGGATCTTAATTTTACTGCGTCGCAGTACACTCTTCTACACTAGATCTAATAGGAAGTACGGTGATAGACAATAATATTTGAATTGCTGATTACTGAAGCTGGCGTCTGTGATTCAGTGGCTAACGTACTGGGCTGCAAACTCTCAGTTTGAATCCCGAGGCATATATAATCCATAATTCATTGTAAACGTCAACGTCACTATTACCCTAGGCAGTCAACGTAAAATAACTGCATTTTTTTCTTTTAAAATATGTAAAAAAAGTAATAATCGCATATTTTCAGTATTTACTAAGTTGTAGAATACAATGCGTAAAAATCTGGTATCCGTTCTTAGGAAAAAAACAGGTTTAATAAATGTTACACGCCGTCAGCACATGGACGTTTAGGATTGTCAGCACCTATCTATGTGGTGAAGTGGTTAGCCAGGGGTTCTGGTTTCAAATTCCGGCCTGGGCATGCTACATGATTGTGCAATGTATGTATTATGTTATGCAGTAGTAAATTTTTAAAAAAATCTCCTTGAAGGGATGGTAGCATTAAAAACAAAGGCTACACTGAGCTCTGCTTCTGGGTGTTCTTTGTGAATGTCTCATCAACTTCAATCATGCTCATCGTCGCGATTAGCTAAAGTGTTAGATTGTTTTAGTGGAGTTCCCAACTACTCAGTTACATGTATTTCATTCAAGTTATCCTCACACTGCTTGCTCAATAGACATTGTGATGCTGATCGAATCCGGGATTGTTCACACCATTAGGCTTCATGCATTAACACTGATATGCAATTGCATTACTAACCTGACTTTAATTTTATTTCAGTGGCGGTGCTACTCCTTTTATCACCGTTAATAAGAGCGGAACAAGTGTCCATAGAATGTTCCACTCACTGCACATCCTGTATCGACGTGGACCCATCCCAATGTGGTCCAGGGACTATGTTCAGGGTTGACGGAGATCCTTGTGGATGCTGCGACGCTTGCGTGCAACTACAAGGTACGCTCTCATCTCCATGAAGATATAATTTTGCTGCCGAAAAGTGAAGGATAAAAAATAAAGTGTGGAGTTAGGGGATGTGGAGTTAGGGCCCCACACTTTCTTTATCACGGCCGAAGGTGGGGGTGATGTGATCAGCACCACGTCCCTGGACGCCTTTATCCCACAGAGTTTCCTCCAGGTTCACACTTCATACACGCTGGGTGGGAGCCGGAGCCGCTTGAACAGGTGGGAAAAAATCCCGGTTGTCCGCCGAAGGGGATCGAACTCCGGTCTCTCCCATGGTAGTCAGACGACAGAGCTATCGCTGCTCTGTTAAGTATATATACGAGGAATATCACAATTCTTAATATCTCTCAAAAAACCAGAGGTACAATACCTGAACTTGTGTTAAGCTACAATATGAACTTATGATGATGTATAAGATTGTAGGATCCCTTGTATTATTTTATTATTATGTATTCAATTTTGTAATTTTGTATCTCTTATTTTGACATAGTGATGTACCTGATTGCGATATCGTGCTCATCACTTAATAATAAATATATTATTATCACCACAGTACATCTAATACTGGAATATGGTTATGAAGCCTGTAGCGCATAGACACATAGTAAAACTAAGTCATTTCAGGAACTATTTATTACATCATCTAACTAGCAAATTTGAAGTTACAACAGTAATGGCGCCAAAAGAAAATGAGTAAGGAGGAAGAGGGTGATCAGGAATATTTTCTGGGACATTCATATTTAATATGCAACTAAATACTATAAAAAATTATATATTTGATCTATTTACCTAGTATTTCTTCATTCCTAGGGGGGGCGTAAAAGGGTGGAACAGGTCGATCTGTTGAATGAGTAGTAATTTCGAATGTGGACACAGAAGTACCGCGACAATTCATGTTTATATGTTATAGTAAGTTATGACTTGAGTTATAATATTTATGGGAAGTGCAATGGTGAATGAATACTATTATATAGTTATATAATAGTATTAATATAGTATTAAATAGTATATAATATCTCCGTCGTTATTCGCCTAAGTGTAAATATGCTATATTATTTATGTCTTTTTTATTCTTTCAGACGTAGGCCAGCCTTGTAATTCTAGACTTGTCCTAAGTTTAGAAGGAGGCTCCGTAGACCTGTCCGTGTCTAGTGCTGAATGTAGGCCAGGATTCGAATGTGTCAGCGGACTTTGCAGCTACCAGACAGGTAAATTATATTCCACAAGGCTTATAATTGAAAACAAAGGGTTGTGTTCGAAATCTACACATGGCGCATTCCACGAAAAGTGGCCCTAGTCCGTGTTAATAACAAAATGAATCAATATGGAAATTGCTATTGCTTTTACTTGCATTAACGTTTTGATGTTTGTTTCACCAATAAAAGTTACTAACATCTGCAGCCTATATGCTTCACAGATAAATGAAGTAAAATCTTGCCATATTTTTAAAACCTCTCACACGCAACACATTTTTATTATTGCTTTTATTGCAAACAAGCCGTGCAATCATACTCGAGTGTTTTTCATTTCTTAGTAGACACCATACGAAATCAAATACATTATGAATATTTGAATTCAATCTCATATGTCGAGCCTTACATATTGTGTGTAAAATGTCAGACACGTAACGCTGGAATGCCTCCAATACAAATAATTTTCAGAACAAAAACCACTACACTTCTATAAATTGATAATTTTGTTAGTGGAAATGTCTGGTGCAAAATATATTCATATCTTAATATTACAACGGATTATTCAATACAACAATACCATAAAGAGAGGAACTTCATATATCCTTACACGTATTGAGACTTCTAAGTGAAATTTACAGTAGTCACTCTCGTTTTGCAGCATATGACTTCTAAATAGGACTTAAAATACTTCCAAAACCAATCAAACTCGTGTAGTTTCGTAAATTGTGACTTTTACACAGGATTTTTACAAAACTTCTAAAGTCAATGTTCTCAGAGTCATTCAAATTACAAAATAGAATTTGCAATTCTTAAAAAGTCAATCAAAATGAAGAGCCTCCCCGGTGGCGAAGAGGTAATGTCGTAATGAAGGGGTTCAATACCCAGCTGAGACACATTGCACAGTGGTTCGGTTCGCACTTTAAACTGTGGGTCCACTCCCGATTAGCCTATCTATGGGCTTAATATAATTCAATGAAAATGTTCCTTTTCACATATTAAGATTTCTGAATAGAGAAAGGGAAAAGAAACAAAATTTTAGGAGGCAATTTTCTGACTGGCTCCACTTCATTTCGAACAATGAGACCAACAAAAATAGCCCTTGCACTATTTTTCGGTGTTGCATACTTTCCTTTAATAATTAGAGCTTTTACGTACAAGAAACAATAACAACAATGATGCCAATGTGAAGTATGAAATCTCCTCTGCAATTTTTTTTCACAACTTTAATGACTATTTGATTAACATCAACTACAGCAGAACACATCCTTATATGAAGAGTCAAGTGTGGTTACTATAACTTGAAATTAACTACACCAACAAAAAATGACAAATTATCTTCTCTGCAGGATCATGCGGTGGAAATAGCTTCTGGATGGGCTACGCACCAGTCTGTGACGAAAATATGCGTTACGCACCTCAACAATGCAACGGATCCAGCTGCTTCTGTGTGGACATATACTTCGGAACGCCCCTAATATACCGAGCTCTGTCTCTCATTGAAGCCTCTATGTCCAATTGCCGTAAGTAAAAATAGAAATTCATAATTCTTCAAAGCTGGTAACGAAATCTATCTAAAAACATCTACGGTCTTAGACATGGGTTGCCATCAACAAAACGGGAATATTAAAAAAAATAATAATAATAAATAAATAAATAAATTAAAAAATGTATGGAATTTATTAAACGGCATGTGTATTCTCCTTTACCGTATACAAGTTAAAACTCGTATGAAGCAAAATTGGTAACTTTTCTTTCACAGTAAATGCTACATGAAGAACAAGTTACGTGACAAGCATAATATAATTTCGTTCTTAAATTGTATCAGTATTTTCGATATTCTGATAAGTTAATTCACACATTTATGAGTAATGTATTATTCAAACGATATTCTTTATCCTCATGTTTACATAGGCACAAGCTACAATCACATTTCGCGAATGTATTTATAAACATTACAATTTGAACATACTTATTCTCTTTCATTCTAACTAAAAAGCATTAATTATAACAATAGTTTAAAATCACGGACCGATCTTCGTGACGAAGTGGTTAGCACAGCGAGCTACAACTCCAAGGGTTACAGGTTCGAATGATCTGTGTTCCTTTTGAATGTCCTGGAATCAATTTCATTAGATCATCACTAATCTACAGCGTTGCGGTTAGCGAAAAGTGCAAGAAAAACAACGCTTATTAACAAAAACAAAAAATTTCACATGAATGATATGCATTACGACTGACATCTGTTACACAAGAAAAACAGAATTTCAACCCATTGTACGAAACATTCATTATTTCACCTCCATTCAATATAAAGGAATCATATTCAATGTAATGATATGACGAAATTCCATACTCTTTCAATAACTAATGAGATCTCCTATTTTACAGTATGTCCACCGTCAATCAGCTACCCACATATCACAGGACCGTCTCAGCTATTTCCAGTATCAAGATCAGTTTGCGATGAGTTCGGCAACTTTGAAGAGGTTCAGTGTTCCACATGGCACTGCTGGTGCGCAGATCGTATTACCGGAAACCCTATCAGAGGTACTAAAGTCGACATACCCGAAAATCATGCAGAGCTCAAGACATGTGATCAACTAAGTGTGTACACATTGTCACCGAAATTAAGCTTAGAACAAATATCCGAATTCGGCACTCTCTTGGCACATTTAGAAACAGATTGCGACCAACCTCCGTCTGGCACTACCAGTTCAAAGAAACCACAACCAGATGATTCCGGCCCTGATTCTCCATACCCTGGAGGCCCAGCATCAAGAGAACCGGAACAAAGACCACAATCCGATGACTTAAATATGCAAGATGACGCAGGTAGACCTGGATCACCATTCCCTCAAGGCCCATCACGAAGACCGGGACAAGGACCACAACCAGATGACTCTGGCCCTGATTCTCCATTCCCTCGAAGACCAGGACGAGGACAACAGCCAAATGGCCCTGATGCTGGAGACGATCAGAATAAACCAGGAATGCCTAATGATCCCTCCACACAGAAGTATTCAAGTCTATACAAATCTACTAAACAGACAGAAACAAGCAGTGTATTTATGGGAAATGATGTAAGTGGACGAGAAGGACCATCCACACCGAAGGGACCCGGAAAAAGCCCACAACCACAACCAGATGATTCTGGTTCTGCCTCTACATACCCTGGAGGCCCATCTTCAAAGATACCGGGACTAAGACCACAACCCGATGACTCTGGTCCTGAATCTCCATACGCTGGAGGCCCATCTTCAAAGGGACCGGGACTAAGACCACAACCCGATGACTCTGGTCCTGAAACTCCATACCCTGGAGGCACATCTTCAAGAGGACCGGGAAAGAGACCACAACCGGATAACTCCGCCCCTTATTCCTCATTCCCAGGTGGCCCATCTTCAAGAAGACCAGGACAAAGCCCACAACCCGATGACTCAGGTATGCAAGATGACGCAGGTAAATCTGAATCTCAATTCCCTCAAGGCCCATCTTCAAGAGGACCGGAACAAAAACCAGAAACATATGGCTCTGGCCCTGATTATTCATACCCCGGAGGCCCATCTTCAAGAGGACCGGGACAAAGACCACAACCCGATGACTCACGTATGCAAGATGACGCAAGGAAACTTGAATCTCCATTCGCTCAAGGTCCATCATCAAGAAGACCGGGACAAGGACCACAACCAGATGACTCTGGCCCTGATTCTCCATTCGCTCGAAGACCAGGACAAGGACAACAGCCATACGGCCCCGATACCGGAGACGACCAGAATAAACCAGGAATGCCAAAGGATCCTTCCCCCCAGAAGTACTCAAGTTTATACAAATCGAATAAACAGACAGAAACAAGCAGTGTATTTGTAGGAGAGGATATAAATAGACCAAGAGGCCCATCAGCACCAAGAGAACCCGTAACAAGACCACAACCTGGTGACTCTGGCTCTGGTTCTCCATTCCCTGGAGGTCCATCTTCAAGAGGACCTGGACAAAGACCACAACCAGATGAGACAGGTCCTGCTTCTCCATACCCTGGAGACCCATATTCAAGAGGACCGAGACAAAGGCCACAACCCGATGAACCTGCCCCTGATTCTCTATATTCTGGAGACCTATCTTCAAAGGGACCGGGACAAAGACCACAACCCGATGATTCAGGTATGCAGAATGACGCAGGGATACCTGAATCACCATTCCCTCAAGGTCCATCGTCAAGAGGACCGGGACAAAGACCACAACCAGATGACTCTGGCCCTGATTCCCCATTCGCTCGAAGACCAGCACAAGGACAACAGCCATACGGCCCTGATGCCGGAGACGATCAGAATAAACCACGAATGCCAAAGGATTCTTCCCCCCAGAAGTATTCAAGTTTATACCAATCGAATAAACAGACAGAAACAAGCAGTGTATTTGTTGGAAAGGATGGAAATAGACCAAGAGGCCCATCAACTCCTAAAGGATCAGGAAGAAGACCACAACCTGGTGACTCTGGCTCTGGTTCTCCATTCCCTGAAGGTCCATCTTCAAGAGGACCTGGACAAAGACCACAACCAGATGAGACAGGTCCTGATTCTTCATACCCTGGAGGCTCATATTCAAGAGGACCGAGACAAAGACCACAGCCCGATGACTCTGATCCTGATTCTCTATATCCTGGAGGCCCATCTTCAAAGGGACCGGGACAAAGACCACAAACCGATGATTCAGGTATGCAAGATGACGCAGGGACGCCTGAATCTCCATTCCCTCAAGGTCCATCGTCAAAAGGACCGGGACAAAGACCACAACCCGATGACTCTCGCCTTGTTTCTCCATACCCTGGAAGCCCATCTTCAAACACACCTGGACAAACACCACAGCCCGATTACCCAGGTATGCAAGATGACGCAGGTAAACCTGAATATCCGTTCCCCCAGGGTCCATCATCAAGTGAGCCGGGACAAGGACCAAAACCAGAAGGCTCTGGCCCTGATTCTCCATTCCCTCGAAGACCAGGCCAAGGACAACAGCCATACGGCCCTGATGCAGGAGACGATCAGAATAAACCAGGAATGCCAAACGATCCTTCCACCCAGAAGTATTCAAGTTTATACAAATCAAATAAACAGACAGAAACAAGCAGTGCATTTGTTGGAAAGGATGTAAGGAGACCTAGAGGCCCATCAACTCCTAAAGGACCCGCGAGAAGACCACAACCTGGTGACTCTGGCTCTGGTTCTTCATTACCTCAAGGTCCATCTACAAGTGGCTCGAGACAAAGACCACAACCAGATGAAACAGGGCCTGATTCTCAATACCCTGTAGGCCCATCTTCAAGAGGACCGGGACAAAGACCACAACCCGATGACTATGGTATGCAAGATGACGAAAGGAAACCTGAATTTCCATTCCCCCAAGGTCCATCATCAAGAGGACCTGGACAAAGACCACAACCAGATGAGACAGGTCCTGCTTCTCCATACCCTGGAGGCCCATATTCAAGAGGACCGAGTCAAAAGCCACAACCCGATGACTCTGCCCCTGATTCTCTATATTCTGGAGGCCCATCTTCAAAGGGACCGGGACAAGGACCACAACCCGATGATTCAGGTATGCAGAATGACGCAAGGACACCTGAATCTCCATTCCCTCAAGGTCCAACGTCAAGAAGACCGGGACAAGGAACACAACCAGATAACTCTAGCCCTGATTCTCCCTTCTCTCGTAGACCAGAGCAAGGACAGCAGCCATACGGCCTTGATGGCGGAGACGATCAGAATAAACCACGAATGTCAAACGATCCTTCCCCCCAGAAGTACTCAAGTTTATACAAATCGAATAAACAGACAGAAACAAGCAGTGCATTTGTGGGAGAAGATGTAAATAGACCAAGAGGCCCATCAACAACGAGAGGACCCGGAAGAAGACCACAACCCGATGACTCTGGCTCTGGTTCTCCATTCCCTGGAGGTCCTTCTTCAAGAGGACCTGGACAAAGACCACAACCAGATGAAACAGGTCCTGCTTCACCATACATTGGAGGCCCATATTCAAGAGTATCGGAGCAAAGACCACAACCCGATGGCTCTGCTTCTGATTCTCTTTACCCTCAAGGCCCATCTTCAAGAGGACCGGAACAAAGACCAGAAACATATGGCTCTGGCCCTGATTATTCATATCGCGGAAGCCCATCTTCAAGAGGACCGGGACAAAGACCACAACCCGATGACTCACGTATGCAAGATGACGCAGGGAAACTTGAATCTCCATTCGCTCAAGGTCCATCATCAAGAAGACCGGGACAAGGACCACAACCAGATGACTCTGGCCCTGATTCTCCATTCGCTCGAAGACCAGGACAAGGACAACAGCCATACGGCCCTGATACCGGAGACGACCAGAATAAACCAGGAATGCCAAAGGATCCTTCCCCCCAGAAGTACTCAAGTTTATACAAATCGAATAAACAGACAGAAACAAGCAGTGTATTTGTAGGAGAGGATATAAATAGACCAAGAGGCCCATCAACACCAAGAGAACCCGTAACAAGACCACAACCTGGTGACTCTGGCTCTGGTTCTCCATTCCCTGGAGGTCCATCTTCAAGAGGACCTGGACAAAGACCACAACCAGATGAGACAGGTCCTGCTTCTCCATACCCTGGAGGCCCATATTCAAGAGAACCGAGACAAAGGCCACAACCCGATGAATCTGCCCCTGATTCTCTATATTCTGGAGGCCCATCTTCAAAGGGACCGGGACAAAGACCACAACCCGATGATTCAGGTATGCAGAATGACGCAGGGACAAATGAATCTCCATTCCCTCAAGGTCCATCGTCAAGAGGACCGGGACAAAGACCACAACCAGATGACTCTGGCCCTGATTCCCCATTCGCTCGAAGACCAGCACAAGGACAACAGCCATACGGCCCTGATGCCGGAGACGATCAGAATAAACCACGAATGCCAAAGGATTCTTCCCCCCAGAAGTATTCAAGTTTATACCAATCGAATAAACAGACAGAAACAAGCAGTGTATTTGTTGGAAAGGATGGAAATAGACCAAGAGGCCCATCAACTCCTAAAGGACCAGGAAGAAGACCACAACCTGGTGACTCTGGCTCTGGTTCTCCATTCCCTGGAGGTCCATCTTCAAGAGGACCTGGACAAAGACCACAACCAGATGAGACAGGCCCTGATTCTTCATACCCTGGAGGCTCATATTCAAGAGGACCGAGACAAAGACCACAGCCCGATGACTCTGATCCTGATTCTCTATATCCTGGAGGCCCATCTTCAAAGGGACCGGGACAAAGACCACAAACCGATGATTCAGGTATGCAAGATGACGCAGGGACGCCTGAATCTCCATTCCCTCAAGGTCCATCGTCAAGAGGACCGGGACAAAGACCACAACCCGATGACTCTCGCCTTGTTTCTCCATACCCTGGAAGCCCATCTTCAAAAACACCGGGACAAACACCACAGCCCGATTACCCAGGTATGCAAGATGACGCAGGTAAACCTGAATATCCGTTCCCCCAGGGTCCATCATCAAGTGAGCCGGGACAAGGACCAAAACCAGAAGGCTCTGGCCCTGATTCTCCATTCCCTCGAAGACCAGGCCAAGGACAACAGCCATACGGCCCTGATGCAGGAGACGATCAGAATAAACCAGGAATGCCTAATGAACCCTCCAACCAGAAGTATTCAAGTCTATACAAATCAAATAAACAGACAGAAACAAGCAGTGTATTTGTTGAAAAGGATGTAAATAGACCAAGAGGCCCATCAACTCCGAAAGAACCCGCGAGAAGACCACAACCTGGTGACTCGGCCTCTGGTTCTTCATTACCTCAAGGTTCATCTACAAGTGGATCGAGACAAAGACCACAACCAGATGAAACAGGTTCTGTTTCTCCATACCCTGGAGGCCCATCTTCAACAGGAACAAAGCAAATAACACAACCCGATGACTCTGGCTTTGATTCTCAATACCCTCAAGACCCATCATCAAGTGGACAGGAACAAGGACCACAACCCGATGACTCTGGCCCTGCATCTTTATACCCTGGAGGCCCATCTTCAAGAGGACCAGAAGAAAGACCACAACCAGATGAAACAGGTCCAGCTTCTCCATACCCTCAAGGGCCATCTTCAAGAGGACCGGGACAAAGACCACAACCCGATGACTCACGTATGCAAGATGACGCAGGGACACTTGAATCTTCAGTCCCTCAAGGTCCATCATCAAGAAGACCGGGACAAGGACCACAACCAGATGACTCTGGCCCTGATTCTCCATTCGCTCGAAGACCAGGACAAGGACAACAGCCATACGGCCCTGATGCCGGAGACGTTCAGAATAAACCAGGAATGCCAAAGGATCCTTCCCCCCAGAAGTACTCAAGTTTATACAAATCGAATAAACAGACAGAAACAAGCAGTGTATTTGTAGGAGAGGATATAAATAGACCAAGAGGCCCATCAGCACCAAGAGAACCCGAAACAAGACCACAACCTGGTGACTCTGACTCTGGTTCTCCATTCCCTGGAGGTCCATCTTCAAGAGGACCTGGACAAAGACCACAACCAGATGAGACAGGTCCTGCTTCTCCATACCCTGGAGGCCCATATTCAAGAGGACCGAGTCAAAGGCCACAACCCGATGACTCTGCCCCTGATTCTCTATATTCTGGAGGCCCATCTTCAAAGGGACCGGGACAAAGACCACAACCCGATGATTCAGGTATGCAAGATGACGCAGGGACACCTGAATCTCCATTCCCTCAAGGTCCATCGTCAAGTGGACCGGGACAAGGACCACAACCAGATGATTCTGGCGCTGATTCTCCATTCCTTCAAAGACCAGGGCAAGGACAACAGCCATACGGCCCTGATGCTGGAGACGATCAGAATAAACCACGAATGCCAAAGGATTCTTCCCCCCAGAAGTACTCAAGTTTATACCAATCGAATAAACAGACAGAAACAAGCAGTGTATTTGTGGGAGAGGATGTAAATAGACCAAGAGGCCCATCAACACCGAGCAGACCCGGAAGAAGACCACAACCTGGTGACTCGGCCTCTGGTTCTCCATTCCCTGGAGGTCCTTCTTCAAGAGGACCTGGACAAAGACCACAACCAGATGAGACAGGTCCTGATTCTTCATACCCTGGAGGCTCATCTTCAAGAGGACCGGGACAAAGACCACAACCCGATAACTCTGGCTCTGATTCTCAATACCCCAAAGGCCCATCTTCAAGAGGACCGAAGCAAATACCACAACCCGATGACTCTGGCTCTGATTCTCAATACCCTAAAGGCCCATCTTCAAGAGGACCGGAAAAAATACCACAAACCGATGAATATGGTATGCAAGATGACGCAGGGAGACCTGAATCTCCATTCCCTCAAGGTTCATCATCAAGAGAACCGGGACAAAGACCACAACCAGATGACTCTGGCTCTGATTCTCCTTTCCCTCGAGGACCAGGACAAGCACAACTGCCTTACGGCCCTGATGCAGGAGACGACCAGAATAAACAACAACCGGGAATGCCAAACGATCCTTCCCCCCAGAAGTATTCAAGTTTATACAAATCGAATAAACAGACAGAAACAAGCAGTGTATTTGTGGAAGAGGATGTAAATAGACCAAGAGGCCCATCAACACCGAGAGGATCTGGAAGAAGACCACAACCTGGTGACTCGGGCTCTGGGTCTCCATTTTCTGGACCTGGACAAAGACCACAACCAGATGAAACAGGTCCTGCTTCTCAATACCCTGGAGGCCCATATTCAAGAGGACCGAGACAAAGACCAGAACCCGATGACTCTGCCCCTGATTCTCTATATTCTGGAGGCCCATCTTCAAAGGGACCGGGAGAAATGCCACAACCCGATGACTCAAGTATGCAAGATGACGCAGGTAAACCTGTATCTCCGTTCCCTCAAGGTCCATCATCAAGAGGACCGGGACAAGGACCGCAACCTGGTGACTACGATTCTTATTCTCCATTCCCTCGAGGACCTGGACAAGGGCAACAGCCATATGGCTCTCAGGGCGGCGACGATCAGAATAAACCAAGAATGCCAAAGGATTCTTCCAGCAAGAAGTATTCAAGTTTATACAAAGCTAAAAAACAGACAGAAACAAACAGTGTATTGGTAGAAAAAGATATGAAAGGTGAAAGAGGCGCATCACCGAAAGGACCAGGCCGAAAGCCACAGCAGAATGGTCCTGACACACAAGACACGCAAGTTAGACCTCAAGGAGCATCGACGGGAGGACCCGGACAAGGACAAGAACAAAATCAACCTGACATGCAAGACGACGCAGGAAGGCCTGATTCTCCATTCCCTCAAGGTCCATCTCCAACAGAACAGGGAAGAAGACCACAATCTGGTGACTCTGATTCACCATTCCCTAGAGCTCCGTCTTCAAGACGACCGGGACAAAGACCACAACCCGATAACTATTACCCTGATTCTCCATTCCCTCGCGGACCAGTACAAGGACAACAGCCATATGGCCCTGATGCTGGAGACGGTCAGACGAAACCAAGAATGCCAGAGGATCCTTCCACGCAGAAGTATTCAAATTCATACAAAGCTACAAGACAGACAGAAACAAACAGTGTATTTGTAGAAAAGGATATAAATGGACCTAAAGGACCATCAACACCGAGAAAACAAGGACGAAGACCGCAACCAAATGGACCTGACATGCAAGAGGGCGCTGGCAAGCCTGGTTCCTCGTTCCCTCAAGGTCCATCTTCAAGAGGACCGGGACGAAAACCACAATCTGGTGACTATAAAGCAGACTTTCCTTTCGGTAGAGATCCATCTTCAAAAGGACCGGGACAAAGACCACTGCCAGATGACTCAGGTATGCAAGATGACGCAGGTAGACCTGGATCTCCATTCCCTCAAGGTCCATCATCAAGAGGACCTAAACAAAGACCACAACCCGATGACTCTGGATCTAATTCTCCATTCCCTCGAAGACCAGGAGAAGGACAACAGCCATATAACCCTGATGCCAGAGACAATCAGAAAGAAACACGAATGCCTAAAGATCCTTCAACACAGAAGTATTCAAGTACGTACAAAGATACAAGAAAG
This sequence comes from Lepisma saccharinum, assembly GCF_977018435.1. Lineage (NCBI taxonomy): Eukaryota > Metazoa > Arthropoda > Insecta > Zygentoma > Lepismatidae > Lepisma > Lepisma saccharinum. The sequence continues at coordinate 39,245,027 of NC_139245.1, forward strand.
ACAGAAACAAGCAACGTGCTTGTAGAAAAGGATTCGGCTAGACCTGCTTCCACATTGCCGAGAGGCCCATCAACACCGACAGGACCAGGACGAAGATCACAACCAAGTGGTTCTGGTACAGAAGACAATCAAGGTAGTCCAGATTCTCCATTCACTCGAGGTCCATCTCCAATAGGACCTGGACAACGACCACAACCTGGTGACTCTGATCCTGATTCCCCATTGCCTAGAGATCCATCATCAAGAAGACCGGAACAGAGGCCACAACCAAACGACTTTGATATGCAAGATGACGCAGGTGCACCTGGTCCCCCATTCCCTCAAGGTCCGTCATTCAGAAGGCCGGGACAAGGACAGCAACCAGACGACTCTGGCTCCGATTCTCCATTCCCTCGAGGACCAGGAAAAGAACCACAACCATATGGACCTAACGATCCTTCCACAGAAAAGTTTTCAAGTACGGTCAAAGAGACTAAAAAGACAGAAACAAGCAACGCGTTTGTTGAAAAGGATTCAACTAGACCTGCTTCAACGTTCCCTAGAGGCCAATCAACACCGACAGGACCTGGACGAAGACCACAAGCAAATGATCCTGACATGCAAGACGACACTGGCAGGCCTAGGTACCCATTCCCTCAGGGTCCATCTTCAAGAGGGTCGAGACAAAGACCACAAGAAAATCAACTCGAAGCACAAGACGATACATATAAGCCTGGCTCATCAGCACCTACTGGTTCAGGAAGAAATCCACAAACATACGATCCATCACAACCAGATACCTCATTTTCATCACGTAAGTCAACGAACGTTGTGAAAACTGTTGAACAAAAATCATCCAGCCCATCTTCTCAAAATAAGATGTACCCCACACCTCGTAAACAAGGATCCTCTCCAACATTAAAGAATCGTGGATATCAACCTGCTGGATACGACACTCCTCCGTCCGATTTTGGTGGTGACATGACGAAGCAAGAATCACCGCAGTCCGATTATTTTCCTGATAATTCTGGACCAAGTAAGCAAATGAATTATCCAGACTCACAAGGTTCAGGCAGACCACAAGGACCGTACGGTCCTCCCTTCGATACAACGAAAGAAATGAAACCAACTTCCAACCTACCTCAATCTTCATCGAAAAGACCTGACTCTAATCGACCAGGATCGTCCCGGCCATCTGGCTCATCTCAATATGTAAGTAAGTTCTCAGAAAGAACTGAAGAAAGTGTTAACCGGCCTGCAACACCTCAAAGCCCAAAAGGATCAGGAAGTCAGTATGGAGGAGCCAACTCTGAAGGTAGCACAGTCTATCAAGATTCTTACAGCGAGCAAGACAAAAGCTATCGAGTTTCGAATGGTGGACCATCCGCAGAAGGATCTCAATCCAGCAACTATGTCGTCTCGTCAGGCCCTGGTGCTTCCCAACAGACATCAGAAGATTCCACGCAGATATCAGGTTCACGAAATGGCAAGATAATTAGGAAGAAGACCACTAAGCGAAGGCGTGTTACTAGCCAGGGTGCCGTCCGATCAGGAAGCGATTTCAACTCATTTTGGGGAGACATGAATAAGCAGTAACACTTTCGTCCCTTCGAGCCAAGAAAATCCTGCTTTATATATATCTATGAACAATTCTGATATGCAAATGTTACGATGTACTGTAATCGGAGTTGTGAATAAACATTAATTGCAGCATATAATAATATTATTATTATTATTTGAGAAGTATGTGAGAGTGAACCCTTTTCCAGCATGTTCCAAATGTATGTTCTTTACAATGTACTATAATCATTGCCACATGCGTATAATTGTGGTTAGTTTTCTCTTGAAATCTGAAGCTTCATAGGCTTCTTGCAACAGTCGCATTCCGAATAGATAGACTAAGCTTTCGAATATTAATCTGCGCAATTGATGGGCAACTTAGAAAAGTGGGCCCATGCATTCTTCTATGACATACGTTACATAGAATAGGATCTGCAGATTGAGTGAAATACTTACCCCTCAAAAATGATAGACCTCCTCAAGCAGATGGTTGAAATTTCAGTAACACTTCCTGCAACAGAATGCAAAACATGAAAATAATACACCAATGTGTCTTTCATTTTAGAGCCCGCCCAAATAAATATATATGTAAGTAAAAAGTTTCTCACTACAGGTAGAATCAAATGACTGGAATTATTACCTGTCATTCTTAAGCATCAATGAGATACATACTAAAACGATATAAAAAAATTCGAAACACTCTCCGATACTTTATTTATGGCCTCCTTCTGTAATCAAGGGGTCACGGGTTTGATACCCGGTGAAGGCACATTGCACATTGCGAATCTCATTATAAACTACAGGTCTAGTCCCGATTAGCCTCTTCGTCCATAAAACTCCAACAAACAAACCAATTACTTCATTTATTTATTTTTCAAACTGGATAGTTTACTTGGTGAAATTTATTAAGATTAAGTGTCCTTTTGATTCACAATCGTTAGTAATATCCAAAATGATTCCTTCCATCGATGAACAGAATTGTCCTAATCACCTGAGTTATTGGAAACATTTATGTAATAATTAATTAATTGTATCAATATTAAGTTCCGAAGTGTGCAACTCGGAACGTTACAAATTTCTCTTACATGTGCAATTCCAACTTTTGAAGAAACTTGTTATCCTGCATCTGAAACCATGTTTCTAATGTATTTTGAGTCCGCTGATCATTACACAAACGCTTCAGTTTCAGAAAGAGGAAGACATCCGAAGGTGAAAATTAAGTGAATATGCAGTTGTAACAAAACAAAACACATTAATTCAATATTGAGGTAGCATTAGCTTCTGAAGTCGCAGTGATACAGTAACGCCTCTTTGGACAAACTCTACGTCTCTTCTCCTTGATATTTTGGAACACGGTCAGAAAAAGCCTCCGCAGAACCGCTTGTCCTGTGCATCGTACTCACACGTGAAGGGGAGGAGTAGAATCGAGCAGGCTTCCTCATAGTCCGAGATAATCGGATGGAGGGGAAGATGAGCGAATGCTTAAACATAAAGGCGGCTGGAGCGTGATACTGATCTCATCACCTTCACAAACAGGCGAGGTTGTGAACCTCCACACACCCCTGTACGACTCCAAGGCATGTTGCATTAGGTAACTTTATCTTTTTTCCTCATTAACGGCTTCTCCTAATATTACTATGCGTTGTAGGCACACCATTTTGCTTTCCTTATCCCAAAGAGCGAAAAGCAAGAACGATTGCTGAACTGTAGGCTTCTTCGGTGACGCGAAGGAGGGAAATTTCCAATGATTCAATTCCGTCTTCGTTTCAGGGTCAAATAATGTACCGAAGACGCTTAGCCAAAAGTATATTGCGGACTCACGTAGACTTTAAATTTTTTCTTCTCCTTCTGTGCACTTTTCATCCTTGCAGTTTGCACCCTCACTTCTGAATCATTCCATACGTACTTTTTTTTTTTATTGTCTCATTCTGATATACAAGTTATGGAATTACATTGTTTTTGACATAAGTGTAGTACTGCTATTACAATTCGTATTTCTATCTGGTTAACCTTTACATTTTTGTTTGACCTAAATTAAGTATAAAGCACTAATAAGAAATTTGCATACCATTTCTTCCTTGCTTGGAGAGGAATTTTTTCATATTGTTCTTGCAAGAAGATACTGAATTGTTTCTTAAAACTGCTCTCGTCATTGTGAAATATATATAATAAGTATTCTGTTATCAACCATTGTACTGCTCGTTGATTTGTTGGTGGATAAAAATTGAAAGCAGGAAAAACTATATCTGTATCCGTAAACTTTGTTAATGAGGTGCGGCATATACGACTGAGCATTGTTCGCAATTTGTTCCATGCCGTGGAGGAGTTGCGACACTTGGTTATCCTGTGGGCTAAAGAGTCAGGCACGTTGCATGATATACAGTTAGGAGAGTCACTGATTCCATATTGGTATGTCCTATCTCTTGTCACTATAACACGATGAACCACTTTGTACCATATTGATTGGGCAGCTTTTGAAAGGTGTTTGGCGGAGACATTTTCCCATATTTGTGGCCAATTATGTGTATTGAAATCCCTGACTATTCGTGGTACTGTGTGCTTGAAACTATTGATTTCACTATATAACTTTTTAACAGATGGTGTAATTGTCTCATGTCGTAATAACTGGTAGCATACCTGTAAAGCGATGTCCTTATAAAACGAAAATCTTTTGGGGATACTTTGGATATCGATGGGAGCTTCTAATGGAATGTCCTGTATTATCGTCTGTATACATGCTTGGGTCGTTGACTCGTGCAGTGAGAAAGCTGTTTTAAGGCCAGTCTGTACAAACAATGATCTTGCCTGTGTGTTCACGTGTATTAGTGCCAAACCACCTGTCTTCTCTGATAACGTGACCTCATTCATTGCCACCCGGAAAATTGTATCGTGCCACAAAAAGCGGCCAACAGCTTTGTTGACCTTGGCTAAGTGCTGTGTTTTGAAGGGCAGGATTTTTGCTACATACCAAAGTTTAGAGAGAGCAAAAACGTTGATAAATCTTACTCGTGTTTTTAAACTCAGAGAGCGCATCTTGTTCACTCTGAGGACGTAGATTGCCCTCTCGCACGTGAGATTACTATTGGCTTCGATCGTTTCATCGATATTTGCATAGAAGTTTATACCTAAAACTTTTATTTTCTTGTCTACAGGGATCTCCGTATTGTTTGTGAAAGGATTCTCCTTGCCAAGGGGCATTAGGAATGACTTTCGATTGTTTAGTTTTGCTCCTGATGTGAGCTCAAAAGTATGTATTTGGCTTTTAACACTGTACAGATCTCTTTCATCCTTGAGAAAAATCGTGACGTCGTCCATGAAACTGCCAACTTGTATTGTGGTGGAAGCCATAGAAATGCCCTGTAAATGATGCTGGATACTAAACAAAAAGGGGGCTATTGTGAGGACGTACAATGTGCTACTCAAGGGACTACCTTGTAGTACACCTCGTCGCATTTTAAAACTTGTTGTCAAGAAACCATTTATTTTGAGTTTTAGCAGCATATGATTATATAATGTTTTTATCCAATTAAGAAAAGTGTCTCCGAAGCCATATGCTTCTAAGACTTTGTACAGAAAAGTTTCTGCCACCGGAGGAGTTTGAACCTACGACCATCAGGTTGACAATCCTTAACCATAATCATTACCCTACAAGCTGTCGCTACTTACTTAGCCATTGTACTCAACAACATCTACACCCTTCAAGTTGACAAGGCAGGGTCTCCCCGATGGCGCAGTGGCAGCGTCGTCGCCTTGTAATCAAGGGGTCCAGGGTTCGATTCCCGGTAGAGGCACATAGTGGTTCGGATCCCGCTTTAAACTGTAGGTCCAGTCCCGATTAGCCTTACTGTGCATAAAGTGGACTTAAAACAACAAATCAAACCAATCCAAGTTGACAAGGCTAATTGGGCAAACGGTATGTTCTTACCTTCGTCCGCTCAGTTAAGCTACTTTCATCGTTATTGTTCAATTACAATATATTCATTCGCATATTTTTACTGTTGGTTAATTATGATTTTGACTGCTTGTGACAATGGTAATTAATAATTGAAGTGCTCGGGTATAAAACATGGTAAGTGACATTTTGGTAAGTTTTGATTTGCAACGTAATCAATTTTCGAGTGAAATTGCCATGTCATACAATTTGCATTGGACTCAGTGAAGCCTTATGAAATTGGTAAACACAACAGGAAAACAATTTATCTACAGTATAGCTTCTAAAAACCTTTTTTCTAAATGAACTCAGAAATGACCAAAATGTCACATATCATGTTTTACACCCATGCAAATATTAGTATTCAAGGTTTCAAATATTTTAAAATGTTATATATCAAAGTGACTGCTATATGCCCAATTCAAAAGTCGGGTGATAACAATACGATACAAAATTACAGCCATATTTCCATTTTATCCACTCCTGCGAAAATACTAGAACAAATACTATATGTGCATATCTTTAACCATGTGATAAATGCCATATCCGAATTTCAACATGGTTTCCTACCTAACAGCTCAATTGAAACAAATCTTGGAGAAAAATTGCATTACGCAAGTGCAGTATTAGACGAAGGGGGGCAAGTAGATGTGATATATATGGATTTCTCAAAAGCTTTCGACACAGTAGAGCATGTACTGCTGAGTAAACTAGGTACTTTTAATTTTTCACACCCCCTAAGAAAACTCACGGCGTCGTACCTAATGAATAGGCAATAATGTGTCACCTACAAAGGCTCCTCATCCGATGAATTTTGGGGGAGCTCGTGGGTCCCTCAGGAATCCAATATAGGGCCTCTTCTATTTTTGTTATTAATGATTTACCTGAACATCTAATTGATTCTCGTAAACTCTTGTTTGCAGCCGATTTGAAGGTCTATAAAAGAATACGTGCAGACGATTGTGCCTACTTACAACGCGACATACGTAAATAGGTTGAGTGCGTGGTGTTCATATAACAAACTTTTCCTAAATGTTAAAAAATGCTTCTCTGTTACATACACAAAGCAAAAACAACGCCTATAGATTATCAGTATAAAATAAATAATGTTAACCTTAAAAAAAGTGGTAAAGGCAGGAGATGTAGGAATACTTTTTGATTCTAAATTAACGCTCGCCTATCATCTCGACAAAATAATAAGCGAAGCCTACAAGCTTGTTGGATTTATTATTCGCACGGGCACAGGCTTCAGAAATATACAAACACAAAAAATATTATATTATTCTCTAGTGTGTACAAAACTCGAATTTGGCTCTGTCATATACAGGGTGGCTCAAAAAGTCACTTAACACCCTCGGTACAAGGCCACTGCAGCGTGCAACATGGAAATGGTGATGACCAATCGTTGCCAGGCCAAGGGGGAACCACACTGATGCCACCCGCACGGTCGTCGGCCATTTTGATGTCCGCCATCTTGAATTCAACTTTAGAATTTTAAATGGGAAGGGGATACAATATATCAAATCAAGCTAGAATTTCACGAGAAATGCAATGGTGAAGGTTTTTTTTATGTTTTCTTATAAACATTAGCCTTGTCACTGTGAAGGACTTTTAATTCAATTAAAGCGTCACACTGTAAATTGTACACGACAACCATTCATAATGCGCAGCTCTTAGTGGATGTATCTGATTAAAATCGTGTGCAATGGCTTGCGAACTTCTCTCCCTTGACATCACTTTGATCTCGATGCATTACCGATGCGCTAAACAAATTTTAGGGTATTTTTGTAACCAGTGGCGCAGGAACGGGGGGGTACAGGGGTACATTGTACCTCCCCAAATTTTTGAAGGGGGGTACTGTACCCCCCTAAATTCGTAAATCGAGTTGTACCCCCCGTACCCCCCTTTGGTAATTTGACAGCAGACGCAAGGTGCTACTGTTAAAATAACCTATTTTAAATTCGCCCAATAAAAAAGTGAATATTTTTATAACTTATAAGCATTTATCTTCCTTACCACAGAAATTCAAACCATTGCGTATTGTGACACACGTTTTCTAAGCGTGTGAACCTCGAAAGGTTCGGGGATCAAACCTGGAGCCCTTTAGATGAAAGTAATTATTCTATTGGGGGTTAGCGGTAGCTCGTAAGCTCTCGCTTGGCTGCATCTGCTAACTGCAGGAGGTACCTGAATAAACTTAAATTTACAGAAACGTATATATTATTTACAGATACGTAACGATTGTAAACTGATTCCACTACATTGTGCTTGCTACTAGTTCGTTCATTGACCTATGTTCTTGGATACCTCTTTAGGGAGATGAAAATTGTTTAAAATGTGTGTGGAACGATGGAATCAGATTTGCTCTCACAAAATCACGCTGCATACGAATACTCCTTTGCGTATGGGGGGGGGTACTCTTTTCTAAAGAAGTGGTCGCGTCGATTCGAAGATAAAATACAAATCTTCATGAGAAGAGTGTATGACTGACCCCATTTTCTTTAAATATTTAAAATGGAATTTTCCGAAACGAAATACTTACACGAACGAGACGAGACACGACAGACTAACTTGGGGGATACAATGCACTCCTGTACCTCACCCATATTTTTCATAACTTTGTAAGAGGGTGTTCGGAAAATTACACTTAAACTTATATATTAAGAGATTTTTTATAAAATAGAGTCCAGACTAGCCTACCTGAGCATGAAGTGAATCTAGAATATGTTCTAACAACTTCAGAGTGGAAACCGAAACAAAAATAAGCACAAACAAGAACGAGAAGGACCTCACCACACAGGAGACGGGATGAAGCTGTGACAATTTTCGACTCATCGCATTGCGATATCATTCCTAGGTGAAATGATATTTTTCCTAGACATTTAAACAGGGTGTAATCTGCGATTTTATCAGAGGACTTATGTTACCTATGTATTAGTTATACTTATAATTGGAGATTAATTGCTTAAAATCTGATTTTGATATCGAATGCAACACAAACACAACGCCATTTTAAGTTAAACATTGAAGTCAAACTGTAAGAAAATTTCATTAGTCAGATGAATGCACGAGATAAATGAGACTACCTGCAGGTTCTATTAGTAGATTTTGGATTGGATTCGCTAGGTCTCTGGTGTGAGATAGGAATGTTTGATTGATTTATTTGGTTTGTTTTACTTCTCATTTCTGCCACTTTTGGTTAATCGCAAAGATGAGGATGAGTGATGATATGATGGAATTGATGGACACTCACAAATAACACCCATGCCCAGGTCGGGTTTCGAACCTGGGACCTCTGCCGTCATAGCGCACTATGCTAACTCTTCCGCCACGGAGGCCGGCGAGGCGGGAATGTGTTTTGGATTTTCTTTGTAGATTCAAAGATCTTTAACTGTGACGTGCATTCTTTTGCTTACCTTAAAGTTTACCTTTTCACATAAACAAGAAATTGACATGTCACCCTAAAACACACGTATGTATCTGCATTTAATACCACTCCATACGAAAATAAACCTTGGCCGGCTCTTCATATTGTCCACCAAAGATTGGAAGGAAAAAAATTTGAACGTATGGCTCTCCTTGCTTCCTCTGAGATCTGAAGGATTTAGGTTTTGTATATGTAATGATAGTACTTTCAGTGCTTGAACAGTGTCATTAGGTACAGCTAAATATATAACAAATAAATGCTTTGTCAAATGTTTCACAAATATTTCAAAGATAGATTTCTTACGAGTTGATCGGGAACTATCTCAACTCAGTTCTTTTCTTTCTTTTTTAATACAACGCCCTATAGATACCTGAGAAAATACCAAATACATGGCTTCTAAAAGGCATTGGATGTGGTACACATCTGCCATAAATTGTTTAGATATTTTTATGCGTAGCTATGGGACGTTAAAATTAGAATGAACTGATCTGAAGTGGAACTCTATAAGTATGATATACGGATTCAGTGGGTGGGAGATGATTATTCTTGGTTGGGGTGGCTCAAGATCCTCCTCACCCCCTTTAATCTCAACCTGCATTAAAATGAATAGATGTATCTTTGTTCGCAATTTTCACATTTTGAACTCCTGATTTTCCGTTCCGTTAAACCCAAATAAGGCCAGAAAGAGGTCCAGAGCTTTATGTGTTTCACAATTGTTATCAGATTTTAAAATCTGTTTTTTTTAAAAAAAAACAAACAAAAAGAAACAACATAAATTCTAAGAAAAACAAAGAAAAATATATTTATGCAAATTTTGCATTAAATAACAGGACATTCGTGTGTGCTGTTCTAAAATAGATTGTTTCCCATGGCTTCACATTTTACCTAGGTATCAAGGACGTATTTGGAGGGGGTGCAAGGCGTCCGGACCCACCCCCCGAAACACTTATCATGTAGTAAAAGTAAATAATCAAAATATAATTGTGTAGCATTAAATATATAATCTATGGCTATTTCCGCTCAACTTATTCGAAGGCAAGGAATTTCGCTCATACGGCTTTGAAGGGTTCCAAATAGTTATGCACAGTACTAATGATGATATCCATAAAATATTGATCACAACTTTACTTTTCGTTAATTGGATCTAACTCCTTTTTTGTTATTCAATAAATATTCAATTCTTTTTCTATTTGACATTAAATGCTTACCAAGGCAGTTGTTTCTATGCAAATCTTGGCGATCTTAACTACACGATAGCTAGATAATGACGTGCTGTTATATATCTATTCTTTTACGATCTTTTACCTATTCATCTAATAATAATTAACATCAATTAATTTACATATTTAATTAATATTTTAATTTAATTTAATATAATTATTCTAATTATTATTATGTATTATTATTGCAACACTTGGTTGGACCCCCCGAAATGTATTTCTACATACGTGCAGGAGTGTGTATATAATATATATATATATATATATATATATATATATATATATGGGAGGCTGGATTTTGTACCCCCCTAAATGAAAAACGTTCCTGCGCCACTGTTTGTAACACCTCGAAAAGGAGCAAATTGGTGCAAGAATTCAGTCATAACTTTTTACTGGTTGAAGATACGTCGAAAAAAACCTTCACCATTGGATTTCTCGTGAAATTCTAGCCTGATTTGATATATCATATCACCCCCTTTCCCATTTAAAATTCTGAAGTTGAATTCAAGATGGCGGACATCAAGATGGCCGACGACCGTGCGGGTGGTGTCAATGTGGTTCCCCCTTGGCCTGATATAGATTGGTCATCACCATTTCCACGTTGCGCGCTGCAGTGGCCTTGTACCAGGGGTGTTAAGTGACTTTTTGAGCTACTCTGTAGAACACAGAAGTTCAAAAACATACCGCAAACTTAGAACGTGTACAGTCAAAATTATTGCGATACCCTATTGGAAGGCGAATACCCTAAGTTCGAATCATATCCTAACCTTATAGAGCAATTCCATATGGACAGACTTGACCACAGAAGGAAGGCTACTTTGGAAAAATTTTCAACGGCAAACTCCGATCTTCTCTGTGGCTTTCACAATTCAAAATATGTATTCCGAACATTAAAACACGACCCAAGCATGAAACCTTCTATGTGAGCAAAGCCCGAATAAATCTCATGAAAAGGTAACCTATTTGGAGAATGAGCGCGAACAACATACCAAGGCAACATAATGCACGCCACTGAGAAAATGGCGCAGTCCGAGTGGCAGTGCCACTTGTGTCGTTTCGGTTCGAAAGCATTATTGAGTATTTGTTCAAATCGATGCGTAACGCATAAGGCTTCGATCTGAAATATCCCTAAAGGAATTGGTTATCTAGTTTGCAACTCCTCATTCATTCCATTACTTTGAAAAAGAAGCAACATGTGACACGATCTAAAATAAATTAATGCTAAATACTTATTTTAAAACGTAGTTTTCCATGTACGGTAATTTAATGTTTTTTGGCAACTAAGAGACATTTACTCATTATTGAATAAGGTATAATAGGTAGGGCCAATGCCATCTTGCTCTACTGGTGTTCCTATCTAAGTGGATTTATGTTACAGCACTATCATACGGAAGAATTTTACACATGTGATTATAGAAGTAGGATAGCAGAACACCCGCAGGCTGAACCTCGCCCTTCAATAAAGGAAAATTGAAATTGAAATTGAGGGGTCTCGGATAATTAGATGAAACGTCTTGAATTCCAATATCGGTCGACGTCCTCAATACTGGAGTTGAGCCTGCAACGGAAAAGCAACTGGGAAGTATTGGTCTTAGGAATCAATTGAATTTAATTGAACTGAATTGACTATTTTTCTGAGTGAGGTTCAGCTTTTGCTGGTCTACCGCCTAGCACCAATAAAAAAGCGGGGGGTCAATTATGACCCAATCACTCCATGAGTCAGATTTTTTTCACATAAGTTTTACTTTGAAGTTTACGAAGATCAAGTTGTTCTATTCTATACTATATCCATGTAATAGGTTCCGTGCCGATCAACCAGCACCATCTCTCCCTTACGTTTCCTTGTTTCTCCAATTTCAGGGGGAGTCCTTTCAGGACTGCCAATATTCCTATCAGCACATATCAAGAGGTGAATGACTATGAAGAGCGATGCATAGCATTACGCAAAATTAGGAAGGAAAACATAACAACTGATGAGGGAAAACGCTCAAAATCAAAATAAAACAAATACCATCCTTTTAAAATCATCATTGCTTAGCTGCATGGCTGGGGAGAGACCTGCGCTCGATCGCCAGCTCTAAACTTCGAAGGAGACTAAGAAAGTGAGCGGAAACATCCATCGCGACACTTTAGGCTGCTCTCATGCTGAACTAGGCTTCGTGGCGGTTCCCCTCTCGAACCTTTAGGCCACCCTCTGTCGTCAGCGTCCTCGAGCATAAATCGCCTTCGAAAAACTATACAATCGCAGCTATTACATTAAAAAAAATCACGAAGACAAAGCGTCCATCCTCATCTTTACCTTCCTATTTCCTTCAATCACCTTTCAATATCCTATGTCATCTGTTTCTTCACCTCGGCTAAAACTCAGTGGGCTAATGGGATACTCTGACCCCTCTCAGGTACGGGTATAGTAGTAGAAATACGTGGGATATGAAGCTTCGACTGTTATGTACTAAATCATTTGACAGGCTATGGAAAAGGGAGATTTTATAAATGTAGTAGGCTTCTTTATGGGCAATTATTTTCCTGAAGATTGTTTATTTTCAAGATACTTTTATAAATTTACATCTTAGTTACAGATCTCCATAAATAAAGGACAGAACAGATTTCTTTCTTATAATTAAATCTACGCGACGTTTGCAGTTTATTTACATAATATGGATCAAGCTGTCATATCAGTTATATACAGACGACCAGGCGCTTGCTTGGAACTTTATGAACGCTCCTTGACATAATGAAGCATAACTTTGTCGTGACTGGCGAAGGTTTTAAGTATTGACTCCGATTTTAATATAAATTGGACATTATGGGCTGGCTTCAAGATATATGTAGAAATACAAACTGCTGTAATTCGTAAAATATTAGAGACATCGACTTGATATCGGGTATGGCAACATGTTAGCATGTTCACAGGGCGAAACCTAACCATGCCAGATATCAATAATGAATAACTTGATCAATAAATAATAATCATGGAGACGAAATAATCTGAACTTATTCTTCCGTATGATGGCATGTTAGCATGCCCACAGGGCGAACCTACTCATACGGCAGAATAACATTAAGTCCTGTTGCTTTATGCAAAAATTGAAAATTATTACGTATAAGTTTCGAAGAAATCAAACTGAATTATCACAAAGTTGTGAACAATCGTAAATTAACTTATTCTCACGCATGGTGACATGTTAGCATGTCCACAGGGCGAACCTACCCATGCGTCAGAATAACAGTAAGTTCTGAGTCGAAATTTAACATTATTTTGTGAAGATTTTATTTAAAATTTCAGAAAACTTCAAAATAAAGTTGAAATGAACTTATTCTTTCGTATGGTGACATGTTAGCATGTCCACAGGGCGAACCTACCCATACGACAGAATAACTATGTCTCTAAGCTAATTTGGGAACGAAGACTGAGTTCTTGAACCCTCCCATAAAGGGAGCTGAGTATTTAAGATGTCAATCCATGGGAGTCGGTGATGAAAATGCCCCCGAATTAGGTTCCGTAGCTGTATTTATACCCCCGCATGTCAAGCAGAGCGCCTCCCGTGACACAAAAGATAAACATAGCTACAGCTGTGATATGCAGAACTAATTTGTGTATAATGGCAATATTCTAAAGATTAAACAGTATGTTCCATAAGGTTCATTTTTCTATATCTAAAACAGCAATTATGATCCTTGAAGTTTCTATAATATTCTCTACTACAAAGTTGTCACATTCTTAAAAACTTCTCTCCAATGTCCATAAGGCTTATATTATTAATAACTCCAACTGAAATTTAGCTCTTATGGCTTTCATAATAGTTTGATTCTAAAACTGAGAACATATACTTTTGACTAATTGCCAACAATGAAAGATTTTGCTTTCAAGAAGCTTGCAAATAACAAATTCTAAACTTCTCGAATGTCAGAATTAGGTCATTAGTTCAACTATTAAATATCTCATTTTTCATAACGTTTTTATAGTGAATATAAAAAGTAAAATAATTAAGAATAATATTAAATATGACCGAATCCTTGATATGGTTCTGGAGGATCATATCAATATCCCCCCTGGTCAAAAAAATAATTTCTTCGGCGTAGTTAACGAAGAAGGAGAAATTATTTCAGCTCATAAATCTATATATGAACAGTTTTCACATAACGTTTAGATAATGACCTTTTCAAATTTCAAACTATAAGTACTTATATACATATATATTGAGAGATGCACTTGTATAGACGTCAGATATTTGCAATACGCTCAACTTAACCTACACAAAGACTAACACACATATAGACCAGTACGCACATAGATTAATATACACTTAGATTAAGATACACATAGACTAATCATAGACAAAGATACAGATCTGTATTCACTCATACAAGCACACCCATTTACTTACACCTATTTATTTACATCTATTCACAAACGTATATACCTATTTACATAAGTGCCTGCTGTTTATGCCCCACAGTTAGTGCTTTCAAATGTTTTTGCGTCTGAGGCTTGCGAATCCATTTCTTACATTGACATAGCGTAGAATTCGCCTCTTAGCAGCGGACTTACTATAATCGGCGCAAAATTTCTGCATGACTTCGTGCACTAAGTCATCGAATTTTAACTGTCTTTCCCCAAATATGCTTTCAATAACACACTTAAAGTCTTTATTGAGTTCCATCTGATTTACGATACGACCACTAATCTGAATCGTCTCACTTGCACCATTGTTGCATCCGAGCGGCACTCCATCTTCTTCTTCTAGAAACTTGTCCTTTATAGTATCATTCGTCAAAGTACTTAATATCTGGTCAAATACTATGTCCAGATTAGGCGATAATCACAAACTGACTACATCGTCACTATCCACAGGGTACACATTTCCTCCAGTAGCAACGTCTTGAAATTGAGGTTCAAGATGTCCTTCCAGTTCCAATGGATCGATTCCAGCCTCCTTCATTTCCGGGTTTCTAGTCTGGGTTGACCTTTCCACGCACTCACTGGATCTTCGCATATCCTTGGCTGCGCTCAGCTGATCTTGCACCCAGGATTTAAGGTTGTCAAACTGGGAATTTAGCTGTTGTGACAAAGTCTCGGTGGCACGAGAAATTTCGTGGCTGACGTGACCTTTTATTCTATCTTCCATCTTGTGAATTTGCTCTCCAACCACAGTTGACATGGATGTCTCCAATTGAATCTCTCGATATAGATCCCTTTCAGCTTGCTCGAATTGTTGATGCCAGTCTCTATACTTCTGGGAGTTGATGTTATCTAATTCTCGCTTCATTCTCAATGCCTGTCTCTCGTTGTTCTTTATACCTCTGGTCAATGATAGCCGACTTTAAATTCAAAGGGTCGGTGTTATACACTTGTGCAGCATGATAAACACGGGAACTGCCTAGATCCATATCGTTTAGAAAGGAACTTAATAAGAGTTAAAGAGGATCGTGACCAACTTGTCCAACTTTCTGAGAAAGAATGACAACAATGGGATGCGTCGCGGCTTAATACAGTAGAAGCTCAATAGCTTTCTTTTTATCAAATATACTTTGAATCCGATCTTCCTCTTTTTCGTTCCATATGCTCAATAAATAAACGAAATTTGCCCTTATACATATTTTTCCAAATGATCCTTCTCCCATGCCTTGCGCTGAAGTTTAATACATTCTTGTTTAGCATCTTTATAAATAAAGTAGAAGCTCTGGAATTTCGTGATCTTGTACACAAATGTGGTTCATTCTTTATCAATGTCTCGACAACAATCGGGAACATTAAGTCCTGAACTCGAAGTAAGATTTTTACTTGTGCTACTCAAATGCTTCATTTCCATTTCGAAACGAAATAGCTCTGTGCTTTTCTAATACTATGAAAGTTCAATGATCTTGCACAATGAATCTCAACTTTAAACAATTGTCTTGCCCTTGTACACTACACAATCGAGCCAACACGTTTAGGATACCACTATTGATATCGAGCCCCACGTTGTGGATGCCATTTGTAAGGTTCCGTTTCAGATCCGCCAATATTCCTATCAGCACATATCAAGAGGTGAATGACTATGAAGAGCGACGCATAGCGTTACGCAAAATTAGGAAGGAAAACGTAACAACTGATGAGGGAAAACGCTCAAAATCAAAATAAAACAAATACCATCCTTTTAAAATCATCATTGCTTAGCTGCATGGCTGGGGAGAGACCTGCGCTCGATCGCCAGCTCTAAACTTCGAAGGAGACTAAGAAAGTGAGCGGAAACATCCATCGCGACACTTTAGGCTGCTCTCATGCTGAACTAGGCTTCGTGGCGGTTCCCCTCTCGAACCTTTAGGCCACCCTCTGTCGTCAGCGTCCTCGAGCATAAATCGCCTTCGAAAAACTATACAATCGCAGCTATTACATTAAAAAAAATCACGAAGACAAAGCGTCCATCCTCATCTTTACCTTCCTATTTCCTTCAATCACCTTTCAATATCCTATGTCATCTGTTTCTTCACCTCGGCTAAAACTCAGTGGGCTAATGGGATACTCTGACCCCTCTCAGGTACGGGTATAGTAGTAGAAATACGTGGGATATGAAGCTTCGACTGTTATGTACTAAATCATTTGACAGGCTATGGAAAAGGGAGATTTTATAAATGTAGTAGGCTTCTTTATGGGCAATTATTTTCCTGAAGATTGTTTATTTTCAAGATACTTTTATAAATTTACATCTTAGTTACAGATCTCCATAAATAAAGGACAGAACAGATTTCTTTCTTATAATTAAATCTACGCGACGTTTGCAGTTTATTTACATAATATGGATCAAGCTGTCATATCAGTTATATACAGACGACCAGGCGCTTGCTTGGAACTTTATGAACGCTCCTTGACATAATGAAGCATAACTTTGTCGTGACTGGCGAAGGTTTTAAGTATTGACTCCGATTTTAATATAAATTGGACATTATGGGCTGGCTTCAAGATATATGTAGAAATACAAACTGCTGTAATTCGTAAAATATTAGAGACATCGACTTGATATCGGGTATGGCAACATGTTAGCATGTTCACAGGGCGAAACCTAACCATGCCAGATATCAATAATGAATAACTTGATCAATAAATAATAATCATGGAGACGAAATAATCTGAACTTATTCTTCCGTATGATGGCATGTTAGCATGCCCACAGGGCGAACCTACTCATACGGCAGAATAACATTAAGTCCTGTTGCTTTATGCAAAAATTGAAAATTATTACGTATAAGTTTCGAAGAAATCAAACTGAATTATCACAAAGTTGTGAACAATCGTAAATTAACTTATTCTCACGCATGGTGACATGTTAGCATGTCCACAGGGCGAACCTACCCATGCGTCAGAATAACAGTAAGTTCTGAGTCGAAATTTAACATTATTTTGTGAAGATTTTATTTAAAATTTCAGAAAACTTCAAAATAAAGTTGAAATGAACTTATTCTTTCGTATGGTGACATGTTAGCATGTCCACAGGGCGAACCTACCCATACGACAGAATAACTATGTCTCTAAGCTAATTTGGGAACGAAGACTGAGTTCTTGAACCCTCCCATAAAGGGAGCTGAGTATTTAAGATGTCAATCCATGGGAGTCGGTGATGAAAATGCCCCCGAATTAGGTTCCGTAGCTGTATTTATACCCCCGCATGTCAAGCAGAGCGCCTCCCGTGACACAAAAGATAAACATAGCTACAGCTGTGATATGCAGAACTAATTTGTGTATAATGGCAATATTCTAAAGATTAAACAGTATGTTCCATAAGGTTCATTTTTCTATATCTAAAACAGCAATTATGATCCTTGAAGTTTCTATAATATTCTCTACTACAAAGTTGTCACATTCTTAAAAACTTCTCTCCAATGTCCATAAGGCTTATATTATTAATAACTCCAACTGAAATTTAGCTCTTATGGCTTTCATAATAGTTTGATTCTAAAACTGAGAACATATACTTTTGACTAATTGCCAACAATGAAAGATTTTGCTTTCAAGAAGCTTGCAAATAACAAATTCTAAACTTCTCGAATGTCAGAATTAGGTCATTAGTTCAACTATTAAATATCTCATTTTTCATAACGTTTTTATAGTGAATATAAAAAGTAAAATAATTAAGAATAATATTAAATATGACCGAATCCTTGATATGGTTCTGGAGGATCATATCAATATCCCCCCTGGTCAAAAAAATAATTTCTTCGGCGTAGTTAACGAAGAAGGAGAAATTATTTCAGCTCATAAATCTATATATGAACAGTTTTCACATAACGTTTAGATAATGACCTTTTCAAATTTCAAACTATAAGTACTTATATACATATATATTGAGAGATGCACTTGTATAGACGTCAGATATTTGCAATACGCTCAACTTAACCTACACAAAGACTAACACACATATAGACCAGTACGCACATAGATTAATATACACTTAGATTAAGATACACATAGACTAATCATAGACAAAGATACAGATCTGTATTCACTCATACAAGCACACCCATTTACTTACACCTATTTATTTACATCTATTCACAAACGTATATACCTATTTACATAAGTGCCTGCTGTTTATGCCCCACAGTTAGTGCTTTCAAATGTTTTTGCGTCTGAGGCTTGCGAATCCATTTCTTACATTGACATAGCGTAGAATTCGCCTCTTAGCAGCGGACTTACTATAATCGGCGCAAAATTTCTGCATGACTTCGTGCACTAAGTCATCGAATTTTAACTGTCTTTCCCCAAATATGCTTTCAATAACACACTTAAAGTCTTTATTGAGTTCCATCTGATTTACGATACGACCACTAATCTGAATCGTCTCACTTGCACCATTGTTGCATCCGAGCGGCACTCCATCTTCTTCTTCTAGAAACTTGTCCTTTATAGTATCATTCGTCAAAGTACTTAATATCTGGTCAAATACTATGTCCAGATTAGGCGATAATCACAAACTGACTACATCGTCACTATCCACAGGGTACACATTTCCTCCAGTAGCAACGTCTTGAAATTGAGGTTCAAGATGTCCTTCCAGTTCCAATGGATCGATTCCAGCCTCCTTCATTTCCGGGTTTCTAGTCTGGGTTGACCTTTCCACGCACTCACTGGATCTTCGCATATCCTTGGCTGCGCTCAGCTGATCTTGCACCCAGGATTTAAGGTTGTCAAACTGGGAATTTAGCTGTTGTGACAAAGTCTCGGTGGCACGAGAAATTTCGTGGCTGACGTGACCTTTTATTCTATCTTCCATCTTGTGAATTTGCTCTCCAACCACAGTTGACATGGATGTCTCCAATTGAATCTCTCGATATAGATCCCTTTCAGCTTGCTCGAATTGTTGATGCCAGTCTCTATACTTCTGGGAGTTGATGTTATCTAATTCTCGCTTCATTCTCAATGCCTGTCTCTCGTTGTTCTTTATACCTCTGGTCAATGATAGCCGACTTTAAATTCAAAGGGTCGGTGTTATACACTTGTGCAGCATGATAAACACGGGAACTGCCTAGATCCATATCGTTTAGAAAGGAACTTAATAAGAGTTAAAGAGGATCGTGACCAACTTGTCCAACTTTCTGAGAAAGAATGACAACAATGGGATGCGTCGCGGCTTAATACAGTAGAAGCTCAATAGCTTTCTTTTTATCAAATATACTTTGAATCCGATCTTCCTCTTTTTCGTTCCATATGCTCAATAAATAAACGAAATTTGCCCTTATACATATTTTTCCAAATGATCCTTCTCCCATGCCTTGCGCTGAAGTTTAATACATTCTTGTTTAGCATCTTTATAAATAAAGTAGAAGCTCTGGAATTTCGTGATCTTGTACACAAATGTGGTTCATTCTTTATCAATGTCTCGACAACAATCGGGAACATTAAGTCCTGAACTCGAAGTAAGATTTTTACTTGTGCTACTCAAATGCTTCATTTCCATTTCGAAACGAAATAGCTCTGTGCTTTTCTAATACTATGAAAGTTCAATGATCTTGCACAATGAATCTCAACTTTAAACAATTGTCTTGCCCTTGTACACTACACAATCGAGCCAACACGTTTAGGATACCACTATTGATATCGAGCCCCACGTTGTGGATGCCATTTGTAAGGTTCCGTTTCAGATCCGCCAATATTCCTATCAGCACATATCAAGAGGTGAATGACTATGAAGAGCGACGCATAGCGTTACGCAAAATTAGGAAGGAAAACGTAACAACTGA
This sequence comes from Lepisma saccharinum, assembly GCF_977018435.1. NCBI lineage: Eukaryota > Metazoa > Arthropoda > Insecta > Zygentoma > Lepismatidae > Lepisma > Lepisma saccharinum. Next base: position 39,265,362 of record NC_139245.1, read on the forward strand.
TGAGGGAAAACGCTCAAAATCAAAATAAAACAAATACCATCCTTTTAAAATCATCATTGCTTAGCTGCATGGCTGGGGAGAGACCTGCGCTCGATCGCCAGCTCTAAACTTCGAAGGAGACTAAGAAAGTGAGCGGAAACATCCATCGCGACACTTTAGGCTGCTCTCATGCTGAACTAGGCTTCGTGGCGGTTCCCCTCTCGAACCTTTAGGCCACCCTCTGTCGTCAGCGTCCTCGAGCATAAATCGCCTTCGAAAAACTATACAATCGCAGCTATTACATTAAAAAAAATCACGAAGACAAAGCGTCCATCCTCATCTTTACCTTCCTATTTCCTTCAATCACCTTTCAATATCCTATGTCATCTGTTTCTTCACCTCGGCTAAAACTCAGTGGGCTAATGGGATACTCTGACCCCTCTCAGGTACGGGTATAGTAGTAGAAATACGTGGGATATGAAGCTTCGACTGTTATGTACTAAATCATTTGACAGGCTATGGAAAAGGGAGATTTTATAAATGTAGTAGGCTTCTTTATGGGCAATTATTTTCCTGAAGATTGTTTATTTTCAAGATACTTTTATAAATTTACATCTTAGTTACAGATCTCCATAAATAAAGGACAGAACAGATTTCTTTCTTATAATTAAATCTACGCGACGTTTGCAGTTTATTTACATAATATGGATCAAGCTGTCATATCAGTTATATACAGACGACCAGGCGCTTGCTTGGAACTTTATGAACGCTCCTTGACATAATGAAGCATAACTTTGTCGTGACTGGCGAAGGTTTTAAGTATTGACTCCGATTTTAATATAAATTGGACATTATGGGCTGGCTTCAAGATATATGTAGAAATACAAACTGCTGTAATTCGTAAAATATTAGAGACATCGACTTGATATCGGGTATGGCAACATGTTAGCATGTTCACAGGGCGAAACCTAACCATGCCAGATATCAATAATGAATAACTTGATCAATAAATAATAATCATGGAGACGAAATAATCTGAACTTATTCTTCCGTATGATGGCATGTTAGCATGCCCACAGGGCGAACCTACTCATACGGCAGAATAACATTAAGTCCTGTTGCTTTATGCAAAAATTGAAAATTATTACGTATAAGTTTCGAAGAAATCAAACTGAATTATCACAAAGTTGTGAACAATCGTAAATTAACTTATTCTCACGCATGGTGACATGTTAGCATGTCCACAGGGCGAACCTACCCATGCGTCAGAATAACAGTAAGTTCTGAGTCGAAATTTAACATTATTTTGTGAAGATTTTATTTAAAATTTCAGAAAACTTCAAAATAAAGTTGAAATGAACTTATTCTTTCGTATGGTGACATGTTAGCATGTCCACAGGGCGAACCTACCCATACGACAGAATAACTATGTCTCTAAGCTAATTTGGGAACGAAGACTGAGTTCTTGAACCCTCCCATAAAGGGAGCTGAGTATTTAAGATGTCAATCCATGGGAGTCGGTGATGAAAATGCCCCCGAATTAGGTTCCGTAGCTGTATTTATACCCCCGCATGTCAAGCAGAGCGCCTCCCGTGACACAAAAGATAAACATAGCTACAGCTGTGATATGCAGAACTAATTTGTGTATAATGGCAATATTCTAAAGATTAAACAGTATGTTCCATAAGGTTCATTTTTCTATATCTAAAACAGCAATTATGATCCTTGAAGTTTCTATAATATTCTCTACTACAAAGTTGTCACATTCTTAAAAACTTCTTTCCAATGTCCATAAGGCTTATATTATTAATAACTCCAACTGAAATTTAGCTCTTATGGCTTTCATAATAGTTTGATTCTAAAACTGAGAACATATACTTTTGACTAATTGCCAACAATGAAAGATTTTGCTTTCAAGAAGCTTGCAAATAACAAATTCTAAACTTCTCGAATGTCAGAATTAGGTCATTAGTTCAACTATTAAATATCTCATTTTCATAACGTTTTTATAGTGAATATAAAAAGTAAAATAATTAAGAATAATATTAAATATGACCGAATCCTTGATATGGTTCTGGAGGATCATATCATCCATGAGCCTGAAAAGTTATACATTGGCTTTATGACTAAATGTATATCCAAGGCTCTAAGAACCTTTATAAGACCTTCTCCAGAATTCAGGTCCAGCATACCAATGAGGATATTGTGCATTTAGCTCTACAAGCCTGAAGTGTGTCCGTTGCATTCCACTCACATCTACAATAGTTGCTTGTTCGTAATTGCATCGCAGGTATTTCCCCTAATCCCCTGCTCCTCTGTCCATTAATGGTAATGAGGTGCTTCCAATGAGAAGCAATTGTTTAGTTTGCAGTAAAATGGGCTATTTATCTGTAAACTTGCAAGCAACTGGAATTGACAATGTCCAAAGTGCATTCCGAAGATAACTTGATTTTTTTCAGAAAACCTTATTAGTGGCAATATCGAGGCAAACACAGATAATTCGCATGAGCAGATTGGAAATATGTCGTGTTTCCTTGTGATATTCATGCTCGGAATTCTAAGTAACAGTGCCTGCTTTCGATCGCGAATTGTGTTCACAACGTCTATTTCCATAGCTGATTTCATCTGTGTTACTAACCCACAACCTGATCCTTCCTTACATCCAAATTCGACCTACAGGGTGGTCACAAAGTGGGCGTTTGTATAATCTGGATCGGAATAAATTACTTAAAATTTTGGGGTCCATCGGCACGTATAGCCATTTTGCACCCTTCAAAGTATACGAGAAAAACCTCCTCTAACCTAAAACTCTTACCTTAAAGTTAAAAAAGGAGGTGCGTAGAAGAGGTCCCTTGAGAAAGTTAAATATGTGGAAGGTTATAAAGTTACCTGCACAAGACAAACACAACACATTAAAAGGCAAGACTAGTCTAAAAACTTCCTCATAAACAGTGTAAGAGCCCTCGTTAAAACATTTTCATAATCTCCCAACATATGATAAATGTTGGGAAGAGTAACTTTTGTCTGTATATTTATGTAAGTGGGCAGAACTTGCACTCTGAAAAGTATAGGTGTCGTGTCAATCCCGACGTGACATACGTATGTCAGGGTTTACTTGACTGGTTTACCTGGCTAAAACTGAAATGTTGCCTCCAATCCAGAGAGTCAAACCCGCCTTGTGCAGGGATACCTTTCCAGAAATACAAACTAGACCAGATTTGCTTAATAAGCATGACCTTTTATTAACCAATTTCAAATTACATTGATTGATTGATTTGCTTTATTTTACTTCGCCTTTTGTGTCACTTGTGGCTAATTTGCGAAGATGAGGATGAGTGATGATATGATGAAATAATTGGTGAATGGACACTCACAAACATCCATGCCCAGGCCAGGATTCGAACCCGGGACCCCTGGCGTCGTGGCGAGATGTGCTAACCAGCCCGCCACGGGGGCCGGCTCAAATATGTTCAATGCATTTATATACTACATAAAATCGTTAGAAAACACTAAAAGCACAGCGTTATTAAAGTCTTACAAACATTCTATAAGTACGAATATCTATACAATATTTGAACAAAGTTTGAGTATCAAACCACAGGTTTGACACTTTGGCTTACAGGGAAACCAGTCAAGGAAACTCTGACATCGGGATTGAACCCATTAGATACCGGGCTGGGATTGACACGGACTCAAACGTATATGGGTGAAAAATATAAATGTTTCAAGCAAGAGAACAATATTACTGAAACCATATCATGAAAATGAATCTCATGATCATAAAAGCCCCTCTTCAAAAAGCAGTAGTCAGCAAATCAATTTTTATCTCCTACTCTTCAGTGATTCCTTGCATTATATATTTTTTCAGTGGAACAGGGACATTTGCTAATATGCCACGTTTTCATGGCTTTGAAATAAGCACCAATTTCTGCTAATATTGTCCAGTGGATAAAGTAACACATTATGTTCCTGAGAGTTACTTTTCCAAGGCATTTCTCTATGCATTTTTTAGTTTCGAATTGACCCTTAAGTCCACTTTATGCACAGAAAGACTAATCGGAACTGGACCTACACTTCAAAGTATGATCCGAACCACTATGTGCTTCCACGGGATATTGAACCCGTACAAGGCGACGACGTTACCACTACGCCATCGGGAAGGCCCCAAAAGACATTTCCCTACATGCTAATAAAACTACAGATATCTACAGTAATGAAAATCAGCGGCGACCTTCTATGACACCCTCTAGGTTCGGGAACGCTGGTAGAGAGAGAGAGAACTTTGAGAAAACCAGAAATTACTTTCCATGTTTTGTTTTTGTTCAATTGGATTTCAGAAAAGCAATTGCATCTACGGTTTCATTTCAAGAGGCAACGCCTCCATGGTGCCCTGTTCGCGAGAATTGATGCCATTTTGTTTCCGTTTCTTCTTCCGATCGAGGAATTCTGAGCAATTTAAAATCGAGCTCAGGGGCAAGCGAGAGAACAATAAGAAGAAATATTGTTCGAACTGAGGAATCTCATGAGGAGGAGCTCCTATTGTTCGCCTCGAATTGCGAAATAGCTTTTCCTTCCAAGACTGGAGAGACAAATCTTGTTTTCCCAAACAAGAATTTCTCATTATGCAGAAATAGAACGTGCCTCGCGCATATTCTTGTACGTAGGAAATGAAAATCAGTCGGAAAACAAGCGAAAACTTTACCATGTATTATTTTGTTTTTCTTTCTCGTAATTACTTCGTTTGACACAGTTCTTCAGTCTCTCTCTTTCTCCCCCTCTCTCTCTCTCTCTCTCTCTCGCTCTCTTCTTCCCTTTATTTTCCCTTCCTTGTTGTGTCTTGTCAAAATATGTCCTTAACGATGAAGAAGAAGTAAAACAAAGATGTCAGTTTTATGTTAAAATTGTAAGCAGCAAGAAGTGCTAAAGAAAAGTTCAAGCTCGTGGTCCACAAAGCCTGAACAGCATGCAGCTTCATTCATATTGTAATAATAATTATTATATTAATAATTATAAGAAATTAATATCGATTTACATCAATCTCTTGATTATATATGTATTGTAAAAGCAATTTAGATATTCCAAACAAAGAAAACTGAAAGCAGTTAATTTTTATTATTAATATTTTATTTGCTACTGAGGCTACAGCTTTTCTAACTTTACTCTGTCCCATGAATCACTGGAGCTAGCGAACGAAAGCAAGTCTCTGCGCAAGTAGTGAGTGACTTAAGAGGGCTCGACCAATGAATAAGTTTGAGGAAACATGATTGCGTGGAGTGGGAAACGACTCAGCTTTGCAGCACCGTGTACTGCTTCGCTCCGTCCACTTCTTTACCGTTATGCGCTGCCTTGCTGTAGAGATTTTCGGGATATATTTTTGCCCTACATACATGGTGGGTTTCCCAAATGGTGTGGTTGTAGCTCCTTGTAATCAAGGGCTCCTGTGTTTTATCACCGAGGGAGGCACATAGTGGTTCGGATCCAACTTTAAACTATAGATCCCGATTAGCCTATTCGCCCGACCCTGTGGCCGAGTGGTTAGCACATCGCGCTGCGATGCCAAGGGTCCCGGGTTCGAATCCCGGTCGGGCTTGGTTGTTTGTGAATGTCCATTCATCAATTTCATCATTTCATCACTCATCCACATCTTCGCAAATTAGCCAAGAGGCACAAAACGCGAAGTAAAATAAACTAAATCAAATCAAAAAAAAAAAATCAAACCAGTAGACCTAGTGGCCGGGTTCTAAATAATCATTTGAGGCTCGAATCATCATTTGAGGCTCGTCGTAGCCTTTTATGATGTATATTTTGAGGGCAGAGTTGGCAACACTGTGGGCCCACTGTAGCCTTTTATGAGGGGGTCTATTGCCCTCTGTTTACATCTGGTAACACTGCCGTAGTTTGACAGTGTTGTTAACCTACTGGGTTTTTTTCACTGAGGCTCGAATCATCATTTGAGGCTCGTCGTAGCCTTTTATGATGTATATTTTGAGGGCACAGAGTTGGCAACACTGTGGGCTCTTACTGTAGCTTTTTATGAGGGGGGGGTCTATTGCCCTCTGTTTACATCTGGCAACACTACCGTAGATTTTTTGACAGTGTTGTTAACCTACTGGGTTTTTCACTGTAAATTTTCATCAAAGGGTCTGAGGGGTCCATGTATTTTTTATGTCTGGCAACACTGTTGGGGGCCTAGTGTTGGCGACACTGTGGGTTTTTACTGTAGCCTTTTATGAGGGGGACCTATTGTCCCCTTTTTATATTTGGCAACTCTATTGGATGTTTTTTTTTTGAGGCTTGGGTTTTACCAACCCATCCGAAGAAAATTCCACTATATGATCTTTTACTGGCTAAGCTAACCTACAAATAGAAATTGGCAACACCGACGAGCATCAAATGATGATTTCGAGCCTCAAATAATGATTTCGAGCATCAAATGATGATTCGAGCCTCAAATAATAATTCAAGACTCGTCGGTGTTGCCAACCCACTCTACAAAAATTCCACTATATGATATTTTGAAGCCTTTCACGGTGTATGTTAACCTCACAAGCAGTGTTGCCAACTCGGGGCGAGCCGTAGCCTTTTATGGTGTATGTTAACCCTAGCAGCAGTGTTTCCAACTCGTCGTAGCTTTTCACGGTGTATAATTTTTACAGGCGCGCGCGTGTATTGTGACGAATGCACTCTCTCATCCTTGAAGGATGAATGCATCTTATCGTAATTTTCCAACTGTGGGACCAAATGTTTATATATCGTGACCTTTGTAAACCTTTTTCGGGAACAATGTGTCGCACACACACACGCGCGCGCGCGTGCCTGTATTGTGACGCAAGCAAACAAAAAAAACTTTGCCTGTTATTACAAAAAAAAAAACTTTGACCGTATTCTTAAATAACTAACAAGGACAATGAATCTTTTTGGCTTCCGCAAACAGATCAACATGGAGACTGCACCGCCAAATTTCAATAACCTCTTACCTTCCGTATTATCTAAACTCAATGGTTTACTGATTGTTCATCTCAACAGCATTTGGACGAAACTGAATGACGATGTGGGCAAGATGTTTTATGTTTTTAATAACAATTTACATTTCTACGAAATTCCGATCGACGGGAAACTTCAAATCACCGTGAATCCGGAAAACGCAGGCGAAATCAAAATTTCTACCGGCAAGAATATTTTTCGAATCAAGCACGACAAGATGCTTTCTAACATTACGTACGATGTTTCTGCAGGAGATTATCTTTACATGGAACTTCTCGGAGATTACGACAAACTCATTCCTCTCTTTGTAGAATTACGAATCGTTTATCCTATTATAAATAACCGTTAACCAAAAATGCCTAACGACATTTTCGGCAACACCAAGCGTGTAGACCACGCAGAAGAGATTCTCATGTTGGACATTCGAGTTAAGAAGTTGAGGACCGATTTGATTGCTTTGCAGGAGACCTTAAACAAAAGTTTAGAGTCGGAAATCGCTACGCTCCAAACGCAATGTCTCGACCCCATTCTGAAAATCGATTCCGAACTGAAGACGCTGATAAAAAATTATGTCGACGTACCTTCTTACGACAACGTTCAAAATATACAGTTGAGCGTGGATTCGCTTCAAAATGATTTGGCCAAATTACAGCAATATCAATCGAAAAATGAAGATTTGGAAAAATTGAAACTCGAAATCGAAGAACGAACTTCCGCAATAGAAAAGAATTTCTCTGAACTTCAAACCGTCGTGAACGATATAGACGCAGAACGCTTACATGTCGTCGTTTCCAAATTACAAGAAGAATTCACCAGCACGTTGGAAGAAATTAAATCCAAGTTGCAGACTTTGGAAGATACAATGACGAACCTACCATCGTCGGACGAACTGCAGGTCATCGGTAAAAGCGTCGCGAACATAAAAATTCAATTGGAGGCGTATCGAGATTTCGAACACATTCAAACCACCATCGCTACGCTTCAGGCGTCCTTGGAATTGATCAACGAAGAAATTAAAAATATTCACGCTGAAGCAAGAGCGTTGACGAGCATTCAAGACACGTTGGGCACGGTTCAGCAGAAGATCGAATATTTAGAAAATTTGAACGTCGAAACGAATCTCGCTCATTTTCATCACGTACTCGACAACATACAGGGTGACTTGGAATCGTTACGGACGAGCGTGCCTTCGAGCGAAGATTTGGAAAAATTGAAAACGGCGGTGACGGCACTATCCGATTCGAACGACATCAAAAGTTCATTGAGCGATCTCGAGAGTAGGGTGGCCAATTTCCCCACCTCCAAAGAATTGCACGCTTTGAAAAGAAACATATCTCGAATGCTGAAACGACTAGAAACGGAAACGGCGAACGTGGAACAGATTCGAGACGAAATTAGTTCGCTGGTGTCGACGCTGCCCACTTCGCAGAGCGTCGCCGACCTTCACACGCAGTTTACAGAGATGCGAAGGATCGTGAACGATCTTACCGAGAAGAGCTCGAAATTGAATCAAGTCGAGAACCTTCAGAACATTGTCGTCAACATCAGAGATCAAGTTGGAGTGCTGGAATCCACGCAGGAATCGACGCTGGCCTTTTTCGGTGCCAAGTTGCAAGAACTCAACGAAAACTACAAGCAGTTGAAAGTGGAAGTGAAAATCAAACCGTCGTTTTCTGCCGTAGCGGATACCATAATCGAGCATTTGCTGCCCATCGAAAATAAACTCGGACAAGTTCACAGTAATCTGCTCGGCGTCGACACTAAATTCGCTAAACTGCATTCTCTGCAAGCCATCGAAATCAACAGCGTACCCAATCAACAAAGAATCTCCACGTTCGTCGAAGGTAACAAACTGTACATGTTGCATCCTTATCATCCGTACTACAAGTTTCTCCTCGATGGCACGTTTCAGATAAACGAATTTTCGTACTGGTCTCACGGTAGAAAAGCTAGCGTTCCCACCATGACTTTGATATCGAATCGTGGTGTCCAGAAAGCAGGAAACATTCCTCTGCCACGTTGGAACGAAACGCGCAACATATATGAAATACACGAAGACGAAGATCTTACCGTTTTCGACGTGAGTGCCGGCGATAAGCTGATCATTCAAAACATGAGCGAAGTGCCACCCCCTTTGAATCCCATCACGCTTGTGCTTCTCTTGAAACGTAATCTCTAAAAAAAATGTCTAGGCAAGCCATCGTCGAAGAATTGCATAAACCTGCACGCCGTAACTACGAACGTTTGGCTGTGGTAACCAAGGGCATCGACGACCTCTGGCAAAGCGACCTCGTGGAGATGAGTAGCGGCAATTTGAAAAACGTACATAAATTGAACAAGGGCAACAAGTACCTCCTCACCGTCATAGACACATTTTCGAAATTCGCATGGGCTCTACCTTTGAAGGCGAAAACGGGAACATGCGTCACGGAAGCATTCAAATTAATTTTTCGCGAAAGCGGCGGCAGACAACCACGGTTTCTGCAAACGGACAACGGTAAAGAATTTTACAACGCCGTATTCCAAAAGTTTATTCAAAAACACAAGATTCAACATTATTCGACCTTCAGTCACATCAAAGCCAGCATCGTGGAAAGATTCAATCGAACCTTGAAAACACACATGTGGAAACGATTCACGCTTCGGGGAAATTACAAATGGGTCGACATCCTGCCGGAACTCGTCGACACCTATAATGATACGGTACACAGAACAATAGGCATGAAGCCAGCCGACGTTACCAAGTCCGACGAGCAGCGTTTAATTTCTACAGTTTACTGTCCAAAGTACACACCCACGACAAAAAAAGCTAAATACAAAATTGGAGACAAGGTGAGGATCAGCAAATTCAAACGCACCTTCGAGAAGGGATTCACAAAAAATTGGAGCACGGAACTCTTTACGGTGGTTCGAGTTCTACCCGGAAACCGACACACGTATATAATAAAAGATAGTAGCGGCGAGATTTTGAAAGGAAGATTTTACGAAGAGGAACTCTCTAAAACAAAACACCCCGACACGTACCTCATCGAGAAAGTATTGCGTAGGAAAGGTGACATACTGTTTGTCAAATGGCTGGGACTTCCGGGAAAGAGTTGGATCGACGCGAAGGAAGTGATCTTGTGAGTACGTGGAACGTGGTGAAGCATCTACCGGATCCGGAAAGTCAAACGAGAAAAAAAAAAGAACGGCGAGTTGCTTCCCGACAGCATCCGCTGTCTGATCGTAGGTCCTTCGGGGTGTGGGAAAACGACACTGCTCGTGGACAATTTTCTCCTCGCACCGAATTGGTTAGATTGGAAGAACAGGCACCTGTACGTGTTCTCGAAAAGTTTGGAGCAATCCAAATACCAGCAACTGATGAAACTGTACGATGGTCTGGACATTGCAACGTTCGCCTCGGAAATAAAACCACTCGACGATTGTCGTGAAAATTCAGTCGTTGTGTTCGACGACGCCATCCTGGAAAATCAAAATGAAATTCGCAACTTTTTCACGCAAGGTCGTCACAAAGGAATGGATTGCTTCTACCTAGCTCAAACGTTTTCCAAAATTCCAAAACAGTTAGTACGCGACAACGCTACTTTCATATGTTTGTTTCGTCAAGATCACACCAACCTCAAGCACGCGTACGATGACTACGTAGGCGGAGACATGAACTACAATCAATTTTCGGAACGCTGCTGCTCTACTTGCTGGAACGGTGACGATTTCGGATTCGCGACGATCGACATGACGAGGAAACCCAACGACGGAAAATACAGAAACAAAATCAACGACTTTCTAAACGTTGCAACGTTGTGAGAAACGACGTGTATAAATAACGTCATGACGAAACGAAAAATCGAAGACGAAAATCTCAAGCTTCGCGATTACCTCGCGAAACGCTTCAAAGGTTGGAAATCCGAGAATCGCGGATTCTACGAAGAGAAGAAACGTCAGGATCAACCCGTGATCGATGCCATCAGCAGTCTAGGTAAAGAAATTAAAAGTGTCACGGAACAAAATAAAAATTTGATCAACGAACTCGTACCGCTCGCAGCTAAAAGTTACGCCGTACCCACGCCTATTTCGAGCATTCCTTCGACGCCGTTCGAACTGAAGGATGCACCGGCACGACGTCGAGCCATAGGCAGCACGTCTTCGGATAAAATCGAGTTGGGACCTTTGGCACGAGACTACCTGAGCACGGGGAAATTCGACAAGGATGAAGTGTTCGGATTGTATCCCAGCATGGAAACCAGCGAAGGCGGCGGTGTGGTGTGGAAGATTGGGAAATCGAAGGTGACCTTCGAAGGCAACGACATTAAAGTCAATTTAGGCGACAAGGATAGTTGGACTGTGGGAACTCGTTGCCAAAAAGCAGCCGAAAGATTACACCGACGAAGATTACCAAAGTTACAAGGAAATTCTGATCATGACGGATGCCTTGTACCAGAACAACGACGCCTCGCAGAATAGGGTGAAATCGAGCAGCGGCGAGAAGTACAGGAATCTCATCAAACCGATTTGGAACCAGGTCAAAACAGGCAGCGGCGTCAAACGCTACAACACGTTACCCAAAGAATTCGTTTGGGTGGACGACGTTAGGAAACTCGTGGACCGATTGTTGGTGATAGCCGGCGAAGAGAATGCAGGCAATCGTAATTTCTACAACGAGAAGGTTGGCATCGTGGACATGATCAGCACGAAACTTTCCAACTTCATCGTGAACGACGACAAGGGCATAGGTTACCTGATCAAAATCATCAACACGCTGCCTCCGAAATTTTGGAACGTGGCCGAAGGAAAGGGACTCGTGAACGACATCATCAACAAGTTACCTTTCGAGATGCATCTACCTGGCTACCAGTACTGCGGACCGGGTACCAAACTCGAGAAAAGATTGGAGAGAGGAGACAAGGGTGTGAATCCGTTGGACGCGGCATGCAAAGATCACGACATCGCTTACAACACCACGCAGACGGATCTGGACGCACGTCACGAAGCAGACAGAAAGTTAGAGCACGCAGCTTTCGAAAGGTTCGTGAGCAGAGACGCATCGCTGGGTGAACGGGTCGCCGCACTGGGTACCACCATCGCCATGAACACGAAACAAAAATTGGGGTGGGGTATATAAATAACATACCGTAAAAAAAAACTACACAAGAAAAAATCTCAGAATATATATATAAATAACATACCGTGAAAATAACACATAGAGCATCAACATGAAGCCCAAGGGTGTACCAGATACCATACTCCAATCTAAAAAATCTAGGTGCTCTCGATGGGTTACTCACCAAGAAACAACGCGAGAAGAAACGTTCTTGCTTGTCGAAAGGACACGGAATGAAATTACTGCTCAGCACACCTCAATTGAAAAGATTGCAGCGTTCGCGGAAACAGCAAAAGATCGGAGGTTTCATATTCAGCATCCCGGCCATCCTAGCAGCATTGGGGGCCGTTGGAAGTTTGGCTGGCGGAAGTGCCGCCATCGCGAAAACCGTCATCGACTCGAAGAAGAACAACGCGGAATTGGAAGAACAGAAACGTCACAACCTGGCCATGGAGAAGAAAGGGGGGAAGGGCATGATGAAGAAGTTTAAAAAAAAGAAACAACAGCACTCACCAACCGAGACATTGAATCTCTGATCGAACCGTTACAAATCAAACACTTCAGAGGAGTTTTCATGTCCGACTCGTTACCTTCAAGCGTTAAAAGAAGAGAATGCGGAGTAGTCAACTTGGACGGTCAAGAAAATCCAGGCACGCATTGGATATGTTACCACAAAAATGATGATAAAGCATTCGTTTTCGATTCTTTCGGAGGTGTTCCACCTACAAATTTAATTCATTATCTGAAAACGAACAAAACCTCTATATACTACAACGACGAACGCATTCAAAATTTCGGAGACGTGAACTGCGGTCATCTCTGCCTCTCCGTGCTCGCGTTTCTCTCTAAAATAAATAACCCTACGATCGAGGATTTCCAGAAAGCATTGTGGAACCTGAAACAGCATCACGACAATGGGCGTGTTTCATCTCACGAGCGAATCTTCAATCTTGAAACTCACGCTGCACGACGACATCGTCTATCCTAAATCCGTGGCTCTGCGTGCATTCTACAGCATGTACCTCATACCTAACGTCACGCAGCACAACAACAAAATTAGCGTCGGAAACGAACACATCGTCGTCACGCCAGGACAATACAATCTTTCCACTTTGCAAGCTCAATTACCCAAAGGCACATACCTTTCTCAAAATTCGGTCACGCACAGAGTGGAAATCCTATCCGCGACGGAGACCGTGGACCTGGGCACCATGGGAGAACTTTTAGGTTTCGAGAACAACCACCCAAAACTCGAAGCTGGCATCAAGCACGTAGCAACCAACATTCCTAAATTCTTGGCCATAGAGACTCTGAACGTACACTGCAACGTGGCGGAAGGCATGATCACGAAATCTTCGGACTGATTATTAGGAAGTCACAAGCAGACGGGAATCATAGCCACTTTCAAACCAAGTTCCGAGTTCATGGAACCGATCATCTACACGCCCTCTTCGCCGATCTATTTTCCAGTATGTCGCAACCGCATAGACGACATAGAGTTGGTGGTGACGAACGAGAAAGGAGACGTGGTGGATTTCGCAGGTGCCACTACGACGGCCATCGTGGAGATCAACGTATAATAAATAACCATACATGTAAAATGGAGCAAATCGAAAGTTACAAATTGCAATCTTTCCCTCCCAACCGTCGCACGTTCGCCAATCTGAACGAAGCGAACAGGGAGATCGAATACGACGTGGACGTAGGCGACGGGTTCATTCATCCTCACAGAGCGGACCTCTACCTTCAATTCGACGTGGTGAAGAAGGAAAGCGGAGACGCGTTTCCTGCAGCAGCAAACTTGATACTCGTGGACAACTTCGTGCCTCACCTGTTCTCGCAGGTGGAGGTGAGGAAACACAACACCGTCATCGACAGAATAGATTATCCAGGCATCACGTCGACGGCAGTGGGAACGTTGAAATTATCCAAAACGGACGCAGCGTACTACCAGGCCGGGGGATTCGAAGCCGGGACCAAAATATCGACGAGAAGTCACACGGTGCTCTTTCCCATGCGTCTGCTGCCTGGTTTCTTCTCGGACTACAAGGAGATCATGTGGAAGGGAGGACTGAGGATCACGTTTCGAAGAGCGGCCAACGACAACGACGCACTAATGCGATACGCTACTTTGGGTCCGGACGGCACCACGCCGATAGCCAACACTTTACCCGAAGCAGCGAAATGCGTCATCCGGAGCATGGAATTGAGAATGCCGGTGGTGGAATACGAAACAAACTACGCCCTCAAGTACAAAGCGGAGATCTTGAAAAGTCCGCAGGTGCCGATTCACTTTCACGGTTACCAGTGCGTGCAGAAGATGGCGTCGGGAAGTCACATGGAATTCGACGTGACGACACAGTTCAACAACATACAGTTCGACATGCCAGATTTCGTCGTAGTGCTTTTTCAGACAGGACGCGATAACGATCAGGAAAAAGATTCCAGCAAGTTCGACGACTGCAAGATCAAGAACGTTTATCTGAAGAACGGTAGGAACGAAGTGTTCCCGCGCGAGAATTACAACCTCGACATGACCAAAGACGATTACCTCAAACTTTACGAAGCTTACACGGCTTACAAACGCGTGACCGAAGGAAGCGTGGACATGTACTACGCGCCCAGCGAATTCAAAGCACGGAGACCCATGACCGTCATCAACACCACGAAAAGAAAGCAAGTGGTGGTCAACGATCGTACCAACATCAAGATTATATGCGAGTTCCACGATGCCTTGCCTGCAGATACTCTGTGCAGTGTCATTCTTATTGCAGAGAAAACATTTGTGTATGACGTCAAGAATGAAAGAGTGACTGAACAGTTTCAAATAAATAAAAAAAAAAATAGCACACAATAAGAAATGTGGAATTTTATATATATAAGTACAAATTGCAATTAGCAGTTTCCAGAAGTTTAATTTTGCTGTGCCATGCATGCATGTAATCGAGGAAGTGGAAGTAAATTAAAATTGTTTTTTTTTTTTTCGCATTGCCTATTACTTTTTGTTGCACTCTGGGCAGGCCTTACTAGTTTGGAGGCGATAGTGGCCCCACGGAAGTGTATGGACCCCACATTCAAGAATACACCTCTTGTCGTCGTGTGCATCCAGAGCAACTTTCCTGACAATATTAGTTGTAAGCACATGATCGACGCTTTGGATACGATGCTCTTTTTGTAGAATGGGCGATTTTGTTCTGAGGCACTCGAGGTAATCCTCAACTTGAGGTGCTCCCGAACCACTTGCCTGCTTACACCCTTTGCCTTTTTTGTTACTGAACCCTCAGCCCGGATCGCATAGGCTTTGGCACGAAGTCCAGCAAACTCCACAATCACATCCCCGTCTTTCTCGTCCTTGAGTTTGCCGGGTATTTTTTTGTTCCGGGGCAGAATTCCATACCGGTTTAGCTGGGGATAGCCCGATGTGTCGAAGAGCTTGACAAGAGCTGGAACTTTGGCTATATCACCATACGCATTGGCCGTGCGAACATGGTGCGAACTTGCTCAGATCCAAAACTGCAGCTCCCACATAGATGGGCTTGTTGAGTAGCACCTTGCCCCGGTTCATGTGAATCAGAGACATCTGTTCGTTGTAAATTGTTCGAGACCTGAACAGCGGGCTTGCAACAAGTCGACGACACTGTGTTTTTTTTGTCACCAACCTCACATCAACGCGATTTCGCACATTCTCCATGGTCTTCCCAAATACCGCATTGTTCATTAATTTGAAAAAATCGCGATCAAGTTCCGAAGTGGCATCAGTGCGATGTTTGGTGTTCAGTTCGATGTACGGCTTCAACCATGGAGACTGCCTGAACAAGAGCACGCGGTAAACTGCTTTGACCGAGACCCCTTGCTGCATTAACCACTGGAGGTTCCGGTAGTGTAGCACATAACGCTTTTTGGGCTCCAAGTCCATGACGAGCTTCGGTTGATCCGAGCCAGGTGGGCACTTGAATTCCGGAGCAGGCGAGAGGTCACAGAATGTATCCTGCAGCTTCTCGGGGAAGTCAAGGTCCACCTCGGCAAAAAACCCAAACTCGTCGCACTCTTTTTCGATGTCGTGGTATAAAGGATCAACCCACTTAAACTGTCCTGTTGGGAGTGGCTGCATCATGGAGTGCCCGTAAAGATTATTCACATCAGTGTACATGATGTAGCTTGATGGTTGGGAGGGGTCGTAACCAGTGGCCATGTGGTGATTGTTGGCGTGTGCGAAGCGTTGCGACACTTGGACCATGCCGCCCCGGATAGCTCTCTCGATGAAAAGCATGATATCATTATCGGAGATAAGTGAAAGTTTAATTTTAGTCAGCAGGAGCATGGCCGACCACGCCAGTCCAGGAAGGCTGTAAAAATATAGAGGGTCCAGGTTGTAAATGTTTATCGCAGTCGCCCGAAACGCCTGGAACACATCGGCAAGAAGCGTCACATCAAGCTTCAGGTATGCATCGTGGTAATCACCGAAAGTTCGGCAACCCAACTTGACCCACATAGACTGAGCATGCTTGTACTCCTCGTCGGTAATACCTGAACCTCTCAGTTGGCTGTAGAACTTATCCTGGGGAGGCAGCAACTCTTCTTCGAACTTGGAAGGGTCGGTGACGTATTCGTAGGGGTAGGCCCCTTTACGTCTGATGAGTGCGACATCTAAGTTCGGGAAACTTGATGTGGTAATGGCTAGTTGGTCGTCTCTGAGCTTCCCAGCAAGAGCATCGAGGCTTGCCTGGAGGAACCTCAGAGAGTCGAGGAACCGAAGCTCGATGCTGTTGCTTGAGTTGGGGATCGGCACCCACTTGCTGATGCTAATATAACGCTCCTCGTTCTGTGCCAGGACATTGATTCTCGCATTGTCGTACCCTAGATGTGTAACCAAGTGATGGAAATCATATCCCGAGCCATTGTGAAAAAAGACCGGTATGAAGCGCGGGTCCCTGGCTCTCAAGTTACATCTGTTGCACCACGGGCCAATGTAGCTTCCGCTCCCATAATGGTCATGGTGGTGGACCTTTTTGTTATCGTCAGTGAAGACCGAGTTGCAAACAGGACAATTTAGAGCCATTTCGTGCTGATGCTTGTTTTTGGGAGACAGAGGCAGCATGGGCTTGGGGGCCAACAGCACCTTCCCTATCTTGATGGCTTCCTGTTGCATTCTCTCCAGGAAGTGTTTGACCGGGTCGGGACCGCGATACACATAGGGCTCGGAGGCAATATGTTGGTCTCGCCACACCACAACATAGGAGTAACTCGAGGCCTCGTGGATTTGGAAAGGAATGGTAGAGGTTGTTTCGGGGTTGGGCTCGCAGTTAGACAGAGGTTGAAGAAAGGCCTCGAAGTCTGCTACAATATAGGCAGGATGCTTCACCATAGCACTGTGCATGCGAAAGCACTCTACTGCACCAGGTTCGGGCAGGATAATTCGTGCAGGCTTGTTGGTACCACAATAGAGCATGTGGCGAGCTAGCTTCTCAGCAGCAATGTTGGGTCCTCTGATGCGCCGGTAATCCTGCTGTTCTCGATTATGAAATGTAGCCAAGCACCTGCGACACACCTCGACGTGGGTTTTGTCTTTGCTCCGTTGGCTCGAAACAAGCCGAGAGAGGGAACGGATAAGGGTGTAATGGTGATGGGTCTCGTCCTTGATGAGCAGGAGGTTGATTTCTCGTACCTCGTTGTTGTTGCTCACGTTGCTCACCCGGATGGGGTGGACCTCATGTTTGTTCTCGGTGAGACCGTAAACATTGATGGCTAATTGCAGGCCCAACAAGTCACGAGCACGAACCTCAAACTTGCGAATATGCGAGACTTCTACAGGGTAGGCAATCCCGGCCATTGCATCCTCCAGTTTCGACTCATACTGCTTGTAGTGTGCAACATAGCGTGGACTGTTTTCCCAAGGTATAGGGTGCAATGCTGCCAGCACCGACCAGAGGAAGCATTTGGTGTCTTTGTTCTGAATATTGAGAACAGCTTTCCTTGCTTCAACCTCGGGTGGCAGGGCAATATAGCTAGACCCTGCCAGTGGCAGGGACTTGCTAAGTTTCAGACGAAGTTCGTGGGGGTCGCCACACAGCGAACCGCCCGAGCCTTCAGCCTGATGCTCCTCGTGCTTTGCCACAAGCTCCTCGACAAACTTGTCGTAGATGCTGTCGAGGTCAGTGATATCTGCCTGATGCAGTGTTTTTGCTTTTGTGGCATGGAAGAATTTATATATTTCATCAGACGGTTTCTTATACTTGCAGCATAGCACAGCATAGAATTTAGTGGAGTGTGTAGCCAATGCATCGTTGAGGATGGATATTATCTTAGCTCGCTCGCTCTCCAGAAAACTACGCACATCGCAGAAGCTGTCTGATGTTATGTTAAAGTCTTCTAATAAATGCTCAAACGCAAATCGGTCTGCTTTCTTCGCCAGCTTGACGCGTTTGGCAGGTGGTGATGCATCGAGGGAGGTTACTTCTACCTTTCGCTTGGAAGGTTGCGGTAGAGATGTTCCAGTGCTCTTGCAAGTAAGCTGGCGTCGCTTGAAGTAGAGATGTTCCAGTGCTCTTGCAAGTAAGCTGGCGTCGCTTGAAGTTGGCAATAGAAATATTTTTTCCACACTTAGAGCACAATTTGGTTGCACATATTCGCTTTCCCGGCACACAAATACGACAGTGTCTTTGAAAATTTTTACTTGACACAGCAATTTGGCACGTAGGGCAATTTTTTACAGAACGCATAATACAGAGATTTTTTGGGGGTATGTTATTTAATACCTAATACTGTGCAATGCAAAATATAATTGTTAATTTTTTTTAAAAAAAAAATCTATTTTTGAAATATTCTCTATGGCCTTACTTGGGTTTTTCCGCCAAATTATATGCTTCTAGTCTCCTATACTTTGGTGGAGCCCGTTCAGGTTCTATCCCCCGCCATGTGGGTTCCTTTGTTAATTTAGTAAAGGTGAGATTTAGACAGCCAATAGAAATCTTGCTTACTTAAACCAATCAGAAAACACCACGTATAAATTATTAGCCAATCAAAATCTCTGTTTTTTACTCGAGACACTAAGCCAATCAGAAAACAACACAACTGATATGACATCATTATATTATGTAATAACTTGTCACCTAAACACTACAGCTCACAGGTTGGCAAAATCTGACATGAAAGCAGATAATACGCTTAAGTCTTATTTATATGTAATTTTCACGGACGTACAATATTGTCAACAGTATCATATTTGAGCAGGTCGCTTGTCACCTAAACACTACAGCTCACAGGTTGGTAAAATCTGACATGAAAGCAGATAATACGCTTAAGTCTTATTTATATATAATTTTCACGGGCGTACAATATTGTCAACAGTATCATATTTGAGCAGGTCGCTTGTCACCTAAACACTACAGCTCACAGGTTGGCAAAATCTGACATGAAAGCAGATAATACGCTTAAGTCTTATTTATATATAATTTTCACGGACGTACAATATTGTCAACAGTATTATATTTGAGCAGGTCGCTTGTCACCTAAACACTACAGCTCACAGGTTGGTAAAATCTGACATGAAAGCAGATAATACGCTTAAGTCTTTATTTTATATATAATTTTCACGAACGTACAATATTGTCAACAGTATCATATTTGAGCAGGTCGCTTGTCACCTAAACACTACAGCTCACAGGTTGGTAAAATCTGACATGAAAGCAGATAATACGCTTAAGTCTTATTTATATATAATTTTCACGGGCGTACAATATTGTCAACAGTATCATATTTGAGCAGGTCGCTTGTCACCTAAACACTACAGCTCACAGGTTGGTAAAATCTGACATGAAAGCAGATAATACGCTTAAGTCTTATTTATATATAATTTTCACGAACGTACAATATTATCAACAGTATCATATTTGAGCAGGTCGCTTGTCACCTAAACACTACAGCTCACAGGTTGGCAAAATCTGACATGAAAGCAGATAATACGCTTAAGTCTTATTTATATATAATTTTCACGAACGTACAATATTGTTAAGAGCGTCAGTTTCCGTAGAGCTCTCTTTTTCCATCTTCCCTCTATACAGTGAAGCTGTAGAAGACACAATTAGCTAACCTAGCATACAACATACTTTCCTAATTAATATGGATATTGTCACACATTCCTCTTATTTTATACTGTTGTAAATGGAAAAGATTATGTACGGTAAATGTTTTGTACATTATAGGTAAAAAATGCAAAATATCCCCCAACTTTAATTCGATCCACCTCTGAATCGAATTTTTTACATATTCTCACGCCGCCATATGTTGTTCTATTTTGCTTCTTTTACTTGCCTTGCTTAATTAACTCTCGCTAATTAGCATTTTTTTGGAAGAAGTCAACTAGAACAACATATGGCGGTATGAGAAATATGCAAATTAAAGAATATTTTAGTAATATAAGGGCCCTAGCAATTAGCTTCGTCGACTAAGAGTACTCTTTTAAACATCTTCAGCTAGATCGTATTACTACGCGAGGACGTTTAAAATGTTTGGGTGTTGAAAAATTTGACCCTACTTTTTATTTCTATTGTTTGCTAATAGATGGCGCTAATAGTACCCCCTCCCCTCCCTCTCCCCTCTTCTCCTCTGCTGTATGACAAATAGCACAAACATAAAAATCAAGATTTTGGAGAGCAAAACATAAAATTTGCATGCATCTGATGTCGAACTACGAACTTTTATCTTTCGGGGAGTCAACATTATTTTTTTACTCAGTCGTCATATAACATGAACACACGCAAACATTCACATGTGCTTTTTATTATTTTGTGTTCGGTAAGTACAAGTATATTCTTACATAAATTATTGTTTAATTTAATAAATTGTAAACTCGGAGCCTGCTATACTAACACTCCTTCTGTCTATTGAAAGCGAATGTTGCATGCATACGGAAATAACACAGAAAAAAAAAGCGGATGGAAGCAATTTAAAATCAGTGGAGCAAGGTTAGTATTACGAGAGCGTAAAAACATGTGCTTTCATTCAACTTCGAAAAATAAGAATAAATGTGTGCATACAGAACACATATGCTTTCTTTTCACAGTTGTAAAATCATATAAATTGTACATGAAGTAAGTTACGGGAAGGCTCTCTCTTTTATGTCTGTGTATATGTTGTACAATTAGGTACAAGTATTGTACAATTAGGTACAAATTGTTGTACAATTATTTTCCCCAGTTGTCCAGTTGGAGTTGGGGGAATAACACTGGTACTATTTGTAATCACAGTGCTTACTCATGTATTTTGTTTAATATTTTATTTCAAATTCACTGTCAGAAACTAGTGTTGCCAGTTCCTGGATGTAGGTTTACCTACTCTGTTGGTTGTCACTGTCAAGCTTCCAGTATTCGTACAGCATAAAAAGCTATAACCCCCCTCTCAAAATATATACATTGTATACGCCAAGATGCTCAATAGCCTAGCAACACATCATGAAAAAACATGCCAAGAGAACCCAGTGGGTTTATAAGTCAGTGCTGCCAACTCCTATTTGTTGGTTAGCTTAACCTGTGAAAAATCATATAGTAGAATTTTTGTAGAGTGGGTAGGCAACACCGACGAGCCTCAAATGATAATTCAAGACTCGTCGGTGTTGCCAATTTCTATTTGTAGGTTAGCTTAGCCAGTAAAAGATCATATAGTGGAATTTTCTTCGGATGGGTTGGTAAAACCCAAGCCTCAAAAAAAAAACATCCAATAGAGTTGCCAAATATAAAAAGGGGACAATAGGTCCCCCTCATAAAAGGCTACAGTAAAAACCCACAGTGTCGCCAACACTAGGCCCCCAACAGTGTTGCCAGACATAAAAAATACATGGACCCCTCAGACCCTTTGATGAAAATTTACAGTGAAAAACCCAGTAGGTTAACAACACTGTCAAAAAATCTACGGTAGTGTTGCCAGATGTAAACAGAGGGCAATAGACCCCCCCCTCATAAAAGGCTACAGTAAGAGCCCACAGTGTTGCCAACTCTGTGCCCTCAAAATATACATCATAAAAGGCTACGACGAGCCTCAAATGATGATTCGAGCCTCAGTGAAAAAAACCCAGTAGGTTAACAACACTGTCAAACTACGGCAGTGTTACCAGATGTAAACAGAGGGCAATAGACCCCCCTCATAAAAGGCTACAGTGGGCCCACAGTGTTGCCAACTCTGCCCTCAAAATATACATCATAAAAGGCTACGACGAGCCTCAAATGATGATTCGAGCCTCAAATGATTATTTAGAACCCGGCCACTAGGTCTACTCAAACCGATTAGCCTATTCGTAGACCTATATAGTAGACTTACAACAAACACAGACTTTTCACTGTGACCCTACATTTACGAAAGTGATATACTATACGTGAATGGACACTCACAAAAAAAAAAAAAAAAAAAACATCAATGCTCAGGCAGGGATTCGACCCCAGTACCCCTGGCGTCCTAGCGTTCAACCACTCAACCACTCCACCCTTCCCTTTTCATTTCTCTCTTTTCCGTTCCTCCGGTTGATTATCTTTCTTAATTTTACAGATTAACCTTCCTGTCTATCCCTCTTACTGTTGTTTGTGTGTGTGTGTGTGTGTGTGTGTGTGTGTGTGTGTGTGTGTGTGTTTCCTTACTTTTTAAACACAAAACATTAATACATCGTGAAAAAATATTAAATATAATTCAATACTGAGAATATATATTTAATGAAACAAGGCTTAACAGTGTTAATATACAGGGTGTCCGGAATGAGACTGGCGGTTTTTATAAGCGTGTGGTTTTAATATGGTTAGAGATAGGGAAGAAATAAAACATGCATTTTGAAGGAAAACTCAAAAGGTTTTATTGGTATTACTTACAAGTCATTGTAAGAGAATATCCAGCCTCAATTCAATCTCTCCACGTATTCTGTAACATCTGAGGTGTGACAGAAGCAATCGCATTCCGAATACAGGTCATCAGTTCATCAAGGTTACGAACCTTTTCACCGGAATACACAATGTCTTTCACATACCCCCACAGGAAAAAGTCCAGAGGGGTTACATCAGGGGAGCGTGGTGGCCACCTAATTGGCCCATCACGACCTATCCAACGTTCCGGAAATTCCGTATCAAGATACTCCCTCACTTGTAGGATCCAATGTGGTGGGGCACCATCCAATTGGAAAATCACTTGAGGTTGCAAATGTTGTAATTGGGGAACTGCAAACTTTTGAAGCATGTCTAAGAACACATTTCCTGTTATGTTTTGCTCAATGAAAAAGAAGGGACCTATAACTTCATTAAGTGTTAAAGCGACACCAAACATTCAATTTTGGACTGTCTCGGATTCCACATACGCATGCGGATTCTCAGATCTTACTGTTTTGTGTGTGTGTGGGGTGTGTGTGTGTGAGTGAGTGTGTGTTTCCTTACTTTATAAACAGTAATCATCTCATCAATGCATCAAACATGTAAATCCCCATAATTTGAGCTATTTTCAATTTTGAAAGCGCCCCCGCACATACTTTTAGTTATCACTCGGTACCTTGCATATCATATTATCATGAACAGACTGAATGCAGTATCTGCTTTTAAGCCATAAATGTAAGCTTTACAGTAAGAAAGAGATCGTAAGCGAAGCGAGCGTGGAAATTTTTAGATCTACAAGTATTTCTTTGCAAACTAACAATACTATTAATTTAAAAGGCATTAAAAGTTTCACAGAGGTAAACAATTCGTCTGGATTGGACATTTCGCAGGACGGTATTGAAAATACATCACATTTGGTTTCTTGGAGTAGCATCGCAGACCGCAGAACATTGCCCTAAAAAAAGGGCTGTCCTGCAAAAATCAGGATACTATACGACTCTTACATTAAAAAATTGTTTCAGCACGAGTGCCAGTTCGGTGACCAAATGTGTTAGGTGATAGACTATCAATCTCGCCACGAATTTCGGGTCTGAATGTTCGTTGTGAGTGTCATCCAGTCCCTCATTAGTTTCATCCAAACATCACAATCATCCTTGTCGTCGGGATTAGCCAATGTGGCGGAACTGCGACCTAGGACAACAAAAAATATGAAATATATAAAATGAACAACTAAAGTAGGACTATTTAGAATTTTAAATAGACCAGGTAATTTCTTTCGCTGCAAAACCCTGGAAACCGCAAATATCCCAGCTCCTTGAAAATGTACAAATGTTACACATGCTGTGAGAACCTTATAGTCAGTGTGCGGATTAAGCCTTTTGCTTTGCGGGGGAAGCCCCAATCAGTGTCGTGTTTGTGATTTCCTATCCCGGGCGGTAGGTGTATTTAGGTATGCAAATTTGTTTGTTACCAGTGAGTAAGTAAACTCTACTACAGCCTGTCAGTTCTAAGGATTGCGGCCCGTTTCGCCTTATCCCGTTTCGCCTTTTCCTGTTTCGCTTTATTGCGTTTTCACCTCCCAAATACAATTTCAAATGATTTATGTGACACGAACTTTCTAAGGCGAAACGGGACATCCCATTTCGCCTTACACACAAACCTAACCTAACCTAACCTAAACTTTGTTCTTACAAATGTCAGGATAAATAGTTCCAAAATTACTAATACAGTTAATATATTGTATATATATATACACAGGGTGACTGGTAATTAGATGTATTCCCTGAAAGGGGTTAAAGTAGAGACAATTTGCAATAAATTTGACCATATGATACCCCGTCCGAAAATTAGTAGTTTTCGAGATAATCGAATTTCAATTGTTTTTTTAAAAAATGACAATTTTCCACATAAAAAGATGAATTGAGAAAAAACTACTCATTGTATGAAACTTATTTCAGCGTTTTCTGATAGCTAACAAATAAGTGATTCGTTGAAAAAAAAAGTTTTTCCCAAATAACAATCACATGTAAGTAACGGGTGGGTCTAAACTTACAAGTGATGATAAAAAATTGCACTCTTAGTTTACTTGGCAACGTATTAATAACAAAAATGGTATGACACTAAGAGTACAAATTACTTAAATTACTTCCTTGTGACATCAGCTATCCAACAAGGTACAAATGTTGTTAACATTCACATTTGTGTACAAGAAATAATACTTCATTCATCTTCATGTGAATGGAATCAATGAACAATACAATTAAAGAACATTACACGTCTTGCTCAAAGTGGGCACCTCCGTTACGAATGCAGGCACGCAGGTTTTTACGGACATTTGGTCTCTTAACTCGTGGTGTGATGGTGACCTTGATGTGATACATGAAATGATGTGATACAATGAAATACATTGGTTTTAAAGTGTAAACATTCAAGAAATGAAAATTTGTCGATTATAGCGCCATCTATCACGAATCGAAGAAAATGTTTCAGACAAAACTTATGTATTTTTTTCCGTAAAATCCGAATCTGTAATAAAAAGTAGGGGCTTCTATTTGAAATTTCAAAGTTGCCCCCCGCCCCACCTACAAGAGGGGGAGGGGGTGTTCTTTTGTTGCACCACTAAAGTTCCCCCTCCAAACTATCAACTTTTTATTTGGAACATTTTTTTGTAGGATAATTTTTTTTCAAGATATTCAAATGATTCAGGTTAAAAAAATCACCCAGTATATATATATATATATATATATAGCATAGTGTTTTATTACATTAATAATAATGATCCTTCATGTCGATAATATCGATAATATTCCCTGGTGGGAAATTTTTTGTGTGTAAGGCGAAACAGGATGAGGCGAAATGGGTGCATCAACCGAATTGCGCACACTTTACATCCAGAATTGCGCACAAATCTCACTGACCTGTTTTGCGCACCGATTTTGATCCAACGTTGCCACTTCGATAGCTTTAAAGTCGTGCGCAAAACTGTTTTTTTTCTTTGGACAAGAAGAGAGAGAGAGATATTAGAAATAAAATAGTAAATCTCTTAAGGATTAAATAAAAATAATATAATTTGACCAGTAAATGTAGCAAGTCAAGATAGGTTAGGTTAGGTTAGGTTAGGTTAGGTTAATGACTGCACAATGAACACTTCTGTCAATCGAACAAACACAACACAAGTGAGAACGGCTTGAGAACATTTTACATCTGACAACATCGCCTCATTTTTTGTGCGCAATACTGTACATTGTGACAGCTTGTCAACGGCTTATCAGATACCACTGATAAAACCGGAAAAGTGTGCGCAATCCGGCTGTAGCCGAAATGGGATGTCCCGTTTCGCCTTGGAAAGTTCGTGTCACATAAATCATTTGAAATTGTATTGGAGGAGGTGAAAACGCAATAAGGCGAAACGGGAGGACACGGTTCTAAGTACTATCTAGGACATTAAATCTTATGATAACATTTAGAGGTAATTGAAACAGTATATTTTCATTCTAAGAAAACCTAAACCCATGCACAAAAGGAGCTATTGGAAAACTTGAAAAACACCGAGAAAACTTGACCAAATATCTATTTCGCGTTGAACTCAATGACGGCATGCGGCGAGAAATATGATCTACGTACATCCAACGAATAAGGTTAACGAAATCTACTCTTCATGCCATGGCGGTAGGCTTTTGTACTTTATTTGGCAATGGAAAGAAAACTTCAGACGTGAAACAGGATACAATAGTCTTAAAGGTTAATTAAATGTTTTCCCGAATTATTTTTCAGTGATGTTTGTTCCATTGTTAAGTCCCTGGCAGGAATGATTTTATTTTTTATGACGGGAATATTTTTTTCTGGGGGGAAATTTCCCGGCATCCCCCCCCCCCCCACACACACACTGCTTATAGTTTGAGAAAGGTGGGAACAATGTGTGGCCGTAACAGTGAGTAGCAATGTAGTGCCGTGACTGCTACATTGTTGCCACTTGCGTTCTTCGTTACGGCTGAAATTGGCAATTGCTACTGCATCGTTGGCTTCTGTTGAGTACAGGGTGGAGTTCATAGTTACTGGCATAAAGGTTTCTTTTCAATTTTTACTTAGTGTGTGAGTCTAATGCAGAGGAAGGAGGAATGAATTATAGAGTAGAGGAGCAGGTGTTCATTGCAGATATGCAGCGTCGAATTCGACTTTACCGAGCATGTTTATCATTAGAGCCCAGATTTGCATGTAATTACATATTCTATTCCTCTTTAGATAGATATTTGCCAGGAAGTTACATATCTTACATATTTGCTAATTTACTTTGCAAAAACAACGTATCTTGGTAATTTGTTTCCTATCTTGATCCTTTGTCCTATATTTTCCATCTCTGAAACATGATGAAGAAAACCTTTAGCACATGTCATGTCACATTTTCTAATCAATGAGATGCATAGTGCTTACGGTCACCTAAATTGACTGCCAAGTCGAAAGACAGGCTCAAGACAAAAGAATACAGGAACTCTCATTTATCCAAACATTCTGGATCCCCCCCCCCTCCCTGTCCTTTCTGTTTACATATTTTCGTTTCCCTTTTAGGTTTAGGCAAAAGCATCTATAAACTTGGCATCGGTGGACAAGAAAGCTACTTTCCTGTACGTAGCGAGTTAGACAATATGTTCCTTTGTACAGTCACGGACGCTTCTGGGTTGTAACGATTTCATTGAAAGTTAATGGAATTGTTATAACCCAGAAGTGTCCGTGACTGTACGTACAAGAAGTATAAAAGTAACTATGTATTTTCATTCGATTGTCCTTTGTGTAGACGCTTTTTTTTTACAATTTGTTTCGAAAGTTACAAGTTCTTGAATTGCCCCTACATTTACATATTCTACAATAATTTGATTTGTGAAAAGTAATTAATAGTTGACAAAATTGGTTTCTTAAATATGTACACGTTACTGTGCTTTCTTGAGTTTATAAATTTGATACAAATTTTAATTTGAACAACTTATGCCCTTCAAATTATGTTGAATATGTTCAAATAAAATAAATATCTAGCAGAATTGTTGAAATTGCTTGGATACTAGATTATTATTAAAATTACATATTCTTTGATACTACATATCCTTTTGATAATACATATTAAGATACGTATTGTATCAATTATTATTACATAATTATGTACATACCGTATTTTGTACATGTACTTTGATATTACATGAAAATCCTGGGTCTATTTATCATGTATCAAGCTATGTATTCATCACCTTACATGTTCAAAATAAAATGCATAACCTTTGAGATATTTTCATTATTCATGGTCTTGTAGTGAAATGACAGGGGTAACTAAAGTAACGAAAGTTTGGAATAGACAACTTATACAGAGATGAATGCTTGAACTAAAGTGACCCTGGGTGTTCAAATTTTAAGGGAACATTTCTACGTGTGGGCGACAAGCAATGTCTCCTTTACAAACAAACACTTTTGTTTAAAAGTTGATAGTTACTTGAACGTTGTTTCCAAAACTAGAATATGTTTTGAAATAATTAAATATTACATCCATTGAACCTTTGGGAAACAGCATGGTAGATTCAGTTGTTACTTAATCTTGATATGGACCCTTTCAACTTCTGTTCTACCTTTGCTACGAATATTACTAACTATGCACGACTATGTGTAGCCAGTTGACCAGGGTTTATAGTCAATGCAAAACAAAAGAGGTATTCTGCAACAAACAAGGCCGTCAGCCGTTTGCCAAGGCACACGACACACCGGCTCGGTCCCCTCGAAAGACCAAGACCGGGCGTCGCTGCCTACCAATTATTTTTATGTTATAATATATGCCACGACTAATTCTCAGTTCCTGCGGGGCATGAGAGCCCACATCCCAAAGTTCGGGTAAGGGACTGCTTTTGAATTTAAAAAAATATTATATGTTTACTTAACCAAGAACCTTAACTCTAAAGTAGGTAACCATCCTTACGCTTAAATTTCCGCCGTGAACACACCCGCATCCCACTGACCAGTGCGAGTCGCGAGCGAAATCAGCATAATCAACTGACATCTTATGGGTTGATAAAGCCTCCGCCTCACTGACCAGTGACGGCGGGACACCACATCAAACCAAAAGGAGGCCAGTTAATTTGTACTTATAAACCAAATTTACTATAAGGAAATACCCATTAACGATTACAAATTTATTTACATCTCAAATTTCCAATAAACTTTCCAAAATTTACATGAGATAAGGTTCTCCGTTTAAACCTTAATCAACTTATTCACAAATTCAAACATAGTTAAGTTAAAAGAAAAATATACAAACTTCTGATCAAAAGGAAAACTACAACAATGCCAAGATAAAATTTAGATCAATAACGACTACCGTAACATAGACTGAAACTTGCTATAGAGTAAACATAAAACCCAGAGAGCACTCTCTTATTTAGCATGTCCATATCCCATCATAGAACTAACACAGCTTTAACTTGGTTTCAAATAAACAGGTAACAAATTATTAACTAAATGTCGACAAAATTACTATTAACCAAAACCAAAGAAAAATTTGCATAACATCTTTCCGTAAATTTCTATTCGTGTGCTTCTGTCATATTTTCACATCTCCATTATGTTCTCTAGAACGCATGAGGTAAACTACCATCTTCAGGGTCAACCTCCAAAAACATTCATAACAAAATATAAGGGGAGCCTTTCTCTACCCAATATCAAAGCCATATCTCGGCCACAAATTACAAATGTCCACGTGGAATTCCTTAACATAATAGGGGACTCTATGTCTACCCTTTTTGGCTAGGGTGACCAGACATACTCTTTTTAAGAGTATTATACTCTTTTAGAGGTTCATATACTCTATACTCTTTTCAATTTGCAAAAATCCCCAAATATACTCTTTTCCTTGCTATTTAATTTCATTCATTATTTTACGCGTAAATATGCCTTTTAATCCACAGAATGGAAAACGTCAAGATGTCAACAAACTGAGGTATTTACTCCTTGACTCAAGAATTTCCTATGAACAATTTCAAAAGTCATTTTCATATTCCATCAACAAGCAAGACATATTTGAAATTCATTGGAATTTAATGCTAATCATTAGAGCTGAGCCGATATCACTTTGAACCGATACCGATGCCGATACTCTTGCCGATTCCCATCGATACCTATACTTGAAAATTGCAATAATTAAAATTTGTTCAAAATATTGATCAATATTGGTGTGTAAATATTCTCCTCCAATTATATGCATCAACATACTAAGAAATTTGCTTTAGAATATTCAAGAATTGCATCACAATATTAAAATAGATATTATGTAGTCACAAAATATAGTTTTTCGTGCACAATTAGTGTAAAATAAAAAGGAAGTTTTAATTTTGCATAATTTCCAGGATAATTAGACTGTCAAGAAGTCGCGCGGGATTTTTGCGGACCCCGTGAAAGACCAAAATGCCGTAAAGTATCGGCTGGTATCGGTAGCTGAATTCCAACCGATACTTTCCGATACCGATACATCGGCATCGGCTCAGCCCTAATAATGATATTTTTGAAAGATACTGTGCAATATCAAAAGCCGTTGAAAAACATCTTGAAGATTGGGGGGGGGGAGAAAAGAATCAATGATGGTTAAGTGGAGGTCAGTGTGCAAAGATTTAGTACAGGTTGGGTCAAATTTAAACGCGATTGTGCCTCTTATAAAATTCTTGTTTACTCTACCTGGTACAGTGTCTCTCAAAAGTTTTAGGACGACATTTTAAACTAGGCAACCCAATTTACACAGGGCGTTGGTGGGTTGCGTGTAGAGTTAGGCTCAATTTCAGGGTTGCCACATGCACATTAGGTATTTATAAAATACGCGGAAGAAAGATGTCCAAATATTATTGCATAAAACTAGAAAAAAAATCAGTATTACATTTGTTGCAATACTCTCAGAAAGAAACAACGTCGATTTTCTAGTATTTCATTGTTGATGAGTCTACTCAAAGGAAAAGTGGAGAGAGGAAACGAAAGGAAACAAAGGAGAGGAGAAAAGAGAAAGCAATAGGAGAAGAGGAAAAGTAAAGAAGGGAAGAAAATAGAGGACAGAGGAAGTGGATGGGAGAAGTAATAAGGAGAAAGGAAACAGATGCGAGGAGAGATGAGGAAAATGGAGCAGAGAGGAGAGAAGAGAGGAAGGAAAGCGAGGTGATGGAAGAGGAGTAAAGGAGTTTGGAGAGGGGAGTGGAGAGTAGAGTAAAGAGAGAAAGAGAGAAGAACGAAAAGATGACGAGAACAGTGCCGTGGAGTCGGAAATATAAGACAGGAGAGGAGATAAGAGGAGTGGAGAAGAGTGGGATGGAGACAAGAGGCGAGAAAATTAGGGAAGGCGGTATGAGATAAAAATAGAGGAGAAGGAGGGGAGAGAAGAAGGAGAAGTTAAGAACAGAAGGGACTGGAGACGAGAGGAGAGAAGGGGTAGTTGCAGAAAATAGTCTCGGCGTCAAGAACTGATGCACTGATAACATTATCGACATGAAACATTCATTAACATTTTATAATGTATTGGAGAATGTATTAGATCGGTGAGAAATTCCTTTTGGCCGAGTTCAAAGTAAGATAAAATCTTCCACGTAAGATCTTTGATTTTACCTGCGATTATACCACTAAAAACATGAATGTAATTTTCATATTTATAAGAATTATCCGATTTTTCTCGTCTTCTCGGTTCGTTGAAATTGAGATTTTGTTATTTAACATTTCCCCTCCCACCATCGTTAATTCCAAACTGAATCATTCCGTTTCATACGACGTGGACAATGAACGCAATGGGATATGACTAAAACGTACGAAAAGTTTTTGCCACCGGAGGGGTTTGAACCTACGACCATCAAATTATCAATCCTTAACGGTAACCACTACCCCACAAGCTTTCGCTCGTGAACACAGGTAGAAGGATCTGACCAATGTGAAATGCAGATCCAACCCCCCTCCTACATGTCATTTGCAAAGAATACTTGTTTCTAACAAAGAAAACGAAGGTAATACGACTGGGCCAAAACATTTAATGGAGAATTGCACATGATGGAAACTTTTCAGTCGATATTTGTGAAGGTATCTTTGCATTGAACTCGAGTGGAAAAAAGTGTAATATTAGTGTGTCTTGATTTTGGCAAGGGATTATGTGTTATCCGTGTCCAGTCATCATTGCTGAAACAAACGTTTAAAAACTCTGTGGAATTTTCATTCTGAGATAAGTTGCCTTATTGGCTACATGTATGCGAACTACACTCTGTCCCACTTATCTCTGAAGCAGGTGAACAAAACAAGTATCTGAGCAGCGATGAACACATGGGAGGAACGGAATTGCGTGGAGGGAGAAAAGCCACTGCAGTTACCAGCCTCCCCAGCAGCGTGTACTGCCTCGCTCTGTCCACTCGATCCCCCATCCCCTCTTTCCCCTTCTCTTCCGCTATGCGCGGCTTGGCTCCAGACATGCTGGGACAGGGCACAGTTAATTGTTTTCGCAAGAAGTATCTTTGTGTGCCACACATTTAATTCTGACTCACATGAAGAAAACTAAATGTTGTCAATTTGCATTCAGGGGGTAGTTTCACAGTTACAAACTATTTTGGCCTTGATAAGAAGTTTAGTGTAAATAGTAATTTTGTTTATATTTTTTAAAAAAAATATTGAGGTCTATGGTTGAAATCCTCATATTTAGGGCTTGAACTCGTCACCTAAGAGGTTGAAGACCCGTCCTGTTCTTTGTGCGTGACCTTCTTTTTATTTTTCTATTCATTATCCATCATTCATCCTCATCCACGCGATTAGCCAAAAATAAAATAAGAAAAGGCCTCCTCCGTGGCCGTGCGGTCTAAGGCGCTGTGCTTTGGACTCCGACTGTGGGACGGCATGTGTTCGAGTCCGCCTGGGTTTAGTCTCTGGGTTCTCGGCCTGTGTATAGGACCGGTGGCAACCCACCATCGTGAGGAAATTGGGGAGCTACGAGTGAGTAGCGTAACCCGGTCTCGTAAATCTCCTATGGGGGATGTTCCTGGGTAAACAAAAAATAGTAGATCAGACAATTCGATTATCGAAGGCGATAAAAGAACTTCCGGTTTGACCAAGTTTCCAATATAAGTTAGTGGAATACAGATTGTCTTCGAGCTTACTTTGTTAAAAAGGAGCGGATACAAAATGGATCACTTGAAATTTTTAAGTGACAGAGAATTAAAGATACCTCGAAGATATTGACCAGTTCCCGGAGCCATTGGATGAAGATTTATGGAACAATAGAAATCTTTACTGAGACAATGTCGATCCTCTACCAATGTTTTTTTTGTTTTGTTTTGTTTTGAGTTGATGTTTTTAAAAAGTTCACTTTGTGCACAGTAAGGCTAATCGGGACTGGATCTGCAGTTTAAAGTGGAATCCGAACAACTATGTGCCTCCACCGGGCATCGAACCCAATGGCCAATGGTTTCGTTGGTATATACATTAAACAAGAAAGTTCATTCGCTTATAAATTAAGCTACAGATTTTTTATATTAAAAAAGAAGTAAATAATAATAAATTCTTAAAGGTAAAAGAAGATTAAATACACCGATGAGATACAAAGATATTCTAGGGGTGTAAGGGGTACCTTGCACGTAGGCACCCAAAAGTCAACCTCACTTCCACGTAGTGCACCCTGGACTAAAGACTAACGAGGCTCTGGCGACTGGCACTATGGCCAGTATAATTTTGTGTGTGTTGTCCTGTTTTTTGTCTTTGTGTGTGCTTTTAACAGAAGTCAGAACATTTTAAGATTTTAAATGCAACGTTAGAGTTGTTATATGTAATGGTAAGGGGCTGCCCCCGTATAATGTGAAGGGAGCAAAATAGCCTAAGTGCTGACGCTCCCAAAATTTTAAATTCAAATTCAAATTCAAGTTCAAAGATATTCTACTTAGCCTAATAGTTATAAAGTGCACATTTTATTTCTCATTAATAAAACCACAGATCAATTTTTACATAAACGTGTATTTTAAGTTGGTTCTAATTTATGTTTGGCCACTTCTCATTCTTTATAATTATCATTCTAATTAATCATTAACATATATAGCTATGCCAGTTGATTTTTAATTCCACGAAAACGAAAAAAAACAACAGGCAATTCCACACATGATACGAATATGCAGGAAGTTGGAGGATTCGGCAGGTTGAAATAAAGCTTACATTATTTAAAAACATTCAAATACTTCGAAGCTTCCCGATGGCGTAGCTGTAACGTCACTGCCGTGTAATCAAGGTGTCCCAGGATATCTGGTGGAGGCACAATGTGGCTTAAACTCTAGGTTGAGTCCCGAATAGCCTTACTGTGCATAATGTGTACTTAAAACAAAAAAAAAACTGAAATGTACTCTGATTATATCAGAATGGATAATTTTTCGACATTCTGTATCTACTAGAACACAGCTCTCTTATTTGTTCTTTCTTCCACAGATAAAAACATGCATGGTTGTAAAAATTTACGTCTTTTAAATTTGTTATGCCAACATATGTGCGTTAGAAAATTATAATTTAAAAACACTTAAATATTTCATTGGGTTTATTTAACGGCGATGAAGTGACGTGTCTAGGGCCTACTTTCTCATGTCGTGGTTCACAGTCTTTTTGCATTACTACCTGAATCCACTGAGTTTTCGTATCTGGTCTGTCGATACACAGATACTTGAGAAAAATTATTCGTTCTGGACCTCATATTGCAACCAATAGCCACGCAATGATTGTCGTCTTTTCTGCAAGATATTACCCTTACATCTTTATAATCCATGGTACTCTTTCAAAACCAGAAGTAGGGTCCCGCCCGTGCCGAACAGGAACGAAAATGTAAACATCAGGTGAATAACCCATAATGGTTGAGGGTTCGACGTGCTAACCCCACGTCACTCCCTCTGGTTGAAGATCACTAGGAAGGATAGTGGGAGGGAGACTGGCAGTCGGGAGATAGGCCAAGGCCCTTCGAGAGCTGTCGAGCTATGCGTTATTGTTATTATTAAAATAAGAAAAACAAGGGAATGAGGAAAAATTAATAAAAAAATATTTATCTATATTAAACCAACCATTCAATTTTATTTTGTTTTTCATGGATCGGTTGCCCTACTACGCGGTAATCCCAGTAAGTATCTTACATGTTACACGATAAAGCACATATTACTTACTATCCGAGTACTCTTTCAATAAGCCTTTTTGTTTGCCAGGAATCATTACTTATTGCATGTTGAGCTAGTGCGCACCTAGCCGCCTCTGATGAAATCTATTATTCTTCAGATTTTCTTTAAAATTGGACTCTGGTCACTTGTAATTTGCTGGGTGTAGACGCTGTGCATGGACGCACAATGTTTTGCGATAAGAAGTGGCCTTGTGAAGCGTGACTCATGAACGCGAACAAACTAGGCTACCAAGCTTATCTGCCTTTGAATACCAAGTCATTTTTTTAACCTTTCCCGAACGCGATTGCTACTATAGAAGTGTGTATATATATATATATATATATATATATATATATTATCTCAAAAGAGCAAGAAAGAAAATTCAACCAATGTTCTCCCGTCGTAAGTATAAAACCAAATATTATCTATTAAACGAAAAGTTCACGATTGTCAATAAACGGTTTAACCAATCTGAGCTTTCAGGAACTTTTCACGCATAATTCCACTGTCTAGGCCAATGACAGAAAAGCAAGCAATACTTGTATTTATTATTTAAATCAATTAAAGGAATGTGTAAGAATTTATAAGAAATAAAGAGTGGAACGGAACGACTGTTGTTCTTCGAAATCAAAAAAATAAGAAGGATTTAATCCAACACCTTAACACACTGTTCCACGACTCTCTATTGACTAACACTGTTAAATGTGATGTGATTTTATGAATACAATTTTCCGCCTGTTTACGTATGACGTCGCAGTTCGCAAACGTTTTTGCAAACGCTGTAATTATTTCGTGTTACCATACGTAACAGCAAATACATTTCATACAACTGTTCCGGACACGAGACTTGCGTCAGAAAACAAACATTTCGTATGTTGCAGTATCACAAGAAGAGAACATCGCCCTGCAATATTCAAGACTCAAGATATTTTTCATTAATAATATCTAATCAACATAATAAGTTAGAAGAAGTAACTAGCATTTTCACAACAACTACCAATATTCTTGTTTTTCTTCATCACTTCCAAAATATATTCTCGAAGATAGCTGCTATACCACAAGAAACAATTCAAAATTAAAGTAAAATTCAACTACATGTATATCCAAGGACATTTACAATATTGGAGGAACAGAATACTTAAACATTGTTGATTCAACGGAAGGTAAGGGCGTGGTGTAGTGGTGTCGGTCCCCGTGGTGGGTGTGGTTAGCACATCGCGCTACGACGCCGCGGGTCCCGGATTCGTATCCCGGCTCGGGCATGGATGTTTGTGATTGTCTGTCCTCAAAAGTCCTGAAATTGAGAATTGAATGAAATGATATGGGCTGCTAGTGGTCCCAGGTTCGATTCTCCTTACGAGGTGTTCTCTTTTATTTAATTCTCCTTCTATTAAACAGGAGCAAGGTGACATTATTTGTAGTAGTATTGTAAATGGTTACATTTTTCTACATCTGGAATTTGCTAAAAAAAAATAAACAAATAAATGAATTGACACACGTTCACAGGGATATTTTCACGTATCAGATCTTGAATTATGATACGCTCACGATAATTGTGTTCTGCTTCAAAGACATTGACAAATATTAATGAAATAACCATTTATATTTGTGGCAATTCAAGACACACTAATATTACACTTTTTTCCACTCGAGTTCAATGCAAAGATACCTTCACAAATATCGACTGAAAAGTTTCCATCATGTGCAATTCTCCATTAAATGTTTTGGCCCAGTCGTATTACCTTCGTTTTCTTTGTTAGAAACAAGTATTCTTTGCAAATGACATGTAGGAGGGGGGTTGGATCTGCATTTCACATTGGTCAGATCCTTCTACCTGTCTTCACGAGCGAAAGCTTGTGGGGTAGTGGTCACAGTCTGGCGAGAGCTGCGATACAAGGAAGTTGTGCGATCGCGCGCTCGTACAACTCCCGATCACGCGTACGCGTAGCCAGTGCTTTACGTAAGTGTCTTGTGGAAGTTAATACATAGACGTCAAATGGCGATTAAAAGGGTCAACACACTGAAAATAAATTTCAGCAACATCAGAGACAAACCCACGTCGTCGGGATTACACCAATGGATAAACGACACATTGAAACTAACACCGGATCAGGTCGTGGGAATCGAGTTAGATTACTTTCGAAAATGTTTGTATCTGAAGCTAGTTTCGAAGCTTCTGTGTGAACGGTTGTTGAATCAATCGAATGGATGTTATGTGTATAATGATTCGGAAGGTGCCCATGAGGTTTTAATGACATGGGCGGACAGTGCAACAGTAATAGTGCGACTTCATGTGATTCCAAGTGAATTAGACGATAACCCGATACGAGTAGTTTTGAACCAATATGGAACCATACATACATTAGTAGATGAGAAGTATAATGAAGATCATATATATCCAGTACGTACGGGAAGAAAAATTGTAAAGATGACCTTGACCCGTTCAATACCTTCTTATGTGTCTATAAGTGGAGGGAGGTATTGGGTCACATATAATGGTCAAGCTAAGACTTGTGCAGCGTGCGACTCCCAGGAACACTTCTGCACTCAATGCCCCAATCGACAGCGATCATCAGCAAGAGTGGGTGACAACTCGTATGCAGGAAGAGCCCGAACCACCCTGTATAATTTGAACCGTACAGAAGAAGTGATAACCAGTGAGCCTACCATACTCACAGGTGTCACGACCAAGCTACAAAACGACCCACCTGCACGTGGCAGTGAAGAGACAATACAGGGTGTTCCAGAAATGCCGACCAGCAAAGAGCAACTCGCATCAAATGATGGAAGTTCTGCCGAATTCATGGAGGCAGCCCACGTAGCAGAGAAGAATGGGGAAGAAACAATGGACGTTAACCTAGAGGTGCCCCATAGTCCGATGCAGCAGGCAGATGATAATCATGCAGGTGAAGGTGGGAACTCCGAGACGGCGTCCCCCGCATCAGGCGCTCTGCCGAAAACAACGAAGGAACCAAACAAGAAGAAGAAACGCAGTCTCCCTAAGAACGATACGGCGTCGACACGGCGGCAAGATGGCCCTCATCGTTCGGTGTCTCCAGTGTCTCGGCGACTGCGTAGAACGATGAGTGCGACAAGAGAACAGAGTGCGAAATCTGGCGGCGGCTCGGATTGGTCGCTAGAGGTCAATGTGTGATATATGTCTACCATATCCCAGGTATGAAGTGTGTTGTCCGCGTTATCATGTTATTAGGGTTCTGTTTGTTTCATGTAGTAGTGAAATTGCAAAAGGTAAATAGTTTAACGTTAGTAACCGCACATAACATTCCCACCGGATACAATAGCCCAGAATCCCACATGACGACCCCCATATATCATTTTGCAACAATAAACATTAACAAGATGAAATCTAGTGTCAAGCATCATGCATTCTTAGATTATATTAAGCAAAGTTACCTGGATGTAATTTTCCTGCAAGAAGTCGGGACCGATGATTTCTGTCTGGGCAGTGCGTATACCGTGTACAACAATTTAACTCACAATTCCCTAGGAACCGCCATAGTTGTAAAAGAAGGCCTACATGTATCGGAAGTTTACCATCACCCGTCTGGTCGTATCACGTGTATCCAAATAGGAAACATATGGTTTTGTAATGTTTATGCACCATCAGGTACCAACGCGAGAAATACTCGGAACATATTTTACGCTACTGACGTGGCGACGGCATTAGGTGGTTCCCGTCAAAACATTGTGCTGGTGGGTGATTTTAATTGTACTCTAAGAAGACAGGACCAATATCCAGGATTTCATACATCACCTAGCTTGCAGACGCTGGTTGAAGGGTTTAAACTACACGATGTGTGGGTGGCTAAAGGTCCGAATATAGATGGCTACACATACATACGTGCCGACACAGCGAGTCGGCTTCGTCGTTTTTACGTTAGTGCACACATGATTAGTAAAATATCTGCGATCAGAATTTTCCCAACGTGCTTCAGTGATCATTTGAGTGTCCAACTCGACATGAGTTTGGATGTACTTTCAGTTGGACGAGGGCGGGGATTTTGGAAGTTCAATGTACGGTTATTGGAAGATGAACAATTTCGTACCGAATTTAAACAAAAATGGAAGAAGTGGGACGAAATGAGCGTACGTCAAACTGACATTATTATGTGGTGGGACACTTTTCTAAAACCTTCCATTAAATATTTCTGTTTAGCATATAGTCGTGAAAAATACTC
The DNA here is from genome assembly GCF_977018435.1 of Lepisma saccharinum. Lineage (NCBI taxonomy): Eukaryota > Metazoa > Arthropoda > Insecta > Zygentoma > Lepismatidae > Lepisma > Lepisma saccharinum. The sequence goes on from NC_139245.1 coordinate 39,304,621, forward strand.
CGATTTCAATAAGAAATATAACTTTTACTACAGAGTGCTTCACGAACTAACAACACAGGTAATACAAGGGAAGCCAGTGCGCCAAGAAGTGAAACGAGTGCAAGCAGTGCTGCTGAGTATGCACAGAGAGCGTATGCAAGGTTACAATGTTAGGAGTCGTCTTCCGATGTTTGACGCACAAGAAGAAGCCTCGTTGGTACAGGTGTTAGCAGAGAGACGCAGTGCACAGCGAAAGAGGATAACGTGTCTCGATACAGCCATGGGGAGACTAACCGAACCGAAGTTAATACGAAATTACTTACGGGACTTTTATGCAGATCAGTTTAAAGAGAAGGAAGATCAACGCTCCCATCGCAATCCACTGCAAGGGATGGACCCTCCCATGTTAACGGAAGATGACCGTCGCTATTTAGAACAGCCATTCTCACAGAAAGAAGTGTACGAGTCTGTTCACAGTGGAAAAAGAGGTAAAGCGCCGGGAATCGATGGTGTCCCGATAGAATTGTTCCAAACCTTTTGGACAATGGTGGCTCCACTGTTCACACGCTGGCTCAATGCTGTGTTTACGAAGAAACGCATTGGACGAACGAGTCTTACGGGTGTTATGGTTTTGATTCTCAAAATATCTCAGCCCAGAAAGCCAGAAGACTTCAGGCCAATCACATTACTATGTGCTGATTATAAAATCCTTGCACGTTTGATCACCCGAAGGTTGCAACATTTTGCGGATACTTTATTAGGGCCGTATCAATATGTATATGGTACAAGTGGTAAAATATTTCACATTCTAACTAGTGTACGTGACATCATCACTTCTATGCAAGATAGTGAAGGTTCTCAAGCTGCTTTAGTGGCGTTAGATTTCAAAAGTGCCTTTGACTCCCTCAGACATGACTATCTTTTCCAATACTTTGGAAAAGTGGGATGTGGCGATTTCTTTGTACAATCTATACAAAGCTTATACAGAGAAGCGCGAGTTCAGTTATCTATCGACGGTTTTCTGTTGCAATTCTTTTCCATTCAGCGTTCTGTCCGTCAAGGATGTCCATTTTCCTTATTTGCATTCTGCGCAGCTCTGGCTCCATTTTTACGAATGATGCATGAAAAACTTCAGGGAATCAGGCTTCTTGGGAGAGACCACAAAATATGTGCGTACGCAGATGATGTGACCGTAATCGTGAAAGATCGGCTAGACTTGGCTCGTATGGAGGCAGTACTTGAAACGTTACGAAAGCAGACGGGACTCAGTTTGAACCAGAAGAAATCTAAAATACTACCCCTAGGGCGTAACCCTACTCTATGGACTGAACCTGTAACTATACCCATTGTAGATAAAGTGACAATTTTGGGAATAAACTTCACTACGACCATCGCAGAGACTGTCTCCAGAACTTTTACAACTATTCTCCCAAAAATCCAGGCAGTGTTGCACATGAACCGTTATAGACAATTATCCTTAAGCTCTAGAATACAGTATGTGAACATGTTTGCATTATCGAAGTTGTGGTATGCTGCGCAAGTTTTGCCTGTCTCTGCGAAAGTCGCGGCGCAAGTACGAAAGATGATAACGCGCTTCATATGGCAAGCACATTTGTTTCATGTCGCACATGAAACGCTATGCCTCCCAGCAAGTAAAGGAGGACTGAACTTGCGCCAAGTGGAGAGACAGGCCTCAGCCTTGTTTCTACAACGGAACATTGAGTTGCTTCTGCACTACCCTGATAGTTTAACAGCAAGATTACTACATACTCTGATAGATGAAGTGGAACTGCGAACACCCATTTATCCAGGGAAGATCCCTTCCCAATACAACTATTTGAGGACAACTCTTGTCGAGTTTTGCTATCTCCTCATCGGTTCACCTCATATGGATGTCGATGGCATGACAGTGAAATTTTTCTATAACCAATTGACTTGCAGGTTACACCACCAGCCACGAATTGTGCTTCTCCGAACTAATGTAGTGTGGTCAAACGTATGGAGAAATATATCTGCCTCTCATCTTTCTAACCACGTTCGATCTTTGTGGTACCTAGTAGTTCACGATGCCATTGCGACTGGTGCTCGAAAGTGGCGATACCAAATGACTGACAGTGCTGTATGTTCCAATTGTCATCAAGCTGAAGACACTCTACGACATCGCCTCCTAACATGTCCCGCAACGGTAGATCAATGGAAGTATTTGTGTAAATGCCTTGGTACTATATGTAGAACATCGCCCGATACATTTACTGTAGATCATTTACTGTTACCAGACTTTGTGTTCTTCCCTCTTACTAAAGTAAGAGCGGTCCAGTTTTTAATAGCTCAATATATTTATTATATTTTAGGACATAACTCAGTGCCAATGCAAATTTCGCTGCAATATCATTACAGTGAGAATTATTACCAAATGGACCTAGCAAACCGCAAAACACTCTATGCAATTTTTCCGGCACTTTTCTTGTAAGTACACCTAAGTATGTAATCTCGATCTGATATATGTGTAATGTTATCATAGGATCATGTAAGAAGTCAATAATTCATAAAATAAAGAATATTAAAAAAAAAAAAAAAAAAAAAAAGTGGTTACCGTTAAGGATTGATAATTTGATGGTCGTAGGTTCAAACCCCTCCGGTGGCAAAAACTTTTCGTACGTTTTAGTCATATCCCATTGCGTTCATTGTCCACGTCGTATGAAACGGAATGATTCAGTTTGGAATTAACGATGGTGGGAGGGGAAATGTTAAATAACAAAATCTCAATTTCAACGAACCGAGAAGACGAGAAAAATCGGATAATTCTTATAAATATGAAAATTACATTCATGTTTTTAGTGGTATAATCGCAGGTAAAATCAAAGATCTTACGTGGAAGATTTTATCTTACTTTGAACTCGGCCAAAAGGAATTTCTCACCGATCTAATACATTCTCCAATACATTATAAAATGTTAATGAATGTTTCATGTCGATAATGTTATCAGTGCATCAGTTCTTGACGCCGAGACTATTTTCTGCAACTACCCCTTCTCTCCTCTCGTCTCCAGTCCCTTCTGTTCTTAACTTCTCCTTCTTCTCTCCCCTCCTTCTCCTCTATTTTTATCTCATACCGCCTTCCCTAATTTTCTCGCCTCTTGTCTCCATCCCACTCTTCTCCACTCCTCTTATCTCCTCTCCTGTCTTATATTTCCGACTCCACGGCACTGTTCTCCTCATCTTTTCGTTCTTCTCTCTTTCTCTCTTTACTCTACTCTCCACTCCCCTCTCCAAACTCCTTTACTCCTCTTCCATCACCTCGCTTTCCTTCCTCTCTTCTCTCCTCTCTGCTCCATTTTCCTCATCTCTCCTCGCATCTGTTTCCTTTCTCCTTATTACTTCTCCTATCCACTTCCTCTGTCCTCTATTTTCTTCCCTTCTTTACTTTTCCTCTTCTCCTATTGCTTTCTCTTTTCTCCTCTCCTTTGTTTCCTTTCGTTTCCTCTCTCCACTTTTCCTTTGAGTAGACTCATCAACAATGAAATACTAGAAAATCGACGTTGTTTCTTTCTGAGAGTATTGCAACAAATGTAATACTGATTTTTTTCTAGTTTTATGCAATAATATTTGGATATCTTTCTTTCGCGTATTTTATAAATACCTAATGTGCATGTGGCAACCCTGAAATTGAGCCTAACTCTACACGCAACCCACCAACGCCTTGTGTAAATTGGGTTGCCTAGTTTAAAATGTCGTTGTCCTAAAACTTTTGAGAGGCACTGTACAAATGTTGGTTGTGAAAGACTCTTCAGTGTTATTAAAACTTATTGGCGAGAGGAAAAAAGTACACTCCTGGTGTCAACACTCGAACAAGTAATGAAAGTGAAATTCATTGTGGACATGACCTGTGAAGATTTTGGATTGGCAATAATGGACGAATTAAACATACTCAAGAAAGCAAAATCATCCCAGAAGTATGAATGATGGTGCCATTGTTGAGTAAGTATTTGTAATTAGCTAATTACATTCGACCCATAAGTAATTTGAATCTGTAGAGTGTGGGCCTATTTTATAGGGGCTATAATAGAAGCAATAACAAATAGCCACCCTTATTTTCGTTTTCTTTTTATGTTTTGTGCATGCGCACCTTCAACCTATAGTCTATACTCTTTTTGGTCAACAAATATCTGGTCACCCTATTTTTGGCTACTCACATTGCAAAAGCAAAACAATAGACTAGATTTCTAGAAACACTTATATACGACCGGTCACCTATTATAGCTGATTCAAAATTATATCTAATATAAACCTAAACAAGAGAAACCATAAACCTTCCTCAACGTTCCAGATACTCAGACTTTAAAACGGACATGAAAACTATATAAGCTGTGAGATTTAAAAGACACCCTCTGACCAGAGGTATGCTTTCGGATTAAACTAAAAAAGAATCAAATTTATTTAATTGAACCTCCTGACCAGGAGAATTCAGAATGATTTAGCATAAATATTAATTTGACGAGAAAGATGTATATCTTTGATGAGCCTAATTTATTTAATTTGAATTTACATCGGAGCCACACTGACCAGTGCCAACTTCGACAGAATTTAAAATTTATGAATAATTTCAAAGTTTAAATTATTAAGATTAAATATTTAAATATGAATTAATTATTTATAAGCCTGCCAAAACCCCCTTTAAGGATCATGCTGACCAGCACAAATCCTGAAAGGTGGCTTACGGAAAACCTCGGACATTGTGGAAGGGAGAGCTGACCAGCCACTCCCCACACAACGCCCGTATTCTCCCAGCCCTGGACCTCGACAAGCGATTTAATCACCTAAAGATTCCGGAATATACTAATCAACTGATTATTTTGAAAGCGAAACGGCTGGTATTTATACTCGCGGGATTGCGCAATTCTATTCCCTGAACAAAAGATTTAGACATATGGTAAGTTATTTTTAGCTTTAACAATTATCCCTTCCAAAAAGGCATATCGAGAAACACAATGAAAGCTAAACTTACTTACAAAACCGCGCAGCGCCGAACGAAAAAGAACCCATTGTTGATAAGAAAGAAAAAGAATGAAAGCTTCAACTTGCTTTGCGTTCTTTTTCGCTTGGCAGAAACTGCGTTACAATTTTAACAAGGATAAAACATACATTCAAAAAGATTAGACTTCAAAAGAATTTATACGAGGGCTATCGAAAAGTAAATTGAATAATAAAGAAATTTACCAAAATTTATCAATCGTTACAATTCGATGAAAATTTCATCAGTCATCACTTTTACCTTTTTGCTGAAGCCTGGGCAAAATACAAAGGGGTGAGGGAAGGTACTACCAATCAAGTGTTACTGAAAGTCAGTTTTCTGTTAATGTCAGATGGGTAGTTGTTTGTAAATACAGTAAAACCTCGTTCATTCGGACCCCAATAAGCCGGACTTCTCTTCATCCGGACAGGCAAAAGGAAAATAATGAAAAAAAAGCAGAATGCAATGTTTTAAATGTGGCTAGAAGCCAACAAGAGAAATTGCCAAAGAAAAGGCAGTCAACCACTGAGGAAATTCTGTTTCCCGCAGACTTTGTACTGTACTGTATAGTGTATTTAGGCCTATGTCCTTTAAATACACCGTAATAAACGTGTTTTGTTGCTATAAACGGAGTTTTAGTGCACTTTATACTGTCCTTTTAGGTTATTTCAGTTAATCCGGACGTTCGTTAAACCGGTCAACTTATCCCCTCCCCCATTAGTCCGGATTAACGAGGTTTTACTGTACTATCTGCATGAAATGCATTCCTCAATTATATTGAAATATCCACTTAAATTTATCATATTTGAGTTTCGGTATCTAGGTATTCGTGGACTCAAATGTGGGAGAATCTCGGCTGTGTGTTTGATTATATCAAAGACAAGGTACTTGATGGAACTGGAGTACGCAGGATTTTTTTTTTTTTTTTTTTAGGAGATGGGTTGAATCGGAGTCATTTTAAGGGGGTTCTGCACTCACCACTTCGGTTTTACCCCAGTTCTTTACTGCTATCATTACGAAATATTGCTCTTCTGAAAATTTCGAGAGTGGCTGTAGCCCCATCAGCTCCCCCCATGCGTGCGCCAGTGCTTGAGGGTATAGTTGATTGATTTGGTTTATTTTAATTCGCATTTCTCCCATCTTTGGCTAATTGCGAAGATGACGATGTGATGAAATGGACGGAGAGGCACTCACAGTGATCACCCATGCCTAGACCTGGATTCGAATCCTGGACCCCTGGCGTCGTAGAGGAGTAAGTTGCTTTTTTTAACAGAATAACGTAGTAAAAGTTAGTTAAATCGAAAAAATTAAGTGTAAAACACAGAAACCAGTTTATGTTTTCATACTCTACCATTTAAACCAAAGAACAAATGGTTTCACAATTTTCAAAATTCCAAGAATTGGAGTTTTATGTGATAGATAGACAAACACAAGTCACAAATGTTACAGTATATATTCTAATCTGCGATAAATTGTTTATTGTGTATTTCAAACTCAAATTTGCCCAATCATCTTCAAGATATCTTATCTTGCAATAATCTTCCGCCTGTCAGTAAACGAATCAAGAGATTTATGTTTTATTTTTCGCACAGTATTATTTTCCTCCCTCGATAAAATATAAACTAAACTGTGGAAAAACTCGGCTCGGGGCATTTATAAATGTGTATAAACTCAATAGGATTTGGATTAATAAAAGTTGTAATTTTTCACGTCTACGGAGAAAAATTCAAGCATAATTCCCGGAGCCAATAATTCACGCAGAATTCCCGGAATTCAAGGAATTCCTGATGAGTAGCCACCTGCAAAAGCTAATACAAAAGCAATTGTGCTGGATATTCACTTATCTGGTGGATCGAGTGCAAACATTTCCCCCAAGAATTTAATAGTAATAATAATAATGGTAATAATAATAAAAATAATTATAAATAATAGTTACTTTAGAATAATAATAATTATAGCATGATGATAAATATTATTATTACTATTCAATATTTATAGTTTGCCTGACCACGCTAAAGAACCCCAGATACTTGCCCCCTTCAGATAAAATTTTGTGATTGCTCCTCTGCTGCTAACCACTTCGTCACAGAGTTCGGCACGAATTCGTTACTGCGAGCACACAAGAGAGGGGATGAAATCTACGCAATGCAGAGAAAAACTACACAGCATCAGTGGGATTGAAAAATTAATTCTCGACGTCAGCAACAATGATCGTATGAATGCTTCATTTCAACAAGATGGAAATAATTTCGATGATATCCTGATTCCATACGTTCGACAGGAAAGCGTGTATGTCAATATGTGCCTTGTCATCCTTCTCATCCCACCCCCTTTTTTCCCGGATTATCTCTCTGTGCCTTTTTTTGCCACTGGAGAGAGGAAAATGTCTGTTCGGCAAATTTCGTAAAGTGTTACGAGACATTTTCTGCTGGTTTCTAATAGCGTCAGCAAAATTAGATTTCATTACGATCGTTCGGTGTATTGCATGGCGTGTCAGACGAACGTTGTTCGACCGTGCATCGACGCTTGGGGAATTAATTGGAGCTCTGACGTAGTTTGCGATGCATCAGATAAATATGTAGTTCCCAATATTGTACATTTATTTGTTTTAACATCCACTTCTAAATACATCGTTTGGAATAGTATTTATTAGTATTTTGTACAGTATGTACTCCATGCTCTTGATGGGGTGTGTGTGTATTATACTATGTTCATATGTAAGCATTGGCGCACCGGATGGGGGGTTATGGGAGTCACAACTCCCCCTCCCCCTAGGGCCATCATGTAAAACAGAAAATTACTTTTTTTCTCTCACAATTTTATAATGGAAAATTTCTCATCTTTGTATTATTTTCACATAACAGGAATCACTGTTTGGGATGGCACAGCAGCATTTCATCCTCTGTCTTGCACCCTTTTCTAGGACTTTCAATCCATCCCGTACTAAAGTTGTTGCGAGAATAAGAACCAAGCCAGTTGTTTATTTTCTTTTTCTTAACTTTTCATATTTTTCATTTGGTTACCCCCCAACACACACACACACACACTCCTGTAAAATTCCTTGGTGCGCCTATGGATGTAAGAAATAATTTCAGGCAGCGTGTTATACAGAGTGATCCTTTTAAGATAGAAAAGTAAATCTCTGTAAAAAGAAAGTTAATTAATGTACGTATCTCTAAACTTATTTGTTTGATTTTGAGGGTTTCTTTTGTTTTAAGTCCTCTTTATGCATACATAGACTAATCTGGAATGAACCTACACTTTAAAGTGGAATCCTAACCACTAAGTGTCTCCACCAGGTTTCGAACCCGGGACCCTTGATTATGACGACAGGATGCCCATGTACAGTGAATGAAGTATTAACAGTTAAAAGGACCTAGAAACTTTGCAGGTATATTTAGTTTTCGCATATGTTAGCCGAACGACTTAGTCGTAAACTTTAGAAATACTTTTCTTCCGAAACAAACCAACTATGTTCGAAACTTGAACCTTACGACAAACATTCCGCTACGTCACCAAGTTGATATAAAGCGAATCCATTTACAGGTACCAATTCCTACGCCAGGACTCCAAACTGAGACCGCCGATGGTGATATCTTTGTCCAGCTTTCAATGCGGTCGGGCATTAAGGCGAGGGGTTGCGTCATCCATGTCATCTAATCATCATTCATCCACATCGTAGCGATCAGCCAGCTACGGCAGAAAAGGAAAGTTGATCTTGAGCAAATGGTTGGATGGAACATCAAGGCGATCTTGCCAGACGATAAAACCGCATTCGAGAGATGCAGATCACAGCAGATGCACACGTAAGAATTATGCAAACAAATTAGGAGTAATTTCAGCAAATTTGCATCCATCGCCACCGCTCCCCTCCATTCCCCTCTTTGCTAAGAGCACTTGGATGCAGGGTGATAACGTGAGTGCAATCTCGAGAGAATCTCTGAACGCTGTTGATGAATGGGCAGGGGAGCGTGAAGTCGAGTTAACGGTGTTCTGAAATAGCGTCGGGTGCTTTCAGTTGAGAGCTGAGACAAGATTCTACAATGCAAAGCGTAATGTTGCATTGTCGCCCAAGAGAGTCGGCTTGGAGGATGCGGCAATAGAAAATGGATGACTTCTGATATGCAGGGTTAATCAAAAGGATCTCTCTGGTTTCGTGATTATACCTAGGTACTATTGGGAGCTTATGAAACATAACGTCATACAGTCAGCGGCAATACAAATGGGATATCTAGACCCTGTCCCATCTATCTCTGGAGTAGGCGAACGAAAACAAGTCTCTGCGCAAGTAGTGACGCAAGACGGCTCCTCCAATGAACACGTGAGAGGAACAGGCTTGCGTGGAGAGGGAGTGACTTCAGTTATCAACATTCCCAGCAGTGTTTACTGCTTCGCTCTGCCCACTCGATTTTCCCCTCCTTCTCTGCCGCTATGGTCGGCCTTGCTCCAGAGGTAGCTGGGACAGGGTAGGGCTTCCCTGCAAGGCGTTAGGTGAATTTTAATAGCAAATTTTCAATGGCAACTTCTGCCACCGCCGTAGAATTAGGCAACACACATAACGTCTTCAGGATCTGGTTGTTCCTTCTTATGGCACTCCGGCCTGCCACTTTGGAGGGTTTACTCCCTCGCAGTGTCACAACCATTCTGTTGCTCCAACTCCGCCTGTGACTGTCTGGTTTTAGACTCTTTTGGACTGCTGTCCTCATCGGCCCTAGGCCAGTACTGAAGAGGCTGCTGCCCCTCTTCAAGGATTTTTTCGACTTCCCAGTCTATATCCACAGTGTTTAACGAAATCAGGGTCACCTTGAGAAGGATGTGTTCATCGAACACCCAGTACGTTCACTTCATCTTATCCTGGGTTGCCCATCGACCCCAAAGTAGTAAAGTGAACCCAAAGAAGAGTAAAGTAATGCATAAATCAAAGCATGGAAATGAAAAGAGATTGGGAGTAAAATGGCAAGGAGAACAGCTAGAATAAGTGAATAGATATGAATATTTGGGAACAATAATAACAGGCAATGGAAAAATAGAAGAATGAATAAATAGCAGGGTTAAAAAAAAACAAATAAAATATATTTCCAAATAAGTAATACAATAGTAGGGGAAAAGGAGGTACTAAATTAAGAATTTACAAAACCATAATTATACCAACAATGCTTTACGGTATAGAAAGCTTAACGCTCCAAAATAAGCATAAAAGTATATTAACAGCAACAGAGATGAAATACCTCAGAAGAGTCGTAGGAAAAACCAGAAGAGATAGAATCAGGAACACTAAAATCAGGGAACAGCTACAAGTAGAATCAATTGAAGAGATAATAAAGAGAAGAACACTGGGCTGTTATGGCCATGTTATGAGAATGGGAGAAGAAAGAAAACCGAAACAAGTAATGGAGACGAGACCAGAAGGAAGGAGAGGAAGAGGAAGACCTCGGATAGAATGGGAGCAATACCTGTCAGAGATGGTTACTAAAAGAGGGAATACACTAATGGAAGTTAAGAGGCCATATCATGGGCAGCGGAAAAACAGACCTTCATTCAGAACACTTTTACTCGAAAACTATTTGAGACATTTGAATGAGCTTTGTGGTGAATTGATTAGAAAGGATAAATCTTAACAGTGAATATTGAAATTTTTTTATCACTTCCATATTTTAAAAGATATTAGCTGTCAAATATCTCACTTTTTGGATCGGCGTATAGAGCCCGATTCTAAGTTACTGTAAAAATTAAACCTTGCAAGGCTTTCTTGCATCCTTCCTGAGTAAACTGACTTTTTGTTTTTTCAAATTGAGAGGCCCATTGTGACAATACGCCATTTGCAAACATTGATATGCATTTTCAAACAGCTTTGAGAATGGCTTTATTCGAGCCATAGCGGGGCTGGCCATCGGCTGGCGGGGTCATGTTCAAGTCCTACAAGTTCAGTCGTCTGCCGATAGATGACTCTGACCAGGTTTTACAATAGTGGGCGTGGCTTCGCTTACTTCTTCTTCTACCCTTGGTATTGTCTTTTCCCTTGGGGGCGGCTTTTGACCGTGCTCCGACCATTTCGGAAAATCCAAAGTTGATTTCCTTCACCCGGCTGTTTTTTCATTGTGTTCCAAGGATAAATACATTAATACAGAGACTGTCCCAATTGAATCTTACATACATTATAGCAAAATTAAAGTTAGTTTTGTCAATTACATGCTTAAATAGGGTAATCGGGACTGGGGCTACAGGATAAAGTGGGATCCAGACCACTGTGTAGTTCTACCGGGGATCGAACGTGAGACCCCTTGAATACAAGTCGAGATAATTACTACTAATTTCATCGAGGAAACTCAAGGACTTATTTGGGGAGGGGTCCGGACCCCTCCCCAAGAAAGACTTTCCAAGTGCAAAAATTAAATAATGAAAATATATTTGTGTAGCATTCATTTATTACATAATCGATGGTTATAATTTCCTTTGAACTTATTGATTGATTTGTAGTTTCTAAGTCCACTTTTTGCACAGAAAGGCTAATCGGGACTGGACTTACAGTTTAAAGTGAGATTCGAACCACTACTTGCATCCACCGGGTATCCAACCCGAGATCCCTTGATTACAAGGCAACGACGATACCACTGCGCCATCGAGGAGGCCCACTCTTTGAACTTATTGGAAGAAAGATTGGAATTAGGGGGCTTAGAAGGACAGTACCAATTACCTAAGATTTATGATTGCACGCTACTATTTATTACAATATACATAAAATATTAATTAGGAACTTTACTTTTCGCTAACCGGATCTAACATTCTATTTTATTCAATAAATATTCAATTCTTCATCAATTTGAAATGAATTTCTTTGTCAGGGCACTTGTTTTTTATGCAAATTATGCCGATCTTAACTACAGGTAAGCTAGATAATGAATACGTGCTGTTATCCGATCTTTTTACCTATTTATGTGGTAATAATATAATTTTAACTTAAACATCATATTATTATTATTATTATTATTATTATTATTATTATTATTATTATTATTCCTGACACAATTGGTTCGGTGTATTTCTAGATAAGTGCCTTGGGAGGTCCTACAGAAATTACAGCGAAAGGAAGTGAGACAGTCGGCTCTTTCAAACTGTAAATCTTGTTCTTGTCCCAAGTTATGTAAAAGCTCTCTCGTTTTCGTCTCGATCTCTGAATATAATTTCAATTATAGTCACATTAACTTCAACGCATTTTAAAAATACAATTTGTGTCTATACAAAGAACACGCTTGGGCAATACATTCACATTTAGAGAACACCGATCTATTTCATAACGAGGTAAGACAACTATGCTGAAGGTAGATATTTAAATTTTAAAAATAATTCACTGCACATTCAATTATACTATATGTAATGTTATGTTATAATAATGGAACCCACATCTTGCAATTTTTTTAATTCTAGTTTCATTGATATTTTACTTTGGATATTATGTGAATACATTAATCGTGATGGAGGGAGAAAACACACCGGAACGACAAGTGACCGGCGACACGTGTCGCTTGAGAATTTCACCAATCGAGCGTAGGCATGTGCTGCTGCCTGTCATGCCGCTACGGTGTGAAACGTTGCTGCTGATTGGCTCGTTCCCAAGCGACATGTGTTGCGTGTCGCTTCGGTGTGAGTTCTCCCTAAGAGGCCGAGTGACAATGAATTCAATTACATCTTCATAGCTTCTTCGTGACTGAAAGAAGCTACTCGTGTCGCATTTCGCTCGGATTGGGAATTTCTCTCAATATTGTGTATCATGTCGACTCGGTTTGTTGTTCGTGCATGTTTTGCTTTAAACTGAATAGGCTCTTGTTGCTTGATGTGAATGTCCCGTGTCGCTTGGGAACGAGCCAGTCAACAGCAACGTTTCTCAATGTAGCTGCAGACCGAAGTTACAAGCGACACATACCTCCAGAGAACAATCCAATCAACAGCAACGTTTCACACAGCTGTAGAATAACATGTCATACAAGCCTGCGTTCAATTGGTGAAATCCTCAAGCGACACGGATATTTCATGCCATCTAAAGCAAAATATTCACTCTGCAGGGCGACACGATGCACGGTATGAAAAAGAACTCAGTCCGAGGGACCCACAAGCAACAGACAACACAAGCTGAATGGTTGGTAGCATTTATTACCGAGAGCTAGTTACCAAGAGACACGTGTCGCTTGTCGCGTGTTGCTTCGATATGAAGTATCCCTAAAAGTAAGCAGCTTTTGAATAGTTAATAGGTAAACAGCAGTGACAGCGCCAGACTTTCTTACGTGGGAGAACTACTGGATACCTGTCAAAGATTTGGGTGGACCACATCTTCACATAAATATATTTTGATATTCAAATTTTACGTGATCGATACTAAGAGGGTCCCTACCCTTGCAGTCACTTCTGTAGCCTTTTTAGCACATATGCTCTTAAGCTGACAATAACTATTAGTTAATCATTTTCAAATGCCATTTTAACATGAATTAATTCAGAGAACAACCAGTGTAGCATACAGGTATGAATTAGCGCATGACTTTCTAATGTCACTATATGTTTGCATTCACCACACCTACCATAGTTTATCAGAAATATATTAATTTACATTGAAGAACGAGATCAGATCCTGCGTGGCCTAGGGACACGAGATCGAGTATGAGACTCCGTCTCTAAAATAGAGCCAAACCAGAATTGGAGGTAGGATATTTATTCCTTCTCATGTGTTAGCCGACGAGCTGTAGCTATGTATACAGTTGTGAAATACGTTTTCTACCACACTTTCCTTTTCGTTTTGGAGAAAAACTACCAGTTGCCCTGTAAATTCTAATAATTTCTGACACCGCTGATTTCCCAACACCAGCCACTTCAGCGATTTGCCGCACAGTCATGGATGTGTTCTCACTCAATGTAATAATTCTAGAACGTTTTCTGGGTGTTATATCCATACTGAAAACACGTAGGAACACGGAGCACAACAAAAGCGTGTTTACTACAGCCAAGCACTCACAGAAGTCTGTTGGTTAATAATTGGCATTGCACCACAACGACAATAATGAAACAACAAAAATGCTTCAAACCTTGCAATTGTTGCAATTGTTGTAAACAGTATCAAGTACGCATCAAACAGTTAGCTGATACTACTAGTATAAGTTTATGTTACGTATTTATTTGATTATCTCCCATAAAGAGTGGAGGACTGTGGAAGGGTGATTTTTCTCTCTTTGTCCGCATTAATTTGCACAGCACTGTATGTGTGAGTGTGAGTGTGTGTGCCCGTATCTATAGGTTAGATTACCATTCTTATATATATTTTTCTTTGTATTTCTTATTTCTCTGTAATTGTAATATATATTTTTATTTTTCAATATTTTAATTATTTCACATTCATTTTCTTTGTAAACATGGTCAAGTGGAAGAAAAGGCTCCACAGTCTTAACTTCGCCATGTAAAAGAAGACGAAATAAATAAATAAATAAATATAGATACATTGTTTGAAAAGTAATAATAATTCAAAGGAATTTTAATGGTACACTTCTATGATACGGCTAAATGATCGGGCAAGAAATTTTATGTTAATTGCGCAGTACTTCCACATTTATGGTAAACACCAACAAATACTGCTGTTTCACTACATCTAACACGGATGATCTTTCTTCTTCCTCGCCGTTACCTCATTTCTGCAGGTTTCATTTTTTTAAATTAGTATTTCATACTCTCGGTCTCGACTACTTCAAACATACCTGAACGTTATTTATCAACTTCATTATTTACAGATTATCATAATCCAAATTACAATCGTAAAGATAAATCGTAAGTGTCAACTGTGAACCTGTGCGCATTAATTTCACATATTCAGGCGAATTCAGTTTTCCGAGGTTCTAAGAGTTGAAACAAGACGCCAGCCCCATAGATCAGTCCCTGGGCAGGATTGGGGTTTGATGCCTTCCTTTCCCCGCACTACTAAGCACAGACATTTTATACTTTCTTCTTATACAATGGTTTTTGATATTTACATATTACAAATTGTGAAATGATGAAACAATTAAAACTCAGTAAATGAAACAACAACAACAATAATATACTAGACCTTGGTGGCGTTCCTTCATCATCATCGCGATTAGCCGATGTTGGCTAAAAAATGACGCTAAATAACAGAAATTGAATAAAATATATAAATAATACTTGTTAAATTTGAAGATCAGTAAAGCCGGCGAATGGCAAAACTGTCATAAAAGTAACAACAATAACAGCGGCGCAGCGTAGCGACCATTTTATTTTCGGAAAGGGTTTGCGTTCCTAGAAACTACTCTATCCCTCTCCAGTAGTCGGGGCATCAACCCATCTCATGGTAGGTGTAAAGAAAATCCACCCACTGTTTATGAGTTAGACTGTAAATATTTATTTCCCACCAGAATACTTCCGATCTGCAGCAAATTTGAGCACCAGACCTTGAATATAGTTGTTTTTAATATACGAAGATAAAAATATACTCGTTCGTCTAGAGAACAATCCAATCAACGTTCGTCTAATATCACTAAGGTAAGGACTTAGGGCAGTGCGGGCTATTCTCAAAATTATATTATTGGTATCCTGAGATCCATGCCAACCCTATTAAACAAACACTTCAACTACCCCAACTTACGAGGAATGTTTGATTGCGTTTATTACTGAGAGCCAGTTACCAAGAGACACGTGTTGCTTCGATATGAAGTATCCCTAAAAGTAAGCAGCTTTTGAAGCACAGTATGAATAGTTAGTAGACAAACAGCAGTCACAAAACATATGTAATGATACACACACACACACACACACACACACACACACACACACACACACATATATATATATATATATATATATATATATATATAGAGAGAGAGAGAGAGAGAGAGAGAGAGATAGATAGATAGAAAAAATTGTCTATAAATCCGCACCCTAATCAAAACTTATTCAACATATCAAAGCATATTTTTTCATTCATCAATCTTTTACGCTTACAATAACCTCTAATTATTACTAAATCAATTTTTGTATTTTCCATCTACTATCTTATTCTATTTATCTCTTGCCAGTAGGCACTTTATCTTCATATGTACATTTTTTTTGGCCTCCATCTCATCAGACTTAGCTATTATTCATTAATTTCCTCAATTATCTCATCCAACTCGTTTGCATTTCCACCCTTCTACATAGGAGTTGTAGCTTACCTGGCGAGGTCAATTGAACAGGGGAGGTCAAATCAGCGTTAGCTTCCATCGTATACATTGCTCTCATCTTCAGGGATGAGATGTTGTTGCTATGTATGTGCTCGAAACGTTGGAAGATAACGCCGATATAATCTGGCTGATACACCTGTTCGAATCCTTCTACATGCTAAATTGAAACAACAATCTTTCGTAATCATTAAACAGGATGGAATAAATAGCGGGGAGGCTTTTGTAATATCAGTAATTTAAATTACATCCCCATTAAAAGCTGAGCATCCTCCATGGCGAAGTGGTAGCGTCGTCGCCTTGTAATCAAGGGATCCCGGGTTCCATGCCTGGCCCAGTCCCGATTAGCCTTACTGTGCATAAAGTGGACTTAAAACACAATCAATAAATCATTAAGAATTAATTTTAAAATTTTATAATGAATTTCGGGTGAAAGATTCAATATACTAACCTTCATTATTAATTCAATACCTAGAGAATTATAAAAAATTGGGGGGAGGTTGTATTTATATACACGAACGCTCGGGAGCCAATATAAGTTTACAACCTGCAAATCGGGTTTTCTCTACCGATTCAATATCTCCAATGTTGTTTGTGCTGCACCTGATTCAAAATCGGTCATACTTTATTTCGGAAATTATTTTTGGGAGAATAAAGACAGTCGATAGGAGAGCTTGACTGCCGTTCGATTCCTGGAGGAGAGGGTGAGGAAAGTGGGCTCTCCCACTGCATGGGGTGCATCTACGTACAAGGGACTCTACTATATAACTACGTGGGAGCATAGAGACGATTTGCATCGCCTCTATAAATAACCGAGACTATGAATATGTAAAGAGCCACCACCACCCACCCACCAACATGCCTTCAAAACACATTGCATAATGCAGGTGGGTGGCTTTACCAATATATTTCAAATACAAGTAGCTAATTATAGTAACAAAACATATTTTTATACATAATTGGATTTTTCAAAATTACAATAAAATAACAAAGCAACTCATTTTGTTGTAATTCTATAAAGAATAAGTTAACATAGGCCAGAATCGGTGAACTTCCCGTTCGGACAAATGTCGCAGTTGAAGTAGTGGTCTAAACAGGTAAAAACTGCTTACTGGCACGTAATCTGACTTAAATTTGGCATAAAGCAGTCTATTTTTTTTAGTTTGAAAGACCTTGTGACATTTGTCGAGCCGGGATGAAGTTCTTCGTAACTAATGAGATAAAGAAAAAGGAAAATTTAATTCGTAACACTACTAACGGACTTATTACGCCATTCGCATGATGTAATTAATAAATACAATAATTCTAATTACATGATTATTAAAAAGCAAACATTTCTTTGTAAATAATAATGTAAAATGCCTGTTTTTGACCAATCCCTCCCCTGTTGTAGGTTTGTTATCCATGAAATATCAATCTGGAAATTTTGTTTCACAGGTACCTGTCATAGAGTAATCCTTACGCTGTAAATATAATTTTTTTTAGCTCCCCCATCGGAGACATCTGGGCTCAAAATTTTGAAAAAGAGAATCAAGAAACGATCAAAGAGCTATAACAGTAATTCAGTCGAAATACTCTGATATTACATAACTTCCCTAAAAAAAGGTCCTAAACTTTGAATTTTGGTCAAAATCAATATGTTGAAAAAATACACGAAACATACAATGTAGCTTGAAATGAACTGAGAACAATGTTTCTTTACCCAAGCTAGATAATTACCGCAACTGTCTACAAAGGCTAAAAATGCCGCAAATCATAAGTCAAACATGGCTACAGTTTTTAAACGAAATCAAGTTTAGGAAAATACTACCGTTGCATTGGGGTTACAACAACAAAAATATATATAAATAGAAAAAGTTGACCATTTTGTTAATTATTATCTGTTTGGAAAACATGGTATTAAATAACCATATTTTGCTTTAGACCTAATATTAATTAAAATATGCAAGTTTGATTAAATTAGTGCATATATTGCGTATCAGTGAAAGTTTTATAAAAATAGATCAAATACATTCACAGTGTTGGTTTTATGCAAGGATAATGTTGGAAAATTTTCCGCTTGAAATCATTCACACTGAGAATCGAACCTGGGTTTACTACGTGGCAGTCCGATGTCATATTTTCTCTGCTTTTCTCATATATCAGTTTTTACTCAGTTTCACATTTTTTCACATTCACATTCAGAACATAAACATCGATGTCTTACTCGGGATTCGAACCCGGGACCCCTGCTACCTCGCCCCGGAGGTCAATAATAGACTACTGGGACGTCTTATTCGTTGAAGAGAAGAAGCTTTCACAATTATGTATGTTACAAGCCACATATTGTTGCTGCAGAACTCTATATTATCGTCTGGAATTTTGACACGAAATGGTAAGATCAGCTTTCGGCAGTGAAGACCCGAACAGCAAAACCTAGGATATGTCTGAGGAAAGAAATGACAAGGGTTTTACGACCTGTCAATCACTAACTGCCCGTGTACCGGAGGAGGCGTGTTCTTGAGGGCCTCGCAAAGCGGGCCTGGACAAAACATCTGGTGGTGTAAACGCTGTGCGCGCTCTATCGGCAAAAGGAAGGCGAATTCGGAAAAGGCCGTTCCATGATATACAGTCTTAAGAGAATGGCACAAGATAGGAAGAGTTTTAGCAGATGGCTGAAGCACCCCGACGCCTAACAGCACCAAGGGAAAGAAGAAGTAAGTACAGTAAGTAGTAATATGTTCCTTTTTCATTGCCGGTGACTGTACATGTCTGTGCCTGATGTTCACATGTTTTTATTCGAATAGTTTCACACTTCGCCGCTAGTAGCGCGCAATGCAACAAGGTGGTATTTGGAGAAAAGAAGGCATTCTCTGTCCTGTAATTTCCACGAAATCCGGTGACCGATCAACACCGTCGAACGAGAAAGTGGACGGGGTCTGCGAAGCTTTCCAACAAAACCGACGGAAATCAACAAATCGGGCTAGTCGAGAGCTTCAGCTGTCTGGAGAATTGTCCGAAACGGTTCTTCGAATGAAGCCAAACCGTTTGCAATTGCTGCATTACGTGAATCTGGCTTCTCTTCAGATACCGCCATGTTGAATTACGCGCTCCTGGTGGGGAAGTGTGGAACCATGCGAAGTGAGGGACTATTCGAATAAAACCTTGTGGACATCAGGTACGGATATACGCCCATATAATGACGATATGTTCCATACGTTTTCCACAATATAATCAAGAAACCAGGGAGTTCTTATTGAATGACTCTATATTTTATTTAAGTTTTCTTGCAATAACAGGGAAGTTTTCAACATTTTCGCCCCAAAAAAGATATCATCCTCCCTAGTTTTATGCTCCGTGATGATGAATGCATCGAGAGCGAAACAATACAAGTAATCCAGACCAGAAGCATTACTTCTGTAAATAATAAAAAAAATACCAACTTCAGTGTAGAATATAAATTAATCTGAAGATTCAGGGATATTCCTAGCTATGTCGCTCTCTCGTCTACTCATTATTAAACAGGTGGATTTTATGGTCCGGTATTTTGCATATAACCTCTCTAATTTAAGTCGCTTTTCTGCCTATTTGTGCTAATCACGGTGTTGATGATGAAATATTGTAATGTGAATTGATTAATGGACACACACACAGAGCACAACTATGGCCAGAGGGGGGGGGGGATCGAATCCGTAAATATATGTAGCTGGATAAATCCTGAGTCAGCCAATCAATGTGTCGATTTCGACATGATAAAGAAATACAAATTTGACTCTTTCTTGAAGATTATTTAATGCTTTAACTGCTGGTATCAAAGTAAATAGTTTACCAACAACAAATTAAAAATATCTTGCTTGTCATATTTTTTGTTTGCACAAAAATCTGTTTATACTACGCTTATTTTTCCATAATAAGAGTAAATATCACTGACATTTCCATCACTTTTCCAGAAAAAAACAAATTCCCTGATTTTCCAAGGATTTCCATGTTTTTCAGACTGGTGAACTCAATGAATAATGTTACAACTTGCCAAGTGGACAATAGTTGAAATTCTAAATCAAACTGTAGCTGCAGTCCCGACTAGCCCTACTGAGCATAAAGTAGACGTAAACAAACAAACAACTTCCATTGTAGTTTGACAGTGAGGATCACATCTCCTGGAGTGAATGTAATACTCCATTCACCAGGGGCCGCTCAAGATAAAATTTTATTTTTTTATTTATTTGATGACCACAACAGGCGAATGCCCAATTACAGTGTTCTACATTTTCTGCTTTGAGTTTGTAAATTTACAGTTTGATAAGAAATATTATTGTGCAGAAATATAAATAAACATAAAAGATAACAACGCTAAATTAAATGTGTATACAACAGTTAACAAAGCGAGTTATAATAATACATGTTAATTGAAGAGAGTGGAATAAAATATCTGACTATTATGTACAAGAATAGCCTACATGAATACAATATTTCAATTATTAAGTACAATGCACAACGTATTTATCTTTACACTCAGTATTTCAGATCTTTATCACCATGTACAAAAAAAGAGTATATATATATATATATATATATATATATATATATATATATATAAGGAGATACTAATATAATACATTATAAATTACATCAAATATGGAAATAAAACAAACACAGTATAAATCAAGGATATAAGTTATTTACCGTGAAGAAATACATTAATTTTGCACGTATTAAAGGACGTGTAAATAATTGACACTCTAGAAAGTACGTATATATATGTAATTGAGTATAAACTGCGAAAGAAATATATTTTTACAAAAAATGCGTTCATGTTTACATTGTTGACATGTATTCTTCCATTCCTTGAATAGCTTTTTTGAATGTCTCAATAGACATGCGAAATATATTTAATTTTGGTTCCCTTTCGGAACATCTGTTGTACAGTTCACACATTCTCCTGATAGGTGATTTATTTATAATGTTCGATCTTCTGTTACTACAGTAAAAGAGGCCCCCTTTGGATCGTGTCTTGGAGATAGGAACACGTATGTGTATTCCTCACCAGGGCGAAGAACTTTTTGGGCGTCAGTCTACTTTCCACCTCTACTTTGACCATAACCATATTTACGGTGTTAATTACGAAAAATGATAGCATAATTCTGCCCCTAGCGACAAGAAAATGGCAACCCACAAGAAGGTACCTTTGAGAAAAAGGCGATTGAATATTTGGAAAATTCAATAATTTCACAGATACGAGGGGTGATCAGGTTGCTCTGACCCTAACATAGAAAGAGCGGCAGTAGGGATTCAATTTTTTTTCAACATACTCCCCTGCAACTCCAATGCACTTCTCCCATCGGTGCTCCAACGCCTGGATACCTTGCAAAAAAAATTCTTCCAACTGGTCCTCCAACCATGAGTCCACAGCCCTTTTCACCTCAGAATCATCAGAAAATTTTTGCCCACGAATGTCATTCTTCAAATGTTTGAGCAAATGGAAATCACTGGGGGCCAAATCTGGGGAATAGGGTGGGTGGAGCAAGAATTCGAACGATGCATCTGCAATAGCGGCCCTCACAATGCGTAAGGTGTGGACAGTTGCATTGTCCTGGTGAAGGAGCACATCGCGAGTCAACATCCCACGCCTCTTTTTCTTGATGGAATCACGTAATTTCTTGATTAGATCACTGTAGTATGTGCCAGTGATGGTTTGGCCTCTTTGTAGATAGTCCACAACAAGGACACCCTTGCAGTCCCAGAAAATTGAGGCCATCACCTTCTTGGCTGACGTTTGCACCTTGAACTTCTTCGTCGGTGGAGAATGTGGGTGTTTCCACTCCATGCTTTGTGATTTTGTTTCTGGGTCGAAGTGATGGACCCATGTTTCATCCATAGTTACAAATCGGGCAAGGAAATCGTCTGTATCAGCACGAAACTTGTCAAGAAGTTCTTGACTGATGAGCACTCGGGTACGCTTCTGATCTGGGGTGAGGTTTCGAGGGACCCATCTTGCATCAATTTTTTTCATTTGCAATTCCTGGGTAATTATTAGGTAAAGGTAAAGGTAAAGTGCTCCCCTGTGCATAGCACCACGCCATGAAGGCGTATAGGGGGTGTGGGGGTAACGCCCCACACTTTCTTCATCCGGTGATGTGATCAGCATCACGCCCCTGACCGCCTTTACCCCCCAGGGTTTCCCCCAGGTACCCATGTTATTCGACGCTGGGTGGGCGCCGGGGCCGCTTTCACCGTTAGAAAAGTTCCCGGATTTGAACCGGCCGGGGATCGAACCCGGGACCTTTAGCATGGTAGTCAGACGCGTTACCGACTGAGCCACCGCGGCCACTTGGGTAATTATTAGGGTGGAGTGAAATTTTTTTTATTGAATTTCGAAATGCCTGTAGTCAGAAAAGTTGCATTTTGGTGTCAGATAGTCCAATAAAAAAATCAGCTCTCTAGGTCAATTTCTTCTGGTGCCCCAAGGCCTCCGAAGTTTTCATATTTCCACTTATTTTAGCATATTGAAAGATACATGAAGATTTTTTTTCTTTTTTAATTTCGAAATGCCTGTAGTCAAGAAAGTTGCATTTTGGTGTCAGATAGTCAAATAAAAAAAATCAGCTCTCTAGGGCAATTTCTTCTGGTGCCCCAAGGCCTCCGAAGTTTTCATATTTCCACTTATTTTAGCATATTGAAAGATACATGAAGATTTTTTTTTTAATTTCGAAATACCTGTAGTCAAGAAAGTTGAGTTTTGGTATCAGATAGTCAAATAAAAAAAATCAGCTCTCTAGGTCAATTTCGTCTGGTGCCCCAAGGCCTCCGAAGTTTTCATATTTCCACTTATTTTAGCGTATTGAAAGATGCATGGAGAATTCTGGATGTGATGAAATTATATCCTCATATCCGCCTTTAAAAGCAAAATGAGAAAAACTCAGGAACCTGATGTTTCAGAAATTAGTGAAAGTGTTTCTCACCAAGCGGTAGGAATTTTGATGAAAGCTTCATTGCCATCAGTGTCACATCAGCAAGTCGTTGCAAAAGTGAAAAAACTTCACGAACACTATCGAAATCTCTTAAATCCCTTTAAGCATAAACAAAATGAAGAAAAAATTGCATTGTATTGCTCACATGCTAACTCTACATTATTTGATATATCGTGTTGCAAGTGTAAAGACTTTTCAACCTGTGTTTATTCTAGAGAGAAGAAAGTACCTATTCAAGAAAGAGAATTTCTTTTGGATCAAAGACCGAGAAAAATGTTCATTGGAGAAACTGATTTAAAAAAATCCAAAGAATTGCAGAAGAAGTAAGCAAGAAAAGCTATGGAAGAAGCAAGACTTCAGAAACATTTGTCAAGCTGTAGTGTCAATGCTGCTACTAGTTGTCCTCAATCAAGTCCATCAAGGAGGAAGAAGGTTGAGATACTGACAGCGACACGAGTAAAGTACTTAAAACCAAATCGGAAATGTCCTCCACTTCAGCGAATTCCTCATTAACCTCAAACGAAACTCAAATGTGGTTGCCTCTTAACAATTTTGCTAGAGAGTGTGACAGACATCGCATATCAGACAGAAGTGCAGCTAAAATTGCTAGTGCAGTTAGTTCTTCAAGATGTAGGTGTTATTAGTGATGCAGATGTTTCTAAAGTGATAGATGGGAGCAAGGTTAGAAGGGAAAGAAGTAAAGTCAGGAAAACAGCTGCTGATAGTTTGGATACTCTGACTGGATTGTATTTTGATGGCAGGAAGGACCAGAGAAGAATTAATGAGAAGAGAGGAGTGAAGAATTATGGTCGCGTCGTAACAGAAGAGCATGTGACTTTAGTCAAGGAGCCAAATTCCAAGTATATATGACACGTCACTGTATCACTATAAAAAATGAGATCTTGAGCTTATGTGCTAGGAAGGAAATAAGTATGGACGATCTTTCAGCTTTTGGATGTGATGGTACAAATGTGAATACAGGAAACAAAGGAGGAGTTATTGTTTTACTCAAAAAATAACTTGGTAGACCCCTCCAGTTGCTTATTTGTTTGCTGCATATAAATGAACTCCCACTGCGCCATCTCTTTCAGAAAATTGATGGATTCACAACTGGTCCAAAAGCTTTTTCTGGGGAAATAGGAAATGCTCTACAAACTTGCGAAAAACAACCTCTTTTGCATTTCGATCCAATAAATGTTCCTTCTTCTTGTCAGCTTGTTGGGAATATTGACTTTGAAGACTTAAGTACTGATCAGAGGTATCTCTATAATTGGTGTATTAGTGTAACAAATGGACACTGCAGTGATGAATTAGCGAATCGCAAACCAGGCCCATTAAACCATTCTAGGTGGCTAACAACAGCTGCAAGACTGCTAAGGTTGTATGTATCGACTGATAAACCCTCAAGTAATTTGACAACTTTTGTGAACTTTGTGGTGATGGTATATACTCCAATGCAAAGAGATGGATTTATCTTTTCAACTATCAAGTCAAGAGCATTGATGAAAACATTTCACACTAAGAAAGAATATAAGTTGTAAAAGTAATTAGTATTACGATATTGGGCTATATGTAAGTGTAAAAGTAATTAGTATTACGATATTGGTCTATATGTAAGTGTAAAAGTTTAACATTGTTACATATTTTGGGTACTAATGTGTACTTGGGTAGTTTATTTTATGTATTTCGGTAGCACAATTTTATGGTTGTATTCAAATATCTATTTTTTGCACTTGTTTACTTAGGAAACAGGGTATTCTGTGTTTCAGTTCAGGAAAATAAATAAAAAGTTATAATTTTTGGTGAGTAAATGCTGATTTTCAATATGAAATCTTCAGTGACCCTGGGGCACCACTAAAAATCAATTCTTTTTTCTGAAAGAGTTAGGGTTAATTAACTGTATAATAACACAGCTTTTCCCACTACAGGCATCTTCATTATTTGAAAAAAAAAGTTTGCCCTATATTTTCACTCCACCTTAGTAATTATGTTTTGCACAGTGCCATATGACAGGTCACACATCTCAGCAACATGACGGATAGTGACTCGACGATTCTTCAGCACGATATCGTGGACTTTGTTAATGTTTTCGGTCGTCATGACAGTTTTTGGTACTCCACCTGCATGTTCATCCTCACACGACTCTCTCCCACAATTAAACTCACGACAACAACTCTTCACCATACTGTAGGAAGGAGCAGTGTCCCCTAGTGTATCCACCAAGTCCTCATGCATTTTGGATACCGTCCACTTCTTCTTCACAAAATATTTGATCACCGCTCTCACCTCAGTTTTCTCCATTCTGGCACATTGACACAACTTCACTCAGTTATACCCCTGTAAAAAGAAAACTGTACGTTACTCAGACTTGCAATTCAGAATGAAAGCATATAAAGGATCACTAAACAATAACAAAATAAAAAGTCAATCATAACGTCATTCCTTCTATGTTAGGGTCGGAGCAACCTGATCGCCCCTCGTATCTTTTAAATGTCTTCAAACTACGATTTAGATATAGAATAGACTTTCAATGATCACATAACACATAATCTGAGTATTGCAGTAACAAAATATTTTCACAATATAATAATTTTGCAGACAAGTTGTGAAAAAAAAATTGATCTGGCAGTAACTTCAAATAATTGTTGTGTACACAAATCCAACTCTTTTTAAAACAAATAGCAACATTTACACAATCAGAAATAAGGGTGGCGCTAGTCAAGAGGGCTCCCGGACCTTGCGCCGCCCCTTCCATTCAATTTACTTCACAATAATTACTTCAAGCTTAAGTTAGAAACCCAGGGTGATGTATAAATTTAATGCTGGCAGCGATTTTCAGCCCACAAAAGGGACAAGGAAATAGGATAGCATGGCTTCAAAACCAACAGCAAACATCTCTCATCATTTCCATCGGTTTGAAACAAAACCGGAAAGAAGAAAGGAAAACAGCCCTTTTACATTCTTTACCGCTTCGGGCTTAAACTTTGCAAAAGTGTTTTCCAGTCTAAAGATCCTGGAGAAAGTTGTACGTTTCAGAGAGCACGCAAAGGGAACGAAAAATGTCTCTGAAAAATGCTGGAGGCACAACTCTTCAAAAGCATAAACACTGTAAGTGCCTGGCTCTTTTGAGAAAAAATGCTTTGGTATTTCTCATGTCTGCCTACATATGCATAAGAGAAGGGTCTAATTCCTTACCCTTTATTTCCCGTCGCCTCTTTCCCTTTCTGTAATAAAAATTTCCCAGTTCTTAGAAGGGAAACAATCCACAACACAGGAGGAGACACAAAGAAATGAGCCGAATAAAACGATCATACTGTCCCCCTCCACTGACGTCAAAATATGGCTCAAACGACAATTAAGTAAAAGAGGAGTCTCTATGTGCAGACAAAGACTTATCTTTGCCTAACTAAGCAAACACAGGTGCTTGTAATTAAAGTTATGCTAGATTATATGCGAAAATGTTATCATAACAGCACACCAATTAGAAAAACTTGGATTTGCTTGATTGGCTCCAAAGCCCCTTACAAACTACTATGTTGAAATTTAAGACAAATTGCAGGCTCGACAAAGACTCTATTTGTCTTATTTTACTTTAAACTTGTTTCTGCAACATTTGGCTAATTGCGAAGATGAGGATGAATGGTGATAAATAAGACAAAATTGATGAAACATATATGGACAGCAGGGTTGTTGAAGGTCCGGGAACCTATAAATATTGGGTTCCACAACAGGGCCAGAACCTTTTTTCTCGTACAATAGAAATTCGGTCCAAGTTTCGTATTGTTTCATTCAAAAATTGTTCCTGGACAGTATTTAAATTGATCTCGAAAAAGTTTCTGGAACGTATTTAAATTCATCCGGAAAAAAGGTTCCTGGACCGTAACTAAATTCATCCGGGAAAAGGGTTTCTGGACAGTGTTTAAATTCATCCAGAAAAAAATATTTCTGGACCATATTTAAATTGATTTGTCAAAAAGGTTTCTGGACTTTTATAATTCATCTAGAAAAAAGTTCCTAGACCCCGTACTTAAATTGATCCGAAAAAAAATGTTCCTGGACCGTATCTGACTTCATCCGGGAAAAAAGGTTCCTGGACCGTACCTAAATTCATCCGGAAAAAAGGTCCCTGGACCAAATTGAAATACTTTGCAAATAAAAAGGTTCTTTACGGTCCAGAACCCATTTACGCTTGCTGATTTTCTCTCCTGTGAATCCACCGGGGATTCAACCTTAGATTCCTTGATCACAAGGCAACAACCTTACCACTACACCATCGCAGAGGCCCGACGGTTCTATTACAAACACACATGTATAAAAATGTAATTATTATTGTCAGCTTCAGTAAACTGCAGAACAAGCAGTTCACAAGGGATATAAACTTGAAAGAGATGTGTTCTCATATCCATAAATATTCAAAAGTAAATAAACCACCCACTTTTCCATTGGAAAAACACAATTTCAATCCAACCCATTTACAGTGAGAGACAACAAATGAGATACGTGCTTCGATTTAGATCACACGGATTCTTCCAGCCAACGCTATCCTGTTTCGGCTAAAGCTCACTGATGCGTTTCTGAAATTCAGCCGGGGTTTTGAAAAAAATGGTGTCGTAATGAAAAGTGTTCTTTTCCTGCAGTGATATATATATCCCTGAAGGAAGCAAGCAAGTATGGCGATTTAAACTCGCTCCGAAATCCCGAGTCCCGCACGTTACCCGCAGCAACCACGTAGCTTTGAGAGATGCAAATGAACGTGGAACGTTACCCCTGGCTAGACGTAATTGTCAACGTCCTCTCCTTCACCAGTTGAGAGGTCGCGCCCTTCCCGGAACCGCAAGCCTGGATCTTAAATGAGATTAGTACGCGGGGATTGAAGTGCGCGCTTCGGATGAGAAAAATAGCACTATCTCGGACGTGAGGCTTAGTGCCGTCTCTTATTCTGAGAGGCATTTACCAGAATGCAAATGCTAGAAGGTAATACATAGCCCACACCACGTGTGGTACTTAGGAATAAAAAAGATACCCAGTTGAGATGAAATCCTTCATATGAGCTGTAGAAAGAAGATTCGACAGAGGGGTGGCAGAATAGACAGGTACAGACGGTTTGGACCTAAGAAGGGGATGAGACAGGGTGACTTCTCGTGAGAGCATACACTGCACGTGGAGAGGGTAAAGGCTGTCTATCATGGGCACCCACAAGTCCCCCCCCCTCCCTCCTGATATATCTGGGAAAAGTTCATGTAATTGGAATGGTGAAATTCTAGCCATATTTTCAGAGAAATCACCACTTCCAACGATACTCATCTTCTCCAGAATGACATAACAACATAGAAACTTACATTAAATCCTGAAAAATGTACTACTCTCACCATCCCTCTCAAAAAGAACTGTTAAAGTCATCTTACTCCATCTCTGGCAATAACATCAAAGCAGTATCCTCTCACAAAGACCTAGGCATCGTTTTCGACCAAAAACTCACATTTGAAGAACATAGAACAGGTACAACAAAAAAGGAAATGCGTCTCTTAGGTTTACTGTATCGTTTCACCGAAATTAGTGACATCTCAGGCCTCACCTTATACTTCAAATCGTTCATTTCCTCAATAATAGAATACTGCTCTCCCGTCTGGTCCATGGCATGTCCCACTCAGCTCTCCAGAATCGATTCTGTTCTTAACTTTTTCCTTGCTATAGTTCGTTACAGGGTTCCCTCATTACGCAATTTTTCAACACCACATCTCCTGTCCTTTCTAAACTTACAGACTCCCTATCAGCGCCGTTTACTGAAGTATTTTATTTATCTTTACAAAATTGTCAATGGCAAAATCCGTTGCATCACCCTCCTCCAGGAATTCCACTTTCGAGTGCCTATGCGCTCAACACGCAACACAAATCTATTTTACACAAAAAAGCCTAGACTGGAGATTCAAAAAATACTCCTCTCCCACAGACTTCCCACTCAAAATAACGACCTCCCATCAAGTGCTCATGTATTTTCCAAAGAGTACGCCTTTCGGTCAACCATCGAACATATGTTGCTAAATAATATTAATTGTGCTATCTTGACTTATTTATATTAATCTCTTTTGTCTTATCTTCTTATTTTTATTTTTGTTCTATTATTGTTACTGATTTCAGTGTAAAATGGCTGCGTGCTGTATTTGAAATGGTCTCAATAAATAAATAAATATTGTTTTCCGTGATTCACAGGCTGTAAGTCACAACAATTATGCACCATGTCCAACAAAATATCAAAAGGAACGTTTACATGACTGCCTAAATAGGGGTGTGCCGTACGGAATTCGGAAGGGAAATTTTTATAACCCAGTCATTCGGGACTGAAAAATCGCGATTTCCCGATGGAAAAAATCTGCGTCAGGAAATTTTCGAAATTTTCCAACATGGTGAAAATCTCGAATTCTACACACTTTCCCCTTTAAGTAGTTGATTTTGCACTTGTGGAATAAATATGATTAATTGCAAGAAATTCCAGACACTTATAGTTCAGAAAATGTCAATACCATTTTTAAATATCATCCTTTGCAATTTCTCGACTGCCCGTAACCGAAAACGTCGGGAAATCATTTTCCGAAGTCTGGGATATGATTATTTTGATTTTCTTTACTATTATTATTATTTTAGAGTACTCTTCAGCTCATAAAATCATGGATCAGAGGTACCATGAAGGACAGCAGATTGAGTTGTCTCTTTTCGATATCTGTGCATCGTGAAAATGTACAAAAAGAGTAAGAACTATTCATCAACAAAATGTTAGATGTTTATAGAAAGAAAGAAAGGTGAATCCAGTTTCTATTTGAATAGTGGAGTCAAGTCTGAGCTTGTCAACAACGCCAGAGTATTTTCAATTTTATGATTTGGAAAATAATAATAATAAAATATAAATTTCTATAACTGAAGGGAAAGGTGTATAATCCCACTCTGCCCCCCCCTCCTCCCCAGAGCAAATATCCTTGGTGTCTATGTGTCTATGAACGGACCAGTTAGTAGAGAACGTGAGGGAATTTTCAGACTGAAACGACAGTCGACAAGCAACATATGTAACGTGCTCCACGGGATGGACACCAATAATCGGTAAGAGTAGCACGGGTCGGTGAGAAAATAAGGGGGTACACCGTACTGTCTATTTCCACTAAGCGCTCGGAATAATTGGGCTGAGTAACTCACGCCGGACGCCAAATAGTTTCATTCACAACTCCTCACGCTGTGGGACAGGTATTCAGATTTACCCATTATGCTAGCTTTATACACGCCGGATACATGACAATCTTGTACACTCAGGGTTGAAAAGTTTAAATGTAAATGTATATATCCACACAGAGCTCGACCATGAGCCGCCGAAGAGCCAACACAGACTCACTGGGATAATAAACCTTGGATAATAAACCTTTTCCGGGCAAGGCCTCATCTCCAGGAATATATGAACTCGGGGCAAGCCTCGGCACCTGTTAACCTGTTGGGTGAGATGAGTCAAAGCAAAATGGATAATAAACCTTTTCCTGCTCCCTCAAAAATAGGCAA
The DNA here is from genome assembly GCF_977018435.1 of Lepisma saccharinum. Lineage (NCBI taxonomy): Eukaryota > Metazoa > Arthropoda > Insecta > Zygentoma > Lepismatidae > Lepisma > Lepisma saccharinum. Next base: position 39,335,303 of record NC_139245.1, read on the forward strand.
TAGTTAGGCTGGAGAGTTCAATGAGCAAACCGATCTCTAATTACGCATTGTGTTTTTTGGCTCACTGGGCTGCATCCGCGTCGCTGCTTATATTCAAATCTGAGCGCAGCCCTTGTCGCTTCGGTCTGAAAACTCCTTGAGAAGGGGGCAAGAGAAAAGTGAGAATTGGTGGAAGATGAGACGATGCTTTGACTACGGCAACCCAGCTAGAGGCTGTAAGCAGTAAAGGTTTTAGGCATCGCGTATGCACACGTTCTTGCTTCCCCATTGTTGTACGACCAAGAAGGCTTCTGGGGAAAATAATCAACATACTCCTTCTTATCATCATAAATTGGTTGAGAAAATACAAAATATTAACTTTGCCTTCACAAGCGAAAAAATATGAAACCACAGGAAACCCTATACAACACGGGCACAAATAAAACTCTCGAAATAAAGAAGTTCGAAAGACACACTTCACTAGATTTTTGCTAGTTCAAGAGCAGATAACATTTAAATTATTCAATCAATTTTAAAATTACATCAAAGCAGAAAAATACATGTAAAGGCACAGACATAAATAGCACAAAGAAAAGGTGTGCTTTCAATAATCAAAAATTAGTTTCAGATAACCAAATATTTGTTTAAATAGACGACAAACACATGTTTGTACATACGTACATTAGTATCAAATTATTTTACTGATCGTGTGCACGTGTTTAAAGTTACCAAATAATTTGGACAAACCTTACCAAATTTAGTAAATCTTCTAAATGTTTTGTTTATTGTTACCAAAGAGCTTTAAAAAAGTGTTTTGTTAATATAAACAAACCCGTTTTCTATGTATGAAAGTTATTTACAAATCAGGAGTATTATATTATAAGCAATTTCTAGGTTATAAATTATAGAAAGGTTTCTGTAATTAATTCTATTGTTTGCTTTGTAATGACAAAACCTCGTATTTTTAGGTTCTAAAAGTGTGCTTTTAGGTTCTTAAAATATGTTTTAAAAATCCTAAAATAGGTTCTAAAAACCTTAAATTAGGCTCAAAAAATCCTGAAATAGGTTGCATAAAGACTTAATTTGGTACAAAATTCCTGAAAAATACTGATTAAATACAATGTTGATATGAAAAATGAATTACGTATGTATAATTTGCTGCACAATATCAGGGTGGCTACTCACTTGGAATTCCTTGAATTCCGTGAATTGCACGTGAATTATTGGCATCGGAAATTATGCGTGAATTATATTGGCTCTGGAAATTATTCATGAATTTTGGCAAAACATGAAATAAGGTACAAGCGGATGTTTTCTATATTCCATTTTTGTCTCCGAAGACGTGAAAAATTGCAACTTTTATTAATCCATATCCCATTAAATTTATACATGTTTATAAATGCCCTGAGGCAAGTTTCTCTCAGTTTAGCTTTTATTTCATTCATTTTTTGAGAATGAAAAAGCTACACAGAAAATAAAACAAAATTTTCTCAATCCGTTTACTTTGTTAGTGTCTTTTATAGAACAATCTATCTGACAAACGGAAGATTATTACAAAATAATATATCTTGAAGTTAATTAGTTAAATTGAGGACTAAAAGTGGTAAACGTTGTAAGTGCCAAAAGCGAAAGTGTTGGGAAATCACATCAGCCCGTAAGAACGTGCACACTAGTGACCACTTTACATGCCCTTTGAACTACTTAGAGGGCTACCAGCCACTTTTCACGTTTACCACATTATAAAGCATGGCACATTTCACAGTTTACCGTGGAAAACGGTGTTTGACTTATTGTGGCACTTACAGCGTTTACCAATTTTAGTCTTCAATTTTTTGTTACATTGGAATCTTACAAACCCTTTATATTGTCAATATTTGTGTGTATGGAAGGGAGGGTGAGAGTCGGTAATACGTAAGGTTTGAATAGAAAAAACATCTGCTTGTATCCTTGAATTTTTGGAAAGTTCACCTTGAAAACCAGGAATTATACTTGAATATTATCATGATCCTAGTGACCACCATGAACCTTTTTGCATTATCCACACTCAAACTCGACCTCTTGTCTGTGAGGATCATTTCATGTGCTGAAAATTAACTTTCAACAGAAACATAGCCAGTAGTGCTAATTTGAATGCTGAAATATTACTTCGCAAGGCGTGAATGCCAAAAAGGACCAAACTGACGCGAAACTGAGCAAGGCCACACAGATCAGAAGTTTGTACTTGAGACTATGCAGGTAGTAGAGACGATTGGGTGCCAAAACTGAGAATGGGGAGGAGGGGGGGGGCAAGGACAGTTTACTTTATCTTAGTAGGCAAGGCTTAGCATTAAGAGTCTAGGGGTAATAGGTAGGTGGGAACTGTCCCCTTTCGCCGCCACTGTCTGCAGGTAACAGTGACGTCAGATATGTTTGTTTTGTTTAAAGCCTTGATAAACATCATATACTTGGAGGGAGTGACATGGACAGAAAACATGTTTTAAACACGACAGTCATTCATTTATTTCGACACCAAACCTAGTAAATACCTCTGTGAGATATAAAAATCCTGTAAAACCTATAAAAAATATAAAAACCTAAAAAAAGGTCTAATTTAGGCACATAAGCCTAAAATAGGTTCTAACAATCAAAATAGGTTATTTTAGGCACTATAAAACTTAGTCAGTTGTTTCGTTTTGTTTTTTTTATGAAACGCCGATATAACTTGTTATTTCTTATTTACCTGCAAAGGAAAAAATAGGTTAAAAACCTAAAATCCGAGGTCTAGTAATGACAAAAAGGTCAAACCATACTACTAATGTGTATGGTTTATATGGAGTAATTAATTAATTAATTACTGCATAAACTTAGGGTACGTGTGATTTACAAAGGAAACTAATTATGATATAATCTGATGATTGTGAGCGTTGGCGTAGGTATTTGCTCTATAGGGTCAGATTACAAGGAGCACTGTTGTATTATCTAGATTATATGAATTGAATCAATCAATTAATACATAATCTTGGGCTGTTTCGACTATAATTTGAAGTTATTGTTCAGAAATCTGGCGGATATTAATAGAGAAATGCATGGTCAATGTAGATTTGAGCCGTTTAATTACAAACAGACAAACACTAACAAAACATAGGCACAAATGATGGCCATGAATAGATACCTTATAAGTCACAGACTCTTTGGGTTGTAACAATCCCGTTAATTTGTAATGGTATCGTTTCAACCCACAAGTGTCCATGACTGTATATCATTTGACGAATATGGATAGAGGTAGAGATGTACCTAGGTATCTATCCAATTTAAAGACAGTTTTTCTCTTCCAAGGTGACCTCGTTGACAAGGTCATAGACTCTAGCTTCTATGATACCTGCTAGACGTAATACTAGTAAAGACTATTCCCAAGAATAGACAATAGCTAAACTAGATAGTTTAAGAAGCTAGCTAATTCTCTAACTCTCCAATGGTAAGCCGCGACAGACACTGCCCCTATCTATTCTCATTGCAAACCTTATATTCCAAATTCCTCACCCTATTGGCAGCGGGAATGTCACAGTCTCAAGCAGTGCGAAGGCTCACAAAATGAGATTGGTTGCTTACTCCCACATTTTAATTGAATTCCAGCTCCAACCGACCTCCATGTCAGGTTTCGCGAGTGTTTTCGTAGTTTACTTCCGGGGTGCATGGCATACTACAAATTAAAATAGGAATGGGCGATCGAATCAGAATTACGGAAATCCAAAACGAGATAGTAGGTGGAACCCAACGTTCTGGACACGTTCTTTGACCTACTTTCTCGCCTTAATGGATTTTTCTCGTAAGGCATGAGCAGTGTTGCCAACTCCTCACTCGAAAAATCACCAAGGTTTTTGTTTTACGCACTAAACTAACCTACAATGAGAGAAAAATGGACAGAAAAAAGCTCTGGCATCATTTTTTAAGCTATTTTTATGCTAAACTCGTTTTTTGACCTACTTTTCGCCTTACGACATTTTACTATAAGGCTGTCTCCCCTTACGATATTTTTCTGTAAGGCGTAGTAGGTGGAAGGGTACGTTCTGGCGACGTCCTTTGACCTACTTTTCGCGCGCAGTGTTGCCAGCTCCTCACTCGAAAAAATCACCAAGGTTTTTGTTTTTGGGTCTAACCTAACCTAAAGCAAGGAGCTGGCAACCTTGCTTGAGGTATTTTCTCGCAGTGTTGCCAACTCCTCACTCGAAAAAATCACCAAGGTTTTTTTTTGGGTCTAACCTAACCTAAAGCAAGGAGCTGGCAACCTTGCTTGAGGCTTGCCTTACAGTGCATAAAGCAAGGTTGCCAACCCACTGGTACTTTTGCCATAGCCTTTTACAAGAAAAAAAAAAAGAAAGGGAAGAGTTAAACAACCGACAGCTTACCCACAGCCTTTTTTGCTCTAACCTAACCTAAAGCAAGGAGCTGGCAATTTTGCTTGTGCAATCAACCCGGTTGACCGCCCTTAAGTGGAGATCAGCGTTGCCAACTCCTCACTCGAAAAAAAATTCACCAAGATTTTTTTTGGTCTAACCTAACCTAAAGCAAGGATCTGGCAATTTTGCTTGTGCAATCAACCCGGTTGACCGCCCTCAAGTGGAGATCAGCGTTGCCAACTCCTCACTCGAAAAAAAATCACCAAGATTTTTTTTGGTCTAACCTAACCTAAAGCAAGGAGCTGGCAATTTTGCTTGTGCAATCAACCCGGTTGACCGCCCTCAAGTGGAGATCAGCGTTGCCAACTCCTCACTCGAAAAAAAATCACCAAGATTTTTTTTTTGCTCTAACCTAACCTAAAGCAAGGAGCTGGCAATTTTGCTTGTGCAATCAACCCGGTTGACCGCCCTCAAGTGGAGATCAGCGTTGCCAACTCCTCACTCGAAAAAAAATCACCAAGATTTTTTTTGGTCTAACCTAACCTAAAGCAAGGAGCTGGCAATTTTACTTGTGCAATCAACCCGGTTGACCGCCCTCAAGTGGAGATCAGCGTTGCCAACTCCTCACTCGAAAAAAAAATCACCAAGATTTTTTTTGGTCTAACCTAACCTAAAGCAAGGAGCTGGCAATTTTGCTTGTGCAATCAACCCGGTTGACCGCCCTCAAGTGGAGATCAGCGTTGCCAACTCCTCACTCGAAAAAAAATCACCAAGATTTTTTTTTGGTCTAACCTAACCTAAAGCAAGGAGCTGGCAACTTTGCTTGTGCAATCAACCCGGTTGACCGCCCTCAAGTGGAGATCAGCGTTGCCAACTCCTCACTCGAAAAAAAATCACCAAGATTTTTTTTTGGTCTAACCTAACCTAAAGCAAGGAGCTGGCAACTTTGCTTGTGCAATCAACCCGGTTGACCGCCCTCAAGTGGAGATCAGCGTTGCCAACTCCTCACTCGAAAAAAAATCACCAAGATTTTTTTTGGTCTAACCTAACCTAAAGCAAGGAGCTGGCAACTTTGCTTGAGGCTTGCCTTACAGCGCATAAAGCAATTTTTGCCAACCTGCACACACTGGGCAAGGAGAGCCGGCACTGCTGTAAAAGAGAGAGAGATGGGTGGATGGCAACGCAGTATGTGTGTGCGTGTGTGTGTATAATATGTAGCATTATTAACTAGAGTGTGTTGGCAATTTACTTACAACTAAAAAAAAAAAATAGAGATGCCAACGTTGGTGTAAGATGAAGAGAGAGAGAGAGACCCATGGCTGGCAACAGTGGTGAGCGAATGCGCCATATCGTAATTTTCCAACTCCGTATATCGTGACCTTTGTAAACCTCTCTCGGGGGAACGATGTGCCACACACACGCGCGCACACACCTGTATTGTGACGCAAGCAAACAAACAAAATAATAATTGTTGTTTTTTTAGGATACCTGGCCCCTATAACCTCGCGAGGGTGCGTGGTGCCCAACACAGTTCTAATGGCCACGGCTAACAAAGTCATGCCTCTGTAGAGTTTCACGTGTTTTTTTTTTAACCCCCCCATAACTCCCTACAGAGGACATCCGTGTGTAATGTGTGTGTTTTATGAATGAAGAGAAGAAAAAATTTTGGTTAAGAATAGAAAGTGTAAGAAGTAAAAAAGTTTCCGTAGGGTGCTGCATCTGAAAGAAAAAAAATATCCTCAAAATAGTGTACATAATATGATAGAAAAATATAAAAAAATGTGAATGCAAAAATTAGTGTGAATGATTGTTTTTTTTTTAAAAAAAAACGATAGAAAAATATAAAAAGTGTGAATGATTGTTTTTCTTTAAAAAAAAATGATAGAAAAATATAAAAAAAAGTGTGAATGCAAAAATTAGTCTGAATAATTGTTTTTTTTTTAAAAAAAAAGTGGTGCAAGAAATAATACATACTTTTTTGATTGAGAAGTCTAATGGTGCGAGCAGATTTCTTCCTCGTCATGGCATCCCCATTCTCGGGTGTGGATGTTGCAGTCCAGTAGCCTCAATTTGGTGTCGTGGGGATCAAGCGCCACTTTGTTGATCGTGGATGTACGCAACTGGTCGATGGTGCTCGTGATTCGATGTTCGGTCATGCGTTTGATTTTTTTGTCGAACAAGCACGACTTGTAATGTTCTACGGTCAGTTTGTTTGTGCTCGAACGCCCCACCCCTTTTGCTTTTTTTATTTCGGTCTCGTCCTGGATTTTCACGGCATACATTTTCGCTCGAAGACCCGCAAACTCTGTGATGATGCGGCCGTTGACTTCATCCTTCATCTTCCCGATCGTCATTTTCTGGCTGTTGTCGAAGAGAGCGTGATCTTTGGGATAATTAGAGAAGTCGAAATGCTGGCTCATGTTTTTCAGATCTTCGTATAGATCATCGGTGTGGATGTTGTACACGAAGCTGTCCGTGTCGGTGTACGCCACCTCGATCGCCTCTCCATAGCGTGGTTTCATGATGTCGTAGTGAAACTTGTACATGGCCAGCTTCGACAACTCGAGGATCGCGACTCCCACGGCGATTGGTTTGTCGAATGTTATGTGGCGGAGAGCACGTTCGATCAATACCAACGTGTCGCTCAGTATCGTGAAGTTCTTGTACGTGGGCTGAGCGACGAGCTTGTTTATTTTCTTCGGGTCGGAGACCAAGTTGATATTTCTTCTTTTCCTGGCATCTTCCATGCTCTTGCCGTAGATGCTGTTGTTCATTAATTTGTATAGGTCTTTGTCTGCGGAAGAAGAAGCTGATGCTCGACGTTGAGTGTTGCCGTCGATATAGGGTGCTAGCCACCTGGTCTGTCTAAACTTCAATCCCGAGTGCACGCGCTTCAAAACCAATCCATGCTGGAGGTAGAATTGTAGGAGACGATAATGCACCACGTAATTTTTTTTGCTCTTGAAGGTGAGCATCAGCTTTTTCTCCGGAGCCGTTTCCATTACAGGTGCCATCGCAAATCCATGGTGTTCTCGATGAAGCGATGTAGGATATTCCAAATCTACTTTCAGGAAACATCCATTTTCATGATCTTCGCTCCACTCCAAACAATCTTGAAGTTCCTGCTCGCTCATCCATTCGTATTCTCCGATGGGCAGAGGCTCGGACATGGCATAACCATACAGGTTGTTCATGTCCCAGTATGCCAAGAAGTTTGTCGGTTTCCCTGCATCGAAATCGCCAACATATAGATTGTTGGCCTTGACGTATCGAAGGGGACACTGGACGATTCCACCGCGTTTTGCCTCTTCGACAAACAAAAATTGATTGATGTTTTTGATGAGCTCTATCTTCACCTTCGTGGATTTTAACATCGCCTGCCAAGAATAACCCGGTGTGGTGTAGCTGAAAGCGGGGTCCAAACCATATGCTGCCATTCCTCTCGAGCGATGGAGATGAAAACGGTCGCTCAATAGCGTAACATCCAGTTTCAGATACAGATCGTGATAGTCGGCCATGGTTTGACAAGATAATGTAGACCAGACGAGCTGAGCATGATAGTAGTCCTCTTCGCTGCAACAGGTGTCGCTAAGATGACTGTAGAATGCTTCTCTCGGTGGTAACGATGTTTCTGAGAATTTGGAAGCATCCGTCATATATTCGTAGGGGTAAACACCCTTGCGTCTCAACAGTGCTAAATGTTGGTCGCCAAAACATTTCCTGGTGGCGACCAAATCATCGTCGGTGAGTTGAGATGCCAGTGTCGCCAAACTCGAATACAGAAAATTGTAGGAGTCCAAGAAGCGAATTTCTATGTGATTGCTATTTCCAACGTCCACCTTCTTGCTGAATGAAATGAATTTCTCGTTGGTGCGAGCTATGACGCTAATGGGTTGAGCGTCGCATCCCATCTCCTTTATGAAGATTTTGGCGTCGTAGCCCTCCAAATTGTGAATGAATACTGGAATAAAATTTGGTTTCTTGACTTGAAGATTACAGTTGTTACACAGGGCGGCCACATATTTTCCCGTGTGATGATTGTGGTGGCGAACTTTGACATTTTCGAGGGTGAAGTTACTTTCGCACACATCACACTGAGAGGCAAGGTCGTATGCTTTCTTCTCTTCCTGGGTAAGAGGCTCCATTGCTTTGTCTTCTCTTAGTAGAGGAGCGAATTGTATGGCCATCCGTTTCAAGGTTTGAACAAATTTTTGTGGAGCATCATTGCCACGATGTAAAATAACATTGCCTGTGTTGTTGACCATCAATCCAAAAGCGCAGGCTTCGTGATGTAGAATTTCGGTGGTGCTCGATACGCTGGGATTCGGTTCGCATGTGGCGAGTGGAAGTTGGAAACTTTCAAAGTCGGCGCATATCACCACGGGATGCCAGAGTAACGCCTTGTAGTTGGAAAATGTCATGTCTCGAGAGGGCATTTTGATAGTCGTAGCCGAATGTTTACTGCACATTTCATGATGATCTCGGAGTTCTTCATCAGCATTTTTTTTTCCTTGACCGTAGAATATACTCAGGCATCTGTCGCATACTCCAATTTTATGGTGATCTGTGGTAATTTGACTTCTTGTTAATTTTGGAAGATTCTGGATTAGACAGTAATGATAATTATCATCATCTTCGATCAGGAGTAATCTGATGACGCGATTACTTTTAATGTTGCTGTGTCTGAGAACGTAGATGGTGTTGTTTTTGTCTAATCCGAAGATGTGTACTGCTATATTTTCGTTTTTATCTGTCTTGTACTGTGCCTCAAATTTACTAATGTCTCGTAGATTTACAGGGTAATTAATGCCAGCCATAGGTTTTTCAAATTCTGAGAGATATTCTGGCTTGTTGTAGTGGTATAAACGATGTTTCTTATTATCGGCTGGGTGATGATCGGCAATGATGCACCACAAAAAGCATCTGTTATCTTCATTTTGAATGTTGATGATGGCTTTCTTACTGGCTATTTCCGGGGGCAAATTGATGTAGCTGGATGCTCCCATCGGGTTGTATCGTGCCACCTTCAAAGTTAAAGTGTGAGACGAACCGCAAAGTGTCCAACCCGATCCGCGTTCTTGGAAAGTCTCGTGCTTGTTCAACAAAGCGTCAAACATCTGGTTGCAAATGGCATCCACCTCATCGACGTCGGCAGCGTGGAGACTCTTTACACCAGTGTAATGATGGAAAGTTTCTCGCTCTTTTTTTACGTTTTCGTAAATGACTGAAACGATGAGGTGGATTTTCAACGAGCATTGCAACAAAGCTTCGGTGATAGACGAAATTAACTTGGTTTTGACCGAATGAAAAAAGTTGTTTAGATCAGATGTTTCTTCAGATTGGAAAGTCTCCTTGGTTAAAATATTTCTAATATTTTCGCCGGCACTTTTCTGCTTTTTTCGTGGCGCTTGATCGTCAACATCGAGCTCTCTCTTACTTGATCCTTCGCCATGCACATTCTTCCGATGTCTACTCAAGTTAGAAATAGATATATATATCCCACATTGGTCGCATGCACGTTTCGCTTCCTTCTTCTCCATTTTTTGCTAAGAAAAAAAAGATGGTTACTAAAAATTGCACATTTTTTTGTGGTGTTATTTATATTAGATACGTTCTCAATTTTTTCTTAAATAACCAACATGAATCTCTTTGGTTTCCGAAAGCAAACAATGGAGACTGTACACCGCACGACGACAGATCATGAATTTCTACCTTCCGTATTAACTAAACTCAACGGTCTGTTGATCATTCACCTCAACAGCATTTGGACGAAATTGGATGAAGACGTGGGCAAGATATTTTATGTTTTTAATAACAATTTACATTTCTACGAAATTCCGATCGGTGGGAAACTTCAAATCACCGTGAATCCGGAGAACGTAGGCGAAATCAAAATATCTAGCGGCAAGAACATTTTTCGAATCAAGCACGACAAAATGCTTTCTAACATTACGTACGATGTTTCTGCAGGAGATTACCTTTACATGGAACTCCTCGGAGATTACGATAAACTCATTCCTCTCTTCGTAGAATTACGTATCGTCTATCCTATTATAAATAACCGTTAACCAAAAATGCCTAACGACATTTTCGGCAACACCAAGCGTGTAGACCACGCAGAAGACATTCTCATGTTGGACGTCCGAATTAAAAAGTTGAGGAGCGATTTGATCGCTTTGCAGGAGACCTTAAACAAAAGTTTAGAGTCGGAAATCGCTACGCTCCAAACGCAATGTCTCGACCCCATTCTGAAAATCGATTCCGAACTGAAAACGCTCATAAAAAATTATGTCGACGTACCTTCTTACGACAGCGTTCAAAATATACAGTTGAGCGTGGATTCGCTTCAAAATGATTTGGCCAAATTACAGCAATTTCAATCGAAAAATGAAGATTTGGAAAAATTGAAACTCGAAATCGAAAAACGAACTTCCGCAATCGAAAAAAATTTCTCTGAACTTCAAACCGTCGTGAAGGATATTGATGTAGAACGCTTGCACGTCGTCGTTTCCAAATTACAAGAAGAATTCGCCAGCACGTTGAAAGAAATTAAATCCAAGTTACAGACTTTGGAAGATACCATGACGAACCTACCATCGTCAGACGAACTGCAGGTCATCGGCAAGAGCGTTGCGAACATAAAAATTCAATTGGAGGCTTATCAAGATTTCGAACACATTCAAACCACCATCGCTACGCTTCAGGCGTCTCTGGAGTTGATCAACGAAGAAATTAAAAATATTCACGCTGAAGCGAGCGCGTTGACGAGCATTCAGGACACGTTAATCACGGTTCAGCAGAAGATCGAATATTTAGAAAATTTGAACGTTGAATCCAATCTTGCTCATTTTCATCACGTACTCGACAACATACAGGGTGATTTGGAATCGTTACGGACGAGCGTACCTTCGAGCGAAGATTTGGAAAAATTGAAAACGGCCGTGACGGCACTATCCGAATCGAGCGACATCAAAAGTTCGTTGAGCGATCTCGAGAGTAGGGTGGCCAATCTCCCCACCTCCAAAGAATTACATGCTTTGAAAAGGAACATATCACGTATGCTGAAACGATTGGAAACGGAAACGGCGAACGTGGAACAGATTCGAGACGAACTTGCTTCGCTGGTGTCGACGCTACCCACTTCGCAGAGCGTCGCCGATCTTCACATGCAGTTTACCGAGATGCGAAGCATCGTGAACGATCTTACCGAGAAAAGTTCGAAATTGAATCAAGTCGAGAACCTTCAGAGTATTGTCGTCAACATCAAAAATCAAGTTGGAGTGCTGGAATCCACGCAGGAATCGACGCTGGCCTCTTTCGGTGCCAAGCTGCAAGAACTCAACGAAAACTACAAGCAGTTGAACGTGGAAGTGAAAATCAAACCGTCATTTTCTACAGTAACGGATACCATAGTCGAATATTTGTTGCCCGTACAAAATACACTGGGACAGCTTCACAGCAACCTCGTTAGCGTCGACACTAAATTCGCTAAATTGTTCACCTTGCAAGCCATCGAAATCAACAGCGTACCCAATCAACAGAGAATCTCCACGTTCGTCGAAGGTAACAAACTGTACATGTTACATCCTTATCATCCGTACTACAAGTTTCTCCTCGATGGCACGATTCAGATAAACGAATTTTCGTACTGGTCTCACGGTAGAAAAGCTAGCGTTCCCACCATGACCTTGATATCGAATCGTGGTGTCCAGAAAGCAGGAAACATTCCTCTGGCACGTTGGAACGAAACGCGCAACATATATGAAATACACGAAGACGAAGATCTTACCGTTTTCGACGTGAGTGCCGGCGATAAGCTGATCATTCAAAACACGAGCGAAGTGCCACCCTCTTTGAATCCCATCACGCTGGTGCTTCTCTTGAAACGTAATCTCTAAAAAAATGTCTAGGCAAGCCATCGTCGAAGAATTGCATAAACCTGCACGCCGCAACTACGAACGTTTGGCTGTGGTAACCAAGGGCATCGACGACCTCTGGCAAAGTGACCTCGTGGAGATGAGTAGCGGCAATTTGAAAAACGTGCATAAATTGAACAAGGGCAACAAGCACCTTCTCACCGTCATAGACACGTTTTCGAAATTCGCATGGGCTCTACCTTTGAAGGCGAAAACGGGAACATGCGTCACGGAAGCATTCAAATTAATTTTTCGCGAAAGCGGCGGCAGACGACCTCGGTTTCTGCAAACGGACAACGGTAAAGAATTTTACAACTCCGTATTCCAAAAGTTTATTCAAAAACATGGCATTCGACATTATTCGACCTTCAGTCACATCAAAGCCAGCATCGTGGAAAGATTCAATCGAACCTTGAAAACACACATGTGGAAGCGATTCACGCTTCGGGGAAATTACAAATGGGTCGACATCCTGCCGGAACTCGTCGACACCTATAATGATACGGTACACAGAACGATAGGCATGAAGCCAGCCGACGTTACGAAATCTGACGAGCAGCGTTTAATTTCTACCGTTTACTGTCCAAAGTACACACCCACGACAAAGAAAGCTAAATACAAAATTGGAGACCAGGTGAGGGTCAGTAAATTGAAGCGAACGTTCGACAGGGGTTTCACACGAAATTGGAGCACGGAACTCTTTACGGTGGTTCGAGTTTTACCCGGAAACCGACACACGTATATAATAAAAGATAGTAGCGGCGAGATTTTGAAAGGAAGATTTTACGAAGAGGAACTCTCTAAAACGAAACACCCCGACACGTACCTCATCGAGAAAGTATTGCGTAGGAAAGGTGACAAACTGTTTGTCAAATGGCTGGGACTTCCGGAAAAGAATTGGATCGACGCGAACGAAGTGATCTTGTGAGTACGTGGAACGTGGTGAAGCGTCTACCGGATCCGGAAAGTCAAACGAAGAAAAAGAACGGCGAGTTGCTTCCCGACAGCATCCGCTGTCTGATCGTAGGTCCTTCGGGGTGTGGGAAAACGACACTGCTCGTGGACAATTTTCTCCTCGCACCGAATTGGTTAGATTGGAAGAACAGGCACCTGTACGTGTTCTCGAAAAGTTTGGAGCAATCCAAATACCAGCAACTGATGAAACTGTACGATGGTCTGGACATTGCAACGTTCGCCTCGGAAATAAAACCACTCGACGATTGTCGTGAAAATTCAGTTGTTGTGTTCGACGACGCCATCCTGGAAAATCAAAATGAAATTCGCAACTTTTTCACGCAAGGTCGTCACAAAGGAATGGATTGTTTTTACCTAGCTCAAACGTTTTCCAAAATTCCAAAACAGTTAGTACGCGACAACGCTAATTTCATATGTTTGTTTCGTCAAGATCACACCAACCTCAAGCACGCGTACGATGACTACGTAGGCGGAGACATGAACTACAATCAATTTTCGGAACGCTGCTGCTCTACTTGCTGGAACGGTGACGATTTCGGATTCGCGACGATCGACATGACGAGGAAACCCAACGACGGAAAACACAGAATCAAAATCAACGACTTTCTAAACGTTGCAACGTTGTGAGAAACGACGTATATAAATAAACGTTATGACGAAACGGAAAATCGAAGAGGAAAATCTCAAGCTTCGCGATTACCTCGCGAAACGCTTCAAAGGTTGGAAATCCGAGAATCGCGGATTCTACGAAGAGAAGAAACGTCAGGATCAACCTGTGATCGATGCCATCAGCGGTCTAGGTAAAGAAATTAAAAGTGTCACGGAACAAAATAAAAATTTGATCAACGAACTCGTGCCGCTCGCAGCTAAAAGTTACGCCGTACCCACGCCCATTTCGAGCATTCCTTCGACGCCGTTCGAACTGAAGGATGCACCGGCACGACGTCGAGCCATAGCCAGCACGTCCTCTTCGGATAAAATCGAGTTGGGACCTTTGGCACGAGACTACCTGAGCACGGGGAAGTTCGACAAGGATGAAGTGTTCGGATTGTATCCCAGCATGGAAACCAGCGAAGGCGGTGGTGTGGTGTGGAAGATTGGGAAATCGAAGGTGACCTTCGAAGGCAACGACATTAAAGTCAATTTAGGCGACAAGGATAGTTGGAACAGGTATCCGGGTACGGTGGGACTGTGGGAACTCGTCGCCAAAAAGCAGCCGAAAGATTACACCGACGAAGATTACCAAAGTTACAAGGAAATTCTGATCATGACGGATGCCTTGTACCAGAACAACGATGCCACGCAGAATAGGGTGAAATCGAGCAGCGGCGAGAAGTACAGGAATCTCATCAAACCGATTTGGAACCAGGTCAAAACAGGCAGCGGCGTCAAACGCTACAACACGTTACCCAAAGAATTCGTTTGGGTGGACGACGTTAGGAAACTCGTGGACCGATTGTTGGTGATAGCCGGCGAAGAGAATGCAGGCAATCGTAATTTCTACAACGAGAAGGTTGGCATCGTGGACATGATCAGCACGAAACTTTCCAACTTCATCGTGAACGACGACAAGGGCATAGGTTACCTGATCAAAATCATCAACACGCTGCCTCCGAAATTTTGGAACGTGGCCGAAGGAAAGGGACTCGTGAACGACATCATCAACAAGTTACCTTTCGAGATGCATTTACCTGGCTACCAGTACTGCGGACCGGGTACCAAACTCGAGAAAAGATTGGAGAGAGGAGACAAGGGTGTGAATCCGTTGGACGCGGCATGCAAAGATCACGACATCGCCTACAACACCACGCAGACGGATCTGGACGCACGTCACGAAGCAGACAGAAAGTTGGAGCACGCAGCTTTCGAAAGGTTCGTCAGCAGAGACGCATCGCTGGTTAAACGGGTCGCCGCACTGGGTACCACCATCGCCATGAACACAAAACAAAAATTGGGGTGGGGTATATAAATAACATACAGTAAAAAAACAACATGGCTTGCATAACTGATTTGCCGCACGAACTACTATCTAAAATATTCAAAAAAGTAGTTAACAAAGATGTTAATAAACTTGTGATCATAGCTAAAACGACGCCGGCATTTCGCATGGGATGCGAAATAGTTCTCAAGGACCGTCTTCGGGAGATCAGTGGAATGAGGTGCGGTGATCTCGACACTCTTCTGTCGGCCGCGGGGGAGAAATTGAACGAGAGGTTGGACGAACTGCACGAGGCGAGGCAGGGAAGAAGACGATATACTGATGATTGGAGAAAGTCCAAACAGGAAACTGAAGAAATCATCACGCACATCATCGCGTTTTCCGAAGCACGAACTTTCTTCCTCTGTTAAAAAAATAATAATATATATACGTGTCAAAAAAAACTTGATATATAAATAACACACATCGTGAAAAAAAATAATCTTCGGTATATATAAATAACACACATCGTGAAAAAAAAACAATTAAATTTCTCTCTAACACTCTGAAATTTTTTTTTGATATGACAACTGAAAAAATAAGTGACCTCCAAGCATTAAAACAAATGCTAAATTTGTCAGTCGAGTATGTAAAAATTCAGGAATTGGAAGTCGACAAACCTTACACGATAAGTTCCGGTTCAATCGTTTCTACCCAGTATGGTCCCAAGGTACGCCTGTTGCTCAACGCACAATACAGTCTATTTTTACCAGATCGATACGCTAACATGTTATCCGACGAGAAGCTATCTATTTTAATCGAGAACAAAACTCGAATCGTGTACAAGGGGACAAAGGAACTTCTTGGCAAGAAAACGAAGCACGTAATAGAATTTGTGTAACGACTGCGAGGCCTTGAAAATATATAAATAACATACCGTAAAAAAAACTACACAAGAAAAAATCTCAGAATATATATATAAATAACATACCGTGAAAATAACACATAGAGCATCAACATGAAGCCCAAGGGTGTCGTGTACCAGATACCATATTCGAATCTAAAAAATCTAGGTGCCCTCGATGGGTTACTCACCAAGAAACAACGCGAGAAGAAACGTTCTTGCTTGTCGAAAGGACACGGAATGAAATTGCTGCTCAGCACACCTCAATTGAAAAGATTGCAGCGTTCGCGGAAACAGCAAAAGATCGGAGGTTTCATATTCAGCATCCCGGCCATCCTGGCAGCATTGGGGGCCGTTGGAAGTTTGGCCGGTGGAAGTGCCGCCATCGCGAAAACCGTCATCGACTCGAAGAAGAACAAGGCCGAGTTGGAAGAACAGAAACGTCACAACCTGGCCATGGAGAAGAAAGGAGGAAAGGGCGTGATGAAAAAGTTTAAAAAAAAAGAAACAGCAGCACTCACCAACCGAGACATTGAATCTCTGATCGGACCGTTACGAATCAAACACTTCAGAGGAGTTTTCATGTCCGACTCGTTACCTTCAAACGTCAAAAGAAGAGAATGCGGAGTAGTCAACTTGGACGGTCAAGAAAATCCAGGCACGCATTGGATATGTTACCACAAAAATGATGATAAAGCATTCGTTTTCGATTCTTTCGGAGGTGTTCCACCTACAAATTTAATTTATTATCTGAAAACGAACAAAACCTCTATATGCTACAACGACGAACGCATTCAAAATTTCGGAGACGTGAACTGCGGTCATCTCTGCCTCTCCATGCTCGCGTTTCTCTCTAAAATAAATAACCCTACGATCGAGGATTTCCAGAAAGCATTGTGGAACCTCAAACAGCATCACTAGGATGGGCGTGTTCCATCTTACGAGCGAATCTTCGATCTTGAAACTCACGTTGCACGACGACATCGTCTATCCTAAATCCGTGGCTCTGCGTGCATTCTACAGCATGTACCTCATACCTAACGTTACGCAGCACAACAACAAAATTAGCGTCGGAAGCGAACACATCGTCGTCACGCCAGGACAATACAATCTTTCCACTTTGCAAGCTCAGTTACCCAAAGGCACATACCTTTCTCAAAATTCGGTCACGCACAGAGTGGAAATCCTATCCGCGACGGAGACCGTGGACCTGGGCACCATGGGAGAACTTTTAGGTTTCGAGAACAACACCAAACTCGAAGCTGGCATCAAGCACACGGCAGTCAATATTCCTAAATTCTTGGCCATAGAGACTCTGAACGTACACTGTAACGTGGCCGAAGGCATGATCACGAAATCTTCGGACGGATTGTTAGGAAGTCACAAGCAGACGGGAATCATAGCCACGTTCAAACCAAGTTCCGAGTTCATGGAACCGATCATCTACACACCCTCTTCGCCGATCTATTTTCCAGTATGTCGCAACCGCATAGACGACATAGAGTTGGTGGTGACGAACGAGAAAGGAGACGTGGTGGATTTCGCAGGTGCCACTACGACGGCCATCGTGGAGATCGACATATAATAAATAACCATACATGTAAAATGGAGCAAATCGAAAGTTACGAATTGCAATCTTTCCCTCCCAACCGTCGCACGTTCGCCAATCTCAACGAGGCGAACAGGGAGATCGAATACGACGTGGACGTAGGCGATGGGTTCGTTCATCCTCACAGAGCGGACCTCTACCTTCAATTCGACGTGGTGAAGAAAGAAAGCGGAGACGCGTTTCCCGCAGCAGCAAACTTGATACTCGTGGACAACTTCGTGCCTCACCTGTTCTCGCAGGTGGAGGTGAGGAAACACAACACCGTCATAGACAGAATAGATTATCCAGGCATCACGTCGACGGCGGTGGGAACGTTGAAATTATCCAAAACAGACGCGGCGTACTACCAGGCCGGGGGATTCGAAGCCGGGACCAAAATATCGACGACAAGTCACACGGTGCTCTTTCCCATGCGTCTGCTGCCGGGTTTCTTCTCGGACTACAAGGAGATCATGTGGAAGGGAGGACTGCGCGTTACGTTTCGAAGAGCGGCCAACGACAACGACGCACTGATGCGATACGCTACTTTGGGTCCGGACGGCACCACGCCGCTGCCCAACACATTACCCGAAGCAGCCAAGTGCGTCATCCGGAGCATGGAATTGAGAATGCCGGTGGTGGAATACGAAACGAACTACGCCCTCAAGTACAAAGCGGAGATCTTGAAAAGTCCGCAGGTGCCGATTCACTTTCACGGTTACCAGTGCGTGCAGAAGATGGCGTCGGGGAGTCACATGGAATTCGACGTGACGACACAGTTCAACAACATACAGTTCGACATGCCAGATTTCGTCGTGGTGCTTTTTCAGACCGGGAGGGACAAGAATCAGGAAAAAGATTCCAGCAAGTTCGACGACTGCAAGATCAAGAACGTTTATCTGAAGAATGGACGCAACGAAGTGTTCCCGCGCGAGAATTACAACCTCGACGTGACCAAAAACGATTACCTCAAACTTTACGAAGCGTTTTCGGCTTACAAACGCGTGACCGAGGGAAGCGTGGACATGTACTACACGCCCAGCGAGTTCAAAGCACGGAGACCCATGACCGTCATCAACACATCTAAGAGGAAGAAGGTTGTGGTCAACGATCGAACCAACATCAAGGTCGTCTGCGAGTTCCACGATGCCTTGCCCGAGGATACCCTATGCAGTGTCATCCTGATTGCAGAGAAGTCCTTCGCCTACGACGTGAAGAACGAGAGAGTCACAGAGCAGCTTTAACAAGTTTTTTAACATCTTTTCTTGCACAATAAGTAATTTTTTGGACTAGCACAATCAGTTACAATAGCACAATACAAATTTCACTAGTTCAGATCAGTTACAATATCTTTTTTTGCACTATAACACGAGACAATCAGAATTTGCACAAAATTTGTTGTTGTTTTTACACGTGAAAATTAACAATAAAATTTCTTTTTTTATCGTTTCAGATGCTGTCGAAACATCAAAAACACATACACACACTAGAAAAAAAAGCATGCAACTTTATTTGTAACACACACATATTCTCCATCTTCATCAAGAAAATATTATAATAAACATAATTATTTTTATCTATATCTCACAATAAAACTCTATATCCAAAAATATCACAACATCAAATAACACTAGAGTTGTTAGTACACGTTGCATGCATTACGGAGGTCCTCTGTAGAGTTTCATAGAAGTTTGAGAAAAAAAAAAAACGTGAAACTCTACAGAGGCATGACTTTGTTAGCCGTGGCCATTAGAACTGTGTTGGGCACCACGCACCCTCGCGAGGTTATAGGGGCCAGGTATCCTAAAAGACAACAATTATTATTTTTTTTGTTTGCTTGCGTCACAATACAGGTGTGTGCGCGCGCGTGTGTGTGGCACATCGTTCCCCCGAGAGAGGTTTACAAAGGTCACGATATACGGAGTTGGAAAATTACGATATGGCGCATTCGCTCACCACTGTTGCCAGCCATGGGTCTCTCTCTCTCTCTCTTCATCTTACACCAACGTTGGCATCTCTATTTTTTTTTTAGTTGTAAGTAAATTGCCAACACACTCTAGTTAATAATGCTACATATTATACACACACACGCACACACATACTGCGTTGCCATCCACCCATCTCTCTCTCTTTTACAGCAGTGCCGGCTCTCCTTGCCCAGTGTGTGCAGGTTGGCAAAAATTGCTTTATGCGCTGTAAGGTAAGCCTCAAGCAAAGTTGCCAGCTCCTTGCTTTAGGTTAGGTTAGACCAAAAAAAAATCTTGGTGATTTTTTTTTCGAGTGAGGAGTTGGCAACGCTGATTTTTACTTGAGGGCGGTCAACCGGGTTGATTGCACAAGCAAAATTGCCAGCTCCTTGCTTTAGGTTAGGTTAGACCAAAAAAAAATCTTGGTGATTTTTTTTTCGAGTGAGGAGTTGGCAACGCTGATCTCCACTTGAGGGCGGTCAACCGGGTTGATTGCACAAGCAAAATTGCCAGCTCCTTGCTTTAGGTTAGGTTAGACCAAAAAAAATCTTGGTGATTTTTTTTCGAGTGAGGAGTTGGCAACGCTGATCTCCACTTGAGGGCGGTCAACCGGGTTGATTGCACAAGCAAAATTGCCAGATCCTTGCTTTAGGTTAGGTTAGACCAAAAAAAATCTTGGTGAATTTTTTTTCGAGTGAGGAGTTGGCAACGCTGATCTCCACTTAAGGGCGGTCAACCGGGTTGATTGCACAAGCAAAATTGCCAGCTCCTTGCTTTAGGTTAGGTTAGAGCAAAAAAGGCTGTGGGTAAGCTGTCGGTTGTTTAACTCTTCCCTTTCTTTTTTTTTTTCTTGTAAAAGGCTATGGCAAAAGTACCAGTGGGTTGGCAACCTTGCTTTATGCACTGTAAGGCAAGCCTCAAGCAAGGTTGCCAGCTCCTTGCTTTAGGTTAGGTTAGACCCAAAAAAAAACCTTGGTGATTTTTTCGAGTGAGGAGTTGGCAACACTGCGAGAAAATACCTCAAGCAAGGTTGCCAGCTCCTTGCTTTAGGTTAGGTTAGACCCAAAAACAAAAACCTTGGTGATTTTTTCGAGTGAGGAGCTGGCAACACTGCGCGCGAAAAGTAGGTCAAAGGACGTCGCCAGAACGTACCCTTCCACCTACTACGCCTTACAGAAAAATATCGTATGGGGAGACAGCCTTATAGTAAAATGTCGTAAGGCGAAAAGTAGGTCAAAAAACGAGTTAGCATAAAAAATAGCTTAAAAAGTGATGCCAGAGCTTTTTTCTGTCCATTTTTCTCTCATTGTAGGTTAGTTTAGTGCGTAAAACAAAAACCTTGGTGATTTTTCGAGTGAGGAGTTGGCAACACTGCTCATGCCTTACGAGAAAAATCCATTAAGGCGAGAAAGTAGGTCAAAGGACGTGTCCAGAACGTTGGGTTCCACCTACTCGAGATGAGACAAATCTTGTCTCGTGTGAGAGATTTGTCTCGTTATTTGTCTCATCTCGAAAGAGCATAAAGAGCATACCCAATGTAAAGTAAGCACTGTGCCATGAAGGCACATTTAGGCGATGTGGAGGTAGGTTCCACATATTCTCGATTTCAGGCATTTTGGAGGTTGTGATGAACGCTAACCTCCGGCCGTCTTTACCACCCAGGATTGACCCCAGTTACTCATTGATTTGAAGCTGGGTGAGTCCCAGAGCCGCTTTATGCGGGGACAAGGCCAATAAATTCTGACACTAGTTCACTCTCTATGGACCGTAGTGCGCGCGGAGCCGTCATCTTGTTTATCTTGCTTTCATTTATGGCAGTTTGATGGAACCATTGATTGAAAGATTGATTTGCTTTTATTTTACTTCACTTTTGTGCCACTTTTGGATAATTGCGAAGATGGGGATGAGTGATGATCATGGACGTCCGCAGGATTTTTTCCAGGGAGGGGCAAGGAAGGTATTTTTCCAGGGGGGCCAACATGGCATATTTTCCCCAATAATAGTGTTCATCCCTCAAAAAACATTGCTTAAATTTGAATTTATCATGTTCGTGCAATAATTAACACACATTATTGTGGCTGAAATTAAATTATATGTGTGAAATATGTAATTTTTTGTTGACTTTCGTTTTCCAGGGGGGCCACGGCCCCCCTTGCCACCCACTTGCGGACGCCCATGGTGATGATATGATGAAATTGATAAATGGACACTCCCAAACATCCATGCCCAGGCCGGGATTCGAACCCTGGACTCCAGACGTCGATTTGATGGAATCATGTTCATAATTGCCACCAGAGGTCAATAAAATCAGTTACGCATTGGCGTAAGAAGAAAGCCTCTGTACAACCTCGCAGCCCTTCAGACAGCGCATTTTGGATTCTGACACAGAGAGAGGAAGTGGTATTTCCTCCAGGTAGACACGTTGTTAAGGTGTCCGAGCTGTTCTTTCAGCGAGTTTATATAACAAACTGGATTTATTTAGTCTTATGGTGCTTGCACATTATGTAAATACAGTAAAACCTCGTTAATCCAGACCCCGATAAGCCGGGCTTCGTTTAATCCGGACAGGCCAAAGGAAAATAATGAAAAAAAAAAGCAGAATGCAAGTTATAAATGTGGGTAGAAGTCAACAAGAGAACTTTGCAAAGAAAAGGCAGTCAACCACTGATGAAATTCTGTTGCCCGCAGACTTTGTACTGTACTGTATAGTGTATTTAGGCCTACGCCCTTTAAATCCACCATAATAAACGTGTTCTGTTGCTATAAACGGAGTTTTAATGCACTTCCTACTGTTCTTTTAGGTTATTCCAGTTAATCCGGACTTTTGTTAAACCGGTTAACCACCTATTAGTCCGGATTAACGAGGTTTTACTGTAAACTCGCATCAACTGGAACAATTTAAGTAGACTTTAAGGCGTGAATCTTCTACTACGCTCGCACTTCGTGGTTCGTAGGCATTAAACAAGCCAGTTTAACGTGCATACCTCCCCGGGATACCCAATGTACAGTCGACGGCAAAGATAATGGTAGGCAAATTGTCCACCGCTATTTTAATAACTTTTTTATTTATATTCTGTGTTGTTTTAAGGAATGGAGCTATGTTGGTTCGATTGTTGTCTGCTTATTGACGTCATTATTTCAATTCATTTTCATCACATTGTGTAATACAGGCCAAGTGAAAATGGTGGTGGACAATTTGTCTACTGTTTCTTTCGCCGTTGGGTATACCACCGCACAATATTTCATAGCGTATAGAGATCATTATGGCAAACGACTATCTTAACGTTTATTTTTTTTCTGTAACGCATTCTTTCCAAGCTAAGAACCTTCGTAAAATGTAACTTTGACCTGAACGATGCACAAGGTTACGGTTACCGTGGATCACTTTGTAATTACGATAAACAAAATGTATGCCTTATTTATATAAATAAAACAAGCAGATATCCGTTGGTTACGTCGGAATAAGTTGTATGTTAAAGTAAATACCATGACTTAGATGATGTTCAAATATCATATCAGAAGGTCTCGAACGGGACAGACAGTTTCGGACACTAAGTTTCTATCACTAAGAGCTGTCTCCAAACACTAGCGGGGGAGTCCAGGGGGTTCGGGTCCACTTCCGAAAAAGTTGCCAGAAGGAAATTAAATAAGCAAAGAAAATATTATTGTTTGTCGTATAATATGGAATTCATTTACTTCCGCCGAACTTACACGAGATGATTCAACTAATATGGATCAAATTTGTATTGACAGAATCAGCGAAAATACTAAATGCATAATAATAACATAGCAATAAGGGATGTTACTCTCTCTTAATTATTGTCTTGTTCTCTCTCTCTCTCTCTCTCTCTCTCTCTCTCTTTCTCTCTCTCTCTCTCTCTGTCTCATCTCAAATGACTTGGTCCCTTTTCGTATAAGTAACTAACTCTCTAGCATTCTTAAACCCGAAGGTTCATGGCTGGAACAACTGTGAGAGTGCCTTCCATCTGTCCCTATCCGGGGCAAGATCAATCCATTTTTTTCCTACATTACCGATTTCCCTTAGGTCCATCTCAACGTTATCCCCCTATTTTCGTTTTGGCCTTCCTACAGATTTCTTACCATCAGGTTTCCCAACAAGAATATTTCTCGTCTAGACTTTTAAAATGCCAACCTTGCCTGATTTCAATATCCAAATTCTGAATCTTGAATCCGATTAGGGATCGACATTTGGATCCTCCCGTCCTTGGATTAAACCCGGGACCTTCTCATTGGAAGCCACTAACCAGTCTTCATTGATGAGTTCAATGCATGAAACCGCATCTAGATTTCGTCGAAACTCAGTCCAGCGTTTGATTTCTTTGCAGCATCAAGCAACCACCAAGAAAAGTGAAGGAAAATTCGACGTTCCTATGATCCTCTTGTCTCCCCATCACGAGAGAAAAGAGGAAAAATCATGGAGAGAGATCCCTCCATTCAATTCCCGCTCACCATATCGCAAGCGCTCCAACATGGATGCGAGTTGGCAAAACTAGAAACTGCATTACGGTCAGGGAAGAGGGGCTATGACTCAATTACAGCTCTGGCCCCGCTCATCAAGCTGCCTCGTTGCCCCCTGCAAGGCACATCACATGGAAATTTCGTCGAGGCACTTCACTACGTCAAATAATAATGTTGGCTGTTTTCATTTGTGAAGGGACGGAACAATGAAGAACTGCCCGAGTGATTTGTATGCGCTTCTCATCAAGGATGCTAACAAGGTCTTGTAGAATTAGGGCATCTTCAATGCAGCAGACTGGAAAGAGGGTAGGTTTATGAGGGAAGAAGTATTGTAGTTACGTTTATAACTATATATCATGCCGCTCGATTGGCTTGGTAATATGAGTTGGTTGTCTGAATGTGGTGCAACCAATATTCAGTAGCGGTTTGACCGAAATTGAGGATGGTGCTGAGACTAGACTGAGGTCGACACCGCCAATCAAACATCGAGATAACTAGAGTACAGCATTCGAAAAATGAGACGAGACCGTGAAAAGGATAGGCTAGAGCGAGATTTACTATCGTAGAGGCAGTGGTGTGCCCAAGGGGGGTTGGTGGGGGTTATAACCCCCCCTTTTGGACCAGTATTCCAAAAAAAAGGAACATCGAACGCAGGAAAAGATGGCAAAATGAGGGCTGACTACTATAAAAAATGTATGCCTAACCCCCTCCTTTCGAAAATCCTTGGCACGCCACTGTGTAGAGGTTTTATGTGCAAAAACTTGTGTTGGTACTTTTTTTTATCTATGTGCTCCCGCTTAACCAAATGGCTAGAGCTCTCGCCTTTGATGCGAGCGATCCTGCGTTCGATTCCCGGTGGTAGCCCCGGACGTATCGGCGTTGACCCAGCGTAAGGACAATTTGGGACTTACTTGAAAACAGGGTGGATATGTAAATATGCATTTTTCTGTTTCGCATACTGTATATATGAACCTAGTATGGAAATGTTTTTTGAGTGTGTTAGTGAAACTATAATAATTTGAGTAACTTTTCCTCGAATGAAAATAAAACATTCTGGGTGTACCATATAATTGTACTTTAAAATATTTTTCTGGTCTTTGTAGCTGAACCTTGGCAATTTATTTAATGATAGTTTTCCAAATATCAGCTGCCATGTATATTTACAGTTAAATAAAAATTACACTATTTTGTATATTTTTCTACACAAAATGTTTGCTATATTTGCCCATAAAAATTAATGAAGTTTATTTCAAGATAAATGTACGTATGTTTACAGTTTACATAACATATGAGCTTCACCCCATCAGCGCATATATTTTGTTTCCTTTCTTAGAGCCTAATAAACACCATTAAATGATTACGAGATTACTGTTCTTTCAGCAAAAGTGATTCCGATATCTGTCACCGGAGATGGGATTCGATATGCTCATGTGTCCTCGCCTTGTAATCAAGGCGTCCCGGGTTCGAAACCTGGTTGAGGCACACAGTGGTTCGGATCCCACTTTAAACTGTAGGTCCAGTCCCGATTAGTCTTAGTGTGCATAAAGTGGACTTAAAACACCAAATCAATTAATCAATCGATATGCTGATCACGCGTCACCCAATAAAAAAACTGCTTGGCAGTCTTCCTTGGTTGATTGATTGATTGATTTAGTTCATTTTACTTTGCGTTTTCAGCGTCTTGGCTAATTTGCGAATGAGAGATGAAATTGATGAATGGACATTCACAAACAACCAAGCCCGAGCGGGAATCGAACCCGGGACCCTTGGCGTCGCAACCACTCGACCACAGGGTCCGGCAAGAGTCTTTCTTTAGTTCTCAATGCTATTGCGCCACGTAGAAAGTGAGAGAAATAAACAAATATTTTGTCTGTAATATTTAAAGAGTCAAGAACTTTTTTCGAGAGCTAGATATGAAAGAGGACGAGACAGAGAAAATAAGTCCACGGTTCATTCTGGAAAAAAAAACTAATTCAATGACTTTTCCTGGTACATTCAAAAACAGTTTATAATGACGTAACGCACTTTTGCATGCTAATCAAAAAAAATAAAGTTTATTCAACTTGGTGAAAATAAATGACGAGAAACAAAATAAAAACCTTTCGACACGAAATATTCTGAAAGGAATAAAAGCAGTTGGAAAAAATTAAATGAAATTTTAGTTTCCAATCCAAGCGAACAAAATAGTTTCATTTGAATTTTTGTTATTTAGCATCGCCACTGCAGGCTAATTTCGACGACGAAGATGATGATGAAATTGATGAAAAGGTACTCACAAAGAACGACTCGCAAAGCGAGATATGACGCCATGGGTGTTGGGTTTGAGTCCCGAACTGCGCAAGGATTTTTCTTTTTGTGAATGTCCCTTCATCAGTATCATCATATCATCGCTCATCCTCATTGTCGCTTTCAGTCAAAAGTGTCAGAAAAGCGAGGTAAAATGAGATAATTCAATCAATTAACAAAGAACACCCACCCAGACCGGGACTCGAACCTGAAAATTTCTGTGACGAGATCGATTTTTTTATTTACTTTTGCTTCACATTTCACTTATAAGTTTATTTCCTTGAGATTTCCAAGTCTTCCAAAATTTCAAGCTCAGTGGAAACCCTTTGTGCACGATGGAAGATGAACCTGAGGAATTATCGTCTCGTCTCAGTACATCACTAGATCAGAAGATTCGTTATTCCTCTCTTTCCTTTTGTAACGTGGTAAACAGATAAAATGATGTATTCAAGAACGATTAATCGAATAACGAACAAACGAGCCAAGAAATCAGAAGAATTCGAGCATTATTTGTCTCTTTTAAATCTTTTTTGAAATAGATCTAAAAAGAATTTCATGAATATACTAATTAATAAAAAAAAATCCAATCTTTCGAATTCTCTCATTCAATTTCAGAAGGTTGTACCACAATATATTTTCAGAAATCGAGAACGAATACAAAGCATATTAGATATTAATTATGAAGGGCAGAAGATGAAAGCAAAACAAGGCTTCCAAGTTACGACGTGAATTGAGAGTGATATTAGTGAGTCTATGTTCTTGGATAAACGTATATCTAGGTCAGTGAAAATCAATTGTAACCCTCTTTCATAATTAATAGGAATTGCAAACAGGAAGGGGTATATTGTACAATTGATAACAACCTCATGAATTTCATTCTCAAGTAGAATTTTATCAATCCATTGTAGGATTTTTGATTTGAATAACAGAGTACAAATCATAACGAAGCGTAAAGGAATTGTCTGGCACACAAAAAAAGAAAATGCATGTGAACGATATGATTATACGCAGGGCCATGAAAATAGGTGGCTGGGTAGAATTGTGCTGGTGCCACATAAGGGAAAAGCAAAGCGAGAGCGTGACAAAAGTCTATGGTTCCCGCACACTGTGTGGCAATGTCAACCGGCACTTTTGACCTTACGAGCAAATACTGTCAGGTTGTATCACATGGATTACAAAGACCAACTCTAGAACGAGATCTTTCATTCTCTTAAACCACTGAACACACCGGGTTGTGCTCCAACGTGGCAACAGCGCGAACTTCTGCCAACCTCCTAATTCTATGGCCGTGCGTTTCGACGGAGCTTCTGTTTTACTTCGCCTCAGACCTGTTCATTAGTTGAGCCGTCTCAAGTCACAACTTGTTCAGAGAACTTGTCTTCGTTAACTGGATCCACAGACTCCTGGAATAGAGTGTACATTCTCTCGCAACACTGTGCTAAGTGACTTCATTGATTGACTTATTTATTTTACTTCGCTTCTTGTGCCCCTTTTTTCTAATTTGCGAAGATGGGGATGAGTGATGATATGATGAAATTGATGACTCACAAACATCCATGCCCAGGCCAGGATTCGAACCCGGGACACCTGGCGTCGTACCACTCCGCCATGGGGACCGGCTTAAGTGACTAGCTAAATTGCTTTGCAACAATACAGAATCAATCATACAAAGTTATATTCCGGGTACAGTTTCATAACGCACTCAACTTGTAGAAAATATACTCGTTTGACTTCCCTGTATCGCAGTTTGTAACTTTTCAGAATTAGAACTGGCTCCCGATATTGTCCTTGGACCTTTATTAACTCTTTTTCGCCCCTTTTCACCTGGAAAAACCATCACAGGTAAACGGGTATCGGACATGTGGAAAAGGTTGTCAAAACGAGAAATCGATACGTGTAAACGACCCTTGGGACCCAGGTCTTTCTCGGACTCATCCGGGGGGGGGTTGGGGGAGCAGGGACACGAGAGACTAGAAGTTGCCTAAGAGTTTTTCATTTGGATTAGACCCGAGAGACACATTGTATAAACTGTGTGCTAAGTGAGATAAGAAGTTCTTGCTTCTCTCTCTCTCTCTCTCTCTCTCTCTCTCTCTCTCTCTCTCTATCTATCTTTTTTTTTTCTTGTTTTCTCACCGCTGGGCAAATTGGGACCTTAACTCGGGGAAGGCGAGTAGCATGAATAGTTTCAGGGAGACTTCGATACGGAGAAAAAAGTTTCCAGTTCAAAAAAAAATCTCGGGACTTGTTAAAATCACAAGGTGAAGAGAGGAAGAGAATCGGAAAGTGTCGAAATGACGTTTATTATTCTTATTTCTGGTGGTTGTAGAACGTTGAATATTTCCTGGACATACTGGCATCTGTACCTATCATTTGACCACTATATTTGCTCCCTTTCTAATATAGGATTAGTGTTGTCGCCAGAGTAAGATAGGCGAAATATTTTCAGATGGTCTTAGATTCGGTGGTCATGGCTACCAACATTCCCTTTCCTTTTCTCCATTTGTTCCTTTTGCTATTTCCTTCTTTCGTCCTCTGCGTCTTCTCCATTTCAATTTTCTCTACCTCCTTCTTCCAATCTTTTTCCTATCCCTCTCCCTTACACGCAGATAACTAAATGCATTATACCTATTGATGCACCAGAAACGCATTAATTGATGCACTAAAGTGTGTTCCAGTTTGATGCATTTTTGTATGTCGTAAGTGAATATTTATTTTTGTCGAGATGAATTTTAATGCGTTTCTTGTGCATCCTCCTGCTTATTCCTCGATGATTCACTTAAACATTTGGTCTGAACTTCAAATTTAATGCATTATTTTGTTTCAGACGATGCATTTTCTTTTCTGCCTGTACTCTGATCCTTTGTTTCTATATTATTCTCTCTCTTATTATTCCTCTTAGTTTCTTTTCATCTATACTTTCCTACATTTTTCTTCCTTTCTTTCTCTCTCTCCCATTTAATCTCTTCATATGTTTCTTTCTCTATTCATCTGCTGCCTTCCGTTTCTGTCTCTTCTCCCTTTTCTGTTTTTCTATCTATCTTCTCATTACTTTCTGTCTCCTTCTTTTTCTTCCTCTGTTCCTCCATTACTCTCTCTCTCTCTCTCTCTCTCTCTCTTTCTCTCTTCCTGTTTCTATACTATTTTGCTTTTTCTTTGTCACTTTCCCCTCTTCTGTTTTCCTATCTTACTACCTCTGTTTATCACGTCATTTCTCTTTTCTTTGCTGCCTCTGTTTCTCCATTTTTTCCTTTGTTTTAATTCTTGTCCTAGTATCTCTCTCTCTCTCTCTCTCTCTCTCTCTCTCTCTCTCTCTCTCTCTCTCTCTCTCTCTCTTTCTCTCTCTGTCATTTACTCTCTTCATATGTTTCTCTATTCATCGGATGCTTTCCGTTTCGGTCTCTTTTCCCTTTTCTGTTTCTCATTCTATCTGCTCATCATGTTCTGTCTCCTTCTTTTCCTTTTCCTTCCTCTGTTCCTCCATAACTTCTCACACACACTCTCTCTCTCTCATTCTTGTCGTAGTCTATCTCTCTCTCTCTCTCTCTCTTTCTGTTTCTCAACCGTTTTGCTTCTCTTTGTCACTTTTCCCTCTTCTGTTTCCCTATCTTACTACCCCTGTTTATCACGTCATTTCTCTATCCTTTTCTGCCTCTCTTTCTCCTTTACTTTCTCTGTTTTAATTCTTGTCCTTTTGACTCTCTTCCTTTCTCTCTCTCTCTCTCTCTCTCTCTCTCTATCTATCTCTCTCTCTCTCTCTCTCTTTCTCTCTCTCTCTCTCTCTGTGTGTGAGGGGGTTCTTTCTGTATTTCCTGGTTATTGTTTGAAAATTCCTTACATAACTTATTGGGGAAAGTAATTTTACCTTGAGCTAAATCCCCCTTCTCGCCTAAGACGACTCACTAGTAAGATCTACTTACCCCACAGCATAGCATATTTTAAAGTATAGCAGCTGAAGCATCCATGACAAATCAATGATTGTTCGAGGACGTCAAAATTTAGATGTATATAATCTCGGTTAGCAACACTGGCAGTCCATAATCACCTCAATACACACAAGTGGCATATGCCCGAGACCACGACGAGACCAAAACTTGCCCTTTGGAACCAAGACAATAATGAGACGGGTGTTTATCAATCGATACGAGAACGAGAGCGGAACAAACCCCTTGACAAACCAGACGAGACTCTCGATACCAACCGTACAACACAGCAGAAACCGCTGTATGCATTCAGAAGCCTTCTATTACCTGTCATGTGCTGCAATGATGAAGCATCATTAAAAATCAGTCGCACAATTTCACAGACACATCTCACAGCGTGCATATCTACTTCCTTCGTGACGCTAAGCTTGATGGATTTTCCGCGTTAAATTCATTTCCGTGGACGTTGAATCAATATTCAGATTATATGCGAACATTAATTTGTCAAATTGGAGGCTTAAAAATTATGCCGCACGCCGGCGAATGTTTCTCCAGCAATTTTTCAATTTTCTTCTTTTTTTCTAAATAAAGGTTCGAACATTTTCATTTTAATTGAACGAAATGATGCTTCGGAGCTCTGAAGATTAATGATGCTTTACATATTTCCAGATATTCCGAACGGGCGAAGAATTTAATCGAAATTGGTTATTTCGAGCCGAATGTAGTTGATCCAGACAGCAAATACAGGGGCGAAATCCATTTTTCTTTCTCTCTATCCCCTCTCCTAACTCCCACCCCCACCCACGTGCCCTTCTCGAAACGTTTGTTTCTCGCCCAGAGTATAATTTGTGAAGGTACGTACGATCAAATTGATTAGGGACATAAAACTTAATTCGGTTGTCTGTTTCTTTCGCTCCTGCCGTTAATGTTGGACATTTCCCAAATAAAGCGTTTGTTGTTAAAGTTGAAGTCCTAATTCGAATGTCAAGTCCACGTGGAGCTCGGTAAATCCTCGCCTCAAACGTTTCATACCAATAGTATCGATTTTATGAACTGACAGTACTTATTTATTTATTGAAATTTCCAGTAAAGCAGAAGCCATTTTAAGCCAGAAAGAAACAACAGTAAGACAATAGACTAAGATTAAAAACACAAAAAGAGGATAGCATAAAATAAACAAAAATAAACAAGCCAAAACAGTACCAAGGAAAACAAATCAGTTTCACAAAAGCATTACTTATGTACAATTTTTTTCTATGTTGGTGATAAAAAATGGATATGAAGTGAATATATCTATTTGGTTTGAGATGATATTGAACTGATTCGGTAGCCTATGGAATAGTGATCGTTGTATGAGTGAGAGCCTGGGAGTTGCAGTGTGGAAAGTTTCCATGCTCCGTGTTTTATGTCTAGGCACTTTGAGTGAGAGTTCGTGGAGTGGGATGCTGCATCTTAAGGTTCCAAATGTGCAGATTTACAAGCAGATCTCTCTTAGGCAGGTGTCTCAGGGTAGGCACTCTACGACGGAGAGGAAAAAGCTGAGAACACTGTCGATCTTGGAGGTAAGAAAATGAGCAGCCAGTTCCAGATTGGTGAACAATATTCTAGAATGGGGGACACAAATGTCTTAAAGTAAATGGAAAGTGCTTTCGGGTTATTGATTTCGGTGAATCTGTAAAGTAGGCCTAGCATACGCATTGCCTTTTTTGTGATGGTTGATATGTGATTATCAAAATTTAGTTTTGAATCTATGAGGATACCTAGATCTCGGTGTTGTGCTTCTTTTGCTAGAGGGAGGTCAAGAATGTTTTGTTTCAATGAAATTGTTATGTAAGAGCATTTAGAAGGGTTTGTGGACAGTTTCCATCGCTTACACCATTCAGAGAATCTATTAATGTCATTTTGGAGAATTTGCATGTCTGATGGCTGTTTTATTTCTCTTATAATCTTGCAATCATCGGCAAACATTAGAATTGTGCTTGAGATGGGGGAATTAAAGAGGTCTGTGAGATCATCCAGATATAATACAAATAACAGAGGGCCAAGAACGGTTCCTTGCGGCACAACAGATATAACAGGAAGCCAGTTAGAATGAATTCCAGGAAGTATAACGCGTTGTTGTCTATTTCTTAGATAGTCTCTCACTAATTTTAACGTGTTTCTAGTGTTTCTGTTAGTTAATTTATGCAGTAAATAATGGTGATCCACTGAATCAAAAGCTTTGTACAGATCAAAGTACACAACATCCAACTGATTACGATTAGTAATTGCTTTTATGGCATAGGATTGCATAGAAGACAGATTGGTAAGGCATGAAGAATTTGGAAGAAAGCCGTGTTGTGCTGGGTTAATGTAAGGGGGTGTGAATTTCAGAAGTCTATTTTTGAGATTTTTTTTAAAGACAATAGCAAGTGTGGAAAGGAGAGAAATGGGCCTATAACATGTAGTATCGTTAACATTTCCAGATTTAAAAATAGGAATGATATTTTCTTTCTTCCATTGAGTGGGAAAGCAGCCTTCAGAGAAGCACCTATTGTATAACATTGCAAGAGGAGTAGCTAGCGAGTGAGCTGTTTTTTGAAGGAAAATAGTAGGAATACTGTCTGGTCCAGATGCTCGGTGAGAAGAAAGGGAGGTAAGGAAGTGCAAGACTTCACCTGATGCTGTAAAGATGGTAGAAAGAGAGTGAGAGCAGATAGATTTGATAGGCGGGTGATCTAAAACATGATTTGAAACAAAATTATTTTAAAGTGTTAGATTGAATAGTTCAGGTCTATCATTACCAACAGCTGAAATGTCATTGTGTGTTACTTCTAAAGGGATGCATTTGGCTTGTCTCCGTGAATTTATTAATGTCCAGAATCTCTATGAATTAGTAAGTGACTGTGTTTACATATTCTGTGTGTTTCTGCTTCATAAGGTCTTTGTCAAGTCTACGTGGAGTAAATTAGATGTTGCCAATTCAGTTTCTTTAGAGATTTCATAACGTGACGTTGCGGTTATCTTTGATAGGTTGTGTTATGGTGTTGTTGTTTTTTTTCATACCTTGGGGGTGTAACGTCTTCGCATTTAGTGTTGGATGTCTAAATATTGTAGGTAAAAGTGAAAACAGCGTTTCTCAGAAAAACAGGTGCTGGCTCGAAACCAGATACGCGTCTGGTCGGCTTCCTCTTGAGCTATGTCAAAGATACCGAACTGGCGTTCGAATCAGGACTTCAACTATACTTTAGCAGCAAAATATGTCTCCTTATACTGTATGCAGTTCTTACACTGTGGTCCGCGGTCCCCCAGCATACCGCCATGCTCCTTCAGGGGATCCACGAAGCCTTGAAGACATGCTACGAACTTTTATACCTGTCGCGGAGGTACGAAGATAAAAGATTGTCAGTCCACTTCATGCACATACAAGCTAATTTGTACAGAACATAGAGTTCAAAGTACACACGAACGCTTGTAAGGGGTGACACTTTATGAAGGCACTGAAGTGTACTTCCACTTAGTATACCCGGTACTGAATTGTTACATACTAACGAGGCTCTGGACTCGCAGTCAGCATAATTATTTGTTGGGCTTTGTTGGCGTTTTCAGCACTTGTATAGATGATCCCAAAGACATTACATCCTTAAGGTTGCATGGGTATAATTTTGGATTTCCCCTTTAAAATAATCCAGAATTTGGGAACGTGTTCCTTTTGTTGAATTACAGTTACATGTTATACGGTACAACATTTAAAATATGCTTACGAAAAGATGTGCGACGGTGCTGTGTCACCATAATTAATCAAAGGGAAATATTTCCACACAATCAATCATTACGTAGCTATGCAGTTTGTTAGAAAAGTCAGACAACATTCTGTTGACTGATGTGTATGCATGCAGCACACCTATCATCTGGTTCATTGGAGACGCCGCGATATTCTACGTGTTAACCTACACGGACCATGTCAAAAGATTTATGTGTGTGTGCGCATGTTCGCTTACATGAGTTATGTATGAGAGAGCGCAAAAAAATTGGAAGAAATAAATTTCTGTCAGCGTATGGGGCACACTGTACACAAGAGATTGATCGTGCTAACAGAAAGTAAAAACAAGCACTGTACGTACTAGTTATGGATATGGACATTACCAATAAGAACAAAGAAGAGCCGAAATTATGAACATGAAGCGGCAGTCAAGAGGTGAGAAAATCGAGGGGCAGAGCGAAGCAGTATACCGTATCGTACCCAAGGTATTGGGCAAGAAGTATAAAGTCTTAGCACAGCAGGTATCAGAGAAAGGAATGCTGAATAAGTAATCAGGCAAAGGTCGGGTGATTGACTTGGAAGGCGTATGTGGCATGAGTGTTGGAATTGCCAGGAGGTGTGATCAGTTGGCGAGAATACGAGAGAGAGTAAGGACTACGGATTGTGAGAGAGAAGCAAAGTGGGGAACGACTATTGGACGATGGTGTGTGACAAGAGACAAGTGATAGTTGAGAGGACAAGCTAGGAACAATCTCCATATATTTGTAAGGCAAGTAATATCCTTTCCTTAACCAATCCATATCGGTTCAGTCATGGAGAGTATAAAACCCATATCTAATCTAAGCTAATTTCTATCGCCATTCCTTTAAAAGGTAACCTCTTGCATTTATCACATTTAGGCCAAGCGAGTGATAACCATCTGAGAGATGAATGAGGAATAGCTACATCACCCAATTAAATCTAGAGGTTCTTGGTTCGATCCCAAACGCAGCATGGGAGTCGCGTTACGTGGTGGAGGCTGCTTAGGGCTTCTCATCCATTTTTTTGCAAATGCGATGCGAAAACACTGCAGTACGTGAAATACTGCGATTTTCATCTATTTCATCCCGAAATATGATGAAAATAATAGAGCTTTCTAGCTTTTCAAATTACGTACGTGAGATATGGCGCCGGAATTTTCACTTGTTAGCGCTTCACGTTGTGTTAATTATCAATTGTTACCAAAGATCAAGAAAAGAAAGCCAAAGGTAGGCCTAGCAATATGCTACGCGGTAAGGCGCAAATAAATAAGAGTAGAGTTTCAACTAGGTTATTCGGCGATTGGCTTGTGAAAAGATGAGAATTAACATTAGGATGTTGCATAAAGGTTGGTTAAATATTTTAAAGATGTGTTCGGTACTGTCGTCACTCTGTTACGCGATTGTTGAACCTCACTTATCAAATTTCCCGGAGAGTAAACAATTGAATTGCTGATAATGTCCTATCAAAGCCACGGGGGGATGAGAAAAGAAAACAAGCAACTTAGTGCTAATTTAAGCTAATCAAGCATTTTTCCTGCGCATAGGCTAATCATAGAATCATGGCGCAATCTAGATTTATTTACCCCGACATTCTCGAAACTATCCAGTTTCAAGGTAACATTCACGAGGATGTATTAAAATTCATTGACAAATTTGAAAGTTTAGCTATTCTTAATGAGTGGAATGACTCAAAGAAAAGGCAAATGCTACCGGCATTTTTGGCTGATTCAGCATTGGAATGGTTCAATACTTGGAGTCGAACTCAGGAAGCACAGGATATAGATTTTGTAACTTTAAAAACTAAAATTGTGGAAGAATTTACGGAACCAGGTGACACTTTTCAATTAGAAGAACAAATCAGATTACGCTTCCATCAGGAAAATGAACCTGTTTCAAAATATGTGAGAGAAAAACAGTTATTGTTATTAAAATTAGATCCTGCCATGGACATTAGTGAGCAAATTAAGCAAATAAGCGGGGGTTTACAACCTAACTTTATGAAAGAAGTTTATAACAGGGAATATGATTCAGTGCATGAAATGTTACGAGACCTGAAACATGTTGAACAATTCAAATATCTCGTGCAAAAACGGCAAATTCTAGAAACTGAATGTGAGACAATGAAAGCTCTGTCGTGTTCTGAATCGAGTCGAGCCTACATGCCGACTCAGCAAGCTATCACGTTGCAGCGCACGGTCAATGGTCATGTTGACATAAGTTATTCTCAGGCTAATCGGGAGATCGAGGAACGATTAAATGCACTACAACAAGACCTTGATCAATTACAGTCGAACGCGGGACTCCAGTCTCATGAGTCAGATTTAGTTTTGCAATTTCAGAATCTTGAGGCTAAAGTAAATGCACTTGCAGAACATCGGAAAAAACATTCATTCACTGAGTCATCATTCTCATATCCAGTTAGAGAATATGGACATAGAGATAGAAACAATAGGGGAACCTATTATCATAATAGTAATCATAGAACTCAGAATAGAAATACTTGGCATAACAACCACAATAATAGTCTCAACACACAGTCGCAACGTTCGCATAAGGGGCGATGGCGTAATGGCGGTAACCCTCGATTTCAGCGTTCGCATTTTTCATCTTTATCTCCGCGAACATTTTTGGAGCAACAACAGGGGCGCGAAGATCCAAATAACCATACCAATCAGGTATCTCTCTACTTTTAGTAAGAACAGAAGCAATTTTAAACGAGTAAGACCTGCATATGACGGGGACCTAGGTACAGGGTCTTCGGGGAAAACTCTAACGGTCTCTACTTTTCCTTCTGAAGATCTGATTTACATCAATGTGAAAGTAGATGGGGAAATTCGACAGTTCATCCTGGATAGTGGAAGTCAAATTTCGGTAACTGGAGATAAGAACATACCAGTCAATGCCAAGCGATTTAATATAAATACTGCGATTAGAGGGGTCACTAATAGTCAACTGACGGTTAAGGAAATTGTGTTACTACCATTTTCTATACATAACCAAACATTTGTTCATCCATTTAGAATTGTTAAGGATTTTAATCAAATTACTATATTAGGAAATGATTTCTTGAAGGGACAAAAGGCTAAGTTAGATTTTGAGGAAAATAAACTTACATTGCATAGATTTGGCACACCTCCTAGAAACCAAATTAAAAATGAGAATAAGAAAGCTTTTGACGTGTCAATCAAAGTTTCCCATTTATTACAGCATGTTTTGCAACCAGTATTTGTAGCTGCAAAGTTAATGCATCAAAGTGAGAAACATTTTTCACGGCCACAAGGAACTAATATATACATATATACGTGGTTTGGTTCAAGAAGAAACTTCATTGCTATACGCAGAGACTATTAAGTGATGATAACAAGAGTAAAATTATGGTATTTTACTTGAACTTTTTGTGAGAATCAGGATAACTCAAGGATTATTTTATGGACAAATGTTAGTGCTGTGATTTTATCTATCGAACACTATTATATTCTTATTTTCAAATACATAAATTCATGTACATATATTATTATTCAAGGACAGTTATTGATACAGTGTATATATTTTGATTAACTTCAAATTTTCTAACTAAATATTTATTGTGATAGTTGACATATATTATAAATAAAAACGACAGCGATCTTTAAATGATACAATAAAATAAGAGACGGTGAAATTTACATCGATAATGACATATGTGTGCAAGTGTAACTGGGATGAGTATCACAAACTTTGCCGATTTTGTAAATATTAACTTCCAAATACACAACAGTGTTGTGCAGTGTCAGTGTTTACAGGATCAATTACATACTACTTCGCTAGTGTCTCATTGAGACATCAATTTTGACAAGATCCATTCTTGTGGAACAATGCTTTTATAATTTTCTCACGTGGTGTCAGAGTGTTGCATGCTTATGCACGGCCTACGTTACGTCATCATGTAGTATTGGAACTTAGGTGTGGAGCGTAAGACTCTCAATGAATACGCGCACGAGCAGATTGACGAGTTAGCATAACAAACTCACATGTCAGTGTTTACCTTTCATATGCTGACAAGTTTTGTTTATTTATTTTGTTTGTGTATTGGTTATTTTTCTCCATTCCTTTTTTTTTCTTTTTAAAGAACTATATTAATCAAATTACATATTTTTGGTTATGGTATGTTAATCCAATAATTTTGGGACTATATTTTATAATAAAAAAAAATCTCTCCATAGAAAGGATCGATATGGAATGCAACTTTAAATCTTTCATATTAAGTGAAAATCAAAAGATTTTCTTTAGGGGGTAGGGGAGCGTATCGTACCCAAGGTATTGGGCAAGAAGTATAAAGTCTTAGCACAGCAGGTATCAGAGAAAGGAATGCTGAATAAGTAATCAGGCAAAGGTCGGGTGATTGACTTGGAAGGCGTATGTGGCATGAGTGTTGGAATTGTCAGGAGGTGTGATCAGTTGGCGAGAATACGATAGAGAGTAAGGACTACGGATTGTGAGAGAGAAGCAAAGTGGGGAACGACTATTGGACGATGGTGTGTGACAAGAGACAAGTGATAGTTGAGAGGACAAGCTAGGAACAATCTCCATATATTTGTAAGGCAAGTAATATCCTTTCCTTAACCAATCCATATCGGTTCAGTCATGGAGAGTATAAAACCCATATCTAATCTAAGCTAATTTCTATCGCCATTCCTTTAAAAGGTAACCTCTTGCATTTATCACATTTAGGCCAAGCGAGTGATAACCATCTGAGAGATGAATGAGGAATAGCTACATCACCCAATTAAATCTAGAGGTTCTTGGTTCGATCCCAAACGCAGCATGGGAGTTGCGTTACGATACGCTGCTGGGAAGGCTGGTAACTGCAGTCGCTTTCCCCTCCACACAATTCCGTTCCTCTCGCGTGTTCATTGGTGGAGTTGTCTCGCATCACTACTTGCGCAGAGACTTGTTTTCGTTCGCCTACTCCAGAGATAACTGGGACAGAGTATACATGTATACGTTATTGTACACATCAAACTGCAAACATAATAGTAACATGGGCGTCCTGACCAATTTTTGTAGGGGTAGAAATCAGACCATTGTTAAAATTTGAATAGTATAAATTATTATTATTATTATTATTATTATTGTTGTTGTTATAAACGATAACTATTATAAACCAGTAAAAATCAATTTCACTCCATATTATCATCATTATTATTATTAATTATTATTATTATTATTATTATATCCTTGGGCAGACTTTTCTACTCGATCCACCAGTTGAATTAATACATAGCACATTTGTCTTGCATTATTTATATTACATTAATAACAGTCTGGCACCAGATGTATTTAGAGTTGTTAACTAACTAACTAAACTAACTCCCTAGCCTTCTTAAACCTGAAGGTTCATGGCTGCAGCAACACAGGCCTTCCATCTTTCCCTATCTTGAGCAAGTTCTATATACTCTTTTCCATCCCTACCGATTTCCCTTAGGTCCATCTCAACGTTGTCCCTCCATCTGCGTCTTGGCCTTCCTACAGGTCTCTTACCATCAGGTTTCCCAACAAGAATCCTGTAGATTCTTAGAGTTGTTGTTATTTTATAAATTATATTTAATATTAATTTTAATAAAAATAATAATTAAGTTTATATCAAGGGCTTGACCTCCCTTACAAACATTTCTGGTGACGCCCATGCTCACATAAACTTCTGGCTCTAACAATACAACTGACTCTCAATAGCATCATTACAATCCAGAAGGGGACGTTACTGTACGTGTACCTATGCCTAGCATCCCTTGTGTCTCCGCGCGCGCACATGCGCATACGCATACGCATCCCGAAACTTTGGCTAGCAATTCACAATTCAACCATTTCCAGCAAATCACCTTTGTCCTCCTCCTCCCTCCACATCGTCGTTTCAACGCATGACGCTCTCATTTCAAAAGGAATCAATTTGGACGTCAACTTCCGTATCAGCAGCAGCTATTTGCAATTTTCATCTGGCGCCTGATGACTGATGCTCAGTGGACATTGCGAAAGTGCAAAGCGGGGAGGGAAGAGACGATTGTCAATGTGAAGCAATAAAGATAAATAAATTCGGAAGCATGGAAATGGCAGAAGAATGGAAAGGGGCGTGCAGCTGACGGGAATTTAGCTGAAGCAGGATGCCAAATCATGGGTGGGTCAGGGGGGGATTACCCCCACCGACAAGATTGGCCTAAAAAGTCCCCCACCACAAATATTCGTGGGGGAGTTTCTTCATAACAACAAAAGACAAACAATTAGTTTTGATTTCAAATGCACTTTACTCCCCAAATTCCTCACGATGGTGGGTTGCCACCGGTTCTATACACAGGCCGAAAACGGATATATATAAAAGTAACAAATTAATTTCTTTCTATGTATCTTTAAAAATGTAGTAGTAATTTATTTTATATTTAATAACATTATAAATGTGTATTTTAATTTAATTTAATACACACACACCGTGTCCGTGCGGTCTAAGCCGCTGTGCTTTGGGCTCCGACTGCAGGACGGCATGGTTTGATTTGTTTTATCTTACTTCGCTTTTTGTGCCACTTTTGGCTAATTTGCGAAAATGGGGATGAGGGATGACATGATGAAATTGATGAATAGACACTCACAAACATCTATGCCCGGGCCAGGATTCGAACCCAATACCCCTAGCGTCGTAGCGCGATGTGCTAACCACTCCGCCACAGGGGCCGGCTATGGTAGGACGTCATGGGTTCGAGTCCGCCTGGGTTCAGTGTCTGGGTTCTCAGCCTGTGTATTGGACCGGTTGTAACCCACCATCGTGAAGAAACTGGGGAACTACGAGTGAATAGCGTAAGCCGGTCTCGGAAATCTCCTATAACGGCTGGGGGTTCGACGTGCTGACCCCACGTCACCCCATTACTGGTTGAAGATCTTCACACCTCTAGGTAGGATTGCGGAAAGGAGACTGGCAGTCGGGAGATAGGCCAAGGCCCTTCAAGGACTGTCGAGCAACGGGTTATTATTATTGATTGATTGATTGATTTGGTGTTTTAAGTCAACTTAATGCACAGTAAGGCTAATTGGAACTCGACCTACAGTTTATAGTGGGATCCGAACCACTATGTACGTGCCTCCACCAGGTATCGAACCCGGGACCTCTTGATTAAAAGGCGACAACGCTACCACTGTGAGCCCGGTTATTATTATTACATTATATATATATATATATATATATATATATATATATATATATATATACACACACACACACACACACACACACACACATATATATATATACAGGGTGGCTCAAAAAGTCACTTAACCCCCGGTACAATGATTGATTGATTTAGTGTTTTAAGTCCACTTTATGCACAGTAAGGCTAATCGGGACTGGACCTACAATTTAAAGTGGAATCCGAACCACTATATGCCTCCACCGGGTATCGAACCCGGGACCCCTTGATTACAAGGCAACGACGCAACCACTGCGCCATCGGGAAGGCCAACCCCCAATCCTCACACAGCCACGTGCTCTTCTACGTTAGGGCCTTCTCACTAGAACTCACTCTGACACTGTGTAGGGGGTCCTTGCCCTGATTCCGAAAATATATTCTGCAAGGTAAGGAAGAGTTCTGCACTCTAGAGGGTAAATTGTCTTCTTTTGTTAGTTTTACCATAGCCATCGTAGCGGGCTGTGGTTTTAAACATCGTCTCCGAATTGGGGGGTTATAATTTAATTTTAGACTTTATGAGGGAGCGTTATTGTTATTATAATTGACGATTTAGTGTAAGTTATAAACTTTTTCTTCAGCCAATTTCCGTGGCAGAGTGGGTAGCACAGCGCGCTCAGACGCCTGAGTTCGAATCCAGCCCTAGGGAAGAGTGTTCTTTGTGAGTGCTCCTGCATCAATTTCATCATAT
Source organism: Lepisma saccharinum (assembly GCF_977018435.1). Taxonomy (NCBI): domain Eukaryota; kingdom Metazoa; phylum Arthropoda; class Insecta; order Zygentoma; family Lepismatidae; genus Lepisma; species Lepisma saccharinum. Next base: position 39,377,269 of record NC_139245.1, read on the forward strand.
CAGCACTCATCCTAATCTTCACAATTAGCGAAAAGTGGCAGAAAAGCGAAGTACAATATACTAAATCAATCAATGAGCTTTTTGTGCTGATTTTTAGATCATAGATCCATATTTACTCGAGTTCACTGACGATTTGTTGGTTTTGGATGTCTTGGATGGCAATCACACCCTCCGCCCTACCCCTTATTCAGTAACAACACTGGCATACGCAGAGGGGGGCTGATGGTTTACAGCCCCTCTGATTTTTTTTTAAAAAATTAACATTTTCTAATCAAATCAGTGAAGAACTCGGGAAAACCAGAGTGGAAAATGCAAATCCCCATTAAAATAACTCCTCCCCTACCCGATTGCCATTTACGAGAGTAGAACGTTTTAAATACACGAACTCTCTTATAGTGTGTATCGTTCCCCTAGAAAGCACCTTCATAATTCCAACCCCTGCCGAAAAAATCCTGCGTACGCCACTGGTCCACAATGCAAACAAACTTACTGATAACCTTCGAAATATTCATATGTTCGAATATACCTTTGAACGTCAGTGCAGTGCATTCTCTAGTCATCAATTTCTTTAAAATAAACCTTCAGGAAGTAAGACGGACGAATCCATTTGAGCTTCACTTTCCGGAAAGCATCATTGGGCATTGAGAGTAATTCTGTTTGTTGCCGACACGTTTTATCGCCCCATTCGCAACGGGCAGAATCGTTAATGCCTTCCCTGCACCTCCCACTATTTCCTCGATGGACTTTTTTATATACCCCATTTACCTTAGTCATGGACATTTCGTTGTTTCCCTACTGACAGACTTCGGACGCCTCCAGAATGGTAGCTACTCTGAGAGCTGCCTGTAAGTATAGATTGATTCTAGCTTCCATTTAACCGGACTTCACGAGTTGCTGGCATCTCGGTATAACTTGCTGTCGTGGGCGGAAGTGGTTTGAAGTTTGAACTGAAACGCTACTGAAAAGTGAATTTTGAATTCTAATGAACAACCGAATTCTTGAAGACAGTCAACCCGAAACCACAACGAATTGTCAGATTGCATATTGTTTCCCAAACGCGATAACACCGTGCTTAAAAATATCGCGAAAATTCAACATTTCTTGTCTTTTAAGCTTAAAAATAAAATGTACCTTATTTATGCGTGTATAACGTACACGTTTTCCAAAATTTTATCTCAAAAATCTATGCTGCATGTTATACATGGAAAAATTCCTATAGCTACATGAAACCCCGTGTTAATATATTTTTCTCCTGATTTTTCACCCTCTTTCGGAACGTTTTGCATCACCGAACAAACTGGCTAGGATTCGGCGAGAGATCGAGTGCAAACCTACCGACGCACGGGAGCCGTAACATCGATATTTGTTGTGCGAGAAACATTCTGCGTTACCGAGCGAAGAGGCACGGTTTTTGCGGTCACCGAGTGTGTATCTACCGACACACTGGAGCTGTAACACTGGTAACTGTCGCGTGAGAAGTAATGAAAAATAACTTCCTCAAGAAAGTTTACAATGTATGAAACTATCACGAACAGCCACTTTTTGGCCAATCACGACGATGAGGATGAGTGGTGATATGATGAAATTGATGAAGGGACACAAAGAACACCCATGTTCAGGCCGGGATTCGAACCCGTATAAGCGATGTTGTTTCAAAAGATATTTTAGAATAGATCCCAATTAGTCCCAGTGTACATTGCACACAGTAGAGTCACAAAAATTGAATGCAACTATATTTTCGCACTGGAATACAAGGCGACACCGTTAGCCACTACGCTGTCGGGACTTCAACTTTAGGTAGAAAATGACACCCAGGAAGGACTGTTTAGATAATGCACATGTGTACGTATGTCCCGATCAGCAAGAAGAACCCGTACATCAATAATTATACTCTCGTCTTTTCTCTTCCACAGACGCGGTGTTCCTGTCCTTGTTGTCAATGGCTACAAGCAGCCAAGTCTCTGTTGACTGCTCCACGCATTGCGCATCGTGCTATGACGCAAAGCCCTCTGAATGTGCCTCAGGCGACATATTCAGGATGGACGGGGACGCTTGTGGATGCTGTGACGTTTGCATCACACTACAAGGTAAGCCAATTATCATAATGTTAGTAAGCTATCAGTCAACTGCTGCAATATGTGTATTTCAATCATCAATCAACTTATACCTGCGTAATATCATACACATGTGTGTATGTGCACGTACACGCATACATGCAGTCGACCAGTGTTATAGCAAGCTCAACGTTACTGACATAAACAGAAATACACATGTCAATAGTGAAACTTTATAATATATCTATTTTAACTTATAGCCGAAGTAGATTTACATTTTAACATCTTAAAACACTGTTTATAAAGTGAGAACTGTGGAAAGTGGCACATGTAGAAATGTACACTATTCCTTTTCAAAGATTCTTCATGCCGGCCCCTGTGGAGGAGTGGTTAGCATATCGCGCTACGGCGCTAGGGGTCCCGTGTTCGAATCCTGGCCTGGGCATTCAACAATTTCATCATATCATCCCTCATTCCCATTTTCGCAAATTAGCCAAACGTGGCACAAGAAACAAAGTAAAATAAAGCATATCAAATTAAAAAAGTTAAATATTCTTCATGAAAGTGGAGATTCCAAGAAGTTACAGAAACTTAATGAATATGAAGCATATAAAAAGGGAATGAAGACAGGAACTAAGCAGAAGAGAATAAGACAATGTTAACAGTTCGTCTTTGAAGCAAGGAAGCAGTCAATCTTCGAAGAAAGTGGGCAGTCTTTGTCCAGGAAGCAGTTCGTTTAAGAAACAAGGGAGTAATCTTGGTCTAGGAAGCAGTTCGTTTATGAAACAAGGGAGTAATCTTGGTCTAGGAAGCAGTTCGTTTAAGAAACAAGGGAGTGATCTTGGTCTAGGAAGCAGTTCGTTTAAGAAACGAGGGAGTGATCTTGGTCTAGGAAGCAGTTCGTTTAAGAAACGAGGGAGTAATCTTGGTCTAGGAAGCAGTTCGTTTAAGAAACGAGGGAATAATCTTGGTCTAGGAAGCAGTTCGTTTAAGAAACGAGGGAATAATCTTGGTCTAGGAAGCAGTTCGTTTAAGAAACAAGGGAGTAATCTTGGTCTAGGAAGCAGTTCGTTTAAGAAACAAGGGAGTAATCTTGGTCTAGGAAGCAGTTCGTTTAAGAAACAAGGGAGTAATCTTGGTCTAGGAAGCAGTTCGTTTAAGAAACAAGAGAGTAATCTTGGCCTAGGAAGCAGTTCGTTTAAGAACAAGGGAGTAATCTTGGCCTAGGAAGCAGTTCGTTTAAGAACAAGGGAGTAATCTTGGCCTAGGAAGCAGTTCGTTTAAGAACAAGGGAGTAATCTTGGTCTAGGAAGCAGTTCGTTTAAGAAACAAGGGAGTAATCTTGGTCTAGGAAGCAGTTCGTTTAAGAAACAAGGGAGTAATCTTGGTCTAGGAAGCAGTTCGTTTAAGAAACAAGGGAGTAATCTTGGTCTAGGAAGCAGTTCGTTTAAGAAACAAGGGAGTAATCTTGGTCTAGGAAGCAGTTCGTTTAAGAAACAAGGGAGTAATCTTGGTCTAGGAAGCAGTTCGTTTAAGAAACAAGGGAGTAATCTTGGTCTAGGAAGCAGTTCGTTTAAGAAACAAGGGAGTAATCTTGGTCTAGGAAGCAGTTCGTTTAAGAAACAAGGAAGTAATCTTGGTCTAGGAAGCAGTTCGTTTAAGAAACAAGGGAGTAATCTTGGTCTAGGAAGCAGTTCGTTTAAGAAACAAGGGAGTAATCTTGGTCTAGGAAGCAGTTCGTTTAAGAAACAAGGGAGTAATCTTGGTCTAGGAAGCAGTTCGTTTAAGAAACAAGGGAGTAATCTTGGTCTAGGAAGCAGTTCGTTTAAGAAACAAGGGAGTAATCTTGGTCTAGGAAGCAGTTCGTTTAAGAAACAAGGAAGTAATCTTGGTCTAGGAAGCAGTTCGTTTAAGAAACAAGGAAGTAATCTTGGTCTAGGAAGCAGTTCGTTTAAGAAACAAGGGAGTAATCTTGGTCTAGGAAGCAGTTCGTTTAAGAAACAAGGGAGTAATCTTGGTCTAGGAAGCAGTTCGTTTAAGAAACAAGGGAGTAATCTTGGTCTAGGAAGCAGTTCGTTTAAGAAACAAGGGAGTAATCTTGGTCTAGGAAGCAGTTCGTTTAAGAAACAAGGGAGTAATCTTGGTCTAGGAAGCAGTTCGTTTAAGAAACAAGGGAGTAATCTTGGTCTAGGAAGCAGTTCGTTTAAGAAACAAGGGAGTAATCTTGGTCTAGGAAGCAGTTCGTTTAAGAAACAAGGGAGTAATCTTGGTCTAGGAAGCAGTTCGTTTAAGAAACGAGGTAGTAATCTTGGTCTAGGAAGCAGTTCGTTTAAGAAACGAGGGAGTAATCTTGGTCTAGGAAGCAGTTCGTTTAAGAAACGAGGGAGTAATCTTGGTCTAGGAAGCAGTTCGTTTAAGAAACAAGGGAGTAATCTTGGTCTAGGAAGCAGTTCGTTTAAGAAACGAGGGAGTAATCTTGGTCTAGGAAGCAGTTCGTTTAAGAAACAAGGGAGTAATCTTGGTCTAGGAAGCAGTTCGTTTAAGAAACAAGGGAGTAATCTTGGTCTAGGAAGCAGTTCGTTTAAGAAACAAGGGAGTAATCTTGGTCTAGGAAGCAGTTCGTTTAAGAAACAAGGGAGTAATCTTGGTCTAGGAAGCAGTTCGTTTAAGAAACAAGGGAGTAATCTTGGTCTAGGAAGCAGTTCGTTTAAGAAACAAGGGAGTAATCTTGGTCTAGGAAGCAGTTCGTTTAAGAAACAAGGGAGTAATCTTGGTCTAGGAAGCAGTTCGTTTAAGAAACAAGGGAGTAATCTTGGTCTAGGAAGCAGTTCGTTTAAGAAACAAGGGAGTAATCTTGGTCTAGGAAGCAGTTCGTTTAAGAAACAAGGGAGTAATCTTGGTCTAGGAAGCAGTTCGTTTAAGAAACGAGGGAGTAATCTTGGTCTAGGAAGCAGTTCGTTTAAGAAACAAGGGAGTAATCTTGGTCTAGGAAGCAGTTCGATAGGAAGAAGGATATCAAAGGATATAAAGCCAAGAGTATTTTATCCCTCATAAGGTTCTGTTTTCTCTGGAAGGGGGAAAATTATTATGTATCATAAGAAGAGATTTCCAATATATTGTATTACTTTGCAAGGTGAACTGGCAGCTATGGTCAAGTGTAAAACAGGGTGATTCTTATAGAACCGGCCTGATACATTTGCTAATAATGCTGCAGGTGATTCATATAACAACTCACAATTACGACATAATAATCCGTGGGCTGTGCCGAGTCGAATAGTGTGCAGATGATCTGACAGGTGGCAGCACTTATGCTGCAAGGTTAAAGGACATATAGTGGTGCACGGACGAACGCGTTTGCAGTGTCCAGTTTTCAGGCCCCCAAGACCCTACCTGCCCGATTTTTTTCTTGTGGGGTTTACTGAAAGACATGGTGTATGCAAACAAACCGCGTACTTTACAAGCTTTAAAGGACATCATTTCGACTGAAATCAGACACGTGCGACGAGTCACGGCGAAAATGCAAACGCGGGTGCAGGCGGACCTTCTTGAAAACATGCTATGATCACAATGAACAATCAACGGTACACTATCCAAGGTACGTCATGTATAAGTTACGTTCATATCTGTATGGTATATTTCATATTACAACTCATTTTGTCGGACCGGTTCTATAAGAATCACCCTGTAGCATATGCATAGAAACTAATATGGACATTGTTTTTGTATGTTCTTACGTGTTAAAAATGTAAATCTACTTCGGTTATGAGTTAAAATATATCTATTATGAAGTCCCACTCGTGACATGTGTATTTCTGTTCATGTCATGAAGATTAAGACATAACAGTTACACATCCATTATTATGTTAAAAGATGATAGTAATAGAAGGGCTCAATAGTCCGGATACCTGCAAGAAACTCGTCATAATCGACCACATAAAGTTTCAGCCGCCACCGCCACCCTCGCGATCGAGCTCCATGAAGGGAACTATACCCCCCCCCCCTCGTTCTTAAGGATAGCCACCATACTAATTGACACGGTAAGTACCATATACGGCACCGCAGACAGCCTAAGTTTATAGTAGTCAATAGCATAATTCAATAATTAATTGCGAATCCTTCATTTGCAGATGTAGGTCAACCTTGCACATCTAGGCTGGTGTTGACATTCCAAGGGAATTCCTTAGATTTGTCCCTGTCCAGAACTGAATGTCGACCGGGGTTGAAGTGTATCAATGATGTGTGTGTGTATCAGAGAGGTAAGTGCAGTTCGATTTTTTTTTTCAGATACTTTCAAATCAAGTCTCTAACGGTCTTGAATCAGTCGACTATTATACGGGGTGTCCGAAAAGTCACGCAACCGAGATTTTAAACGTACGTAATTTTTGTACAAAAAGCGATATAGACATGAAACTTACTCTGGGTATTCGCCTTGTCTATGTGGATATGTATAAAGTATTAAAGAAGAAAATCATGCTTTGCATGGACATTCAGTATGCGAAATAAGTTACTAAGGTGTAAAGAAGTATTTGTACGAAGTAAAAACAAATATGGATGAAAGAAAGCTGTGGAGTCGCTTGCAGAAATTTTCGATGTTTATCGATAGTCTGTGTGGGTGGTTAAACATGACATATTCTTAAATTATTATTATTATGATTATTATTATTATTATTATTATTATTATTATTCAAAATTACAAGCTGTACTGGCAACATTAGTCGGGTCAGACTGTACTCGTAGTACCAGTTGTGTCCGATATCTGGTTATGTTATTCAATCAATGCTCAGATTAAAGAAAGGATTTCAAATTTATCATACAAAATAATAGGTATGTTAGGTTACAAATTATATGTTCACATTCCCTCCCAATTGCCAAAAATTAGCAAACAGAGAGGGGTGCAGAAACCAGACGAGTAAATTCTAGCTCACCCCTTCCCCAATACCACCCTGCCCAATTATTAATTGCACGATTAGTCATGGTTAAATGTTGTATATTCTCACTTTCCTTAACATAAAGTCCTCGCAACAAATATATTTCCAGGTAAGTGCGGCTTTGACATATCGCTGCCCTACTCCCCAGCTTGCGACGAGAATCTTCTCTACAGGGCGCAACAATGCAACGGCTCCAGCTGCTTCTGCGTGGACATTTTTACTGGAAATCCACTGCTGTACCAACCTGTATCAATCGGCGGAAATTCGTACAGCAGGTGTTGTAAGTACAGAAGACATAACCGGATGCTACATGTAATTAAGCTTATACGTTATTCTTAATTAATGACTAAAAAACTGAAAAATCCGTCAATCAAGAACTCAAGCGAGGATCCACAATAAGATATTTCTATGCATTGTCGATATTCACTATGAATTACTGTGCTAGTGCTATTCTTTTAAAAGCACCAAATAATTAGTTTAGGTAGTACTATGCACTAAGTACTGTTGCTCCCTATGTTGCAACTTAAATGGTTTGTGCTTCTTGATAATTCCAAAGTAAAAGGTAGACTTCATCCTTCCTTAACTCGGTGGTAATTCTTGAATACTTCACTAATGATATCATCGCGTCCAACAACAAATAAAAAAATTAAAAAAATAAAGTTATATAAAAAACATTTGGTAAGGCTATGAAGGATCTAATGGACAGCCCTCGAAAATATTCACCGTGCAACAATTGAAAGGCCGGCCACCCATGGTCAGGACGAAACGCACCAGCTCGGTCCCCTCGAACGACCAAGACCGGGCGTCGCTGCCTAAAATGTCAGATGGTTATTTGAATCGACTATTCACTCAGTACCTTCAGGACATGAGAACCCGCATCCCAGGGTTCGGGTAAGGGTCTGCATCTAAATTTAGCTTACATACCTATGGATTCCTAAATCTATATTCATTCATAATAACCACACTGCTGTACTTCACTTACCCATCGTGAACACACCCACGTTCCACTGACCAGCGAGAACGCGCATGCGGGTCACGATGGAAGCAGCACCAAAACAACTGACGAACTTGTGGGTCAACAGGACCTCCACCCCACTGACCAGTGGCGGCGGGACACCCTGTCAAACCGAAGTCCGTCAATCCACAAAATAATTTTATATATATTGGGTTGGTGCGAATGAAATGTCCGACCCAGGTGCGTCATTGCCAAAGACCAAAAAAATCAAAACTACAATACCTGGTTAATTAAAATAGTCGCCGTCTGCAGCCACACACTTTTGTCATGGCTCAGCCAACAATTGGATTCCATGGCGAAAGAAGTCTGGAGTCTGTGACGCAAAGATCTCCTCAACGGCATGTTGCACCGCCCGATCATGAGCGAAGGTCTTCCCTGTTAGGAAGTGATCGAGATGCCGGAAGTGATGGTAGTCAATGGAAGAGAGGTCGGGAGAATATGCTGGGTGAGGAAGGGTTTCATATTGCAACTCATGGAGAGCCTGCACCGTCCTTTGCGCGACATGTGGGCGAGCATTGTCGTGCAACACGAGGACACCATGTCTGTGGACCATTGCTGGATGCTTGTGGAGAAGTTTGTGGTGAATTTCATGGAGTTCAGCACTGTAACAATTTGCATTGATGGTTTCACCTCGCCTGAGAAAGACATGATGGATCACACCCACCATAGACCACCATACCAGCAACAACACCTTCCGTGGGTAGAGAGGTGGTTTCGGAAACCGCCCTGGACGTTGATCACGATTCAACCGTTGTCCTGATCGTTTATGATTGTCATAGCAGATCCATTTTTCATCTGAAGTGACAATCCGATGCAGGAAACCATCCAGGTTATTCCTTACACTCAGAATACTGCACACCTCCAGACGGCGAGTCTTGTTGACCGGTGTCAAATCATGTGGTACCCATGAGTCCAACTTTTTACTTTACTGATCGCACGGAGCCGCCAAACGACAGTGGTATGGTGTATGATAATTCGTCGGCAATGGCACGAACACTTTTCCTAGGGTCCGCTTCCACGGGGTTCCTGAGGAGCTCATCCGAACATGATGTTGTTCGATGGCCACTGGGTTCATTTTGCAATGCTGTGTCACCGGAACGCAATTTGACAAACCGGCAGCGAATGGTGCGTTCATTTACCATTCCTAGCCCAAATGCACTGTTAGTGTCTTTGGCGGCTTGCTGAGCAGAATGTCCAAGTTTGAATTCGTAAAGACAAATCACTCGCAATTGTGTGTTCTACATGGTGCACTTTCAGATGACCCTGTTCAGCAACACACCGCCTCCTGACAGTCTGGGTGCTCCAGCCTGTTTGCTGGACGTATACAGAGTTTATGACGTTAGACCTGTGACCTCAGTCAATCCCTGTGTTGTGTGGTTGAGCTGAGTTTCCGACCAGACGTCAAAGCGGACATTTCATTCGCACCAACCCAATATATATACCGCGTGAGGCACCTAAGAGTACCACCTGAAATAGCGAAGAAACCAGAAACCGTAGCGATGTGAGGTTTGCGGGAAACAATAATATCAAATGGGGCTCGTAAATCGGAGGTATGGGGTGGGTCTAAAAATATCGACAAATGGGGCATCTGGAGCAAAGTCATATATTTTTTTAATGGAACGATATACAATAACGTGCATAATATAAAAGAGCACACGCAGAGAAACACAACGCCGTTGGTCTCATGCATCTACTGAACATAGGAACGAAGATATGGCCATGTGAAAATATATAAACAAACTAACAAGTGGCCCACTTGACCGTCAGTACCACGGCATGTAAGACTTCTCAGGTGCCTGACAGAACTGCCTTTACGCAGAGCAAGTTTTGATAGCAGGTCCACGAGATCGTGTTAGTTCATAGCAAGCAGTCGTAGTGGTAAGAGCGAAGATTATGGTGTTCACAAACATAGAAAAAGCGGACATGATCCTGATTTATGGGGAATGCCGAAAGAATGCCTCAGAAGCCTACCGTGTGTACGCAGAGAAATATCCGGACAGACGACAGCCATCTCGACGTCTGTTTGGTAAGTTATTTATTAAATTAAGAGACACCGGAAGTGTAACACCACGAGCACGTGTGCGGAACAAGCCAACTACAGGTGAGGCAGGTGCAACAAATGTTCTCGCCGCTGTTGCTGTGAATCCGCACGTTAGCTCCCGTGAAATTGCCAGGGATGCTGGGATGAGTCAGCGAAGTGTATTGCGCATTCTCCACACACACAAGTTTCACCCATATCATATCTCCCTCCATCAGGAACTTCACGGGAATGATTTTGTGGACCGTGTTCGGTTTTGCACATGGTTGTTACGACACGTCACACCCGATTTGTCACGTATCCTCTTCACTGACGAGGCAACTTTTACCTATCATGGAAATGTCAACCTAAGGAACATGCACTATTGGTCGGTGACAAATCCACATTGGCTTCGCCAAGTGGAACGCCATCGCCCATGGAGTGTGAACGTGTGGTGTGGTATAGTGAGTGAACATCTCATTGGCCCTTTTTTTATATAAGGGACACTGAATGCTGACCGATACATACAGTTTTTACAACATGAACTGCCTGTACTATTGGAGGACATACCACTTCAGGCAAGGAGGGACATGTGGTACCAACATGACGGGTGCCCAGCTCACAGTGCAAGACGCGCTACAGCATGTGTGGAAAATACATTTCCAAATCGTTGGATTGGACGTGGAGGGCCTGTCAAATGGCCGGCTCGTTCCCCAGATTTGCCACCGTTAGACTTTTTCCTGTGGGGAAAGCTGAAGAACATTGTCTACCGGGATGTGCCAACAACTCCAGAGGATATGCAACACCGCATTACTACGGCCTGTAGAGACATTCCCTACGAGATGCTACATTCTGTGCAACGATCTTTGCGTGGGCGCCTCGTTGCCTGTATCGCAGCTGACGGCCACCACTTTGAACACACACTTTGACAGGTTTTCGCTTCTTACGCAGTGGTTCTTCGACATACTGTCATGGTCATTTTCATTATGCTGTAACACTGTCAAATACATGGTGCTGACGATGTCTACTGTATTTTTCTTCCTTTAACACGTTCTGTCTTCATCTTGTTCAATGGCTTCCGACATCTCATACTTGTACATGCCGTGGTACTGACGGTCAAGTGGGCCACTTGTTAGTTTGTTTACATATTTTCACATGGCCATATCTTCGTTCCTATGTGCAGTAGATGCATGAGACCAACGGCGTTGTGTTTCTCTGCGTGTGCTCTTTTATATTATGCATGTTATTGTATATCGTTCCATTAAAAAAAAATACGACTTTGCTACAGATGCCCCATTTGTCGATATTTTTCGACCAACCCCATACCTCCGATTTACGAGCCCCATTTGATATTATTGTTTCCCGCAAACCTCACATCGCTACGGTTTCTGGTTTCTTCGCTATTTCAGGTGGTACTTTTAGGTGCCTCACGCGGATATATATATATATATATATATATATATATTGTTGTAATCCCTTTCTCCATATCTCTACAATATATATATATATAATAATCTTTAGTTAAGTTTACTTATAACTTTTCAAAGAAACAAACTTTATCAATTACTGAATTTATTTACAACTCAATTAGAAATAACCCAACACCCAAATATAATACGAAAGAAATATTCCTGAATTGTAAATCAATTGAATTGTTAGATTTTTGATTCATGGTTGGAGTTCCTAAAATATACAAACTTCTGATCATGACAATATAAAAGATTTACAGTTTACAAACACACACAAAAAATAACTTCAGTTATTTGGAATTAGATTCGATACAAAAATAACCATAAAACCAAGAGCGCCTTTTCTAGTACATGTCTGAGTCCATCAAAGATCTAAAACAACAGTTACTCGGTTTCGACAACTGGGCATATTACGAGTGCAACAAATTTTCCGTAAGGTCGAAGATCTTACTTTGTATTCAAAAGCTTTACAAAAAACTGAACCATATTCTTCGTAAACTCTATATCTATGCCTTCATAATCCTTTCGTAGTTGAGGTATACTACCCACTTAAGAGCCAACCTCGGAACCTTGGCTAGTGCATAGCACTAAAGTTAACACTTACATTATGTTATTACGGAATTCGGGAGGTATACTACCCACTGAAGAGCCAACCTCAAAACATTCATAACCAATAACAGGGGAACCAATCTCTACTCTTTTCAAGCCATTTTCGGCCACTTATATTACAATGCAAACATAGAATTCTCCCAACATAATAGGGGAACCAATCTCTACCCTTTTCAACATGGGAAAACAATATCTGCCCTTTATAAACGCCGCAGGCTACTCATATCGTAAAGCAAATCTACAGAATACACTTAGATAATTCCCTTTTAAAAAAAATGTACGAACGATAACTTATTATAACTGACCCAATAATTTGTACCACGACAAATATTAAATGAAACCATTCGCTTTTTCCCAATGACGCAAGTCTTCAGATTCCAAACGGACATGTATCTTATTTTCGTAAAGTTATTAACGTGTACCTTCTGACCAGAAGCGTGCTCTCAGTTTAGGTAACAAAAGATTTCAAATTTATTTACTGAACCTCCTGACCAAGAAAGTTCCGAATGATTTAAAATATAAAAGATGTCAAACATGACAAGAAGATTGTAGATCTTTGAAAATTCCAATTTGGTTATCATTAACTTAAATGAAGTCACACTGACCAGTGCTAACTCCAACGAAAATTTATAATATATGAATTAATTATTTACAGACACGCGTTGTTCCCCCTTAAAGACTGCACTGACCACCACTAGTCCCCAAGGGTGGCTTCCAGAAAACACCGGACATTGTGGAAGGACAGGGCTGACCAGCCACTTCCCACACAATGCCCGTATCCTCACAGCCTGGACCCCGACGTGCGAAGTGATTATCATAAAGTCCTAGAACATAATACTTTTTCCGTCGAATCTCCCAGTATTTATGATTGCCGGATTGCTTAATTTTCTGCCCCGAACAAAAGATTAATAACTAAAAGTTATTTTTAGCCACAATAATTACACCTTCGAAAATACACAAAGAAAGAAACACAATGAAAGCTAAGTTTACTGATAATACCAAGGGCAGCGCCGAGTGTAAGAAACGCATTGTTGAAAAAGGAAAATGCAAGCTTGAACTTGCTCTGCGTTCTTTTTCGCCCGGCAGAAACTTGATATGATCCATATTTTTGTGTGACGTCATCAGTAGAAAATGTGTCACTAATATATTTATTTTGTGAAAGAAAGCGTAACCTCCTTGTTATTCTACGTAATATTGCGCCTTATTAGTAATGTATATCTTTTGTTTAATGTTTATTGTATTTTATGGTACATTATGGGTAATTTAATGTATCGTCATGTTTGCGAGAGTTCACTATACTAATTTGTATTTCTAAACATGTATAGATGTCAGTTTTGTTGTAGTATCCTTTTGTAAATAGTGAGTGATTCATCTGTACTTTAATCTGTGTTCTCAAAAATAGTATAAAAGCGAGGATATCGCGTAAGAATCATCACACTTTCGCCACGGATCGTCGAAGCTTTTTAACTTAAAAAGAACTCCTCGGTGTTGTGCATACATCCTGGTATGGTAGTTCGGGGCGCAAGCTAGGCCTATGTGAACATAGGTACGCCGATAGCCATGCATTGATGATATGCACAATACTGCAACCATTCTACGTTAAATAATAAAGCTAGCCTAAAGATTAATTTGGAAATAAAAGGCTAAAGAGCAAATATTGGCTCAGTTATCATTGCATATCTCTTGGTGTGGTAGTTCGGGGCGCAAGCTAGGTCTATGCAATCATAGGCTTGCCGATAGCCACGCATTGAGTTTATGCGTTTTAGTTGAGTCAATTCATCGACAAAGCGAAATCCTCGCTTTCATCTCAAGTATATTTGCATTATAATTGCAATGAATAAAGAATAAAACCTTTCAGTTTATATATACTGCAATAATGTGATTTTATTTCTCTGTGCTGTGAATATTGTCTTTGCTTAACACTACCCCTGTACCTGAGAGGAGTCTGTGTACTTCACCGAGTCTCATCGTTCACCGCTGAGTATTATTAAGTTAATATTAATAGTAAAATAATACGACGCGTCTAAATAATTGTGCTTAGAACGTCGCAAGTGGCGCCCAACGTGGGGCGCCAATTGTCACGGACGCAATGGGCAGCCTTTTCTTTAATTTGCCACTTGCCAAGGACGACGTGACTTCCAGTCGGACGTAAAGTTGTATATCCAAATATACTGTGGACAAATGAGGCACAGGCGAAGAAAAACGTACAACCACTGATCGGTCGCACGGCAGCTGCTAAACTGGACGCGACGAACGTCTCGACGCTACTGTCAACTCAACCTCTTTCACAGCGAGCGCGGCTCTGCTCGTCTTACCTACCTGCGAGACTTACTATGGCCGTTACGCGCGCTTATTCACGCATGAGGGTTGACCTTAGCTTAATGTAAGACGCATTCCATCAGCGTCGGCTCTACGATATAAACATCTAATGACACTTGGGAATAAATATACCTGTATTTCGCCAAGCACAATTTATACTTCGAAATTTATAATGTTATGGGACGACAGGTTAGGATAGGCCGAAATCCTTTGAGGTTAATGACGCCTGCCTATTGGACATGTATTTGTCACTGTTGACCCATATATTCTCATTCTTACGGAAAAATGATAGAATTTCAGATCTCCGAACTTTATTTTGGCCTTCTTCAAAATTTATTCAACGTAGACTTATTTGGGCAAGGAAGCAAAACTAGACATGTAATACAATATGTCTCGTTTTTCAATGGAAATGTCATCATTGGAGTGTATCTTGTTGCAAGCTCTGCCTATTAACGTTTCTCGATCCCAAGTACTCAGTGGAGCCCGTAGATTCTATTCTGTTTAAAAATCCTGCCCGTATTAACATCGACACTCGTGACACATTTTGGTCGCAATACTGTAGGAAGGGGCACGTACGAAAGTTTTTGTCTGCTACTGAATGGTAGGCCGTAAGCTTCGTCTACGGTTGCAAAAACGACAGGGTTCTCTTCCCTGGTACGGCTTCCTCCTAGCGACGCACATACACACGTAACTATTCCCTGCACATATACATATTTGGATTTTTCCCGTGGAGACATGCAGCAAATTAGAATTCTGGATTCATCGAATCTAATATTAACGAACAGGGGATTCTGTATTTCTTTTAAATCTAAGGATATTCATGGACTGTAAATTGTAACTTGAGTGTAATGTAAGCTTTCGTATGTATTGGAAATAAACCATCTCCTGGATAAAAATGAATGAAAAGAAAGGTCAAAGTAACCTCCCAGAAGATGCAGTTGCCAATCTTAAAATTTGAGAATAGTCGTTCATTTATTTCATGATTCACCAACAACACCCTTAAGTTCTCAATGCTTTATTCACCAAGCCCGTACCTGAGAGGGGTCAGAGTATCCCATTTAGCCGTCTGAGTTTTAGCCGAGGTGAAATTAGAACATAAGGTATTTGGAAGATTGAGGCAGGCTAGGATTACCATAACTTGCAGCTCTCTGTGTGTGTGTTACTGAAAGGTTATCTATAGTGGAGAGTGAAATAACACACAGTTATAGTTATATGAACATACATATATATATGTCACGCAGATGAATTGCGTCTTACATTAAGCTAAGGTCAACCCTCATGCGTGAATAAGCGCGCGTAACGGCCATAGTAAGTCTCGCAGGTAGGTAAGACGAGCAGAGCCGCGCTCGCTGTGAAAGAGGTTGAGTTGACAGTAGCGTCGAGACGTTCGTCGCGTCCAGTTTAGCAGCTGCCGTGCGACCGATCAGTGGTTGTACGTTTTTCTTCGCCTGTGCCTCATTTGTCCACAGTATATTTGGATATACAACTTTACGTCCGACTGGAAGTCACGTCGTCCTTGGCAAGTGGCAAATTAAAGAAAAGGCTGCCCATTGCGTCCGTGACAAACTGCGTTACTTAAGAACTAAGAAAAATTATGCATCCACAAAAATGAAAACCTTTAAAAACACATATACGAGGGTTGATTAAAAATTATTCAAAGAAGTATTAAAATTAACCAAAATTTACTAATCATTACAACCGGAACGCCATATTCCATATTATACACTGCCAGATTTATTTTTTGAAATTGGTCGTTTAATTTATAATGTTTAAAATATACTACGGACAATTCTTGGCACTAATTAACGAAATAATATTTGCAGTATGTCCCGCAGTAGACGAGCACCCACACATCACAGGACCAAAGCACATCTTCCCAACAGTTAGATCCGTATGCGACAATCTGGGAAATTTTAAAGAAGTGCAATGCTCCTCATGGCATTGTTGGTGTGTCGATGTATCAAGTGGAATTCCAATTCCAGGAACCAAGATTGACATCCCGCTCAATTACGCGGAAATCAAGTTTTGCTCGCAGGTATCTCCATACACCCTGTCAGCAAAGAGTAATACAGAAGTACCATCAAAAGACGGAACATTAATTGCACACCTAGAAATGGACTGTGATAAATCTTCCTTGAAAATTGCACAAGTAGGCCAGCCAATAAATGCCATTACTTCAACACAGAAGAATAAATTGAAGTCACCATCGAACCCTCCATTATTACAAGATGCTCCAGAAGACACCACTCAAAAAATTTCCTTCGACATGATCAAAAGTATGCAAAGTAAAAAGCAAGCGTACTCGTCACAGGAAGCAATGTCGTCTGGTTATACACCTCAGCGTGCAACAATAACAAAACAGCAAAGATACACATTAAAATCGACCTCAAATCCTTCATTATTGAAATATATGCCGAAAGACAATTATCCAGGAAAGTCTTCAAATCCTTCACCATCCCAAGATATGCCACAAGAAAATTATCCAGGAGCGCCTTCAAACCCTTCACGATCCCAAGATATGCCACAAGAAAATTATCCACGAGGGTTTTCAAATCCTTCACCATCCCAAGATATGACACAAGAAAATTATCCAGGAGGGCCTTCAAATCCTTCCCGATCCCAAGATATGTCAGAAGAAAACTATCCAGGAGGGTTTTCAAATCCTTCACGATCCCAAGATATGACACAAGAAAATTATCCAGGAGGACCTTCAAATCCTTCCCGATCCCAAGATATGTCACAAGAAAACTATCCAGGAGGGTTTTCAAATCCTTCACGATCCCAAGATATGACACAAGAAAATTATCCAGGAGGACCTTCAAATCCTTCCCGATCCCAAGATATGTCACAAGAAAACTATCCAGGAGGGTTTTCAAATCCTTCACGATCCCAAGATATGACACAAGAAAATTATCCAGGAGGGCCTTCAAATCCTTCAAGATCCCAAGATATGCATCAAGACAATAATCCAGGGGGGTCTTCAAATCCAATGGCGTCAAAGTCTAATGTAACTCCTACATTTACCTCAACATCTCAAGCTTCTCCCGAGACAAATGCTCCAAATTTTGAAACGGAGAAAATGACTAAACAGCCTGAAAATCTACAGAACGATGCTTCTGCCTCTAATGCGAATAGGCAGCCTTACTATACTTCTCCACAAGCTAAGGAGGCAGTGGAAATTATTCCACTGACAATTGACAGCTTCCCACAATTACCTGAGGAGTCGCCTGAAGTTCTCCGGAATATACAAGATACACAACCTTCGTACCAACAACAACAAGGCCAGGATTTTGATCCAAACGAACTCACAGAGTACCAACAAACAAGAAACCAATATCTCTCGCCAAAACAGAGAAGTCCTCAGAGAAATTACGCATACCCTACATCATCCAAACCTCAACGATCAACGCAACCTGCGAGAAGACAATCGTATACCCAGCCTTCATCATCTTCAACTTCGCAAAACACAAGAAGTATGCCGAGATATAGCACGAAACCACCTGCTCCTAAATACTCGCGAGCACCTTCAGCGCCTTATACCTCTAGGCAATCATCTTCACCTTATGAAAACAACTTATACGGTGATCATGTACCACAGTCAGCCAATCAGAAAATACCTAAACCTAAAAGCGCTCTAACGTCGTCTCAACAGGGCTATCCAAGCGACACATCATCTGACGTCGCAGTGCCCCAAAAACAATCTGGCAGCGACGACACAGAACCAGCACTACTACCAGAAGCGCAACAAGATAGTGTACAAAATGCAGAAACTCCTTCGGATACAGACTCAAGTCCTTCTGCATACAAGTCCAATGTAACTCCTACATCAACTTCATCATCTTCTCGAACT
Source organism: Lepisma saccharinum (assembly GCF_977018435.1). Classification (NCBI taxonomy): domain Eukaryota; kingdom Metazoa; phylum Arthropoda; class Insecta; order Zygentoma; family Lepismatidae; genus Lepisma; species Lepisma saccharinum. The sequence goes on from NC_139245.1 coordinate 39,395,530, forward strand.
TCACTCGAGAGAAATGCTCCAAGCCTCGAAACGAAAGAAAGTACTCAACGGCCTGAAAGTCTACAGAACGATGCTTATGACTCTAATGTGAATAGGCAGCCTTCCTACACTTCTCGTCAAGCTCAGGAGCCAGTCGAAATAATTCCACTGACAATTGATAGTTTCCCACAATTACCTGAGGAGTCACCCGAAGTTCTCCGAAACATACAAGATGCACAACCTACGTACCAGCAACAACAAGGCCAGGATCTTGGTCCAAAAGAACAAACAGATTACCAACAAACAAATCTCTCGCCAAAACAGAGAAGTCCTCAGAGAAATTACGCATACCCCACATCATCCAAACCTCAACGATCAACGCAACCTGCGAGAAGACAATCATATACCCAGCCTTCATCATCTTCAACTTGGAAAAACCCAAGAAGTATGCCGAGATATAATACGAAACCGCCTGCTCCAAAATACTCGCCAGCACCTTCAGTCCCATATAGATCTAGGCAATCATCACCACCTTATGGAAATGACTTGTACGGTGATTATGCACCACAATCAGTCAATCAGGAAACAACTAACCATGAAGGTTCACAAACGTCACCTCGAAAACAATCTGGCACCGACGAGACAGAACAAACAATACTACCAGAAGCGCAACAAGATAGTGTACACAATGTAGAAACTCCTTCGAACACAGACTCAAGTACTTCTACATACAAACCCAATGTAACTCCTACATTCACTTCTTTATCTCGAACTTCACCCGAGACAAATGCTCCAAGTTTTGAAACGAAAGAAATGACTCAACCGCCTGAAAGTATACAGAATGATGCTTATGGCTCTAATGCGAATAGGCAATATCCCCAATCTCAGGAGCCAGTCGAAATAATTCCACTGACAATTGATAGCTTCCCACAATTGCCTGAGGAGTCACCCGAAGTTCTCCGAAACATACAAGATACACAAGCTTCCTACCAGAAACAAAGTCAGGAGTTTGGTCCAAACGAACCAACAGATTACCAACAAACAGGATACCAATTTGTTTCTCCAACACGGGGAAGTCCTCAGAAAAACTATGCATACTCCACATCATCCAATCCTCAACGATCAACGCAACCTGCGAGAAGACAATCTTATTCCAAGCCTTCATCATCTTCAACTTGGCAAAACCAAAGAAGTATGCCGAGATATAACACGAAATCTCCTGCTCCTAAATACTTGCGAGCAACTTCAGCGCCTTATAGATCTAGGCAATTATCTTCACCTTACGGAAATAACGTATACGATGATTATGCACCACAGGCAGCCAATCAGAAAACACATAAATCTGAAGGCGCTCTAACGTCGTCTCAACAGGACTATCCAAGCGACACACCATCTGACGTCGCAGCGCCCCAAAAACAACCTGACGACACAGAACCAGCACAAGGATATGACCCCAAATTCTCAGAACTTAAGCCATCAAGCCGCGCAACAAAAGATTACGAACCAACAACTGAGAACAAGTTAATTTCAGCACAAGGTAACGAGCAACCAAGCCAAATCTCTGAAGTGGACGAGCGTTATATGGTAGCTTCGAACACAGCTACCAGTGACTCCAAGGCGCAAGTACAGGAAAAACAAACTATCCAGCAGAAGCAGTCAACCAGATCAGAAACTTCAACCCGAATGGTCAAAGAATCGCAATCAGTTCAAGAGGCACCAACAAAGGAAGGTAACACCATGAAAGAAACATAGGCGTTCCGCAGGCCACGTTTAGGTGAAGAAATGACAACATCCAATGTGGCCAGAAGTGAGTTCGACAGACCTGCAACCTCAAACTTCATTTCCAACGAAGATTTCTTGAAGACAGACACCGAGAATATGTCAGGGAGTAAAAGCAAGATTATCAGAAAGAAGACTAGTAAGAAGCGACGGGTTTCCAGTCAAAGGGTTATCCGCACAAGTGAAGATTACAATGTATTCTGGGGGAATGTTACAGACAATCAAAGCTAAAGTAAAGTATGTTATGTACCCAAAAAATATAGCTGCGTTTTACATAAAAATTCAGCAAACATGTAATAGCAATACCAATGGAAAAATACATTTTTCTAAATTAATGTTGCTACTTTATTTACTGCTAACCAAAGGAGGAGTGCAACTCAAGCAGGAGCGTTATGTCCATCAAAATGAATTAGAGTCCTTACAATGTAGCTTGGGAGCTGAAATTTTTCGTTTACAGCATAAATTAGATTCCTCGTGGAAAACATGTCAGTGTTACCATCTACATTTCCTAAATCTAACAGTAAGTCCCGCTCTCACGTAGTTCTAAGAATACGGTGGGTGAAAAATCCTTATTATCTCTGAAAGAATGGCAATCTGTATTCTGTCTCTGTTTCCTCGCTTCAATTCTTCAGTGTTAGATATTTTAGTTGCATATACTATATTCTTGATAAAACTCCCACAAGATGAAGTCCAATGACATGTTGGAAAAGCGAGGGGCTGCGTCTTGATAATACACCCTACATGGACCTCCATTTCTCTCAAGAAACATACTTGTAACGACCCTGCGTGGTCGCCACTTACTAATGAACCCTGTGTGGTCGTTATATTCCTTTTGAATTAACATCTCAGTTAAAAGAGTTGAGCGGAATGTCCCGCGAGGCATACGCCTTAATTTAACTTGTTAGATTCATTGTTTAATGACACAGAGCCCTGCGTAGCTTACTATTCATTGTATAGTCTCAAAGCACGCAGTTTTCCTTTCATGTGAACACGTGCATGTAATGATTTTTCCATTAGTGATTTCTCAGTATAAAAACATGCTAATTTTCAGCGCGGAGGTTACAACGCGTAACTGAAAGTGAGTTGGCAACGTGTAGACTTATAATTTTCGCCACTCACGCGCTCTCGCGTGTATAAATTCAGCGCAGCGAGGCCAAGAAGTCATTCCCAGCCTTGGACTTGTTGAGACAGGATGTCTCGCTCGTCTCACTTTTCGACGCCCGAGTCAAGGGCGAAACGCCGTAGGGAATCACCGTCCTGGAGTAAAGCTCCGAAAGCAAGTTGATCGTCAACCCCATATGGTTTCCAACGGAAGGAGTGCGCTCCGTTCTGCACCGAAAAGCATATTCGGCTGATTTTGTCTACACTCTTCAACATTCTGCTATTGCAGAGGTGTTGAAAAAGGAAACACGCTTACCGCCCACGTTCGTCTGTTCGAGAAAACAACTTAAGGTACAGTGTAAAACTGTCTCTGACTTCACAACACAGTTTGGTATCGTCTGCAATCCTGGCAAGAAGAAGGACGTCCTGTCGCTATGGCTGTACGATCAGCAGCAAAGTGCTACCGTAAGGTAGTAATTCGTCACGTTCCTCTGGAGTTCACCGATAACCACATCTATCATGCCTTACAGGCACTTGGCTTTTTTGTGGATACAGTTCGACGTCTCCCTGAGCGACTCAGCCCCGAGTGGTCGGGGTTTTAAGAAGAATCCATTACCATTGGTTGTTGTTACTATACAACGCGCAGAATTGACGCACGAGGAGGCTCGACCCTCATCGGACATTTACGATCTCGTCTCCATTTCTGGATTCAACGTCCAGGTGGAAAAACTACGGCCACAACATCTTCTACAACGCCATCGCTGTCAAAAATTTGGCCATGGACAGCGTTTTTGCTATCTGCCACTCAGGTGTGTTAAATGTGCAAGAGGGCAGCGCATTACAGATTGCCCGAACAGATCACCCGATATCTCGGCTAGGTGTATTAATTGTGCCAGGTCTCACACAGCGAATTACAGGGGTTGCTCCCTATATCTACGTTTGCTACAGGCTTCTCGTGCTCCAGGCTCCAAGAGTCCACCAGGGCCCCCAACACCAAGAAGAAGAAGAAGAAACAGCTCACACCTTCAACTTCAACTGCTTCCATTCAACCACCAGCGACTGTGCCGTTCAGCACCATTTAACCAACTTCGATGTTACAGCCGAGCACCATTTAACCAACTTCGATGTTACAGCCGAGCACCATTCAACCACAGAAGCCAGTTACCAGTGATACATTGGCCGCTCCTTCTCTCAGCCAATCACAGGTCTCCTTTTCGAGACCGACAACGCAGAGAGCCGACAACCTAGAAGTATTACGTCGACTCCTCATTACCTTGCTGGACCCAACACTAATCGAGCCAATACGGACATTCGTGGAAGGACTTCAAGTCCTACTCCGCACACAGGATGCAGATGCCAGACTACAGACTCTTCGGGAGTTGATGTCTGCCATCTGACCTGTTCTTTTTTTCGTTTGTGTTCGTAAGTATTTGTCTTGTATTGTACTCTATGTTTGTATTGTGTCCATTATATTTTCTATGTACGGGAACAATGTCGATTTCACCTTCCGCGACAGTTGCAGAAGGTTAATGTAAAATGCGATGTAATGGAAGTAATTGTTGTACAAGGTACCCGAAGTTGCGGCACCAGTAAATGTTTCTTAATAAACAAGATGCTATTACGGTAAAGTGATGACTTCAAAGAAAGGGGAAAAAAAGCCAAGAGGTCAGTTGGCTCCAAAGTATATAGAAGAAAGGTAAAGCCATCCGAAGATTGCCGATCTTGCACGAACGCGTGACGTCACCACAGAGGCACTGAGCTAGGCTGAAGCAGACGGCCCCTAGTATTTATATGGGACATTCAAGAAGCTAAAGTATTACTTTAAGGAGGGGGAAAATATTAATTGTCATCATCCGAGATGGTATTGAGTCATCATTTTAATGATTAGTAAAATCATTAAAAAGGCGCTACTTTTAAAAGGGGGCAAACACGTGAAAATATATTTTGAAAATCCATGTTTCTGAAACTTTCTTATCGATGCGATACAAAGAAAGGTGCCGTGTTCTTATTTAGCATTTCATCATTTTATAAATCGCATTATAATTTTATCAAAAACATTGCATGCTGATAAAGAATTACATAATAAATGAAGGAGCTAAAAATAAATAATTGATTGATAGATTTAGTTTATTTGGAGGATGCGTGATGATATAATGAAAGGATACTCACAAAGAACACCCATGCCCAGGCGAGGATTCGAACTCGGGCCCCCTAGCGTCGTTACGCGTTATTCTAACCACTTCGCCATGGAGGTCAGCACTATAAGGAAATAAACAGTAAGTGACAATGAAGTGGCATAGTATTTCTTTAATGCGAGGCATTTACGAGCCATTACTAGAGTAACAAATAATTTTTGCCATAGGTTTTAATAAAAACAGTAATGATATTTCTAAAATATCGATACTTGCCCCTTGTAGTTCCTAAATGTAATTGTAGGGGTACGCATAACCTTTACTGGAAATCGATAATGTAAATCATTGGAAACTATACTCGATGGCGCAATTGCCCTCCGACAGCCAGGTCTTGCTAAAGGGGCTTTTTCATTGTGTGACGCGTGGTGAGCACATCGAGTCCCATCGCGCTTGTTCCTGGCTTGCGAGACCGGAGCCCGCTAACTATTTTCAATTAGCTCTCCAATTGTTCTCACAACACTATGCCAACGCCGAAATTCTGTGGGTTTCCATTGAAAATCGAACCCGGAAACCCTCGTGCCAAAGGCGAGAGCGTGGGCAACGCAAGAGCCGAGTGTAAATTAATAAGCTATTAAAATTTAAAACTTATCTCTGTTCGAAGAAATGAACTGCGAAGTAAATCAATCTCTCATGTATATAATTTTCTTTCATCAGATCAGGCCCGGTTTTTGTTGGGGGGGGGCTTGAAAGGCTATAGTCATATCTATACCTCGATATGCAAAGGGGCTTTCACTGGGGCAATATTGCAATGATGGTCCAGAAAATAGTGGAAAATAATTATTTTGAAATGCGGCAAAATAATAAAAATGTAGCTGGCCATCTGACGTAGCTGAAATCATATAAGGTGGGAAGGGCCGAGTAGTGCAATTACGCGTAAAAAAGGTTTTCTACATGGCACGTGAATAACGCGTAAAATACGTGTAATGTAAAGTACGTAAAAAACTAGAATAAAACATATATTTTGCGATGGTTATTGGAAGCGGTAGAAAACAAAAAAAGGCTTTAAAATACTCCTTACGAATTTGTATGTATGCAGTGATCAAAATGCTACATTTTAAAAGTAGCTTCGCTACAGCTACAGCTACTCTTCCAATAATGTAGCTGTGGTACAGCTAGAGCTATATTTAGTAAGAAGTAGCTCGCTACGATACTCCTGTTCGCTACTCGCTACTTCGCAACTTTTGAGCTACTTCTGCACAAAAAAAATTAAAACAACAACATGGATATTCAAAAGAAGTCCCTAGTATGATAGTTATACTTACTGGAAAATAGATTCTGTTATTTATTATCATGTGATTCCAGTCATTCGATAATTTTCATAGCAGTGTTACTTCAATTACTTATTATTACTATGTGTTTGAGAATAACGTACCTATGTAAGAGACATATGAAATCAAATTTGATATGATTACAACTATACACAAATACAATTTGGTAGGATTATTTACGTTTATATATCAACATATTTTCCATGAGAATAAATATTGAGTTGAGTCACATAGTGGTTCGGGACCAAACTCGATTAGCTTATCTCTGCATAAAGTGGACTAAAAATAGAAACTGGGAGAGGCGCCTGTAGGATGGAATCCTCCTGCTCCTCCATTTCCCAAGCTGCTCATTGTCATTCATCATTCTTCTTCATCCTAATAATTAGCCAAAAGAGACAGAAAGCAACTCTAGATAAGAGAATTACTAAATAAAACATTCATCCCCATTTTCAGGATTAGCGAAAGTAACTGAAAAATGATGTAAAAGTAGGAAAAATACATAAATTTGGAAACTGTATATTAACTAAAACAAATTGTCGTTTCTACAGGGAAGTCAATAACTTGTACGTACTTTTTACAATATCATAAAATATATTGAGGAAACTGACGTGTGAATCGGAGTGTTCTAAACATATTGTAATTTTAGAATTTGTGAACATATATATGATGATGAAAATAATTGTAATTCCAGAAAGTGTATGTCTATCCTTCTAGTAACAATAATTTCTAGGGTGAGATCCTATGCACTGACAATGATCAATGCTGTTAACGTACTGAGCCATTGATTGCTGGCACTATTACGTTGTCATTCTAGTGGGAAATGGATCGCTTGTTTTTGAAGTGCAAGTTGTGTTTTACACAGAAATTAATGACATAATGCTGCCATGGTTATCCACACGATATGTTCCAGGGGACGCAAACATTTTTTTTTCGGGTGTTCCGCAAACGAGGCAAAATAGAGATGAAAAAACTTAGCTGTTAGCAGGCATATATATTCAGTTAGTTATCTGAATATTAGGATTATTCAGATACTAGTGAAATAAATTACGCGAACATCTATAATCTGCGATATCAAGATATTTTAAATCTAAATTATCCATACTTTCATGTAATAGACTGTTTTTATGAACCTTCTGCAAAACTAAGCGTTATTGTCGATTTTTTTACGCTGTTGCCACATTCATTATTTATCTCAAATTGGTGAGAAGAAATGTACTACAGGAAGTTTGTAGCTTCGCTACCGCTACAGCTACAATTTTGAAAATGTAGCGCTGCTACAACTACTGCTACAGTAGCGCGCTGCTTCCGACCACTGTGTATGTATGTGTACAGTATTTGTATTGGAATTTGACATACTGCCATATTCACATTCACATCACAATTAGCATATGCAAGTGTAAAATACGCATGAAAAAGGAATTTGAACTGTTAATAAAACTTTGAAATACAATCAAAATAAATTGTCGTTAATCGTTATGTCTTGTAAATACAAGTACTGTGCAAGACGTATATATCAACAGGATTCTCAATTCTTAAAAATATGTGAAAGAACATTTCTATTTCTAAAAATCTGTTAGTGAGGGTGAGGGTGTGAGATGTATGTGTAAACAATCTTCAGAAAATAATGATTTTGTGCTAAAATCCCATAATTATAGTCGGGTATGACAAAATGGTAGTATAGAAATGACAGACGAAGAGGCAGATGGAAAGCACAATTTGTACTGATCCTTGAGTAGTAAAGTTGTATGACTCATTCCCTTGTTTCATGTTCTTCTTCTGTATACACAAATGTCACAGTTTGAATATCGGGCAATTATTATGAGACAACAAACAAAGGTGTACCGGACAATAATTATGGAACAGAGGGAGTAATAAGAAATTTAAAGTTTAAAATGTAATATAATTAAAATAGTTTATATATTACTCATTTACGAGAGAAAATTAGTTTCTTTACATCTGCGTAAAAACTGGTTTCCTACGCGAAGTAAATTACTAGCAAATTACGAGTAATTTACGAAAAAAACGTAACGTGTAAATTACCATTCCATCCCTGGTGACGGGGGCTCACGATTTTGTTAGCACGAGCCTCTACTTAAAGCGTACTTGAGATAACAATGTATTACACAGCAGATGGAAATGCAAAATACTAATTAAGTAAAACATATAACAAATATAAAAAGCAAAATGTTTTGGAGTTATTGAAGGTGCCAGAGAGAAGACAGAGGAGAAAGGTGGTGAGTGCAGTGATATTTAAAGGAAAGCAGTCACATTTAGTATACCCTTACATTTACATACTTTATACAAAAGTTCTGCTTTTAGATCCCGCACAATGTAGTCTTCACAAAAATGGGCATTTTTATATGAATGTTGTCTTCTCGTTTACTTTGCGCAATTACCAACTGGAAAGCTGTGATATTTTATATTTCTTCCTTTAGTTTTCTGATAAGAGTTTTCACAGCTTACCAAGCATGTAGGCATGATTTCAGTTCATAAGAACAAAATAATCTTCTTTGAAAGCATACAATGTTTTTTAACGTAAAACGCGTTTACGTTAAGACACCCTATCATGGGCAGCGCGGAGAGAGCAAAACAGGGGTTCCTTCGTAATACGATTTCTCGAAAACCATTTGACGCATTTGAATCAACGTTGTAATATGTTGATTAGAAAGGATGACTCTTAACAGTAAAAGTTGTACCTTTTTCCATGCTACTATATATTAGAAGATATTTGTTGTCAAATACTTCAATATTTGCATAAAGAATCTGCTTTTCCCGTGCCGAACATCTCGACGATGATGTAACGCAACCACGGACAACTGCTCATACTATCTGCGCAGCCGAACGAGCACCCCCTGAGTTATTGTTCGTAATCATAAGCTTAGTTCGAGGAAGAATAAAAGAAAACCATAGCTAAGCTCTTCGAAGTATACAGGGCTAGCATAAATGATTCATTCGTTTTGAAAAGGCTATATTTTCAAAAGTATTACACGTACACACATGAAAGATATATGAAAAGAACCACAAACTCACCAAGTTTGTATTATGTATTACAGGTGGCAGCACGAGGTTAGGACCTGTCGAAAATGGAGGGAAAGCAAGAAAAGAGTTTTTGTATGCTTGAATTTGCCAGATGTTCGTCTGTTATAGCTGTGCAACGCGCTTTCAGAAGAGAGTATGGAAAAGAACCGCCATGGAAACAAAGCATTTTGCGGTGGTATCGGAACTTGCCGTGAACTTGGAATACCACAAAAACTGTGTGGAAGATTTTGCGTCAACGGTTGCATTTCAAACCGTACCGTGTGCAGCTCCTGCAACAATTAAAGCCGGAGGATTACGCCCGTCGACTAGAATTTTGCGTCAACATGCAGAAAGCATTGGAGGACAAGGATTTCGCCGCCAAGTTCATATTCAGCGATGAAGCAACGTTCCACTTATCCGGGAACGTGAATCGCCATAATGTGCGATTCTGGGGCACAGAAAATCCACGTGCAGTCGTGACAGTTGAAAGAGATTCGCCAAAGGTGAATGTTTTCTGTGCAGTGTCACAAACAAAGATGTATGGGCCGTTTTTCTTCGCTGAGCAAACTGTGACCGGTAAATGTTACCTGGATATGTTGCAGTTGTGGTTGTTCCCGCAACTCAGTGCAGACTTCAGGGATTTTGTCTTCCAACAAGACGGGGCACCCCCTCATTGGAACATCCCAGTTCGTGACTACCTAAACGATGAACTTCCGCATCGCTGGATTGGGCGTGTTTGTGAGGATGACCTAGCTTTGTTCCCCTGCCCTCCCAGATCTCCTGATTTAACGCCCTGCGACTTCTTCCTGTGGGGGTACTTTAAGGACCTTGTTTACGTACCCCCACTACCGCAATCCTTAGTCGAGCTCAAAGAACGCATCAGTGCTGCAGTGCAGGCCATTGACAGGACTATGCTACAAAATGTATGGAATGAGCTCGAGTATCGTCTGAACGTGTGTCGTGTAACCAAAGGGGCACATATCGAACATTTGTAGAGGGTGTATAAACTTGGTGAGTTTGTGGTTCTTTTCATATATCTTTCATGTGTGTACGTGTAATACTTTTGAAAATATAGCCTTTTCAAAACGAATGAATCATTTATGCTAACCCTGTATAGTGGACCTTATTTAGCCACAGATTTTCGGAACAACACAGCAATGTTAGTTCGCCCCAGGACCAGGCAACCAATCGATCGAGTCAACTTCGACAACCTTTGCCTCTACAGGTGTTCATCGGAGCGAAGAAGAGAAGTGGTAGGGGAAGAAGAGGATCTAGTGACTAAAGTGTAGAAGAAACAGAGACTCTTATTACTGTGATATTTTCTTTCTGAATTTTTAATTAATATTTCATGAAAATTTTTCATAAATTGTAAGATTTAAATTGCTTCAAAATTTTCGACAGAGCAAGGGGCATATGTAACGATCCTGCGTGGTCACCATTTACTAATAAACCCTACATGTTCATCACTAACATATTATTAGAACCTGCGTGGTCACAGTATTCCGTTTAAATTAACATGTGAGTTGAAAGAAATGAGCGGGATGTCCCTACAAGGCATAGGCCTTTAGTTTTTAATTTAACTTGTTCTGTGAACGTTATTAATTATTGTCATTTACACTGTTAAATCCATGGTTTAGTATTGCAGAGTTCTGCGCGACTCATTATTAATTGTATTGTCTTAAAGCATACAGTTTTTGTTATGGTAACACGTGCATCTAGTGATTTTTCCACTAGTGATTTCTCAATATCAAACCATGATAATTCTCCGTACGGAGTTTGCAACATGTAAATAAAAAGCGAGTTGGCAACGCGTACTCTTAGTTAGAATTTTCGCCGCCCATGCGCCACCGCGAGTATAAAGCCAGTGATCGGTTAGTTTGTATGAACTTTCCAGCCTGATCATTACCAGTGCGTAATTAGAGATCGGTTAGTTCATTGAACTCTCCAGCCTAATTATTGCCTATTTTTGTGGGAACAGGAAAAGATTTATTATCCATTTTTCCTTGACTCATCTCACTCAACAGGTCGCTAGGTGCCGTGGCTTGCCGCGAGTTGATAGCTTCCTGGAGATGAGGCCTTGTTCGAAAAAGGTTTATTATCCGGGAGCTCAGTTGGCTCCCTGATGTCAACTTGCGCAGATCCAGGGTAAACCGTCCTACCAGCCAGAAGCCTAGCAGCCATCTCAGAAGAAAGGAGAAGAAAGAAGAAGAGCCTAGCAGCAACCTATCATATCTGATCCAATCGACACGGCTGATAGGTACTCGGGTTCTACCTGCCCAGCTTGACTGGGAGTACCAGGACCCTCCTTCCCAACTTGCCTTCCCTGCATGGGAGGCACAGGTTGGCTTGCCAATTCCCAGCTACGGCTCGGGGGTACCGCGGTATCCTTTGATCCTGGACCTAGCGCCCTCTTGAATGGATACCGCTATTCCTACTTTATTACAGAGGAGTCCGTGACGTCTTCAGCAGCCTACGCCCAAAATAAAATTAGGTCCCCGTACTGAGCCGCGGTGGCTCAGTCGGTGGGAGTTCCGTGGAAGCCTTCAGAGAGTGCGGACGCGGAAACTAGTTGCTCCGTGAAGGTCAGTGAAAAGTTACCTTCAGGAAACAACGAGCGGGAGTGCCGTGTGCGTGTTGCTTGTGGCGTTTGGTGCAGTTGGCTGGCGAGTAAGAAGAATTGGAAAAGTACTTTAGAATAGTAAAAAGATTAATATCATTAGACAAAATACCATCCAGATACGTTTTCCGTTCGGAGCACCAAGGCCGTCGGCGCGAGAACTTCATGACTTTATACATGGACAATTTCAACTCCACGGAGATGAGATCTTGGGAATAGAAATCCCTACGCATTTTCAATATGTTTTCGTAAAATGTATTAGAGAAGCAATAATGACGCGAATATTAGAGAAATGTGGTCCAGAAACAAACTTTTGCTATGATAATGGTGAATCTGTAAAAGTGCTTTTGAGTGATGTGGGAAGGGAAACAAAAGCGGTGAGAGTGTTCGACTTACCACTAGAATTAGATGATGACTGTGTGTAGGACAAAATGACGGAATTCGGAAAGGTGGAATGTATAGACAAAGAAACGTGGTCTGAAAACTTCAAATATCAAGTTTACAACTGGGTGAGAATAGTGAAAATGGAACTAAAGAAACCGATTCCGTCGTTCATTACAGTAAAATCTCATCAGTGCCATGTGATATACGACGGACAGCCGAGAACGTGCAGGGCGTGTGGAAAAGAAGGACACGGACACGATACCTGGCAATGTGATAGTCGACAGATAACAACGCTTCGTGTGAATAAAAACCGAGAGAGAAATTATAGTGATATAATAGTGGAAAAGGGGAGTTCCTCGAATGTGAACAATCAGTTCCAACCAGATAATAATCAAAACAAGTCGGAAGGTCTACAAAAGATGATAAAATAACAAAAGCAAGATAAGGGGATAAAGAATGTGCCAAGTGACACCCGCCCGGTGGAAATATTCCCACCGGTAACTACGGAGACCGCAAGGGAAGAACATAACCAGAAAATCTTATCGATGGACACAAACCAACCGGGAACTTCCCACCTAGACAAACAAGAGGAAAAAGAAAGTGAAGAAATGCAGGATGACCAGATGTAGGACGAAGGGAACTCAGTTGATCTTCCTCCCATCCCAGTGGCAAAGAACAACGTCCCAAAAGAGGAGGACAAGGGACCATCGAAAGACTGTGAACTGGAAAGTGAATTGAATACAGAAGAAGAAAGTGACGAAAGTGCCACTTCAGTGTCAAAGTGGAAAAATCTCAGCAGATGGGTGCAAAAAACGGATGAAGAATACTTCGAAAGGTAGCGAGGACACAGTATCGAAGAGGAGATCAGTGGGAGAGGTAGGAGGTATGAATAGAGTAATGAACAGAAGAAGAAAACCCTAAAAAGGGAAATTTCATTTGATATTTCATTTGTTATTTGTATAATTTTTTTAAATGTTATGAGGGAAGATCGGAAAGTACTATTAACTGTGTGGTACGTTATTCATTTATTAATGGTGTATACCACTAGAATATGTACTATTAACATTAATGGAATATTTACTCCAGTAAAATGTAAAATGTTAGAAGAATTTGTAAGGGTACACTCGATAGACGTATTGTTTTTGCAGGAAGTTTGTATGTGTGACTTCCCATCAATATATGGTTACGAATCCATAGTTAATGTTGGTATAAATGGCCGTGGTACAGCAATACTTGTTAGAAACGGCCTAACCATTAATAATGTAAAAAGGTTAGTAGATGGGAGAGGCATTAGCTTTCAAAGTACCAACTACACTTTTGTAAACATTTATGCGCCATCAGGGAATCAAAACAGACGGTCACGTGAACAATTTTATAATCAGGACATATTATATTTGCTACCGTTAAATGAATCAAAAATAATACTTGTGGGTGATTTTAATCAGGTATTGAATCCCAGCGATTGTATAGGAGCTTATCAAAAGAGTCCAGCCCTTGCAACATTAATTGAAGAATTGCATTTGAAAGATATTTGGTTACAGAAGAGACAGGATATAATATTTACATATTTTAATAATAAATCTAGATCGAGAATCGATAGGTTATATACAAATACAGATCAAATAAAAAATAACATCCACAGAAGCATTGCCAGCGCCCTTTACTGATCATATGGCAGTAAAAATGGCAATTAACCTGGAAGAAACAAAACTAGTCAGGGGTCCTAAATATAAAGTTAATAGAGCTTCCACATATCAATGAAATATTTGCACAAAAATGGGCCGAATGGTGTAAACAAAAAAAGTATTACAGTACTCATAATGGATGGTGGGTTCGATATGTAAAACCAAAATTAAAAACTTTTTTCTGCTTGTATGGAAAAGAAAATGCAAAAGACAGAAACGGATTGATCAACTTTTATTACCAGTGTTTACACGAGGCATGTGAAGGGAGAGATGTCACCAAAAATTACCAAGCCATACAGCAGTATGAAACCAAAATCCTAACACTCCAGAGGCAACCAATGGAAGGCATAACAATAAGAACCAATTCCAAGAATTTAATTCAAGATGAAAGAACTTCGATGTTTCACTACGTACAGATGCAAAAACAACAAAAAACACTCATGAAAAACAATATTGTGGATTCAGGTGGAGAATGGCATGTGAGTCAACCAGGAATCATGCAAACATTTTATGACTCTTATAGGGAGCTTTATCAGACCGGGGAGGGGGAATCAGAAGCACGAGAGACACTACTGAATTCTGTAACTAATGGTTTACAAGAAGAGGATATAAAACTTTTAGATACTGAAGTAACCAACGGCGGCTCAAGGGGGAGAGCCGCCGTGCCATGGCACTACCCTCAGAAGAAATGCATACCTAGCCCAAGTATTGTTAAATTAATACATTGACAGTTTACAGACAAGGAGATTCGAATCTTGCAATCGGTCAAGCTGACGTGACGACCGCCCCAACCACAGACTAGATATGAACCGCCCCAACCTCCTCACTGCATCGCCAGCTGTTTCGTACTCTCGGCGAGGCAGCGGTCCGAGCCACCCACGAGCTGGCCTAACCAAGTTGAAACACGTGCAGAGGGTTGGAGAAGTCTCAGTGAGTAACATTTCCACCATGAGCCGGGAAGAAGATGGCAGGGGGTGGTGTTAGCTAATGGGGTTAGCCCAACAGACACCAGTCGTGCCCGTTTTCGCTTGGCACAGCGAGGGAACTTTCGCAGTGTTGACACAGTTGCCATCTTCAGAGATAAGTCGATAAATACGACGGATTTGTGAGACCCGTTGGGGAAGTACTTAGTGAAAAAGGTACTATCTATTTTTCTGCCAACTTTTGGAGAAACGAACTTAGTATTTTTCCAAAGATAAATGAACATTTTGATAATACGATAGATAGATGCGCCTAGAGGGCCATCCAGACTTTTTAAAAATATAAAAGTAAAAAACCTTATGGTGATGAGAGTTTCCTTTGGCATTTCGACAATTTCTTTTTGCATCAAATGTCTAGAATATTTTCAACATCCAGTTGGAATACGTGTGCATGGGAGAGGAGAAGGTGAGAAGATTTGTTTTTCCTTCCTCTTGTAATTGTGTTTTTAGTGAAGTGCCCTGTAGTGTATAAAGATAGGTGAAGATGAATCATATTAGTGTGTTATTACTTAAACACACCTTGTTTTCCATGTTATCAAACGAGGATAAACATCTTGGCCAGTGGGGCAACCTCAAGGAGGGGGCGGGGGCATTGCGGAGGTTTTTTTTTTCGATTTCTTAATCACGTTGGCACTACCCATCATACTTGCCGCCGGCCGCCACTTGAAGTAACAATAGAAGAAGTATATGAAGCGTTACGAACATGCAACCTTAAAGGAGCACCAGGAAAAGATGGTATTGGTTACTAGTTTTGCAGTTTTTTGAGATTATGAAATATGAACTAATGAAAATCATACAAGGTGCCTTTAAAATTATTTTTTTTTTACAAAATGAAGGCATCATCATATTGATACCGAAGAAACCACACGCAAAACAAGTTGACGACTTCAGACCAATTACATTACTAAATTGTGGCTATCAATTAATGGCAAAGATCTTAGCAAATAGGTTAAAGATAATTTTACCACGGATACTCAGCGAGAAACAAACATTCATTTTCAAAAAGCATAACATATTCAGTGCAGTTGGAGGGATTCGCGATCTGATATCCTATTATATGGGGCAGAAACTTGATGCATGTGTGCTTTCTTTTGAGTTCAAAAAAGCGTTTGGTTTAGTGTCGCATGACTACCTGTTTGAGGTGCTAAAAGCATATAGATTCAGTGCTACGTTTATTAATATTTTGAAAGGTTTCTATCAACAAGCAACATCTCGGTTAATGGTCAATGTATTCCTGTCGTCCCCAATAAATATAACAAGATCAATTCGGCAAGGATGTCCACTAAGTATGCTCTTGTTTGCTTTAACCCTGGATCCTTTGCTGCAATATATCAGGAAAACTACTCCCGACGCCATACACACCTTTAAGGAAAACCAAGTGTTTGCTTTCGCAGATGACCTGTCCGCTTGTATCACCACAAACGAGCAAATGCAAAAAATTATGGCAGCGATACATATATACTGCCGTGCTAGTGGGGCCAAAATAAATATGGAAAAATCAAAGGCGCTACCCTTTGGCACATGGGATCAAAAATATCCAGATATAGGGATCCCATATGTACAGGAAATTAAAATATTAGGAATAATTTTTCACAGGGACAAGGAACAAATGTTAGAATCAAATTGGCAAAAGATAGCGAGAGACATTCGCATACAATGTTATAAAATGCGAAGCAGACAGTTAAACATGATACAACGAGTGTGGTTTTTGCAAACATATATGTTTAGTAAATTAAACTATACGGCCCAAGTGATCCCAATCAATCAAAAATACCTCAGAATAATGAATTCAGCAATTGGTTGCTTTATGTGGTATGGACATTTTTTTCGTATACCATTATCAAATTTATGGCAAATGAAACTAAAAGGAGGATTGGAGCTGACAAATATTGAGATCAAATGCAAATCCCTATACCTGGCACAATCCTATACGCTATATGGCATTGAAGATTCCATTACATCATTATGGATACAGTTATGGACGGAGGAATTTCCACCCCAAAATCTAGGCAGATTGAAAGAAGATCGATATATCCACGAAGTTTGATGCAAGAATTCAGTTATGTGGTGCTTCCGCCAGAAGGTGAAGACGTAAAACTCTCTCAATACTTATATAGACTGCTTCACAAACAGTTGCAGATACCGACTCACCGCATTGAAAAACATTTTCCCAATGACAGATGGCAAAATATTTGGAAAAATTTAAATAAGAAATTTCTGGATACATCAGTGTATAGTGTAATACATGATATTATACTAACTAATGAACGCTTACATAATATCAAGACACAAACAACTAATAAATGCTACATATGTGGAGAGATAGACACCACTGAGCATAGAATAGCAACATGTAATGGAGTAAAGGGAATTTGGAAATGCCTAACGACATATCTAGGACAAATATGTCGAACAGCACCTCGGTACTTTCAATCGTCTATGTGCACAAGACCAGATTTCAAATATTTTCCAGAAAAGAAAAACAATACAGTAATTTGGTTAATAGCTAATACAATATATTATGTATTATGTATTTTGTAAAAAGTATGAGAGCAATAGCATTTTGTTCACACCGTATTTAAAAAGAACTAGATGGAAAATGTTACAATATCCAAAAATGTATGAGTATCACAATAAATTAATCTGGTGTATCCTTTCTTTACACCCAGCAAGCCCTGAGGTATTTTGTAGTATGTGTTCACCGACTGTTTGAAAAGTTAGCACCTATGGGTAAACTCTTGTCGTCCTCCTAGTTGAAGTGACTAGAGAGTTGAGCGCAGCCTGTATCGTATTGCTGTGGCTGTAGTGTTGTGGAGGTGGACGTTGCACACTCAAGCGGAGTACACAGAAACTTTTCGGGTTGGCGATTGCAATGCGAAAAACCTGTAGTTGCTATCCTCAACATTTTTTGAGTTATTAACGACAGAACACACTTTGGTGTAAAGTAGTAGAGCAATTCATGACATGTCAGGGTAAGGAATGAAAATTTTTACTCAGCTCTCAGCTGAAACATTCCAAAGAGAACTAAAACGGGATTGCAAGGAATACGATGGAAGGCTTCTACCGACTGGAACAGAAATAAACGCTGTCGTTTGGAAATTTGTTACAAAATTGTGACCGTTATGGGCTCCGCCAACCGTAATTTCTTTTTCACAGCAAAGGAACGTGTCTTCCTTGACCGATTACCCGTGCGTCGAAGTTTAATCATTCATGAGTGAGCAAGAGGGCGCTTTTTTCAACTCAGAAACTTTTTGGGAGGAGACGCGGAAGAATAATATCCATCGAGCGCATCGCAGGAATTCGATTTCCTTTTTGTGTGTGTGTATTTCGAATTCTCTCCTTCTCCGCTCGACTTCACTTGCCTCCCTCTTTCGGCCGAAGGGAAGGCCAAGCGAAAAGCACAGGGAAAGAGGAGCGTGGGGCCACTTTCAATATGGAAATTTTGATAAAATTCCAATCTTCGGCCAAAGAACCAAAACACTGTCCTTCGCACCCATTGCAAGCACGTTTCTGAAATTCGCGTGTTTTTTTTTTTTCTTTTCAGGAAATGTATTTGATCTTGCTGTTTTGTCTCGCTCAGGAATTGGATAATGGTAATTTTATATCCGTGTGGGTGTGTATGTGAGTGAGACAGAGAAAGAGGGTGGATTGCGTTGATGCCAATGGCTCTTTGGCAACAGTCCGACAGTACGGGGACAAGCACCTGAGCAGGGTAAGGTAAGGAAGCAAAAATGTTAAAATGTTCATGTAAGAAACGTAAAAAGCATGGATCAACATTTAAAACATTGCGTGTACTCGTCACTTTGTATGAGCAAATGTGTCTACACACCCTCCTAAGGAAGATTATGAATAACAAAACAATAGAATTAAAAAGATCTGTTCTTAATTACATGCAGGGTAAAAAATATGTACATTTCAATTCGTATCTCGACAAAATCATTTGAAAAATTGTAAAATGAAGGATTATAGCATTTATTTCCCGATAACGTCAATCAACATACAGGGTGGAGCATTTTCGACTACACAGTTTGAAGTTGGCAACACTGCAAAACAAATGCATTGGGAGGGCGGTTTCCTCCTGCCTCGTGCACACTGTGACTTTAGATTTCACTAAGAATGGAGCGTTGGCCGCTACAGCAACGTATATTTTGTGTGGAGCAGTTCGTGTTGACGAAGTCAATTGTAGCGGTGCAGCGTGCATTCCGCAGGGAGTATGGTGATCAACAATGCCGTGGACCAGTTCCTAACAGGAAAACAATCAATAAATGGTGGAAACAATGGCGTGAAATTGGAAGTGTTCAAAATAAACCGCATGGGAGAAAAAGAACAGCCAGAACACCAGAGAACATGGGTCATGCGTAGCTTTCAAGACCCTCTTGTACAATGTGTTGCCTGCCAGGAACGTCATTTGAAAGATGTTATTTTAAAGAAATAATTGTGTGCACATTGTTCATGTATACATTTTCTGCAATCCAAAGGTGCGATGTTTGTTCTAGAAATGAAAAATGAAAATAAATGTAATCAGCAAATCATCTGTCTTCATTATAAAATAGGTAGTCGAAAACGCTCCACCCTGTAGATAGGAGAAGAAGTGGATTTCAATATCGCGGCGCTCTTGTCGAAAACAGCTGGTTTCCATGTTAATTTACAGCTTTAGACGATATATTCTCGACAAGGGAATAGAATGATGGGACTTGATAATCCAACGATTCTTAACATCAAATAACATTTAATATGTGAAATATTAAGTAATGTCTTGTTTATGTCTCGTCGGCCAAAAATGAATCAGCATGAAATTTTTGGTACATACAGCGAACTGGTTGGGTTACATATGCCCACAGCACTGTTACGAACGCCAGCGTGGAAGGCCAAGAATGGAGCCGTCACTTGCACACCCCTTGGAATAAAGAAAAAATTTACTGCTTATTCTTAGCTTCTCCCTTTTATTTTGTATGTCTAACCTGTCATATTTTTCTTGTATGCTCATTCTAGCTTTCTCTCTTCTTTTATAATCTTAGTCTCTCTCCATTCGTTCCTGCCTTTTATCTACTTCACCATATCTTTCTTATTTTCATTCCTGTTTTGTCTCTCGTTTCTTCAATATTCTCCCCACCTTCTCTCTCTCTTTCTCTCTCTCTCTCTCTCTCTCTCTCTCTCTCTTTCCCTCTGCGTGTGTTGTGTGGATTGATGTATCGCTTCAATATTTATCTTCCTTTCTCTCCTGTTTCTCTGCGTGTGTTGTGTGGATGGACGTCGCCCTTCAATATTTATCTTCCTTTTCTCTCCTATTACTCTATCTTAATTCTTTATGTTTTCTCTTTTGTTTCTTTATTTATCTTATTCTCACTTTTTGATATTTCTCTCCTCCTTTCTTTCCTTTCCTTCTCTGTACCTAGCACATTTCGTTCATCTTCCTTTCTCTCATTCTCCATCGTTTCTTTTATATCTCTTCTGTCTCCCTCAATTACGTTTTCCTGATGTCACTAAAACATGACGTCCATATAGTGTAACTTTGGTGATTCGGGTCAGAAAATCAAACAATGTAAATATTTCCAATAATTTCATTACATTTCTAAATTGTCGGGAATATAGTAATAAAGGGATCCTTGAACTATAATTGTCAGTAACAAATAATTTTTTTTAAGTTCTCTTATTTTTTATCCATAGCTTTCAAACTATAACTCTCCATGATCCTATTCACCCTTAAGAGTTTTGGGTGAAGCAGGTCACATCTGAGGGTGAAACGGGTCAGTTACCTAACATTGAAATATGCAATATTAGCCTCTAATTCGCAATACAAACCTTATGTTCAAAGTGTAGGAACTTATGTTTTGATCGCACATCTTCCACAAATAACTTTTTCTTCCTCGTGATATCACTCTTCAGATATTTCTTGCCACTGTGTCCAATCAGCCTGATTCACAGACAAGCGTTGTATTTCACATTACAGAACCAACAAACAGTATTGTCTCCTTCGTCACTGACTTCGTCGGACTCTTAACATGACGATGATGATGATAGCGTGCGGGGCCTTGTCAAATGTATTTTTACAGCTAGAAGTGTTCTTTTATTCAAACTTTCTCCTCCACTCCGTTTTCACTTGGATGTCTTGGATGTTTTAGGGGATGCTTTCTGCTTCTTTCTGGGGTGGTATTGTAGTGGTGCCTTCTTTTACTGGAGAGACGGCAGGAGATCATGGAACGTCTTTGATGTCGACAGAACAGAAGAATTAGGCTCAGAGCAACGAGTAGAATTCCCTTCTATCTCTTCTGGAAGTACTGTAGGTGCTTGGGCACGTGTGGTTGTGGAAGGCATAGAATTATTATTCGACAGACTTTGTTTATAGAATAACCATCTGTACAACAGAAACCACTTTCTGCAATCGCGTTTGTTGCTGCCCTCAGCCATGATGCTTTGAATATGTTTCCAAACGTGGATTTATTATTCACATACCCCTCGTAGAAATAATAGAATTTTGCGGACTTGAAAAACGAACGACCCAAAGGCTGTAGCCGATGTGTGGTGTAGCTTGGTAGACATATCATACGTATGTCGTTCTTCTCACAAACCTTCAATGTATTCAGGCTCTTGGGTAACGGATGGTCATCCAAAATAAAGCAAACAGGAACGAGAGGTTAATGTTGAAAAGGCGATCTTGAATAATAATTTCTTCACGTTTCTAAGCGTATTACAACTGACCACAATCAGCGCCATGGTCACGTATGTAAGGTCTCTACACTAAAATGTAGATGCTTGTCAATTAAGAATAAACGCAAATCACCGAAGTCGGCACCTAGTAATCGAAGACGACACACACGCTGATGCCCATTTGGTTTCCTTGCGATTCTCTTGATATTCTCCACACTTCCTTGCGGTCTAAGTAAAGAATTTCTTCATTTCCAATTCTTGCTGCTTGGCCTTTCAGGTCACGTGTACGAAACTGGCGGTAGTTTGGTTTCTCTTCTTTTCATCCCTCGTAGTTTAGTTCTCCCTTCATTCCGAAACTGGGCGAATTTTACTGCGAATGTAAAATCAAATTTCCCCTCTTCCTTGCTTGTTAAGTATGCAGTCACGACTATTACTGTCGGATTATAAATTATAGATACTCGAGTTTGGACTCCAATTAAAAATTAACTAGTAGATCTACATAGAAATGAGTTACATCAAAATTTAGCTTATTCCATTATGCATTAATCTATTTAGCACAGATTATTTTTCGAGTATGCCTTTTATTTTTATCGTCCTGGGAACGAAAAAAGTGCTGGTTTTTTTAAAGGTTTGTAAACGATCGCTCTCTTTGAAACTCTATAAATAAAAAATGGGTTGTCCGATCGTGATGAACTTTTAGTATGGTGCAGGCAGAAAGGTTTTAAACACAATTCTTACTTTACAGATTTTTAAAATTTGTCAAAAAAATCGTTCATATCAATTTTGCGAAACAACATTCCCTTAGTATTATACAAATACAATATTAGTCTTGTTTTGAAGCTCTTTGCATCTGTTTTCAAAATCCATTATCATTATCAATTCACATTGCGAAATCGATTTTATACAGATTTTTATTCAACGGAGTGAGGATGTACCTTGAACGTGTCAATACCGTACACACTTACTCGCAGTGATAACTCATGGCTCAACGGACATTGCTGTGTACCGTGTTGCCACATTCTACGTACTACATCCTTACTCCGTTGAATAAAAGTCCCTTCTCTCTCTCTCTCTCTCTCTCTCTCTCTCTCTGAACGTCTAGTTGACAGAATTTGGGCGAGAGTCATGACTTTAACGAGGCAATTGATTGATCCTACCAACAAAGACGCCTGTCCTCGCCCGCGCGGTTAATGGAACAATTTACAATGCAGATGGCATCGGTGTTTGCCTCCGAGGAGGATTCCTCGAACTACTTAACTTCCGCAAATTGCAACGAGATGGCTCTGCTGGAGTTAATAAGCCCAAACCGAGAGGGCTAACCCGACATAACAATCCTGAGTAGTGAGCACACAGCTTGGAAATTGAGCCGCTCTTCTGACGTTGGAAATCCAGATTTATTTTTGTGCATTTTTGGAAAGCCTAACGATCCTGGTTGGTTTACATTCATGAGCAAACAATTTTCTGTTCGTGCAAATGCATTTTTTCGTCGAAGTCAGTGGCGTACGGCCGCCCCCGCAAGCCCCGCGGAGCGGGGGGGGGGGGTGGCCGCAATGCTCTCTCATCCTCTTGAAATTTATGCAGTGTGACTTACAATAAAAAAAAACTATTTATGAAACAGATTGTGTCAACAATGGCACAATTCAAACTAGAAATTATTTAAGGCGAGCACTAAATTTATTTGTTTATTTATATATTGTCCGTGAACTTAGAATATGTATCCACAGATTTTGCTGTTTTGTACGAGTAAACGGGCACCATAAATAAATTTCACGACTTGGTGTTCATTTTTATTAATTCTTAATGTTGGGATGTGGTTGTGTGTGAGTGGGTTCCCAGCAGAGTATGCGTTAATAAGCAGGGATGAAGTGGCTAACCGAGAGGGAGCCTGTGCAACTTGGCATGTGTTGACATGTGAGTTCTCTCCGAAATGCTGAATCATTTTACTTGCAAATATCCATCGATAGGAAAGGGGGAAAAAAAGTACTCACACCTTCACACACAGTTTGTCGTAAAGTTAATCGATTGTGAATTGTATAGTTAACAATCCAGGTTTTCAGCCAGGTCAAATAGTCAAACTTCGTAATTCATGAACTTGTATTACTAATATTACTTACAAGTGTGGTATTTAAAATGTAACTTTCCACCAAATATTTTTAAGTTTGCTCCAAGCTTTGTTTATATTCACATTATTCACACCTGTGAAGTGCTACACTTTATTCTCGATTCTTCACTATAGTGTGGCAAGGTATAGTTGATTTTTATTTGAACTGTTAAACTCTTCAAAGGGGCTCTAAAACGCAGTAGGAGGTGGGGCCCTTTGCTCTAGGTGCAAGTACCCCATCTTCTGTCGCACAGTACAAGAGTCAAATGTCACTATTATTTGGGGTTATTTTGTGAAGTTGATTTTACTTTGTATTAAAACTTTCTGTCGAACCAGCTCTTCTTTTCCTGTCTGATTGCATTATGATCTACAGTGCTCGAAGTGTAAATTTTTAGCTTAGATTATGTTTGATCGAGTTTGGTGATAGGAGAGAGTGAATCAACGTGGAGATATTGCAGTAGGTGGGTGATAGCCTACTTATGCAAATTACCCTAGCTAGGGAAATGCTTTACGAACATTTGCTTATCTGAGGGGAAGGAGGATAGCAACCTCCCTGCGTCCCAATAACAATTTCTGTAGTGTTGATCCATTCTAAAAAAACGCCCTTGTTTACTGAAAAACTCTAAAAAGTGTTCAGTGGTATATAATAAATGAATGGCATCGTTAAAATTACGATTAATAATATCAAGATTCACTAACATTAAAACTTCGTGTCCGCGTTGCAACAATCCTTCCGCTCAGCTTTTCATTGAGTGACACATTTTCAATGAATGGAGATTCCCATCGCCGCTCTATTACACCTCTATCTCAACACTGGAGTCCGCGAGTATTTCTCTCTACTAGATTCCAACTGACTTTGGGTAAAAACCGACGATCTAGAAGTCCAGTTCAACCCGCAAAACTGAAATGGTAAGTTTATTCGACATACCCGGTAGCTAGAATTAAAGGTACCCAACTCAGAGCCCTCGGTAGCCTGTTTGAGGCATCGTAGAACTCTGAAATTCGGTGAATCCACTATGCAGACCATGGAGAAGAGGATGGCGATTAAAAAAAATAGTTCAATTTTCCGCCACCAGGTTGAAATGTGGCGCTGTACTTCCATGATGGGTTGTAATAATGACGTAAACTGCTCCAATTGGTTATCGATTTGCCGTTACCTTGCAAACTTACAATAAACGAGAGATTATTTTCTCGCAACTTCCAGCCACTAACAAATGTCTTTCTAATTAATAACTCAGCTAAATCACTTAACGTGATTATTTGTACAACCCATCATGGAAGTAGACAGCGCCACATTTCAACCTGGTGGCGGAAAATTGAACTTTTTTATCGTCATCCTCTTCTCCATGGTCTGCATAGTGGATTCACCGAATTTCAGAGTTCTACGATGCCTCAAACAGGCTAGAGAGGGCTCAGAGTTGGAATTCTGGCCACCTGGTATTTGTTACTATTAGTACAGTAGGCGAATGTGAGCGACTTTTCCGTTGAATTTTGAACTGGCGCAACCAAGGGGGTGGCTTTTCAAAGTCCAAAGAGGAGTGTTTAGTATCCTTTAAACGATTCCCCAAAACATTATTTTTCTTAATATATGTGTATGTATGTATGTATGTATGTAACCTATTTGCTTAAATATATATATATATATATATATATATGTGTGTGTGTGTGTGTGTGTATATATATATATATATATATATATATATATATATATATATATATATATCAAGCGAAAAATAGAAAATATAATGCACTATGACCACATACGAGCATTTGACCCCATGAAGCACCCTCCTTCCTTCTCCGGTCCCCAAATGCCTGCGCCACTGCATTGAAGTAAATGAAAATATTTTCAATTTCTTCTTCCAGTTATTCATATCCTGATTTAGTTTTCGGAAGCTACTACACTGATGTAAAAGTCTGTAACAAAAACTGTGAAAGCCGAAAAGTTGGGGCAAAAATTAATTTATTTTACGCTCCTATTCAGATAAAGTGGCAAATACTTTAATTATCCAACCTTATAACTGTGCGTGTGTGGTAGGGGGAGGAACTAACTAACTATTGCACATATGTCCACCCCTCTGGCATTTTCCGTGGTGTATATATACATTATATTATTCTCGATATTGTACTTGCGGGGGTCACATAATACTGCGCTACGCCACTGGTCGAAGTTCCATGCATTTTCATATGACATAGTCCGCCCATCCATATCTCAGGAACTACTAAGGTGACCAACTGTCCCGTATTTCCCGGGATTCTCCCGAATTAGAGTTAATCTTTCTGGATCCCCCGGTTTCCGTATGGGCGCTATTCACGGAATGTTTACATTTCTGTGCTTTCTTGGCGCGGACAGGGACTGCACTTCCGGTTTTGAAAAGAATAACATGAAATTCAAAGGTGTATACGCAGTGTCTTCGGAAAAGGCGACAATCTTTGTGTGGTTTTTGGTTTCAACAAGAGATAGGGAACAAATTGTTCTAATATATCTAAGCATCGTCTTCAGCCAGAGCCGATACGGAAACATCAGTGAATTTATTTATTTATTTACTTATTTATAGAGAAAATTCCAGATACAGCACTGGTGGCCATTTTACACTGAAATTTTCAACAATGAAAACGCAATAATAATAATAATAATAAGTAAAAAGGTATTCTGAGCTTTTACCGGCCTGGGGCATTTCAGTGTACAGTTAATGAGATAGTTAAGTATAAATTAGATGTAGTAGCTGTCCAGGAAGTTAGGTGGCCAGGAGAAGGGAATTGTATAACTAAAAATTATACTTTTTTCTATGGTGGTACTGAAAATCATAATTTTGGAACAGGCTTTTTCATAAATAATAGAATTATCTCGGCTCTTAAAACAGTAGAATTTATTAATGATAGGATATCATATGCAGTTTTACAGTGTAGGTGGTGTAAAATTATTTTAATAAACATACATACACCAACGGAAGATAAAGATGATTTCTATGCAGAGTTAGAACAGGTCCTTGATAAATTTTCTCAATATGATATGAAAATTCTGTTAGGTGACTGTAATGCACAGATTGACAAAGAAGAGACATTTAAATCCACGATTGGTAAAGAAAGTCTTCATGAATTAAGTAATGATAATGGTATAAGATTGATTACTTTTGCAACCTCGAAGAATTTAATTGTGAAAAGTACCACTTTTAAACATAAAGATATCCATAAATATACCTGGTCTTCTCCAGATGGTAAAACTCATAATCAGATAGATCATATTTTCATTGATAAGAGAAGGCATACTAATATAATTGACGTTCGTACACATAGAGGTGCTGACTGTGCCAGTGACCATTATATAGTAATTGCTAAATTAAGAGAAAGGCTCGCAGTGTTAAATCATAAGCAACAAAATCTAAAAGTTCTAAAATTTAATAAGGAAAATTTTGATATGAACCTCACGGCTCATATCCATGTGCCGTTAATTATTCTTGGTTATTTTATATTAGTTGGTTCTTATTACTTGATTGTTAATATTCCGTATTTGTAATCTTTTATATTTCATAATTTTTGATAAATAGAAAGATTATTACTAGACTTATATAATCCACTAATATTTCCTTTATTGTAACAAAAGTGTAAACGCAGCCTAATGTAATAATCTATATGTTAATTTTCTGACCGAATCTTTAATATTGGATATGTAAATCTGTGTTCTTTCAAGGCAGAAAAATGTTTATGATTTAGATTGACAGATTTCGTTTAGCAACAATGGGAAGATCGAATCTGTTCTTTTAAGTTTAATGTATTCAATAAGGTTCAAGTTGAAACGAGGAATGATTCGAGTTTCATCTTTATTATCAGAGATGAATCGTTCCCCTTATACAATTTTATTTGGTTTTGCTGCAACGTGGAAATTAGTTAAACTTTGATATTGAGATTGTGAATATAGACATTGATGAGTCTTTAGTTTTTGAAAATATCGAAAGTCGCGCTGTGCAAATTACGTAATGATTAACAAGTGAGCATCGATTGGAAAAGTACGTATATAAGTAAATGCGGAGCTTAGTTTGCACGCATTTCAACTGTGGCGGCTCTACATCTAACGACACTTGGGAATAAAGATACCTGTATTTCGCCAAGCACAATTTATACTTCGAAATTTATAATGTTATGGGACGACAGGTTAGGATCGGCCGAAATCCTTTGAGGTTAATGACGCCTGCCTATTGGACATGTATTTGTCACTGTTGACCCATATATTCTCATTCTTACAGATAAATGATAGAATTTCAGATCTCCGAACTTTATTTTGGCCTTCTTCAAAATTTATTCAACGTAGACTTATTTGGGCAAGGAAGCAAAACTAGACATGTAATGCAATATGTCTCGTTTTTCAATGGAAATGTCATCATTGGCGTGTATCTTGATGCAAGCTCTGCCTATTAACGTTTCTCGACCCCAAGTACTCAGTGGAGCCCGTAGATTCTATTCTGCTTAAATCCTGCCCGTGTTAACATCGATACTCGTGACACATTTTGGTCGCAATACTGTAGGAAGGGGCACGTACGAAAGTTTTTGTCTGCTACTGAATGGTAGGCCGTAAGCTTCGTCTACGGTTGCAAAAACGACAGGGTTCTCTCCCCTGGTACGGCTTCCTCCTAGCGACACACATACACACGTAACTATTCCCTGCACATATACATATTTGGATTCTTTCCCGTGGAGACATGCAGCAAGTTAGAATTCTGGATTCATCGAATCTAATTTTAAAGAACAGGGGATTCTGTATTTCTTTTAAATTTACGGATATTCATGGATTGTAAATTGTAACTGAGTGTAATGTAAGCTTTCGTATGTATTGGAAATAAACCATCTCCTGGATAAAAATGAATGAAAAGAAAGGTCAAAGTAACCTCCCAGAAGATGCAGTTGCCAATCTTAAAATTTGAGAAGAGTCGTTTATTTATTTTATGATTCACCAACAACACCCTTAAGTTCTCAATGCTTTATTCACCAAGCCCGTACCTGAGAGGGGTCAGAGTATCCCATTTAGCCGTCTGAGTTTTAGCCGAGGTGAAATTAGAACATAAGGTATTTGGAAGATTGAGGCAGGCTACGATTACCATAATTTGCAGCTCTCTGTGTGTGTGTTACTGAAAGGCTATCTATAGTGGAGAGTGAAATAACACACAGTTATATGAACATATACAATATGTATATATTACGCAGATGAATTGCGTCTTACATAAAGCTAAGGTCAACCCTCATGCGTGAATAAGCGCGCGTAACGGCCATAGTCAGTCTCGCAGGTAGGTAAGACGAGCAGAGCCGCGCTCGCTGTGAAAGAGGTTGAGTTGACAGTAGCGTCGAGACGTTCGTCGCGTCCAGTAAAGCAGCTGCCGTGCGACCGATCAGTGGTTGTGCGTTTTTCTTCGCCTGTGCCTCATTTGTCTACAGTATACTTGGGTATACAAACTTACGTCCGACCGGAAGTCACGTCGTCCATGGCAATTGGCACTGCCATTGCTTTCGTGATAATTTGCGATCATCCTGTCATTGCGATCGCGCAGCGTTTTTTCCGATCGTGACAATTTGCTGATGAAAGAATTAAGAAAGATTACCAAATTAAACTGTCAAATAGATTCGATGTTTTGCAGGATTTAAATGATGATGAAGATATAAATGAAACAGACGTAAATAAGAATTGGGAGCACATACGTAATGCAATAGAATCAGCAGCTAAAGAAAGTATAGGATACCATAAATCAAGAAAAAGTAAGCCATGGTTTGATAATGAATGTCATAATCTAATAGAAATAAGAAATCAGGCTAGACTTAGGTGGTTAAATAACTCTGATGATACAAATCTAAGCAATTATAATAGAATAAAGCGAGAAGTTGACCGCACGTTTAGAAGTAAAAAAAGAGATTACTTGAAGAGCAAAATTAACGAAATTGAAACAGACAGCAAAACCAAAAATTTCAGAGAGTTATATAAAGGTGTAAATGAATTTAGAAAGGGGTGGCAACCTAAAGTAAACTTACTAAAAGATAAAAACGGTGATTTTCTAGCTGACCCAAGCGATATTCTAAATACAAGTAGATCGAAGAACTACTTTAATGACTTTTTAAATGTTCATGTAGGAGATAAATCTGAAGTAAATGAAGTGCACACAGCAGAACCTTTAGTTCCAGAACCTAACTTGACTGAAGTTAAAGATGCTATTAAAAGGCTAAAGAATAACAAAGCACCTGGCATACATTTAATACCAGCTGAGTTAATTAAATGTGGTGGAAATTCGTTAATATGTCAAATTCATAAATTAATTTGTTTAATATGGAATAAAGAAGAAATCCCTCAACAGTGGAAAGAATCCATAATTGTTCCTGTTTTTAAGAAAGGTGATAAAATGAACTGCAATAATCACCGTGGAATTTCTCTACTCTCAACAACATATAAAATATTATCTAAAATTATTTTAACAAGACTAACTTCACATGCTAATGAAATTATAGGTGATTATCAATGTAGATTTAAACGTAACAGATCAACTACAGATCAAAGTTTTCACATTAGACAGACACTTGAAAAAAAGTGGGAATATAATCAAAATGTCCATCAGCTATTCATTAATTTTAAAAAAGCATATGATTCGGTCAAAAGAGATAAATTATATAATATATTAGTAGAGTTTGGAATACCTAAGAAGCATGTTACTATGATAAAAGTATGCACCAGTGAAACAGAAAGTAAAATTCGTGTGGATATTAATGTGTCTGACAAATTTACAATTCTTGATGGGTTAAAACAAGGAGATGCATTATATCCATTGCTCTTTAATTTTGCCTTAGAATATGCTGTTAGGAAGGTAAAAGAAACTAACGAAGGACTAAAATTAAACGGTGTGACTCAGTTGTTAGCATATGCAGATGATGTAGACTTGTTAGGGGATGATATAAATACACTTGAGAATAATGCTAAAATATTTTTCAAAACTGCTAAAGAGATAGGTTGGGAACTTAACAAAGAGAAAACTAAATATATGCTTACAGGCCGAAACCAAGTGTTAGGTAATAATCAAAATCTAATTATTGATAACAACTCGTTTGAACCAGTTTCCAAATTCAAATACTTAGGAGTAATATTAACAAATGAAAATTATATTAAAGAGGAAATAAAAAGTAGGCTTAATTCAGGAAATACATGTTACTTCTCTCTTCATAAACTTTTGTCTTCTCGCTTAATATCTAAGAAACTAAATGTTAAAATATACAAAACAGTCATTTTGCCTGTAGTATTATATGGGTGTGAAACTTGGTCCCTTACATTGAAAGAACATAAATTGAGAGTATTTGAAAATAAGATCCTTAGGAAAATATTTGGACCTAAAAGGGATGAGGAGACAGGTGAGTGGGGAAGGTTACATAATTTAGAACTACATAATTTGTATTCATGTCCAGATATTATTAGAATGATTAAATCAAGAAGACTTAGGTGGGCAGGCCATGTGGCACAAATAGGAGAGGAAAGAGGAGTTTACAGGATTCTTGTTGGGAAACCTGATGGTAAGAGACCTGTACGAAGGCCAAGACGAAGATTGAGAGACAACGTTGAGATAGACCTAAAGGAAATCGGTAGGGATGGAAAAGATTATATAGATCTTGCTCAAGATAGGGACAGATGGAAGGCCTGTGTTACTGCAGCCATGAACTTTCGGGTTTAAGAAGGCTAGAGAGTTAGTTAGTTAGTTAAAAAGATATTAAAAAATAATAATTAAAAGTAACAAAATAACACAAAGAGAAAACAAATTGACAAAAATATAAGCAAAAGATGGCACTATTTGATATTATTTACAAACATTTCTTCTAATAGAAGACCGAAAGGCAAACTCGGAGGAAAATATATCGATTCTTGATGAGAGGTCATTGTATTGTGTTGCAAGTCTGTAAAAGAGGGATCTTTTTTAATTTTTAGTCTAGGTTTCTTTGCATAAAATAATTTACTTTGTGTTGTGAGTTGTGCGCATAGGTACTCGAAAGTGGAATTCCTCAAGGAGTGTGTTGCAGCGGATTTTGCCATTCACAATTTTGTATAAATAACTGAAATCATTCTGCAAACGTCGCTTATAAGCAGTTTGTAGGTTTAGAAAAGTCTAGAGATGCGGAGACGAAAAAGCGTAATGAGGAAACCCTGTAACGAACTATAGCTAGGAAGAAGTGAAAAACTGAATCGATTCTAGAAAGTTGAGTGGAACACGCCATAGACCAGACAGGAGAGCAGTATTCTATTATTGGGGAAATGAATGATTTGAAGTATAAGGTAAGGGCTGAGATGTCAGCAATTTCAGTAAAACGAAACAGTAAACCTAAGAGACGCATGGCCTTTTTGTTGTGCCTGTTATATATTCTTCAAATGTGAGCTTTTTGGACGAAAACAATGCCTAGGTCTTTGTGAGAGGATACTGCTTGGATGTTATTGCCAGACACGGAATAAGATGACTTTAACAGGTTCTTCTTGAGAAAGATGGTGAGAGTAGTACACTTTTCAGGATGTAATGTAAGGTCCCATGTTAGACACCAGGAAGTAAATGTTGTTATGTCATCCTGAAGAAGATGAGTATCGTCGGAAGTGGAGATTTCTCTGAAAATTTTACAGTCATCTGCGAAAAGAAGGTAATTGCTAGAGGGAGCTGTGAGATGGTCGGCAAGGTCATCGACGAATAATATGAATAAGAGAAGTCCTAGAACACTACCCTGTTGAACTCCAGAGAGGACAGGAAGAAAGTTAGATACGGTTCCTGGAAGATCGACACGTTGTTGGCGATCGCTAAGGTAAGGGAAGGGTTAGAAATTTGCAATGAATGTTGAATCTATTGCATAATTTGTGAATCAGAAGACGGTGACTAACAGTATCAAAGGCTTTGGCCAGATCAAAGTATATTACATCTAATTGTGAATTATTAGAAATACATTTCATAGCATGTGAGAGAAAAACAGACAGGTTTGTAAGACAGGAGCTACCAGGAAGAAAACCATGTCTGTCTTTGATTATTTTTTCACAGATGATGGACAGAGGAGAGAGTAAGGAGATTGGTCGGTACGAAGAAACAATATGTTTGCTTGTTTCCAAGCTTGAGGCAAGACGCCTTCCGAGAAACATCTGTTCAAGAGAATGGATTGCACTGTTTTCCTGAGTAACACGGTGTTGATATCGTCCGGACCTAGGGCACGGTGAGCAGAAAGAGACGACAATAGATTTTTCACCTCGTCGGGTGTAGTGGCAAGCGTCGTTAGGGAGGAGGAACAGACTGGCCTTACGTTTGGCAACGCTGCAAGGGAAGACAGTGGGTGGAATTTACCGTGAAAATAAGCGTTGAAGAGTTCTGCCCTTCCGCCGCCTATCGCACATTCACAATCATATGTAATCAGCTGGAATCCTACTATTATTTTTTCTTGAGTTTATTAGATTATAAAAGCTTTTTTGGGTTTTCCGGGATTGTTACAGTGATCTTGTCTATATATTCCTTTAGGCAGTAAAGCGAAAAGGTTGGACACAAACATGAGGGAGTATAGGCTCTGCAGTCGGCACTTCATCAAATCAAATTAAAATATTTTACGTGTTTCGAAAATTATAATTATCTAACGCACATCTGTTTACTAAATTTAAAAGTTGGAACTATTTATAATCATATTATAACGCATTTGCCCTTTGGTTGTTGATAAGCACTCTTTCTATGGGCGTCGGGAGAGGGTGTCGAACCGGAGTCAACCCCCCTCTCCCCCACTGCAAATTGGCATCGTTCATTTCAAGTTGCAAAAAAGCAGAAAGTATGTTGTTTTTATTGTTAATAACAGAAATAAAGTTCACTTGGTTAGTATTCGAACAGAGCAATTAATGTAAATAGATAAAAAAAAATGAGTGAAAAATACAGAAATCAGAAAAACTCAATATGCTGACCAAGACAGTAATTTATTTTATTATAAAATATAAGCTAAACGTAACGTTTCAACCTTCTAGTAAGGTCTTCTTCAGACTCTGCACCAAGTACAAATGTTGAAGAAGACCTTACTAGAAGGTTGAAACGTTACGTTTAGTTTATGTTTTATAATAAAATAAATTACTGCCTTGGT
This sequence comes from Lepisma saccharinum, assembly GCF_977018435.1. Lineage (NCBI taxonomy): Eukaryota > Metazoa > Arthropoda > Insecta > Zygentoma > Lepismatidae > Lepisma > Lepisma saccharinum. The sequence continues at coordinate 39,429,383 of NC_139245.1, forward strand.
CAGCATATTGAGTTTTTCATATCATGGAAACAAGGCTTAATGGTGTTGTTACAGGAATCAGTTTATATACCTAGGTATTCATATTCTACCATTTAATCCAAAGAATAGATGGTTCCACAGTTTTCAGAATTCAAATAATTATAATTTTAAATGAGGTCACACAATATAAACTTTGTGAGTACTTTTTCCTAACTTCTAAAGTCCTTTCTGTTCATTTCAGTATGGTAACTATGAAATGTAAAAGAATTAATGTAAAATAGTTGTGCTGGATATTCACTCGGTTTGTGGATGGAGTAGCATGATAATAATAAACAACAATAATAATAAATTTCGAATAAAATTTATTTAATTAGGTTATATTATTAGTGTATAGTAATAGTTATAACCGTACTAGTAGTGTAAAAGTATATAGGACTGGCGCGATAAATGATGAGGTGTTTTGACTGAATAGAAATACTTAAAACTAAGGCAAAATGTCTATAAAATTTCATTGTTACTGTGTAAAACCTACGATTTTTGTAAAAAAAGCTTCCGAGAAAAGATGACCCCCTCAAATTGATGTGGCTAAACCTGAATTTGCTAAAATTGCTGTTTATAAATTTCTTAAAAATATAGCTTTTCTCAATATTGTTTTAACTACACTTAAAACTAATCCAAGATGCTCTTAAGAGTTTTTTGATTATACAGTAGTACACTGTAATATAATGTTAAATACTTATTCAAAATATTTTTGTACTATTATGTTAATATGTTAACCTGGAATATTTTAATTCAAGACCAGGCACAACTTGTATATCTAATACTAAGACAATGTAATATGCAGAGGTTTTCTAGAATTGCTCTGTGACTCTTTCATTTCTTACATCATAAACATATGATTTTTCACCTATAAGAATAACACTACATATGGTGTCAGCAGGAAGTGTATCATGGAATTCACAGATAATTTTAATGTTTGTCCTGTCATTAACCACAACTTGTTTTCTTTTTGAGGTGTTGATGACAAACATGGGTCTCTGTGCTTTGAATTCATCTGGTGAGTAATACATGTCAGTATTCCCAATTGTGACCCTTTTGTATGCTGTAAATGCTTCATAATATTAAGAAAATCATCCTTGGACATGTTTAAATTATAATTTTCTCTAGGAAATACCTCATTTCTGCCATTTTTAAGAAATATGTTTTTGATGTTGCAGTTATCAAATTTACTTGAATTTTTTTCTTGATTATTGTGTCTTCCAGTCTGAAACAGTACCACCACAAAACTGGCATGTCATATTGTATACTGGAGAATGAGTTTGTAGCATCAAATTCATAATAGCTACCAGTGGCAGGCTTCTGCACACATTGATATGTATAAAATTGTAAAGGCACCTGTGGATTTTTTAGGATATCTGCTTTGTATTTAAGAGCATAACTAGCTTCATATTCAACTACTGGAATTCTTAGCTCCATAGTCTGAATAAGGCATTTGCCTTCATCAGGTAGGGTATTAGGCAGAGCTGCCCCAGTAGAGTTTAATGAACTATACCTCATCAAAGCATTATTATCATTTGCAGCTCTTCTAAATGTAATTCTTAAACCACCCTTCCACATAATACCTTTATAATCTGAGAAGAATCCTGGCAATAGGCGCATAGGAAACAATACTGTGTGACTCTTAGATATTATCTTATCACCAGCTTCAAATCCACCTATTTTGTAGTATGAGGCCTCGGTCTTGGATAATTTTAGTGTGGCCAAAGGTGTAGAGGTAATACCAGGGTAATCTACTCTGTTTATAACAACACCATGTTTTCTAAACTCAATTTCAGAGAACAGACGTGGCACAAAATTGTCTACCAATCTTATATTTGTGTTAGCTGGATAATCTGTACCATCGAGTTTTACAATATCAAATTTAATATAAAGGTCTGCTCTGTGAGGGTGTATAAATCCATCTCCTACATCAAGGTCAACCTCAATCTTTGTGTTGGCTTGATTTAAATTTGCAAAGGTGCTCCGGTTTTGGGGGAATGATTGTAACTCATAACTCTCAATACTTTCCATTTTATTTATTTATTTATTTATTTTTGTATGTATTTTTATTTAAATATTAATTTCTATGATAGCAGTTGTTGTGGCTCCAGCAAAATCAACTAATTCTTCTTTTTTATTAGTGACCATCAACTCAATATAATCTATTCTATTATGGCACACAGGAAAATATAATGTTGGTGATGGAGTATAGATGATCGGTTCCATAAATTCAGAGTTAGGTTTGAATGTTTCAATAATGCCAGTTTGTTTGTGAGTGCCTATGCCATTTGATTTGGTGATCATACCCTCGGCCACATTACAGTGAATATTCAAAGTTTCTATGGCTAGGAATTTAGGTATATTAATAGCAGTGTGTTTGATGGCTGGTTCAAGTTTTGTGTTGTTCTCGAATCCTAATAGCTCTCCTACAGTACCCAGATCTACTGTTTCTGTAGCAGACACAATTTCTACTCTGTGAGTAACAGAATTTTGAGTTAACAATATACCTCTAGGTAACTGAGCATTTAAAGTAGACAAATTATACTGGCCTGGAGTAATAACAATTTTTTGGTCACCAACTGTGATTTTGTTGTTGTAGTGTGTAATATTAGGTATCAAGTACATGCCATAGAATGCTCTAAGAGCTATTGTTTTGGGATATACTATATCATCATGTAGTTTGAGTTTCAATATTGAATTTTGGCTGGTAAGATGGAATACTCCCATGATGTTTTAGATACCACAAAGCTTTTTGAAAATTTTCAATTGATGGTTTATTTATTTGAGACAGATATCTAAGAACAGATAAACATAGATGTCCACAATTAATATCTTTGAAATTTTGAATACGGGTATTATTATAATAAAGATTAGTTGATTTTAGATATTTTACTAAATTCTCAGGTGGAATACCTCCAAATGAATCAAACACAAATGCCTCATTGTTTAAATATTTAAGATAACAAATCCAGTGAGTACCCTGATTTTTGTACTTATCCAAATTAACTATGCCACACTCTTTTTTGAGTGGTTGTTCTGGTAAAGAATCAGACATGAATACTCCTCTAAAATTTTTGATGCCTAGTGGTTTTATTAAAGCTTCAATATCTTGGTTGGTAAGCGGCTCTTGTTTTTTTTTAACTTATTCATAACTTTCTTAACATGTTTGCCTTGTTTTTCCATGGCCAGATTATGGCACTTTTGTTCATCTAATTCTGCCTTATTTTTCTTGGCATGTATTACTGTTTTTGCTATGGCAGCTGATCCCCCACAGCCCCCAAAGCTGCTAAAATAGCTGGGATACTAAATATGAATCCACCTATATGTGATTTTTTTCTAGATTGCTGTAATTTTTTTAATTGGAGGGTACTAAGTAATAATTTCATACCATGTCCCTTGGCAAGACAAGAGCTTTTTTCTTGCGCTGCTTTTTGGTTAGAAGACTATCAATAGTTTTAAGAGATTTAAGACCTGCAGAAGGTATCTGATACATAACACCCTTGGCCTTCATTTTTGGTTTATTATATACATATTCTGGGATTAACTAGTTCAATTAAATTGTAGCTAATTTAGTTAATTTATTACAACCCCCACCCCAATTTTTGTTTGGTATTCATAGCTATAGTGGTCCCCAATGCTGCTATTCTCTCACCCAAAGAAGCATCTTTGCTTACAAATCTACCAAAAGCAGCTTCTTCTAATTTTTTGTCTGCTACATGTCGCTTGTTATGGTCGGTATGTGTGTTGTATGCTATGTCATGGTCTCTACAAGCAGCATCTAGGGGATTAACACCAGGGTCTCCTCTGTTTAGTCGATGGTCTAGTTTGGTACCTGGACCACAATACTGACAGCCTGGTATGTGTAGTTCAAATGGCAACTTGTTTATCATGTCATTAACTAGCCCCCGACCCTCAGAGATATTCCAAAATTTAGGTGGTAGAGTATTAATAATTTTTATAAGATATCCAATGCCCTTAGAGTCGCAGAGCTATATGAAAGCGGCTGACCTTGAACAAGCCTCGATGCGCAGTAGCAAAAGGAGGCGGTGGAGACTGCCGTGGAAAACGCGCGATGTCGTTCTTTTGTTTTTCGAGCGGCAAGAATCGGTTTGGTTTTCGTTGTGACTGTTCGTGTTTCTTCAGTGTGATCACAAAAATTTGTCAATATACGTGTGCAAGATGGCTACAGAAACACCTAAGTGTCGTGTTCTACACAAACAAGCGCGAGATATGGTGTACAAAGTTTATCAGTTCTTCCAAAGTGAATCTCGCAGTGCAGACAGTGCCTCGTGTTCGTCAGGGAGCAGTGTTGCCAAATGTCAGGGGCGTACAGCGGCTGCATGTGGGATAGGTCTGAGTACAGTTCAGACGATTGCGAAGGAAGCCAGGTCGTCGATTGGTGATACAGGGTCGGTTTCTTTTCGCTCGCCTGGCAAACGTCGTAATCGACGAAAGAATGTTACGCACTTGGACGATTTTGATAAGGGGGTATTGCGTAATATTATATTTGATATGTACGCAAATGGCGAATTTCCTACTGCAGTGAAACTTAGGGCTAAATTGAAGGAAGCTATCGGGTTTGCAGGCAGTACGTGGTCAGTGTTAAAAATTTTGAAAAACATGGGGTTCAGATATAGGAAAGGCAACGACGGGAGGAAATTTTTAATGGAGAGGGGTGATGTTGTAGCTGCGAGAGTGATCTTCCTCAGAACCATGCACGAAATCAGGAAAGCTGGTACTGCAAATATATACTATTTAGATGACACCTGGGTCAACCAGAATCACACGAAGACGAGCTGCTGGAGAATGAGTGATGGTTCTGGTGGGTTAAAGGTGCCGTTAGGAAAAGGTGCTCGTCTTATAGTGTGTCATGCGGGTTCAGCTGCTACAGGCTTTGTGCCCCAAAGTAAATTGGTTTTCCGCTCCAAAACAAACAGTACTGACTATCATTCAGAAATGACGTCTGCCGTGTTTCGAAAGTGGTTTTGCGAGCAGTTCTTGCCATTTCTTGCCCCCGAATCCGTGATTGTAATGGACAACGCGAGCATACATTCCTTGCAAGTGGATAAAACGCCTTGTTCGAACACAAGGAAGGCGGATATTATGGCATGGCTCTGTAACAAGAACATTCCCCACACAAGCACGCAAACCCGAGCAGAATTGTTGCAGTTGGTGAAACATCATACACCAATTCACAAAAGTTACGAAATCGATATAATAGCAAGAGAATATGGTCACAGAGTTGTTCGTCTCCCACCTTATCATTGTCAGTACAACCCGATTGAAATGATTTGGGCCCAGGTGAAGGGGTACGTAGCTGACAAGAACAAGACTTTCAAAATTGCCAACGTACAGAAACTGACTCACGAAGCAATAGACAGAATAGGTGTTTCCGAGTGGGCAGATTGTGTGGCTCACGCAGAGAAAATACAAGAAGATGACTTCCAGCGTGAAATAGTCAGATACGATATCATGGAGAAGGTCATTATAAATTTGCAAGACACGGATTCCGAAGAACTTGAATCAAGTGACGAGGTTCACAGCAGTACGGAATGAGCGTTATGTAAGTAAATGGCATTTTAATTTTTCTTTTCAGTTCATGTTATGCATGCCAGACAGTTGTTGTTTTGTTATTACGAGTGCCACAAGACCGACGCATGGTATCTGCGGCAAACGAAGTTGCTTTTGCCGCGCCGCGAAAGAATGAATCAAGTTCTTCTCTCGTTTTCTCAGTAACCAAATAACATATCGCTGTAAATATTATACGAACTTAAAATTTGGAGTTTTCTTTGTAACTTTCTCACTGGAAGTTATTTCAAATCTAATTTAATAAAAATCGGCTCGCAAGAGAACTTTTTCTCTATACAATAATGGTCAATAAAATATTTAATTTCTTTCACTTACTTTCAAAATTCTACACGTTTAATTTACAGCATAATACGATTGTCTAAAGCTTTCTGGTAATACTCGTGCAGGATTGGTATCGATTGTTGCAATAATAGCCGTGCAGTGGCAATTTACAATTGTTCGAATGTAAGCCATTGTTTTTTATTTTGAAAGAGCTGGCGAGAACCTCGAACAGTGAGTAGGTGGCAACAGCGGAAATGTATCTCCCTCTCTCTCTGCGCGGACTTGTCAAGGTCAGCCGCTGTCATATCGCTCGTCGACTCTAGTGTCATTCACTATAAAATTAGACAATTTAGTGCTTATCATGTCCATAATTCCAACCTTTTCAGTGTAAAAATTGTGGTTACCGGCATTTTTTTCCCCAGCTATCACCAGCAACCTATCTACAAGTTTCCTGACATCGTCAACCCAGACAAATTCTTTAGGCAATGTGTTGTACTGTTTGATCCCACTACCTGTTTTGATTTGTGACCATATGGGTTTGATTAAGTTGTATTTTGCTCCACTGCTAGACTTGACTCTTTTTTGTGTGGGATCATTGTTCTGGTATAGAGCATCTGATTTTATTAATATTTCTTTGAAATGCTCATAATCTTGATCTGTATAGTTGCCAGGTCTCTTCCTAGTCATCAATTCCCATAATCCAGGTGTTCCAGGATACTTAACAAAACCACCTCTTTTTCCAAGATGAGATTCTGAATATACTATTAGATCATCTCCCATAAATGTTACCCTAAAATTGCCAATTCTATGTATGATGCTACCATCAACCTCTGTGTCAGCATATAAACCAAAAACCTCATCTTTGTTGTCTTTAGGTGTGCTTAAATATTTTTGAGCAAGAACACCCAATTCAATAGGATCCTGAGTAGCTTCAATTCTTCGAGGAGCAACAGGACTAGGTGTATGAATACTAGAAAGTGGGGTGATTGGATAATCTAATATGTTCCTAGCAGCTACAAGTACAAGCTCTGTAATCAAATTTTGATTTTGCTCTGTAACATTTTAATATTTTTACCTAGTTCATTAATAGCATCAATAATCGGCTGTTCTGTGCGCTTGTGTTGTTCATAGATACCTCGATTCTCTACTTTCCATCCCTTAAATCTTTTTACAAGATAGTCTCTTAATTTAAGATCATCAATAATTGGTCTTTTCATGGTTATTTATATATGTTTCAATGTCTAGAAAATTGTTAATTTTATTTCTATATTTACCACTATTAGGTTTTCTTGTCATATCAATTGTGACAAACCCATAACTATCCTGGTTCCAGCACCTACTGCAAAACTTAGAAAAATTATTGTAGCTCAAGTCACCACCTGCATATTCATCATGTATGTGTTTGAGGTTGGTATGGTCTTGATGAAACACACATATAAAATTGCTGTTGTATCTTATTAGTTGTTTTGGTATTTTAGAAAAAGTTTGTGCCAGGTAGAAGCAATCTATGTTTTTGTGTCGGCCCTGAGTAAAAAAATTTCTAACCTTGTTTTGGTTTTCCAATATAATATCATCAAATACAACAACAGAGTTATCGAGACATTCATGAAGTGGTTTAACATCTGATTCAAAAGTGGCTATATCCAGTCCATCATATATCTTCATCAGTTGCTGATATTTTAATTGTTCTAAACTCTTAGAGAAGACATACAAGTGCCTATTTTTCCAGTCTAACCAGTTAGGTGCCAATAAAAAATTATCAATCATTAGTGTAGTTTTACCACAAGCCGATGGCCCAACAATAAGACATCTAATATTATCAGGCAGCAGCTTTCCATTTCTCTTATTCTGCTGTTCAGGATCTGGTAGTCTCTTTATAACATCCCAGGTGTTCATAGTATCACTTTGTCTGCCTCGATCCAGCAGTGTTCTGGGAGTCCTAGCCATTTGACCAGTATTTTATTGCATTTTTTGCGAATAACTTCTTCTATAAGATATGTGTCTCTCTGCTTAGTTTTGTTGAGTTCTTCTTCATAAAACTTGTCTTTGAGAATTTCACCTCGGTGATCTTTTATTATAGAGTTCTGTTGAATCTTTCTACAACAGAAGCTTTGAGATCACTGTAACTCGAGTAATGTTTTATTGAATGGTTTTTAATAAATTGTTGGAACACCAAATTATAGAATTCTTTGCCATTATCTGTTTGTAGATAGCGTGGTGATCTTCCACTCTGATTAATAATTGTCCTGAAAGCTTCTGTAACACATTTTCCAGTCTTAGATTTGAGCGGCATAGCCCAGGCAAATTTTGAAAATGTATCTATAACAGTAAGTATATACTTGTATCCTTTGTTGACCTTGTCTAAGTATTTCAGCTGTCCCCCATGAGGGGCCATTTCCACCAAGTCAGACTGCCATAAATCATCTATGCCTTTTGTGACTACTGGTAATCGCTTATAGTTATGTCTGGCTGGTTTATGTAATTCATCAACAATAATTTGTCTAGACATAGTATGTAAACAAGAATATTGCAACTATGGGGTGTTTAGCAGCAGATACTACAGGATTTTCTAAATATAATTTGTCTCCTATTTGTATATTAAATTCGAGAGAACCATCATCTTCAACATAAGATGTTTCTAATGTATTGGGGTCTGTAAAATCCTCTAACTCTACACTGGTGACCTTTGGTTTGTTGTCAGCATTAGTTATTGATAAGGTAGGGTAGTGGTGTGCCTGTGGTTGTAACCAATATTTAATCTTGATTGGTCTAAGTGTGCCTCCAACAAAAAAGTGGTAATAAAATTGTGCAGGGGACAGCTTATACATTTTACCACCTGGTGTAAATGGTGAGTCATATTCTTTGTTGAAGATACTATACAATTCAAGGATTATTGTATGCTTAGGATTCTCGATTAGACCAGTTATTTCTTTTTCTGCTGTAAGCAATCTACTTGTTACAGTTTCAAGGTGCTCGTTGATAGTCCTAACAATCTCATCGTGGCCTGGTTTTATTCTTATGTCCACAGCATGTTTTTTGTATTGTTGGACAATCTCTTGAAGCTGGGTTGCAAAAACAGACAGAGCATTTGCTTGGTTGGATTCCATGGTCCCTAGCTGTTGCTTGATGTTGGCTACAATTTGCTGTAAATTTTCAACAACTGCCAATTTTGAACTTAGAGCTGTAAGATCATGGACTTGTCTTCTGATATCTTCAAACAAAGCATAAAGTTCATTAATATGTTGATTGGTTGGAAGAGTGGCTACTGTCTGAGTAAGCTGTTTGATCTCTGTCTGGATATTCTTGATATCTTCTGATTTCAATATGCGATTCACTGCTCTTTTAATATTTTTAAGTTCCTGTGATGTAGGCAAATTGGATACAGTATTCTGCAAAGATTCAAGTGCTAATTTCACATCATTTAATTCAGAAGCATCAGCCACACTACGCATAGCATCTTGGAGCAGGGTTATGTCTGCCTGAGTAGGTGTTGATTGTTGTAAAATTTCAAGTTTTGTTTGGATATCATCGATCAAGTGATGAAAATGAGATAGCTCAGATTCGGTGTTGAGGTTTTCAAGTTTGGTGATCTGTTGCTGGACACTGACAAGAGTATCTACAATACCAGGCAAGCGAGATTCTAGAGATTCTTGTACATTTGTCAAATCACTTTGTACTGCTGCTATGGTACCCTCAAGGTGAGTTATGGTACTCTGAATTTTTCCAAAATCTTCATATGTCTCGAGTTGCAGTTTGATGTTAGCTACACTGCGAGTTATAGCACTTAGAGCATCAGAAGATGGTAAGTTGTTCATAAAATTTTCAAGTGTCTCAATTTTTTCTTTAACCCTGTAATGCCCAAGGTACTAACTTGTTAAGTTCCATAATTACATTTTCGATTTTTTGGACCCTTTTGGACAACTTATAACAAATATATTCGATTTTTTTTTATTTTTTTTATTTTCTAAAGAAATAACAATTTTGTTGCATTTATGATACACTGGGCATTTATTATTATTACATTTACAAAAGAATCCTGTTCGATGCCCACACGTGAGTAGTTACAATACAATAAGGTAAATGCTCACATGACTTCTGTTACACATGATAGTTGTAAAAACAATTTCTGTCTTTGTTGAGGCATAGATTTACTTTACATTTAATACAAGATACATATGTGTAACCCTGAGGACAAAATTTACATCGTTGTCGATTCTTTTCCCATTGAGGAAAATGATTTACTGCGTCTCTCCGTATCTCTTTCATTGGACCATGCGATACTGCCTTCCTCTTTTTCACTTCAGGTGGACTTTGAGAAAGTCTACCTTTTCGTGCCTTGAAGCTTACAAGAGATTCTGCCACAAGGGCTTGAAATTTTCGTAAGGGTAATTTGTCCTTATGTGGTATACTACGGAATTTGCTGTCTCTGCAGTATAGAAGCCATGCATTCACAAGAGCACTAGTTAGAAGATGATACCACAAATACATATACCACCTTCGACTCTTTATAGAATATTTGTACAAGCTTACTAAACAATTATGAAGATCAATGCCACCCATTATTGAATTGTACTCTTCTATGATGTTTGGGCATGGTACATTTAGAAATTGCTTCATTTTCTTTTCCCATCTTCTAACTTCTATTACTGGTTCCAAACTAGCATAGGTAGATATGAGTATCACACCACGATTGTCATACCATTTCACTATCAATATTCTGTCATCTTCTATAATCAAAAGCTCCTCTGCCATTTTTCTTCAAATCTTTGTCACATAGTAGAGGACATCCATGTAACCTGTTCACACGTATGGTGCCCAAATAATGCAGCCCTTCTTCCAATAGTTTATCGGCCAATGGCACGGAAGAGAAAAAATTGTCAGCACAAACAATGTAGCCTTCGTTTCTTGGTACTTGCGAAGTCATTTTGAAAACAGTGTCTCCACCCAGTCCGTACAAATATTGATTGGCTGACTTGCCTTCATAAACTTCAAATTGGTGAAGAAATCCTGAGCTACTTGCTCTTCCCCACAATTTAAATCCCCATGGATGGGGTTTACCCTTTATATATTGTCTTAATCCTAGTCTTCTTGTGCCTGTGAATGGCACAATGATTTCATCAACACTTTGATGTTGTTCTTGACTAATTTTTGCAAAATTATTTTGTAATTGGGAAATGAATGGACGAAGTTTCCACACTTTATCCTTTTTCTGATCATCTGACACCTCTGCATTATTTGTAAAATGAATGTACCTACACAACTTTTCAAACTCATTCCGAGACATTACATCTGCAACAAGGTGATACCTACACTCTCTCTCCCAGTAAGATCGAATGTTAGGCATCTTGGAATTTACAACATACACAGAACCAGTTTCTTGCAAATAATACATACTAGTTTCTTTGGCTATTTCTTCAATCATTTCACTAGTGATAAACTCTTTGAAGTACATGTATGGTGTCCACTCATCAGAAGAATGACATTCAACATTACCTTTAAATTCAGGGTATGGTTTATTCAAAGGTACCTTCCTCCATTTGCAGGAACTTTGTCTCTTACTAGAATTATTATTTGACCTGCTGTCGACACTGTTGCATGGATCTGATTCAGAATCTGTACAGTCACTTTCATCTTCTGAATTTGATAGAGACTGGGTTTTGTGTTTAGGGACTTCAGCTTCTTCTTCTTCATCATCATCATCACTGAACTCAAAATCACTTTGGACATCATCAAGGGCACTAAGAATGTCTCTGGCATCAGTGAAATGACCTCGGTACTGTAAAATATACAAACAAAAGTCAGTTTAGTTGCTGCTTTATATTTTTCTGTCACTACAGTTAATGATACATTATACAATGCATTGTGTATGTATGTGACATAACATTACAACAACCAAGATTTACATAATTTATTCAACATATCAGATATGAAATTAATGCGAAATAGCATGTATATCATAACTTCTGCATCTACTTTCAAATTTTACCAAGAGTTTAGCTTCATTGACATATCTGTTTAGTTATAAAATGTCATTATAATCAATTGATATCAATTTTCTAAATGAAGGACAGTCTGTTTATTATTATCACTTTCTGCTTAATGCCCCAATTATAATACTAGATTTCTTCTTGAAATAGTTCTAAAGCAATGACACATGCAAAGATAAAAATTTAGAATTAGAATAAAATATAACTATTCGAAATAATGTACATTAGTTGCAGATATGCAACACTGGAAACATAGTTGCAGATATGCAACTCTGGGAACATATGGTGCAATTTTAAATGGAATTCCCAATGTTGCACTTGTGCAACATTTTTTATAACTACATTTTCTCAAAGAATGTACACTAAAATCCACTAATATATAAAAGAAATGTGAAAACGAAATACTAAATTAACAGAAAGTAATTATCTCCCAAAGAAAACTCACCGTAATGCGTTTGGTTTGTCCATTCAAAGATGACCCAGACGTGCCTGGTACTGCATCCATATTGAAACAACACACAGTGACAATTGACTAACAGTTTTCGATGACGTTAAAGGTTATGTGTCAACAAAATATGTTTTTTGTACAGCACAAAAGTCAAACTTGGCCATAGACATTTCATATTACTAGAGAACTCTATACAAAACTTTAAAATGGGAATATGAGATGACGTTGCATATATGCAACGTATGGCATTACTGGGTTAACCTCGGCTATGGCATTATTCAGAGGGTCCAGATTAGGTATTTGTAGTGATTGAATTTGTTCTTTTAGAGTGGAAATTACTAGATCAAAATCTTCTTGTGACTTTATGCTTTTGACAATTGTTTGGAGCTGTGTCTGAACACTACTAATCTGCTCTTCTAGTTGTTGTTTCAATTGTTCAGAGTTGGTATTCTGAGTTTTTAATTTGGCTTGAAGAGCTGCTACAGCTTCCTCTAAATTTTGAAAATTATCCAATGTTGCCAAGTCAGTATATTTTTAAAGCAATAATTTAAGTTCTGAATCAATTTTAAGAAGAGGGTCCATGCATTGTGATTGTAAATTTGTAATTTCTAGTTGAAGACTGGCATTGAGTGTGGTTTGTAAAACTTGTAAATCACTTCTTAATTTTTTAACTCTGACACCAAGCATCAGAATCTCATCACTATGATCTTCATGTCTTGTATGGCCAAATATATCATTAGGCATTTTTATTTTTTGTTTTAGTGGTTATTTATTATAAAATATCTAATTCTTAATTCTATAGAAAAAGGTATAAGCTTGTCATAATATCCCGGGACCTCAATATATAAACAGTCACCGGCAGAGACGGTATATACAGTACCAGAAATCATGTTTGAGTGCTTAATTCTATAAATATTTCTCCCTACTGAAAGTTTGACATCACCCTCGGGAGTTGTAATAAATTGTAATTGACCACCTATAGGTAATTGGTAGTGGTTTAAGTTATTGTTAAATATGTATAATGTTTTACCTGTTTTATCATCAACATCTGTAAGTATGCTGTTCAGATGAATAATTAACAAAGCACTTAGTTTAGATATTATATCAGGAGAGGGTGCTGGTGTCGGCAGGTCCATACTAGCTTTTTTTTTTAACCCAAATAAATTCATCGGCATGTTTATTTATTTCAAATCATGCTCTGTAATTGGGCATTGATTACCACTTCTCAAGTCACAATGTCCCCATGGTAAAGTATGTATGCCACATGATAAAATACATCTCTTATCGTCATGTGGGTCTAGAGCTACTTTTCTTACAATATTGCTAGTTAACAAGTGATCTTTACTCTGAATTCTATTTTCTGATGTTTTGATTAACCTCTGTGACTTGAGACAATTTTTATAATCTTCAAATTCAAGCTCTTTGTCTACAGTATCTCTACCAATGCCCTTAGCTCTTTTGGCAACAGCACCACTACATGTTTTAAAACTATACATTTTAGCTCTTAACCCAGCAAATCCTACAATAACATCGCCAAGTGTCTCATCTTTTAACTTGCCAGGCACCTTTTTATTGTGGGGTTGAATTTTTGAATGTTCACTGGTATCAAAATATTTAATTAATTCAGAATGTGATATATCTTTATAAATATCTTCTGTTTGAATATCAAGAATAAAACTATCTGTATCCATATACATTAATTTTATACTATTACCATAAAAAGGTTTCAACACATCATAATATAATTTTAACATATGTAATTTGGCCAATTCTAATATCAGCGCCCCTACATAAATAGGTTTATCAAACTTAATTTTTGTTTTTTTCATATTAAAAAGTGCCATATTGTCATCATAAATTCTTCTATAATTAAAATTCGGCTTTGCCACTAATTTTTTGCTCCGGCTGGGGTCGGTAACTAATTTAACATCACTATGCTTTCTAACATTTTCTATTGTTTTGCCATATACTGAATTTACCATTAATTTAAACAAAGTTTTATCAAATTGGCTTACTGCAGATGTTCGAAGTTCGGTATTCGTATCAATATATGATTTCAACCATCTTGAGTGCCTGAATCTCAAAACTTTGCCAACCTTGGTCACTTTAACACCATGATGCATCAAAAACTGAAGATTTTTGTAATATATTACATAATCTTGTTTTGATTCCAAAGTCATCATTAGCTTTTTTTGTTTAGAATTAGGTGAACACTTAAATTCAGAAATTGGGGGCAAATCAGAAAATTTGTTGTGTAAATCTTCAGGAATTATCAGATCAACTTCTAAGAACAAGCCATAGTTACTATCATCAAAATCCTGAAGATCCCCAATACTAAAATTTTCAACCCACTCAAGCCCTGCATATGGCAATTTATCCATCATAGCATACCCATATAAACTGTTAGCATCCACATAAAGTATATAATTTGATGGCAATTCTGGATCATGATCAGAAATATATTTATTATTAACTCTGGCATATCTCTAAGAACATTGCACCATGCCTCCTCTTATACATTGCTCCATAAAAAGATACATATCTTGATCTTGGATTAAATTCAATTCCATTTTAGTATTCAAAAACATTGCAGACCATGCTAGGCCTGGTGCACTATAGAAATAAATTGGATCCAGCTTATAATTTTCTATTGAAGATTTTCTAAATGCCTGAAGTATATCGGCTAAGAGAGTTACATCAAGTTTTAAATATGCCTTATGATAATCACCAAATGTCTGGCATTTTAAGTTGGTCCACATCAATTGAGCATGGTGATAATCTTCATCAGTGATTTCGGTGGCCCTGAGTTTACTATAGAATGCTTTTTGTGGTGGCAAAGCACACTCATCAAATTTAAAAAAATCAGTAACATAATCATATGGGTATACACCTTTTCGCCTAATTAATTTCAAATCCTGATTTGGAAACATGTCACAAGTAATTTTAAATTGATCATCAGATAATTGACTGGCCAGAGTAGCCAAGCTAGCCGACAAAATTCTGTATGAATCAAGAAATCTTAAGTGAATAGGAACACCATTAACTTTAATTATCTTGCTAATATCTATATATTTCTCATCATTTTCTGCTAAAATATTTAAATTCTGCTTGTCAAACCCCTCGTACCTGATCAGATGATGAAAATCATAATTAGATGCACCATGGCAAAATATTGGTACAAATTTTGGTCTCTGGATCTTAATATTACAGTTTTTACACAGAGCCATTAAGAATTTACCATTTGTATGGGAATGGTGTTTCACCTTGATATATGTATCTGAAAATTCACAATCACATACCAGGCATTTTTTTTGTATTTTTGAAATTTTCAATTTGTTCTTCTGTTAAAAGTATCATAGGTCTTGATTTTAATAAGATATTAGATGCTATATCATGGCACTCATTTTCTATTCTATGTGCAAATTCTTTGATAGCATTTGGTCCCATTTATAATTGTGGTTCACAAGCAACTCCATTCTGTATAACTATATAACAAAAACTGGAAGGTTCATGTACTTGGTATGATGTAATTGAAGATTCATCAGGATCTGGGTTGCAGAATGCAAGGGGTTTGAGGTTTGATTCAAAATCACAAACTATATATGCTGGGTGTTCCAACAAAGCTTCAAATTTTTTGAATTCGGCATTTTCACTTGGACTAGGCATCACCATATGAACAGGTTTATGATTCCCACAATATTTTAAATGTTCGACTAATTTGTTTTTAGCAATTTTTGTATTCTGTTCACGAACCCCATTTATTATTTTTTTATCATCAAATACAGTTAAACATCTTCGGTACAACTTAAATATTGTATTAGATTTATTTATTTGTTTTCTTACTAAAGCTTCAAGATTGCGTATTAAAGTATAATGGTATGTGCCATCTCCTTCAATTAAAAGCAAATCAATCGGAACAGCAAAATCATCATCAAGTATACTAATTCTGAGAGGTTCTATCAAGCAATTCCCAGCACCAGTAGAACAAATAAATACATTAATAGATAATGGTTTACCATTGATATCTCTGACCTTTTTTTCAAATTTATCAATATTCTGAACTGACATTGGATATTTTAAGCCCTCCATTGCTTTATCAAAATTCTGTTCATATTGTTTATAATAACTTATTCTTTCTGGATCCCTTAAAACTGGAAACAAAGCAGCTAAAATACACCACAAAAAACATTTCCCATCATTATTTTCTATGTTAACCACAGCTTTTTTATTTTTAATATTAGCAGGTAATGGCAGATATGTCGAACCTTGTAGTGGGTTAAATTTAGAAATATTAATATATAACTTGTGTGGACTTCCACATAAACTCCATCCTGATTCTTTTGCATCAAAATTCAGAGTGTTTAATAATTAATTGCTCTATCAAACTGCTTATTATTTTGTTTAAATTTGTATTTGAATATATAGCTACAGTTTCTGTTATGTGGGGGTGTGTAAATTTTGTTCCATTTGATTTTTTATATTGCATAAATAATTTGAAAGATAATTTATAAGAGCTATTTTGTTTATTTAGAATATCCTGCATATCAGAATTTATATTATTCAAAAAATTCTTAATATCACATTTTGACTCTGATATAAAACGGTAATCACTTAGTTGGCCATTAAAACTGCTATAGATAGGTGCATAGCGGAGCTGCTTTGCTGGTTTATAATTAATAGGTGTTTCAAGTTTTCTTTTTAGACCAGATGAAGATGTAGATGGTTGTGCAGAACAAGTATTTTTATGTTTATATATGAAATATTCCAGACTATATTTTCTATGATATTTTGGGCATATTTTTGTGGGAGTTCTATATTTGTCTGGATTACAATTCTTTTGGTGCCTAGCCCAATTGGGGCTAGAAATATTCGTATTGCATTGATCACAATATTTTTGATTTGGCATTTTTGTTATTAGTTATAAGATTTCTTGGGGTTTAAATTAAACTCTATATTTAATATAAAATATGAATTGGGTTCAGCAGTGTACTTTATATAATTATTGTATATATTTAATATGTTAATATTATTAATTTTTATCCTAGGTTTATTATATCAAATTTCTTTGGATTCAAATCAAAATGTTATACTTAATAAAACTATGACAAATTGTAATGCCAATATTGCTTACATGCACGAAAGTAGAATAAGTATTGATCTACAGAAACACTGGCATGCAGATTCACTAACCTACCTAAATTGCGTGTTAGTACAGGCACGTCGTGATGTGGCAATGACCTAATAGCGTGTGTTATGTATCGCTTCTGTAGGTCAGTAATTCTGTCGATCAATATTTTGGCGAAGCTTGGCAGAGCTATGTTCTATCCCTCGGTTCAATTAGCTATCATATTTTAAAAAAATGCAAAATATCCCAGTTTCAATTCGATCCATTTATCTGAATCGAAGAAACCGACAATTCACATATCCCCATATCACTGTATGCTTGCCCATATTAACACCTGTTGTGCTCAATTAGTTTTCACTAATTGGCGATTTTTTTGAAGAGGTCTAATAGGGCAAGATACGGCGGTATGAGAAATATGTAAATTTCAAGATATTTTAGCAATATACGACGTCTTAAGAAAGGTATATTCGGCTCCAAAGTACTTTGTCTAGCGCTTACTACCATTCCCTATTGCTGGCAGAGAGAGTTAAAAATATTGACGTATTGAAAAAAGTTGACTTGTCGACTCGGGTCTGTTCACCGAGTTCAGACATTTGCACATAGATGGATTTGTTGAATATTTTTAAAACAACAAATTCTGTTTGTTGTTTTTTCTAATATCCACTCGGTGATAAGTAAAAGTATAAATACAACTTATACCTAACAAAATAGGGCAATATCAGGCATATTTTTAACCAAAAATAAACTAGAAATAGACCAAAAATAAATATGTATAAGTATAGGTATAGGTGTAGCTCTTAACAGCATCTTGGCTTAGTTTTAAGTGTGGCCAAAACAATATAAAAAAAGCATATTTTTAACAAATTTATAAACAGCAATTTTAGCAAATTCAGGTTTAGCCACATCAATTTGAGGGGGTCATCTTTTCTCGGAAGCTTTTTTTTTACAAAAATCGTAGGTTTTACACAGTAGCAATAAAATTTTATAGACATTTTGCCTTAGTTTTAAGTATTTCTCTTCAGTCAAAACACCTCATCATTTATCGCGCCAGTCCTATATAATTTTACACTACTCGTACTAATTATTATTATTTCCTTTACTGTTGTAATACGATATGTCACACTAAAAGTTTTTAGACACGCGCAAGTAAAACACTGGAGACCAAAAGTATGAATGCTATAATCTTTCAAAGTATTCTCCATGACAGTTGATACACTTGTTCATCCGCTCAAACCAAGTGTGAAAGCACTGGGACCACACATCTGCAGGCACCTCTTGAATGCACTGAACGAAGGCGGTGACTGCCTCCTCGGGAGTAGGAAATGAAGAACCTCGTAATGTATCCTTGATTTTATGGAACAGGAAGAAATCACAAGGGGCGAGGTCGGGACTGTAAGGAGGATGAGTCATTTATTCGATGTTGGAAGCTTTGAAGAATTCAATTGTTCGTACTGCTATATGGCTGCGTGCATTGTCTTGATGCACAATAATGCGACTTCGTGGGCGTTTTGCACGAACTTTCCATACGATCTCCGGTAAACAAACCGTAGTGTACCAGTAGTATAAAAGTATATACTACCAGCACAGGAAAGTATGAACCCCCCTCAAGCAGATTTGCTTACACTTAAAACAAGCTCAACATGCCCACATGAGCTTTTTGCTCAAGTGTGGAACCCTGTCTAATCCAAGATTTTTGTAAAAAAGCCCTCATGGATTCCATGAGAAAGTATGACCCCCCTCAGATTGATTTGCCTATACTTATAAAAGGCACTTCTGTGAGATTGTTGTCCATAAATTTGTTAAAAATATGCCCCTCTTGATATTTTTTTTGGCCACACTTAAAACTATGCCACCCACACCCATACACACCCACCTATACACACCTACACCCACCCACACCCACCCACACATATTTACTTCCGGTCCACTTCCGGTCTACTTCCGGTCCACTTCCGGTCCACTTCCGGTCTACTTCCGGTCCACTTCCGGTCTACTTCCGGTCCACTTCCGGTCCACTTCCGGTCCACTTCCGGTCCACTTCCGGTCTACTTCCGGTCCACTTCCGGTCCACTTCAACGTATGTTGAAACGTTTATATAGGAACAATGGGCATTAATTGCCATTTTTCTAACCACAATGACCTATGGGTTGCAAACATGCTTTTAGATTGCTGTATAATTGTAAATATTGTTTATTTTACAGCCTATTCTGTTAAGGCAGTCAAACCCTGTCAGAACAAACAGCAATCAAACCTGTAACATTACAGAGTGAGCATGTAGAGTGGCACAGAGTGCATTCAAACCTGTAGAATAAACAATACAGAATAAACAGCAGTCAAATATGTAGAGTGAATAGCAGTTAAACCCATGTCAGGATTAACAGCATTCAAACCCTGTCAGGATAAATATTTAAATATGTATGTATTTATAAATTAACACAAGTATTAATATGTATTTCCTGTTCAACAGGTACAGCAAGCAGCCCTGAGTATCTCAGCAGGTTCATAGAAGGCATAGACAGCAGACAAGGTAATATGAGATTATTGTTGAAACAACAGAACTTTGTACCTGTCAAATATTTTATATGCTAGGAACAATATTAGGTTATAGAAGGAGTGGCATATGTGTGTTTTATCTTTGCATGGATAATTCTGCTACAGGATTTTTTGAAAGAAGATGCATTTCAAAATACATAAAATCCAAGTCACTTGTCGATGATTTCAAGCTTAGATTCTCTGGCCTATCTGAGTATGACCTGTTTGCTGTACAGAATGAAACTGAAATGCAGTGGGTGCTTATGAGTGACAAGATTTTCCAGTACCTGTGCCTGAAACTGCTTAGCAGGTTTGAAAAATTTGTATACAACAGGTGCAGGAGAATTGTTGGATTTTTTATCAATTTTTACACAGATGAATATTATTATTACTGCATGTTGAAATTGTTTGATAATTACTGGTTCAACAATTGCTATGAATTGTTTGCAGAGTATAGGATGTATACAATTTCAGATCAGAGTTCAAATTGGAAGCATTACAAATTTTCAAATAAAATTATTGACAAGAAATTAATAGATGAGAATATTGAATTTGTTACAACAGATAATGGACACTTGTACAGCAGGGAAGATTTTAAGCAAAACCTTGTCTGGTACTCCCAGTATACACACCTGAATGAGCTTATTATGTATTCCCTAAGGCAAAGATTTAGGGATTGCACCTATGATTGTATTGTTGAATCTCTAGATGAGAACAACCTGAATGATACATGCAGCTGTGGTAAACAATTATCCAGTCTGTCAGTGTAATTTTCTACATGTATTTCAGCAGTGGTCAAGTGAGCATGAATCTAGTGTTGCAACAGCCCTGAGCATCTAAGCAGGCAAACAGGACAGAGACAACAAGCAAGGTAATTGAGATTATTTTTATTGAAACAGAGCTCTGTGCTAGAAACAATCTCAACCTAGGGCAGGCAAGCAGGGGTGTTTATGTAAATTGTACATGTATCTTGTTTTCTATTAGAATTATATGGAATTACCTGATACAGGATTTTTTGAGAGAAGATGTATTTCAAAATACATAAAATCCAAGTCACTTGTTGATGATTTAAAGCTTAGATTCTCTGGCATTTCTGAGTATGACTTGTTTGCTGTACAGAATGAAACTGAAATGCAGTGGGTGCTTATCAGTGACAGGATTTTCCAGTACTTGTGTCTTAAGATGCTTAGCAAGTTTGAAAGGCTTGCATACAACAGGTACAGGAGAATTGTTGGTTTTTTTTGTTAATTTTTACACAGAAAAGTGCCATTACTATTCCATGTTGAGATTGTATGACAATTATTGGTTCAACAATTGCTATGAATTGCATGCAGAGTATAAGATGTACATGATTGCAGATCAGAGTTCAAATTGGAAACACTACAAATATTTAAATAAGATTAACAGAAAATTGATAGACAAGAATATTGAATTTGTAACAACAGATAATGGGAACTTGTACAGTGGTGAGGATTTTAATCCGGATCTTGTCGGGTACCCAGAGCATATACATATAAGTGAGATTGTTCTGTATTTTCTGAGACAGAGATTCAGGGATTGGAATTACAAGTGTATTGTTGAATTATTACATGATAATAATTGCATATGTAAATGTGGTAAACAATTATACAGTCTGCCTGTGTAATAATACATACAATATGTATTTCAGATACAGGAATCTGGAGATAGGCAGTGAGCAACAGCCTGCAGCAGATCTACAATATTGACAGCAACAGATTTATATTCTTTCCCGTATTGTGTGGAAATAATGGCATAGATGTGCCACCCAGCAATTATATTGGGGGTTGCCTTACAAAATCCATCTGGATAATATTCAATTCATCCCCCAACACATTCCTAAATTATTACACATAACCAGGTATAAAATTTAAAATATGCAATAACACATATAGAACAACACCAGATAGTTCCATCAGAAATATATCTGAAAAGCAAGATCTTGAGAATATTAGACAGAAAAGCTATGATTCCAGAGGCAATATTGAGACCCTAGTTGTTGTTGATTGAATTTTGCAATTGCAACATGGGCATCTTGTAATATCATCTGTTACATGATTCATAAAGCAGTACCTGCAGAATAAGTGAGAACAACTGTATGCAACATCACTATTGAACACACCACAATTGCATGCCACACGCTCAAAAAGCATATATGCAATATTCTCATCTTTAAAATTTCTCAGGTTATTGATTCTGGTGTCAAGATTTTTGTTGTAATATGGATGTGTATCATGGAAGTGCTTTTTAAACAACCTGTCTATCCAGAATCTTCTGAGCAGTTCTATGAGCATCCTCTGCTCAAAAACATCTGCAGGTGAAAATTGGAAGGGGTCACTTGTCATGAGGTGATGCCTGTCAGAATTTATTTTTTCCCTGTCATCCAGCCACCAGTAGTACATCTCATTGTGATCTTGCTTATTTTGCTTCTTCACATGTACCTCAGGGCATAGTCCCAGCATGTTTGAAAAATCAGACAGGTACCTATCTAATTTTTCTGAAGATTCTATAACTCCATTTAAAGTGCACTCTATCTTGATTGTCAGGGGATCCTCCATATATGAACACACATCATGCTTAAACATAGCACAGTACCACTTGTTTATAAAATTAGTTAATTGAGATTTTGTAAATTTTGAAGAAAATATAAACTTGTGAATTTCATCATACAGGGTAAGATCCCACAATTTATCAACAGGATGGTATATCTTAAATTTCTTCACATTGTTTAAATATTTGGGCACATATGAACATAATTCATGAAACAGCATAATACTCTGTGTCCAGAAATTAATAATGTTTGTCCACACATGCAATAGGATAGGCCCATCTACAATTTCAACATATTCATAGAGCAGATTAGGCAATTCTGGATTATACTGGTGGGCAATTTTGAAGGGTATTCTTGGCTGAGAGTGATTATTATTTCTGTATATGTTGAGTGTACAATAATAATAATTTTTAAAATCTTCTATAGATACAGGATCATTTTGTAAAATTCTGTACCATAATGCACCTACACAAACTCTACAATTCTTGTGTATCTCTCCCAGCAATTTCAGGCAATAGAAGAGCATGTTGCAGGTCTTGTTGTGTGTTAGGAAATTCACATATATTGCCCAGTTATCTGTGTATGGCAGGTTCAAAACATTCTGGATATACTTGTAGGGGTTGGGTGCAATCTTAATTTGTTTCTTGACAATTCTTGTTAATTTAATAATGTCTACATCTGAAAGTCTATAATAATATGGGCCCTTGTAGCATGGACCTGACAGCAATTTTGACAGATTGTAATAATTTGTAAAATACACACACCTGTTTGGGCACTCTAGGAATTCAGAGTATAGATGTGTTTTAAATATGCTGTTCTGCAGATCCACAACAAACAGGCCAGAGCTGTATAGTGCAGGCCAGCTTCTTGCAACAAACTTGTCATCATATCTTGTTTTGTATATCCTGTTTCCTATTTGTAATGCAAAATATCCTGGGAGCAGGAAACAATCTATTGGAATATTGGGTAATAATTTATATCTGTGATCTTTCTTGTAGAACAAGATACAAATATTCCAACGTATGGATGCACTGTATCTACTGGGTGCAAGTATCTTCAAAACACCAGGTACATCATAATCAGCCACAAATATAAAATGCATGCCATTGTTGATCAACTTGTCAAGATCAGCATCTGCATTGTTGCATAAAGCTGCTTGTATGTTGAAATAATCCTCAAACCTGCTGATATTCTTAAATTCTATCAACATGTTTTCAACAGTGTAGTATGATTACCAGGGCTGCACTCTCTGCAAAACAACTCCTCAGACAGTAATATGACAGGATTAGACACTTGTTCCTGGCAGCAGCTGCATATCCAGTTGTGTATAACATAGGTCCTATTATTTGTTTTGTTATATTTTGGACAGCATGCAGTTTTATTCTCAACAACTCTGTTTAGGAAACAATATCTGCAAAATACATGCCTGCATTGAAATGCAACATCAACAGGAAACAGAATACACTGGCACAGCCAAGGTGCAGAGTTGTTGTTCCCCTCAGCAATGTTTCCAATCACAGCAATATTGTGCCTGTTGTAATTCTTGATCCTTCTAATGAGAATATTCAACTCCTCGGCTCCTGTTGCCACAAACATCTGGCAGTGGGCTCCTATGGCAATTAATGCCCATTGTTCCTATATAAACGTTTCAACATATGCTGCTGCCAGGAACAAGTGTCTAATCCTGTCATATTACTGTCTGAGGAGTTGTTTTGCAGAGAGTGCAGCCCTGGTGATCATACTGCACTGTTGAAAACATGTTGATAGAATTTAAGAATATCAGCAGGTTTGAGGATTATTTCAACATACAAGCAGCTTTATGCAACAATGCAGATGCTGATCTTGACAAGTTGATCAACAATGGCATGCATTTTATATTTGTGGCTGATTATGATGTACCTGGTGTTTTGAAGATACTTGCACCCAGTAGATACAGTGCATCCATACGTTGGAATATTTGTATCTTGTTCTACAAGAAAGATCACAGATATAAATTATTACCCAATATTCCAATAGATTGTTTCCTGCTCCCAGGATATTTTGCATTACAAATAGGAAACAGGATATACAAAACAAGATATGATGACAAGTTTGTTGCAAGAAGCTGGCCTGCACTATACAGCTCTGGCCTGTTTGTTGTGGATCTGCAGAACAGCATATTTAAAACACATCTATACTCTGAATTCCTAGAGTGCCCAAACAGGTGTGTGTATTTTACAAATTATTACAATCTGTCAAAATTGCTGTCAGGTCCATGCTACAAGGGCCCATATTATTATAGACTTTCAGATGTAGACATTATTAAATTAACAAGAATTGTCAAGAAACAAATTAAGATTGCACCCAACCCCTACAAGTATATCCAGAATGTTTTGAACCTGCCATACACAGATAACTGGGCAATATATGTGAATTTCCTAACACACAACAAGACCTGCAACATGCTCTTCTATTGCCTGAAATTGCTGGGAGAGATACACAAGAATTGTAGAGTTTGTGTAGGTGCATTATGGTACAGAATTTTACAAAATGATCCTGTATCTATAGAAGATTTTAAAAATTATTATTATTGTACACTCAACATATACAGAAATAATAATCACTCTCAGCCAAGAATACCCTTCAAAATTGCCCACCAGTATAATCCAGAATTGCCTAATCTGCTCTATGAATATGTTGAAATTGTAGATGGGCCTATCCTATTGCATGTGTGGACAAACATTATTAATTTCTGGACACAGAGTATTATGCTGTTTCATGAATTATGTTCATATGTGCCCAAATATTTAAACAATGTGAAGAAATTTAAGATATACCATCCTGTTGATAAATTGTGGGATCTTACCCTGTATGATGAAATTCACAAGTTTATATTTTCTTCAAAATTTACAAAATCTCAATTAACTAATTTTATAAACAAGTGGTACTGTGCTATGTTTAAGCATGATGTGTGTTCATATATGGAGGATCCCCTGACAATCAAGATAGAGTGCACTTTAAATGGAGTTATAGAATCTTCAGAAAAATTAGATAGGTACCTGTCTGATTTTTCAAACATGCTGGGACTATGCCCTGAGGTACATGTGAAGAAGCAAAATAAGCAAGATCACAATGAGATGTACTACTGGTGGCTGGATGACAGGGAAAAAATAAATTCTGACAGGCATCACCTCATGACAAGTGACCCCTTCCAATTTTCACCTGCAGATGTTTTTGAGCAGAGGATGCTCATAGAACTGCTCAGAAGATTCTGGATAGACAGGTTGTTTAAAAAGCACTTCCATGATACACATCCATATTACAACAAAAATCTTGACACCAGAATCAATAACCTGAGAAATTTTAAAGATGAGAATATTGCATATATGCTTTTTGAGCGTGTGGCATGCAATTGTGGTGTGTTCAATAGTGATGTTGCATACAGTTGTTCTCACTTATTCTGCAGGTACTGCTTTATGAATCATGTAACAGATGATATTACAAGATGCCCATGTTGCAATTGCAAAATTCAATCAACAACAACTAGGGTCTCAATATTGCCTCTGGAATCATAGCTTTTCTGTCTAATATTCTCAAGATCTTGCTTTTCAGATATATTTCTGATGGAACTATCTGGTGTTGTTCTATATGTGTTATTGCATATTTTAAATTTTATACCTGGTTATGTGTAATAATTTAGGAATGTGTTGGGGGATGAATTGAATATTATCCAGATGGATTTTGTAAGGCAACCCCCAATATAATTGCTGGGTGGCACATCTATGCCATTATTTCCACACAATACGGGAAAGAATATAAATCTGTTGCTGTCAATATTGTAGATCTGCTGCAGGCTGTTGCTCACTGCCTATCTCCAGATTCCTGTATCTGAAATATATATTGTATGTATTATTACACAGGCAGACTGTATAATTGTTTACCACATTTACATATGCAATTATTATCATGTAATAATTCAACAATACACTTGTAATTCCAATCCCTGAATCTCTGTCTCAGAAAATACAGAACAATCTCACTTATATGTATATGCTCTGGGTACCCGACAAGATCCGGATTAAAATCCTCACCACTGTACAAGTTCCCATTATCTGTTGTTACAAATTCAATATTCTTGTCTATCAATTTTCTGTTAATCTTATTTAAATATTTGTAGTGTTTCCAATTTGAACTCTGATCTGCAATCATGTACATCTTATACTCTGCATGCAATTCATAGCAATTGTTGAACCAATAATTGTCATACAATCTCAACATGGAATAGTAATGGCACTTTTCTGTGTAAAAATTAACAAAAAAAACCAACAATTCTCCTGTACCTGTTGTATGCAAGCCTTTCAAACTTGCTAAGCATCTTAAGACACAAGTACTGGAAAATCCTGTCACTGATAAGCACCCACTGCATTTCAGTTTCATTCTGTACAGCAAACAAGTCATACTCAGAAATGCCAGAGAATCTAAGCTTTAAATCATCAACAAGTGACTTGGATTTTATGTATTTTGAAATACATCTTCTCTCAAAAAATCCTGTATCAGGTAATTCCATATAATTCTAATAGAAAACAAGATACATGTACAATTTACATAAACACCCCTGCTTGCCTGCCCTAGGTTGAGATTGTTTCTAGCACAGAGCTCTGTTTCAATAAAAATAATCTCAATTACCTTGCTTGTTGTCTCTGTCCTGTTTGCCTGCTTAGATGCTCAGGGCTGTTGCAACACTAGATTCATGCTCACTTGACCACTGCTGAAATACATGTAGAAAATTACACTGACAGACTGGATAATTGTTTACCACAGCTGCATGTATCATTCAGGTTGTTCTCATCTAGAGATTCAACAATACAATCATAGGTGCAATCCCTAAATCTTTGCCTTAGGGAATACATAATAAGCTCATTCAGGTGTGTATACTGGGAGTACCAGACAAGGTTTTGCTTAAAATCTTCCCTGCTGTACAAGTGTCCATTATCTGTTGTAACAAATTCAATATTCTCATCTATTAATTTCTTGTCAATAATTTTATTTGAAAATTTGTAATGCTTCCAATTTGAACTCTGATCTGAAATTGTATACATCCTATACTCTGCAAACAATTCATAGCAATTGTTGAACCAGTAATTATCAAACAATTTCAACATGCAGTAATAATAATATTCATCTGTGTAAAAATTGATAAAAAATCCAACAATTCTCCTGCACCTGTTGTATACAAATTTTTCAAACCTGCTAAGCAGTTTCAGGCACAGGTACTGGAAAATCTTGTCACTCATAAGCACCCACTGCATTTCAGTTTCATTCTGTACAGCAAACAGGTCATACTCAGATAGGCCAGAGAATCTAAGCTTGAAATCATCGACAAGTGACTTGGATTTTATGTATTTTGAAATGCATCTTCTTTCAAAAAATCCTGTAGCAGAATTATCCATGCAAAGATAAAACACACATATGCCACTCCTTCTATAACCTAATATTGTTCCTAGCATATAAAATATTTGACAGGTACAAAGTTCTGTTGTTTCAACAATAATCTCATATTACCTTGTCTGCTGTCTATGCCTTCTATGAACCTGCTGAGATACTCAGGGCTGCTTGCTGTACCTGTTGAACAGGAAATACATATTAATACTTGTGTTAATTTATAAATACATACATATTTAAATATTTATCCTGACAGGGTTTGAATGCTGTTAATCCTGACATGGGTTTAACTGCTATTCACTCTACATATTTGACTGCTGTTTATTCTGTATTGTTTATTCTACAGGTTTGAATGCACTCTGTGCCACTCTACATGCTCACTCTGTAATGTTACAGGTTTGATTGCTGTTTGTTCTGACAGGGTTTGACTGCCTTAACAGAATAGGCTGTAAAATAAACAATATTTACAATTATACAGCAATCTAAAAGCATGTTTGCAACCCATAGGTCATTGTGGTTTGAAAAATGGCAATTAATGCCCATTGTTCCTATATAAACGTTTCAACATACGTTGAAGTGGACCGGAAGTGGACCGGAAGTAGACCGGAAGTGGACCGGAAGTGGACCGGAAGTAGACCGGAAGTGGACCGGAAGTAAATATGTGTGGGTGGGTGTGGGTGGGTGTAGGTGTGTATAGGTGGGTGTGTATGGGTGTGGGTGGCATAGTTTTAAGTGTGGCCAAAAAAAATATCAAGAGGGGCATATTTTTAACAAATTTATGGACAACAATCTCACAGAAGTGCCTTTTATAAGTGTAGGCAAATCAATCTGAGGGGGGTCATACTTTCTCATGGAATCCATGAGGGCTTTTTTACAAAAATCTTGGATTAGACAAGATTCCACACTTGAGCAAAAAGCTCATATGGGCATGTTGAGCTTGTTTTAAGTATAAGCAAATCTGCTTGAGGGGGGTTCATACTTTCCTGTGCTGGTAGTATATACTTTTATACTACTTGTACCATTCAGCATTAACGGCCCGACGTCCCTGTAGCGGTACTGTTGCAATATGGCCCGTCCGACTGAAGAAAGTGGCAACCATTTGTTTCCCAACACTTCGTCCCTTCCTGACTTTTGTTGGTGGGTCTTCATCCGGGAAGATCCACTGCGTCGACTGTCGTTTGCTCTCGGGTTCATAACAGTACACCCAAGTTTCGTCACCTGTTACGATGTCATACACAGCATTTGATTGTCCTTGGTTAAATTTGTCCAGCATTTTCATGCACCATGTGACCCGTGCCTGCTTTTGCTCTTGAGTAAGATGGTGTGGGATCCATCTGGCACAGATCTTCCTGACACCAAGGCGGTCATGCAGGATCGTTTGAACCTGACTCATACCAATACCCAGTGTTGCACTAATAACTGCATATGTCACCCGGTTATCCTCCTCTATCATGCGACGCACTCTGTCGACGTTTTCTTGAGAAGTTGCTGTCACAGGACGACCATCACGTAATTCATTACTGAGTTTCTGACGTCCACGTCGAAATTCTAAAAAACAATTAAACACAGTCGCACGGCATGGGGCTACCTCCTGAAATACATTTCGGAGCCTTTCATAACATTGCTGCTGCATTAAACCTGCTCGAAAATCGTAAAAAATCATTGCTCTGAAATGCTCCCATGTTAAATCCATTTTACTGTACACACACGACAATAATTTACTAATTTCTGGCACACAACAATTAACAACTATAAATTCTGCAGCATTATCACACTTCACAGACTACTAACTTCAACATATCCTAGAGACAATGTATTGCTGCAATCAGTGTTGCCGCATCTAAAAACTTTTAGTGTCACCCACGTAGAAGTAATTCAATGTTTATAATTAATGTAATATTCATTTCAACCTGCAGAAGTCCTATCAAAAATGAAACTGATGGTAGAAGTAGATCAACATTGCCTTGGAAAATATTAGTATTGTAACTTATATCTGCATTAAAAAATCCTGGAACTTCCCAAGTTTTTCGTGGTGCTTTCGTTTCTCTATATCACTTCAAAAAAATTAAAGAAAAAAAACAAGTGGAATACAGATTGCCTAAGAGTTTAACTTCCAATTTGTATCCGATTTTTCATAACAAAATAAACTCTAAGGCAATCTGTATTCCACTTGTTTTTGTTGTTTTCAATTATTTTCTCTAATATTGTCCAGTCTATAAAAATTCCTGGAGTGATGCTGCGCCGCTAAAAATACGCAAGATTTGTCGCAACTAAATTTCCCGTAATCTCCTGTAAATTAAATGTCGAAAGTTGGAAATCTCTCTTATATTCATGGCCGAAAGTTGGTCACCCTAGCAACTGCAAAAGCAACAAAAGTAAAACATGGGTGTTTTTTTTTTATTCTGAAAGTACCCTCCTCTATTTCGAGATTAATTATTCAGAATAATTCAGCTCTTAGGCTAGCCCATGGGGAGGGCTGTAGGGGCGACCGCCCCTCCCAACTGGCAAGTTTTTTTTAATTATTATTATTATTATGATTATTATGGCTAATATTTTTGAAGACAAATGTTGTTTAACAAGGTCGAGAATATTTTTATAGTCCACTTTATGCTCATGGTAGGCTAATCGAAACTGGACCTACAGCTTAAATTTGGATACAAACCACAGTGAAACATTCCTCCAAAGGAGATCGAACCCGAGATACCTTGATAATTGGTTTTTGTTATCTTTGCTTATTCACTTTACTTTTCATATTTCTCGTTTAGTTTACAGTAGCAATGGAATGAATTATGATAACAACATACAATATTATTGATTGATTGATTTAAAATTTTTGGGTGTGTCGGCACTTAAGGCCATTTTTCACCCTTCTATGTATACGGGGAAATATCCCCTTATCTAAAATTCTGACTGAAAACTAAAAAATGGGGGTAAATAGCCCCTTGGGAAAAACTAAAAGTGCAGGTTGTAAAAAGACCTGCACGAGAGAAACACAACACATTAAAAAGTCAGAAGAAACAAACTAAAAACCTCCTTACAGACGGTGGAAGAGTCCAGCTCTTCGCAAGAAACTAAAAATATTTAATAAAATACTGCTGTCATCACCCAAGGGGCTTCGCACGAAGTTCTAAAAACCGTTGCTGGTATACAACCATTGGTGTTTCTGCCTTTGCAAGGGCACTCAGAGAGAAATCGATTGAAGGTGCAGGAAACTCCCAGGTCGGGAGAGGCGGAATGAGTGGAGACACGCCAGGATGATCACTGTCAACACAAAGTGCTGACATACAATATTAACCACCCAACCCGGAACCCATATAGTTGCAAAGGAACACTCTAATTTCTAGAACATGGTAGTTAACTTGGTTTCTGTTTCCTGTTAGAGAGTTCCTTTGAACTCTCTAACTCTCTAACCCTCTAACTTATGTAGTACTCTATAGCCTCTATGCCTTGCTTTGCTTCAATATAAATATATCCCCTCTCTCTTTATCCCTTCGCGTTTGTGGGATTCTTGCTATTTGAGAGTCATGACTGTTTTCCGGAGGGCTAGTGTCCACCCCTGCCTACTCAGTGACAACGCCCCTCTTTGTGTAAGGAGAAGTTTGTGGAACTTAAGACAGGAAACCTGGTGAGTTATTGCCGGAGTTCAAGGTAAGCTATTAATATCCGCAATGCATGAGGCAAGTTTAATGGGTTTTATATCAGATTGAAATTAATTAGTGGATGAGGATTCCAACCACTTAGCCCCAAAGAGTGAACGGCAAGTATCCGTAGGCGAGACTTGTGCTTACGTGTCGATACAGATGTCGATAGGTTGTCCGTGGAAGAACTCGAAAGTTCGTGAATCAAGGTGTGGGTGAGGCAGATTTAGATCGAGGGTCACGTGGTCCTAGGTGAGAATTTTGAGGTCTCGTCCATTCTCCGAAATCAGCGAAAGCTCATGCGTTTGTGGCTTGGTCGTTCTCTCTCTCTCTCTCTTTCTCTCTCTCTCTCTCTCTCTCTCTCTCTCTTTCTCTCTCTCGATGAAAGGACAAACACAAACACACATGGGCAGGGCACAACAGAGGATTCAACACAATCTCCACAAAGGATTATACCACAGAATCGCAGGAGGCCGTTTTCTTGAGAACCCCCATCCCTCCGGGGAGGGGGGAGTCTGGTGACGTTAGTTTTTGACGTCGACAGAGGTGAAATACAACAGCGCAATCTCTTATTCTTTCTGGCAGAATAAGTGGAAGCAAGAGTGCGAGTGGTGCCTCTCAGCGCTTCTCAACGGATTATTACAAAACTTCTTGGGAGTGGCGATTCTCAGCTGGAGGTCAGTCCACCGGTTTTCTGCCTCTTTCCATATCTGCTTACATACACTTATCTGTGATTATACTGACTGTTAATCTGCAAAATGTAGTCCAGGGTGTACTAAGTGGAAGACAGTCAAGGACGTATTTAGAGAGGGTCCAGGGGATCCGGACTCCAAACAAGTTCAAATTTAAAAAAGCAAAATACTTGTTGCTCTTGTTTGATACGACCACAGAACATACCCAGAGGTAAGAATAAGAATATAAATATATACAGCTTTGTGTTAACGTTGCCTGCGAAAATTTATGCGTATCACTACTAATAACAATATACATAGAAAATGATGATCAGAGACTTGAGTTTTAACCATCTGGTCCAAAAATATTTTTGTTAATCAATAAGTACCAATAATAGCGTGATATCCACCCGCTGAGAACGACTGTGTGGTGTGGGTTTTGGGCAGGTGGAGTGTCAGGGCCGTTTTTCTTTGAAGATGACGAGGGAAATACAGTTACCGTAAATGGAGAACGTTACCGTTACATGATATCCAATCGGTTGTGGCCCATGGGCGGAGTTTGAGCTTTTTCTTTGGGGGGCAAGTAGAATGACAGCACTTCGTTCCTACGCGTCAGCAAAAATTTGATGCGGCTGGTGTTATGTTACATCCGGTCGTAGCGGGCCACGAGCGGTTTTATTGTTGAGTCGGCAGAACGTGTCTGATCACGTTGAAGACATCGGAAGCGGTGGGGGGAGGGGGTCAATGGATTTGTCACGTTGTTTCTTGATGTATGCTAACCTAACACGTGCATATGTTTGTGTGTGTGTGTGTGTGTGTGTGTGTGGAGGAAATGCGCGCGCAACCATTGCGTATGATGGAAAGACATGAAGAAATGATTTAAAGATGGCGCCGAAGGTGCTGTACCCCCCGAAAGCTTAGCGGCTAAGGTTATTGCTCTGTAAAACAAGAGGCGTCGAGGGTTCGATTCCAGGTAGAGTCAATATTGATCGATTGATAGATTGAGTTCGTTTTTTTAAGTCCGTTTTATGCACGGTAAAACTAATCAGGATTGGACCTACAGTTGAAAAGTGGTGATTCGGACCACTATGTGCCTCCAGCGAGTATAAAACCTGGGACCCTTTGATTACAAGGCGACGATGTCAATATTGAATGGTCTCGATTAGTCTGTGTGTAAATAAAGGCAACAAAATGGTTGAGTTCGAAAATCGAGTTGGGTTAGTGGTTAATGTTGTCAGCTGGCAATGAAGAGGTCGCGGGTTCGATTCTCTAGGTAGTTAAATTAGGCCAATTGTTTAGTCCCGCCATTATAGGTCCCCGATTAGTCCATCTGTGCATAAATAGTGCTTGAATAAAATCAATATGGTGGCCTTGGGTTAGTGGTTATTGTTGTCGCCTGGTAATGAAGAGGTCGCGGGTTCGATTTTCTAGGTAGTTAAATGAGGCCAATTGTTTTGTCCCGCCATTATAGGTTCCCGATTAGTCCATCTGTGCATAAATAGTATTTCAATAAAATCAAAATGGCGGCCGCGTTTTGTGTTTAGCGGCGGCGGCGCTGGGCGGCGCGGCGCGGCGCGGGGCGGGGCGGAGCGGGGCGGCGCGGGGGTGTTTTTTATTCCGCGAGATGTTTTAACCAAGTGGTTGAGGGTTCGATTCCCAATGTTGGTGAAAATTGGATATTCAATTGTATTTGTTTAAAAGTTCCGATTAGCTTTTTGTGCACAAAGAGAAAATGAACTAATTGGAAATAGGATGTTTATGCTGTAATGAAAAGGTCCCCGGGTTCGATTCACAATGTCAAATTGGCTGATAATGATGTTGTTTTTAAAATAAAAAAAAAAGAAGTGTGAATAAATTAGAATCTGTTGTTTTGCCGTGTGGGGCCCCAGTAACGATTATCTTAAATGCATAAAGAGTAGGTAAAATAAGCAAGATGGCCGTCACTATTGTTTTGTGATCAAAGAGGAGTCACAGGTTCGATTCAATCAAAGGAGGCAACATTCTATGTTTCAATTCCATGTAAAAGTCTAAAGTTATGTTTCGATTAACCTCAATGCATAAAGAGGAATTAAACAAAAACAAGCAAAATGGCGACAGATGTGATAAAAGAAAAATTGAATTAGTTTTTTTATAGTGACAAGAAAAAATAGCGAATCACTGTTAGAAATAGAATGAAAATAAAGATACTTGCCTTTGCGTGTCCAGCGCTGTGCAGAAAAGCTCTCATGCTTTATCTCCGACAAGTCCACAATACACAATTTTTTTTTATTGTATAGTTAATTATTAATGTTGTTATTAACACAGATTCTTACCAGTGTGAAGAAAAGCTCTCATGCTTTATCTCCGACAAGTCCACAATACACACTTTGTCATTATATAGTTAATTATTAATGTTGTTATTAACACCGATTTTTACCAGTGTGAAGAAAAGCTCTCATGCTTTATCTTCGACAAGTCCACAATACACATTTTTTCATTATATAGTTAATTATTAATGTTGTTATTAACGATTGTTACCAGTAAAAATATAAACCATGAGGATTTTTAAAGGGGTGATAAATGAAAAAAAAGCCAAGACATATATCTTATCCCTGTTTATTACCAATATTTACAAAATTCAAAAGAGCCGCACACACACACACACACATACATATGTAAAATGTTTATATTGTGTCACCAGTTTATCAGCATGTTATTTAACAAGTTTTTATTCTTCAAGTTTGTTCACTCACCCACATAAGGAATTGTGTCACTATCATATCCATTTTCTGCTGCAACCACTGAATTAAAATGTTTCACTATTTTTTCCACAAGCATGTTCTCGCAAAAAAGAAACACTTCTTTGGAAAGTCTTTTTCCGTCGATGTTTTGTATAGACAAAGGCTCAGGTTTTGTACATCCATGTAGATGGGAAAGCACAAACTTCTCCTTATTACATGCATGGACAGGGGAAATATCTGTGCAACCGAAACATTGTTCGCGAAGGTCGACAATGCAAGATTCCACACAGTTTCCAAAATATGATTTCAGATACGGCGACACTGTTTCACACATAACTTTTGCATGCTCGATGCACACAAATATGTTCATAAAGTTCCGCCACGAACTTTCTGCGATGAACACTATCTCCAGGGAACCGTAAGCTGGTTTTTTCCTTATAATGATCTGACGACGATTGTACAGTGTGGTTATCAGCAATTCATGTTGCTCACTTAGTGGGTAGGAAACACGAGGCTGCTCACCTGGAATAGCGATGTAATTGTCGATTACTGGAAACAATTCCTGAAGAGCGTGCCACTCCTGCAACTGTAGTTCAACACCGGCCGCCCCGCTTCTGTGTAGCCTGACCACAGGTTGGAAATCCAGATGAGAGGAAAGTCCGATTGAGATAACCTTTGTTTTCGAAGCATTCAAATAGTAGACGTGATCAAATAATATCGACTGGCGTATAAGACTAGTTACTTGTTTTTGTTCTTCAGGTAAATGCTGATCGCTCTCTTTCTGAAGAACCCCCTTGAAATTAGTGTACGGTTGAAATCTTTTTTTCAGCGGCATCGAAATAGAGGATTCCATGACTAAGAACTGCGAGATACTGCATGTCGTAGCGTGCAGATATACATTTGAAGAAATGCGTGGGTGTGTTTTTGAGACGCATGCGCGCGTAGCAAACCAAGCATGTTCTGGACAAAAAAGGTGGAGGGGGCGGGGCGTTACAAAGATCAATGGTGAGAGAAAAATCAGCAGAATATCATAAACGTCATATTGAGGAAATATTGGATAACAAATATTAATTAATTTAATTAAAGCATCAACCGCATTGTCGATCTGAAATTAGGTTTATAGACAGGGGGCAAAATGGAAAATATCGACGATGTTCTAGTATTGGATTGTTTCTGTATTTCCATCGGTATAATCCTCCACCACATTTGAAGCATACTGTTTTATCCTCTTTTTGAATGTAAAATAATCCTGCTTCGGACAGAGCTTCTACAAACGGGAATTCTTTTGATTGCCAGTTTCTGAAAGAGGACAATCTAGCATTGAAAGATCCCATCTCTGGATATTGCGTCATTTTTCTGTAAAGACACAAAACAAGATAAAGATTATAAGTAAGCTGTTGTAAACTGTAACGCTACAAAATTATTAATATACTATTAGGACTATATGTAACTTGTATAAAATTTCAAACAGTATTTACTGTCAATATTTTCTAGTATACGTACCGAGTATTATAAATTTAATTTACGAGTCAGCAAATAAGTTGTTATAATATTGTCGTTTTTTATCGGTACTGGGAATAAAATTTGAAATTTATGCATGGGTTTACCAGAGGCTCTATGGAATAAATACAGAAAACAGTAATGCCCACAGTACACAGACCCGTAACTTTGTATCTGATGAGTGTTGTACGTATAGAATTTAGAGTTACTTTCCAAAAATCGCAAATGGTTATGCACATGTGGAGGTTTTCCGTAACTATCAAAAAATTCCCCCCGGGAGTTACTGTCTATGTAAATTGCTACCCAGTGCTTCCCGGGGCTATCTTTGGGGTCTGTATTTACAATCAACGCTGCTGGTAGTTCCACATGTACAGGTAATTCATTAGCTGCGAAAACCCCAACATGATGATTGTCAAAGGCTCTATTTGATATTAACCCGTGAAGCAAATTTAAAGTCGACAGCATTACTGGACACTAAATAGTAATATTGTGCAACTCACCTTTCTATACTTCAAAGTAGACGGTACACGTCACAGTAGATTCCAGAACGAATTTGATCTGGGCCACCAAGCTGTTTATCGTTGTTGAAACAATGGAAGCTATCTAACACAACGCTGATGCTCGGAATATGTAGGCGGGGTTTACAAACGCGCATGCGTACAATGCTATCTGGCATTTGTTGTGCTGTTGTAAAATGAATTTTGTACTATAAGAAAATTGTCTGTATCTGTGTGTGTGTGTGTGTATATATATATATATATATATATATATATATATATATATATATATACAGACACACACGCATATTTATTTATTGATGAAGTGTATATATATATATATATATATATATAATACAATACAATATAATATATATATATATGTAATTTGAAGATACAACATATCAGTAAAATCTAACAACTAGAAAAATATTCATAACATTCGACTTTTATATTATATGTAATTTAAAACATTCTTCACAGTTTGAGAAATGGAGTGCTTGTGGAAACACCCGTTCTCTGCAATATTGGCTGGTCCATCAGGATGTGGAAAGACATATTTTGTGAAGCATTTTCTCCAATGTTTACCCCAAATGGTAAATGTAAAATTCAACAATATTTTGGTGTGCTAC
Organism: Lepisma saccharinum; assembly: GCF_977018435.1. Taxonomy (NCBI): domain Eukaryota; kingdom Metazoa; phylum Arthropoda; class Insecta; order Zygentoma; family Lepismatidae; genus Lepisma; species Lepisma saccharinum. The sequence goes on from NC_139245.1 coordinate 39,466,991, forward strand.
GGGGAATGGCAATCTGCATACAATGATTTCCCTGGTTTTGTACAATTTCGGGAAGGAATGCCTAATATTGACCAATTTGTGCCAAATTCTTGACCTCATCTTATTATTATCGATGATCAGATGAGGGAATGCGATCAAAGAGTCACAGATTTATTTACAAAAGGGTGTCATCATCGTGATATTAGTCTTTTCTTTATCACTCAAAATCTATTCCATCAGGGAAAAGGGAATAGGGATATATCTTTAAATAGTCATTATATTGTATGCTTCAAAAATCCAAGAGACAGAGCCCAAATTAATTATTTATCTAGACAAGTATACCCGGAGAATTCAAATTTTATAAAAGATGCATATTACAATGCCACCGCTGAACCCCATGGATATTTGCTGTTTGATCTGAAGCAGAACACTCCGGAAGAAGTACGTTTTCGGTCGCGGATATTTCCCGACGATGATATCAATTAAGTATATATTCCTACAAAAAAAGCAAGCATAATCACTAGTCGTTTATTCTGTCATCATGGCTCCAAGAGTGAAACACGCTAAAGTGCTCCAAGTTTTGTCGGATGCTAAACCAGCTCTTCGCACAGCGATATTACAAGCTGCTGATTCTTCCTTAGTTAATTCAATCTGTGAGTGTTGTTACAATGTTCTTAAAGGGAATGTTCCTCTTTCAACACCTCAGAAAACAAGATTGAGCCGGTACAAGAAGGTGATACGTAATCTCTCTGCCAAAGGACACTCTACAAAGCAGAAGAAACAGATACTAGTGCAACACGGAGGATTTCTACCTGCGTTATGAGCCCCTTTAATAGGAGGTGTGTTATCAAGTTTATTTAAGTGAAAAAATCTGAACATGGAGCATGCCAAAAAAATGGTTATAATACCTCAAGAATTTATGGATAACATGAGACATCCTGTTATGTCTGCACCGTCTACATCCTTATCGCAATTGGATCAGGATATGCAAGTAATTTTGAATCTCAAAGGTCTTTCGGGTGATGAAAAATGGAATCGTTACAGTATTGTGCTCCAAAAATTTCTGTCTATTACTCGAAAACAAAGAGAACCTGTGTCGCTACCGATTACAGAATCTACTGAGAAGTTGACTGATATGAAAGAAGAAATTCTAGCTGCTACACCCAGCATGTATCGTAGAAAAGCCGAACTGTTGTATGAACGTCTTTTACATAATAGTAATATTGATTGGGATAAATATGGGGCAGTTTTTATTAACAATAATAAAATTGAAGGCTCAAATATTGTCGATCTAGTATCGGATATAATTCGACCACGAAAAACAAGCAATCCTGCTGGGTGGCAACTATTCAATAGAGCTCTGGCGTTATCTAATATTCCTCAAGAATATATTGGAAACCCCCGGAGACAGGAGTTTATTCAACAGATTGTTTTTGGCAACCCCGGACGCCATGTTCCGCTGTCCGGAGCTAACCAAGAAGAGGCACAAGAATTAACAGAAGAAGAAGAAGAAGAAAAGGAACCAATTTCTTTTGTATCATCATTTCCAGGGCACAAACGTAAACGTACTGTTCCAGTTTGGTCAAGATACAAACCATGAGCGAAAAAATATTAGAGAATATCTGGTACAATCCATCTCATCCAGCATCCTATTCTACAGCTTCAACACTATGGAAAGCTGTAAAAAAATCCATACCATTGTCAACAATCAAACATTGGTTGACAAAGCAAACTGCATACACTTTGCATAGACCTGTAAAGCGTCGATTTCCGAGAAACTTTTATTTTGTGCATAATATCGATGACCAATGGCAGGCTGACTTGAATGACATGCAGAGTTTGCGGAATCACAACAAAGGGTACAGATATATACTCACAGTTACCGATATTTTTAGCAGGCATGCTTGGGCTGTCCCTGTAAAAAATAAAACTGGTGTATGTATAAAAAAGGCTTTCCAGCAAATTTTCAAACAAAGCAAAAGAAAACCTTTGAAATTACAAACTGACAAAGGCCGTAAGTTTACCAACAGTATTGTGCAGGAATATCTCAAAAAACAAAATGTAATTTATTTTACAACAAAGAATCCTGATATTAAAGCTAGTATTGTTGAAAGATTCAACAGAACTTTAAAGGAACGCATGTGGAAGTATTTTACTAAGCAAAGAACCAGCTGTTATGTTAATGTACTCCCAAAGCTTTTGAAAGCTTATAATCATAAAATTCACTCGAGTATTAAAATGGCACCACCAGATGTTACTCCTGAGAAGGTTTTGAAAGTATGGCACAATATGTATGACAAAAAACTCAAATCTGATTCATCTCCACTATTGTCATTGAAGATGCCATTCAAAATAGGAGATACAGTGAGAATAACAAAAACCAAAAAACGCTTTGACAAAGGTTACATGGAAAATTGGACAAGAGAAATATTTGTGGTGGAACGTATTTTGAAAAGAAATCCTCAAGTGTATGAATTAAAAGATCTACAAGAACATAAAATCGATGGAACATTTTATACGGAAGAGTTGCAATTGGTCCGCTTACCGGATATGCATGAAATTGATAAAATCCTTGCGACCAAAGGTAAAGGAGCCAGTAAAAAGTTGTTAGTTCATTGGAAAGGTTACTCCAGATTATTTGACAGTTGGATTAGCGCATCGTTTTTGGAGTCAAAAAAAGAGAGAGAGAGGCATAAATTTTTGTAGGTATTCTCATCAGTGGTACAAATAACCTTCATAACACATCATGAGAAAAGCAAACGCTTTCTACCTTACTTTGCCTAGTAACAATTCCATGAAATATTTCCCAAGTAATACTCTAACTAATTACACCACAAAGCTTCAGAACCGTGTGGAGTTGGACACCAACAAATGGGAGATGGCATTGGTAGAAGTGCATTATCCTTATTCAATATTAAACATTACAAGATTTAACAACTATATTCAATATAAATCTATGGATGATGTCAAATGGAACGAACTTCGAATATCCGAAGGCTATTACGCATCTATAAACAGCATTGTTGCAGAAATCAATAAATATTCTGAAACATTAAATTTTAGTCTCCGAAATCATCCTGCGTACAAACATGTGACTGTTGATATATCTACCAAGCAGAGAAACATAAATGTACGATTGTCACCTCAACTGGCACGGATATTAGGTTTTAAACCGACCGATGATCTATCAGAAGTAAAAATTGGACGCTCGCCTCCAAATGTTGTGAGAGAAATTCCTTCCCAGATGTATATTTACACAGATATTGCGGAATCACATATGGTGGGAGATGCTGTCGCCCCTCTATTACGTATTATAAACATTAATCCTATGGAACATACTTTTGGAAGTGCTGGTGTGCAAATTTTCGATTCACCACATTACATCCCAGTGCAGAAAAATAATTTCGAACAAATAGAAATTGACTTAAGGGATAGCACTGGTGCACACATCCCATTCTCCTTCGGACTAGTGTGTTTGAAACTTCATTTTAGACGTTGTGGTGAAAAGCTCTGATTATGAATGACCCATATTTTCAATACTACCATCAACAAGCTGGATCTGGTGTGGGTAACATATATTACGGTGCTGCCTATCAAAAAGGACATGGCATTGGAAGTTTTCTTGGAGGACTTTTTCGGTCAGCTTTGCCTCTTATCAAAAAAGGAGCGAAAGCTGTAGGGAAAGAAATGTTAAAAACAGGGGTAAATGTGTTAGGTGATGTTGTAGACAAAACACCCCTAAAACAGTCACTACAATCCAGAATTTCGGATGCCAGATCAAATCTTAAAAGAAAAGCTGAAACAAAGCTAAAGGAAATGATTGGTTCAGGTTATCAGGGGCATAAACATTTCAAAAGGAATCACTCTGCTTCGGGACAGCGAACTGGAAGGATCGCTCAGAGAAAGAAGAGATGCAGTGCCAATACAAACACCAAGAAAACAACCAAACGCAACCGTAAGAAAATTCAAATAACATCAGATATTTTTGATTAGATATAGCGCTAATTAGGGAGAAATCATGTGAGTGTTTTAAAAGTGAATTGGATATTTTCTCGGTAAAACCTACTCAGACAAGCATCTTAGAACACCACACCATCGGATACAAACCTGTTAGTTCTCTGGCAGATAATGCCCCCACCGAGTTTGTAATACCTGGACATGGTGATGATTATATGGATTTAGCACACACAATGTTGAATATAGATGCCAGAATTGTAAAAGCGAATGGTCAGTTATTGCTACCCACAGATAAAACAATTGGACCTGTCAATGATTTTCTCAATGCAATGTTCAGCGAAGTACAAATCTACTTAAATAACAAACTCATCTCGTTTCCATCTCACATGCACCCATACAGGTCTTATTTTGAAAAAGCACTGAACTATGACATATCTGCAAAATCATCTCATCTCCAAAGTGCATTGTGGTACAAAGATACAGCGGGCGCTTTTGATAACGTTTCGGAAGACAACAAAGGCTTTACAAAACGTAACCAACTAACAAAACAGAGTAAAACATTTGATATGTTTGGTTACTTGCATTCTGATATTTTCAATCAAGAGAAATTTTTGATCAATGGAGTGGAAATGCGAATAAAACTGATTCCTTCGAAAAACACTTTCTGCTTGATGGGATTAGATGACAGTGAAGGCAAAGTGGAAATTCTGGATGCTACACTATATGTGAGAAAAGTATCGGTCAGTTCATCCATCAAACTTAGTCACAATCGCATATTGCAAAAACATACAGCAAAATACCCTCTAACAAGAGTACAACTTAAAGCTGTAACTATTCCAAAAGATATTGTTTCAAAAACAATTGACAATGTGATACTTGGACGTCTTCCGAAACGATTAGTTGTAGGGTTTGTTACCAACGATGCATTCAACGGCACTCTGTCTACAAACCCATTCAATTTTCAACATTTCAATTACAACTTCTTTACTTTATATGTTGATGGAGTCCAAATTCCCGGCAAACCACTTCAACCAGACTTTGAAAACAATAAGTACATAACAGCATATCACACATTATTCTCTGGAACAGGGATACACTATATGGATGAAGGAAACAATATATCGCGTGAGGAATACCCCCAGGGATACGCATTACTTGTTTTCGATATAACACCAGACGCAGCTGCAAGTGCCATATCCCACTGCAGTCTTCAACGGCAAGGGGCTGTTAGCTTGGAAGTCCACTTCAAATCGGCTTTGGAATCTACTGTGACTTGTGTTATCTACTCTGAATTTGACGCTCTCATGGAAATTAATAATCAAAGAGATATTCATCTGGATTAATTGTATAACAAGGTGAGTTGCACAATATTAATATTTAGTGTCCAGCAATGCTGTCGACTTTAAATTTGCTTCACGGGTTAATATCAAATAGAGCCTTTGACAATCATCATGTTGGGGTTTTCGCAGCTAATGAATTACCTGTACATGTGAAACTACCAGCAGCGTTGATTGTAAATACAGACCCCAAAGTTAGCCCCGGGAAGCACTGGGTAGCAATTTACATAGACAGTAACTCCCGGGGGGAATTTTTTGATAGTTACGGAAAACCTCCACATGTGCATAACCATTTGCGATTTTTGGAAAGTAACTCTAAATTCTATACGTACAACACTCATCAGATACAAAGTTACGGGTCTGTGTACTGTGGGCATTACTGTTTTCTGTATTTATTCCATAGAGCCTCTGGTAAACCCATGCATAAATTTCAAATTTTATTCCCAGTACCGATAAAAAACGACAATATTATAACAACTTATTTGCTGACTCGTAAATTAAATTTATAATACTCGGTACGTATACTAGAAAATATTGACAGTAAATACTGTTTGAAATTTTATACAAGTTACATATAGTCCTAATAGTATATTAATAATTTTGTAGCGTTACAGTTTACAACAGCTTACTTATAATCTTTATCTTGTTTTGTGTCTTTACAGAAAAATGACGCAATATCCAGAGATGGGATCTTTCAATGCTAGATTGTCCTCTTTCAGAAACTGGCAATCAAAAGAATTCCCGTTTGTAGAAGCTCTGTCCGAAGCAGGATTATTTTACATTCAAAAAGAGAATAAAACAGTATGCTTCAAATGTGGTGGAGGATTATACCGATGGAAATACAGAAACAATCCAATACTAGAACATCGTCGATATTTTCCATTTTGCCCCCTGTCTATAAACCTAATTTCAGATCGACAATGCGGTTGATGCTTTAATTAAATTAATTAATATTTGTTATCCAATATTTCCTCAATATGACGTTTATGATATTCTGCTGATTTTTCTCTCACCATTGATCTTTGTAACGCCCCGCCCCCTCCACCTTTTTTGTCCAGAACATGCTTGGTTTGCTACGCGCGCATGCGTCTCAAAAACACACCCACGCATTTCTTCAAATGTATATCTGCACGCTGCGACATGCAGTATCTCGCAGTTCTTAGTCATGGAATCCTCTATTTCGATGCCGCTGAAAAAAAGATTTCAACCGTACACTAATTTCAAGGGGGTTCTTCAGAAAGAGAGCGATCAGCATTTACCTGAAGAACAAAAACAAGTAACTAGTCTTATACGCCAGTCGATATTATTTGATCACGTCTACTATTTGAATGCTTCGAAAACAAAGGTTATCTCAATCGGACTTTCCTCTCATCTGGATTTCCAACCTGTGGTCAGGCTACACAGAAGCGGGGCGGCCGGTGTTGAACTACAGTTGCAGGAGTGGCACGCTCTTCAGGAATTGTTTCCAGTAATCGACAATTACATCGCTATTCCAGGTGAGCAGCCTCGTGTTTCCTACCCACTAAGTGAGCAACATGAATTGCTGATAACCACACTGTACAATCGTCGTCAGATCATTATAAGGAAAAAACCAGCTTACGGTTCCCTGGAGATAGTGTTCATCGCAGAAAGTTCGTGGCGGAACTTTATGAACATATTTGTGTGCATCGAGCATGCAAAAGTTATGTGTGAAACAGTGTCGCCGTATCTGAAATCATATTTTGGAAACTGTGTGGAATCTTGCATTGTCGACCTTCGCGAACAATGTTTCGGTTGCACAGATATTTCCCCTGTCCATGCATGTAATAAGGAGAAGTTTGTGCTTTCCCATCTACATGGATGTACAAAACCTGAGCCTTTGTCTATACAAAACATCGACGGAAAAAGACTTTCCAAAGAAGTGTTTCTTTTTTGCGAGAACATGCTTGTGGAAAAAATAGTGAAACATTTTAATTCAGTGGTTGCAGCAGAAAATGGATATGATAGTGACACAATTCCTTATGTGGGTGAGTGAACAAACTTGAAGAATAAAAACTTGTTAAATAACATGCTGATAAACTGGTGACACAATATAAACATTTTACATATGTATGTGTGTGTGTGTGTGCGGCTCTTTTGAATTTTGTAAATATTGGTAATAAACAGGGATAAAATATATGTCTTGGCTTTTTTTTCATTTATCACCCCTTTAAAAATCCTCATGGTTTATATTTTTACTGGTAACAATCGTTAATAACAACATTAATAATTAACTATATAATGAAAAAATGTGTATTGTGGACTTGTCGAAGATAAAGCATGAGAGCTTTTCTTCACACTGGTAAAAATCGGTGTTAATAACAACATTAATAATTAACTATATAATGACAAAGTGTGTATTGTGGACTTGTCGGAGATAAAGCATGAGAGCTTTTCTTCACACTGGTAAGAATCTGTGTTAATAACAACATTAATAATTAACTATACAATAAAAAAAAATTGTGTATTGTGGACTTGTCGGAGATAAAGCATGAGAGCTTTTCTGCACAGCGCTGGACACGCAAAGGCAAGTATCTTTATTTTCATTCTATTTCTAACAGTGATTCGCTATTTTTTCTTGTCACTATAAAAAAACTAATTCAATTTTTCTTTTATCACATCTGTCGCCATTTTGCTTGTTTTTGTTTAATTCCTCTTTATGCATTGAGGTTAATCGAAACATAACTTTAGACTTTTACATGGAATTGAAACATAGAATGTTGCCTCCTTTGATTGAATCGAACCTGTGACTCCTCTTTGATCACAAAACAATAGTGACGGCCATCTTGCTTATTTTACCTACTCTTTATGCATTTAAGATAATCGTTACTGGGGCCCCACACGGCAAAACAACAGATTCTAATTTATTCACACTTCTTTTTTTTTTATTTTAAAAACAACATCATTATCAGCCAATTTGACATTGTGAATCGAACCCGGGGACCTTTTCATTACAGCATAAACATCCTATTTCCAATTAGTTCATTTTCTCTTTGTGCACAAAAAGCTAATCGGAACTTTTAAACAAATACAATTGAATATCCAATTTTCACCAACATTGGGAATCGAACCCTCAACCACTTGGTTAAAACATCTCGCGGAATAAAAAACACCCCCGCGCCGCCCCGCTCCGCCCCGCCCCGCGCCGCGCCGCGCCGCCCAGCGCCGCCGCCGCTAAACACAAAACGCGGCCGCCATTTTGATTTTATTGAAATACTATTTATGCACAGATGGACTAATCGGGAACCTATAATGGCGGGACAAAACAATTGGCCTCATTTAACTACCTAGAAAATCGAACCCGCGACCTCTTCATTACCAGGCGACAACAATAACCACTAACCCAAGGCCACCATATTGATTTTATTCAAGCACTATTTATGCACAGATGGACTAATCGGGGACCTATAATGGCGGAACTAAACAATTGGCCTAATTTAACTACCTAGAGAATCGAACCCGCGACCTCTTCATTGCCACGTGACAACATTAACCACTAACCCAACTCGATTTTCGAACTCAACCATTTTGTTGCCTTTATTTACACACAGACTAATCGAGACCATTCAATATTGACATCGTCGCCTTGTAATCAAAGGGTCCCAGGTTTTATACTCGCTGGAGGCACATAGTGGTCCGAATCACCACTTTTCAACTGTAGGTCCAATCCTGATTAGTTTTACCGTGCATAAAACGGACTTAAAAAAACGAACTCAATCTATCAATCGATCAATATTGACTCTACCAGGAATCGAACCCTCGACGCCTCTTGTTTTACAGAGCAATAACCTTAGCCGCTAAGCTTTCGGGGGGTACAGCACCTTCGGCGCCATCTTTAAATCATTTCTTCATGTCTTTCCATCATACGCAATGGTTGCGCGCGCATTTCCTCCACACACACACACACACACACACACACAAACAAACATATGCACGTGTTAGGTTAGCATACATCAAGAAACAACGTGACAAATCCATTGACCCCCTCCCCCCACCGCTTCCGATGTCTTCAACGTGATCAGACACGTTCTGCTGACTCAACAATAAAACCGCTCGTGGCCCGCTACGACCGGATGTAACATAACACCAGCCGCATCAAATTTTTGCTGACGCGTAGGAACGAAGTGCTGTCATTCTACTGGGCAGACTCTGGGAGAAGCATATAATGTACCTGAGGGTTGTTGAATATCCCCTAGCTTATAGGGGGTCCGGAGACCGAAAATTAAAAAAACAACAACTTAAAAACACTGAGTTCTAGGCCTTTTAGATTTGAAAATGTTAAATTTCCTCGCTTAAGTAAACAAATATTAATTAGTATATTGGTTGTCAGTTTTAAAAGAAGCAAAACAGTACGATTATTGCAGCTTGCATTTCATTAATCGAGGACTAAAAGTGGTAAACGTTGTAAGTGCCAAAAGCGAAAGTGTTGGGAAATCGCATCGTTCAGCACATCAGTCCGAAAGAACGTTCACACTAGTGCCTTTTTACACGCCCTTTGCCTTTGAACTACTTAGAGGGCTACCAGCCACTTGTCACGTTTACCACATTATCAAGCATGGCACATTTCACAGTTTAACGTGGAAAGCGGTGTTTGAATTCTTGTGATACAGCGTTTACAAATTTTAGTCTTCAATTTTTTATTGATACAATACTCGTATTACTTTAAAAAAGTTACGGTGCAATAGTAAGCTTCAGAAATTTAAGAAAAATTACATTGAAAAGTTATTTTGATGCCTCAGCAGTAACTGTTGACTCAACACGAAGTCATTTTACGTTTTTCTTTCTTCAAACTGTACACATCAATCAAATCGTCTAAAACCCGCTATTGCGGCGCAATTACCGCACATGCCATCATGCCAAACGTCAAGATTTGCGGTATGGCTTCATAACAAAAATGTAGTAACTGAACTTCATCATGTGTTATTTTTTAGTCTTTTTTAAAGTTGGGGGGCAGGCCCCCTGGCCCCTCCAGAACTCCGCCTATGTTGTGGCCTACCCTTGAAGATCTGGAGGCTAACAATCTCTGGTTTCAGCAGGATGGAGCGACCTGCCATTCGTCGAATGAGACCCTTGCCTTACTCTATGAAAAATTCCCGCAACGAGTGATCTCTGCACGGTGACCAGGAATGGCCGGCAAGATTTTAAAATTCAACCAGAAACAATGAGAAAACTTATGTCACGTTCATTATTCTGATTTAATGATACACGTGATACAGAAAACACAAAAACATTTTAAAACGCATACTGTATTCGTTATTTTAAAAGAGGGTGATGGAAATTTCCATAAACGAATTGGAAATGTTAAATATATTTAGAACTGAATTTGAAAATTTTCAGGCGTCATGGCGACCAGGAGCCCTGTATATTTCTACCCCTGATCATATCATCACTCATCCTCATCATCGACATTAGCCAAAAGTAGCAGAAAAGCGAAATAAAATAAACCAAATGAATGTTAACGAGGCGTATGTAAAGAAACATTTCCTTCTTCCGTGAGGTTATGTGTACGTGCAGAAGAACAACAAACAACGATTAGCGTCATTGCTCTAAGACCACTTTATGCACATACAGGCTAATCGGGACTGAATCTGCATTTTAAAGTTGGATCCGATACACCGTGTGTCGAACTCTGGACCCCTTTATTACAAAACGACGGCATTAGTATAATGGTACCGGGAAAGTCCAGGCACATACAATAAAAATTATATAAAGAGAGCATGTGAAGTGATTTGAATTATATCTCACTTTTTTCACACACTAAACCCAGGTTCATACGGCTTTTCTTTTGGAAGTGAAAGCAGGCGGTAATAGGCTCGGCAAAATATACTAAGCTTTAAGATAAGTACATAAAGTCGAAATTTATATCGTCGAGGACAGAGTGTAAATTATAGAAATCCATAAAAGTGTTACAAAGTTTGTAGCAAGTTCTTCAGTTGGCAGAAGATTATGAAATCGTAAAATCGTTCCTCTGCAAGGGAAGAAATAAAAATTACCCCTCTCGCGAAAATGGATGAAATTTCTGCATCCGTTGCAGCAATGGTGCGCATTCGTTCCATTGCCCAAGGGCAACTGTAGCAAATTTATGCAAAAATTGAAAGAGTGAGATTGATTTGGCTTATTTTACTTCGCTTTTCTTCCATTTTCGGATGATTGCGAAGATGTGATGAAACTGATTCGAACTCGGAACCGCTGACGTCGTAGCGCGTTGTGCTAACCACTCTGCCACGAAGGCCGGCTAAAGGAGCAAGACAATGGAAAAATTGTTAAATATGTTATTTCGCTATTAGACGGAAGAGACTGAGAGGAATCCATGGAACGAGACCAAATTGACTGTTTCTGTTGGTGATTTGAAATAATTATACATGTTTGAAGTTCTATGCTCTAAAAAGGTCAGTGTTAGTAAATAATAAGTTACTTGAAACGATTACTGTAAATAATTACTTTTTGAAATGAGTAACTGTAAGTCTAACTCACTTGCTTCAAGAGATGAGTAACGAAATTTTATAGTTACTTTTACAATTACTTTTCTGTAGCTACGTTCCAACAGGTTACTAAAAAAAATCATACACATACATATTGCTTTTTTACTTCTAATGCTAACTCTGATACATTTAATTATTTTTCTAGCAAAGTAATCGTAAAAATAACTTAGTTACTTTTTTAAGTAATTCTAACTCATTTCTTTTTAAGCATAGTAACTGTAAAAACTTACAGTTGCTTTTAAGTAATGTCAATTCGGTCCATTTCAAAAAGAGTGACAGAGTTACTTTTTGAGTTTTTGTTTACAATTACACTTCATACAAGAGCAGAACGGTAAAATAAATATAAAAAAAATTATCAGAATGAGAATTACTGGCGAAAGCAAATTATGACAAGCAAGAATTACAATGAGATGAAATTAAGTTTGTAAGATGCATGTGCATTAGTGCATTACAAGGCTAGTCAAATGTACAAATAACGACAATTAAGAATCTACATGGTGAACATATCTCACTAAGCACAAACATGTTCACCGGAGTGATATAAATTAGCATGCGTAAAAGTTTCTGCTTATTGTCCATTGTCGCCCTCGGAGTCATGTCACTTCATATTTGCCTAAAAACCATATGCTAAATATGGTATACATACTGTATGTGTGCTGACGGAATATTCCGCATCATGGTAGAAATTTAAAAAACATATATCTGCCATCTTGCTGAAGATTCATATCTCTTTCGCTGAAATTTCGTTCAGTTTTGACTCGGTCTCGAGGGATGCAAATTCTCAGAAAGGGTTCTTATTGTCATAGTGGGAGCAAGAGATTCTATCGGAAAAATCGGGAGGAGGGAGATTTTCTTTTTGTGGAAACTGGTAGGAATAATCCGGAAACTTGTACTCTGAGGATCGTCAAAAAAGAGGACATGAAGGTGGTGGAAACGTAAACAAAACACTCAAGTTTGGAATGTAATAAATAAAAATGTGAGAAGGAATGAAGTTCTAAAATAACTTGAAATTCCGAAATATCCTGCACAATGATGTTATTTAGTGCGTGTCTTGCATGTGGCATCTAGAAATGGGAGGTGGCTTTTCTTTCATCATTTTACAGAGTTTTCCACGAATTTTGACAATATTGTATTTCTCGTCAGTCTCTCTGGGTGCGTCTGTGTGTACCCCCCCCCCTCTCTCTCCCTCTCTCACTCTCTCTCTCTCTCTCTCTCCCCCTCAATTCTTCCAACTCTATCTTCAGAACTGCCGAGTTTACTTCCATTTCAATATCAGTAAAGTTTTAATTATTTTCGTTTCGTTCTCGTATTTCATTCATTTGCATAACCACCGACTGTTCCTCTGTGTAGAATGTTGCGTCGATCAATAAAATCCACTCATGGGCCTGTTCCAACAAAACGAATCTACATTTCGTTGAAGAGTTCGCAGAAACTCCCCAAAATTAACGTTCTTTTTTAAGCTACTTTAAGACTGAACCTACAGTTTAAAGTTGGTTTCAAATCACTGTGCAATGTGCCTCCTCCGGGAATCTAACCCGGAGCAATTAATTACTAGGCGGCGGAATTTCCACCACACCATCGAGAAGGTCTCTCCAAGTTAACGTAATTACTCACATTTCTGTTCAACTAATGTTTTCAATCTGAACGTTTTGAGGGGATGTAAAGCCAAATTTGGTAGGAAAATTATCATAATTCCATATAATTGTACTAAAGTATGAAGAGGCTTAGAAAAACTTGCTGGGAAGCTGCTAATAAATTACTGTGCTTTTAATACGATCTTTCTTTTTTTTACGCTATCACTTATTTGCGGGGATGAGAATGCATAATGGACTATACGACGCACGCTTTTAGAAGCGATATCGGGCGGGGCCACGCAGAGGGTGTGCGTGGCGATCAGCCAATGGCAGGAGTGCAACGTTGTACAGTTAGGAGATTCCGGCGCGGAAGTTAAAAGCCGTGTTCTGTTTTTTTCTTGCGCGCAAGAAGTTTTCATAAAACTCGCCACTTTAAGGCTCATCATAAGATGGGGAAATACATGACTTGTGACTGTCCAAGTCCCATAAATTTCCGTCGCATACAGCCTGAGTTATCGTTCCTTGAAGAAACAAGGGAAACGTCACCTTTCATTTCCTTCCGCCTGTTTTTTCGTTGCCAGCGTGTTGACGCAGCTGAGTTGTTGTGTCTAGGTAAAACTGTGGGTGTTAAATTCGTCTCGCTATAAACAATGACCCTTCATTGTTCTGAGCGTTCTCGAACATTGAAAGCCTGGGTCAGTTTGAGTTCAGCGTTTTCGTAGCAAGGCCGGTGTAAAATTATTCGCTTATCGTTCACGTGCTCCACAAAGAACAGTTTGTGAAAAGATTACATACAGCCCTTTCGTGCAGTAGTGTGTGTTCCGTGTGTTCTTTTTATTTTAAATAATGTCACTCTCAAAACTTAGCACCAGTAGTACAGGCACCGAGGGTGCAAAATCTAATCATTAACCTCCAGGAGAGTGACTCGGAAATGAGTGAAATCAGTGACACGGAGACCGAGGAAGATGACGAGAGCGGTGATGAATAAATACCTTCAGGCTTCTTTCAGGTATGGGTTTCTCGTATATGCTACAGTGATATGATATTATAATCCTGTGTAGAAATATTCACTATATTATTTCACTGTATTCATATATACTGTGCATGCATTATCAAAATAATGGTCACATCGCGAATTTTCTGTCCTTCCCTTCCGCTAGCAGTTAGTTTGGCAACAGCGCAGTAGCACTGGCTGGGTATTGGCCGAACTCATGTTGCTTCTAAAAGCGTGCGCCGTATAATAAAAAAAAATGATGAAATATGAAGCTCTGGAGAAACTACATGCGGTTGATTAATATATGCCACTATACTTAAATATAGTTGATATAAATTTCATATTTAAACTATTCTTCATCCACTGCAAAAATGAAGTTCATGTACACAAAACCACATGACTTCTGAGATAAAAATAGTTCCTTTCCTACGCGTTAATTCTGTTGTTGTGTTGCCCATGAATATGAATTGGTCGTTACTGCACAACTCGTAAAACTTCATACAGCAGCTACGTTGAGTGCTTTGGCTTTATCACATGAACTACATTCCTATGCGGAAGTTTCCTGCACGGCTGCCATTCGAACAACCAAAAGGAATTCTCAGAAGCAATGTGTATTTGTTTAAATTGACTTCTTACTTACAGCAGGCAGAGAGTAGGTAAATTAAAGTTAATGTTCACTCATTTGTCTGCTCTCATTCACACTCTTATATTTTAAGATAATCCGATATTTTACACACATTTTCAGTTTCTCTTAAGTAATACATTAACTGCTAGAGCCCAGGAGATGACGTCCTATTTACAATGCATCAAAAGTAGGGTTCTGAATGGACCGGAGAGCGAACCGGAGTTGTCCTGTTGTAACGAACCTGAGAGTTTAAGGTTTCATATTTGTAAGAAGTTAAGATTTTTAAAATGTTTGTTACTTCAAATAATGTGCAAGTTGTCACAGACAACTATAGTTAGATTGATACAGTTGTGGTTTGAACTTGTGTATATGTTTAGAAATACGTCATAATCTGTTCGTGTTGACGTCACTTTCTAATCTCAGCAGAGGAAGTGAACCAACCTGAATGTTTTTCACCTGACGACAGACTCAGTTAGAAAACAGGTGAAGGGGAGAAATCAACAGAAACGTGGTAAAGGTTAATGGAATGTCCGAATAGTGTAATTGGTAACTATTTTCGTTTCATTCTGGCTATACTCGGAATAATAATTTAGTACAGAAACTTTCGTGTATTTACGTTTGTCTTGTCCAACGTTCTGTAACATTATATGCAAGTGTGTTTAGTGATTGTGATGTGATTTAATATGCTATAGAATTGTTCCTCTTCAAGCAGAAACATAAGCAAATCTGTACCTTGCTTGTAAGTCCACATACGGTAGGAAATATAAGTGATTATAAAACTGCGTTTAACTTCGAATACTGTGTTGTTTCTTTTCTACCCAGCAAGCCCTGATGATTTGCAAAGATTCTCATGTTCCCGACTAAAGGAGTAGCGGACTAACTTTTTGACGCCTGGTGTACAACCGGGGGACGTTGCACTGTTTTGTTGATTCGATTGTTCTGGCAGAGCTATCTTACTGCACAAGATCCTTATACAAATTCGGGTTCTCATTTTATGGCCATAGTTTCGAGGCTACGTTAGCCACGTAATGTCGCAATAGTCTCCCATTAAACTATTGCGAACACACAACGGCGAAAGCAAACCACATGGATATTTACGTGAATACACTAGAAGGAATTTCAAGAAATGTTTCAGGTTTTGGAATAGCGGTTTATCGAAAGGACAGAGAATATAGAAAACTGCTTCACTGGCGTCGACCAAATGTCTAGCTGAGGCTGAGCATAGCAGGGTAGTGTCCACCTAGAGTCGTTTTATTTTCTCCTGAATTTGGATGTTATTTTTTACTGCAATTCGGTACTATTTTTCACGGCAAAATTCAGTGTTATTAATTTAAAATCGGTTTTTATTTCTACATGAATTTTTACTGTTCCTTCTATGCTTAAGATTTTCACATTGCTTTAGTTCTGCAAAATTGAGACAAATTTTAGTTTTAATGACAAAATAAATAAATTTAAGGCTTACCTTTGTGAGGAATGACCAAATTTCTTCCATTTGGAAAACTATTTCATCTCATCCGCCAGTAAATATGAAATGTTTATTGAATATCACTCAAATCTTTGAAAATAGACATACATATCACTTTCCCCAACAAAACCAAGAAAATCCCTCTGCGACCTCAAAATATCGTTTTGTGTGCACACACACACATATATATACAACCTCCCCCCTTTTCCCGAAACACAGCAGGTGCTTCTCCCTGAAAATTTTCCCATTCCTAATAAATTTCCCTTCTGGGAATATCCCCCTCGAGCAAATTATATTTCAGGAAGAGTTAAACACTGTCAGTGATGTCTGTGCCAAACTGCAACAAATGAAGCGTGACAATTTCTATTGAATCAAACTTTCAACAGCTAGACTAGAAACGACAGATCAAATAGCACTTCAGGTAGTTCTTTTTTTAACAGAAGAAGTGTTATCCCCAGTTTATACTACATATCTCGCGGCATTTTTTGCGTTGAAGTGCAAAATTCGGTGTTATTCTGAAAAATGACATAATTCGCGTTATTTCGAGATTCCGAAACACCGAAAACTTGCCTCCTTAACATACCCAAATACATTTTAGACACTTTTTTGTGCTTTCCTCAAATTTTCGTTGTTATCGTTAAAACGAAAACTTAACATCCCTAATTATCGCTTTTTGGGGCTGCCCTCTTCGTGATTTTCGTTGACTTGTGTGCCTTATGAACAGCATACCCTGATTGTTAATACAGTGCGTCATTTCAGTAGTCGTTAATCTCGTCGCTGTAGTAATCAGTAGTAAGGAGGCACCTGAGCACAAGGCCTCTGATTGGTCGAGACGTGTCACGTGACTCTACGGGGGGCGTGGCTATGTGTGTGTAGTCTTGAAGGGTCTAAGTTAACCTAACTTTTGTGACGTCACGTGTCACGTGACTCTACGTAGGTTTACGGGGGGCGTGGCTATGTGTTTGTAGTCTTGGAGGGTCTAAGTTAACCTAACTTTGTGACGTCACGGGTCACGTGACTCTACGTAGTGTTTATGGTGACGTGACTATGGATTTGTAGCGTTGGACGGCATAAGCTAACCACGTGGATGCTGTGGAAGACGGTGCGTTGACCTTTGTATGGAATGAGGCAAGTGTGTATTTGTATTGACACGGGTCACTGGAATTTTCCATGGAACAGGCTTATACATGCTTTGTGACGTGTAAGATAACGGCATTGTAGATTTTGGTGAAGACGAGGAAGATCAGTTTATTGCAAGTTGTGGAAGAAGTAAGTCATGAATTCTGCATTGGGGCGAATTGTTCCTAAACGTCCTAGTATGAAGCGACGACAGGAGGGTGTGGAGGAGAATGGATCAAAATATCTGAAGCAGGCACAAAAACAAGTGGAGGATGAAGGGGATAAGACGGAGGAGGATGAGGAAGGAACAGAGAAGAAGACTGAACGTACACCAATCCGACAGGGTCTATTGGAGGTATGCTATAATCTGGGTGAAGGAGGAGGATCAAAACATATTGTTGTTGGTTTGGATCCGGTGAAGAACTTTTCTTCTTTTGTTCGTGTATTCAAAAGTGGTCAGCATGGTGTAATATTGAACGTGGACGAGTGGAAAACTTTAATGAATGTGCAAGTGATTGTGGATAATTATTTTGAGAACGAGAGTTCAAAACGTCTTCCTGGTATAAAACTTGGAGCGAATCTGAATGTGCGTTTTTGGCGTTTCCATGGAAACAAGGTGATAAGTTTGGAGCCTGTTTGTAATGTGGAATACAGTTTATGTGTATGTCTGGCCCAAAAGGGATGGGAAGGGCTTCTGAATCTCCGTCCGTGTGTTGATTATGCGTTAGAGCAAATGCAGAAGAATGAGAAACCTGTGGCGGAATGGTTTCAGCGTTATCTGGCAAAGTGTGCAGAGAATGTACGTGACAGTTGTAATGCTTGTCGGGATGATTCCCAGATTCATGGATGTATTGAACCGGAATTTATTCTTAGCCATAAAGGTTCTGAACCCGTTGGAATTGACAGTGCTAGTATTGATGTTGAAAGATTATTGCTTGAAGTGGAATATTTTTGCAAGGATATGATTATTGACAATTTGGCGCCTACTTTATTGGCTTCTGCAAGAACAATTGATTTTTTCAATTTTAACTAGAAAAATCTTTGAAATTTGTAAGAATATTGGGGAAATGTTTACAAATATATGTAAAAAAAAATGAAAAATAAATTTCTAAAATATACGTTTTTTTTTATTTTAGTACCTTATTTTTCTATTTTGTTACTAATTCAGATACATAGTAGGTACGGTATTTTCTAGAGTAGTGCTTGTATATTGGAAAAAAAAGACTTAATATGCGAGAGCTGTGCTAGAAATTACCATGTGTGCCCCACTTCGTATTTGTGTTAGTAAATTATTATACGTTGAAAAATTGTGAGTATTCTAGAGAATATTTCTATTTAAGAAAGGTGGTGATAATAAAAAATATAAGATAATGTTGATATTATTTTATTGTTCATTATTTCTACTAGATTAGATTGTCATAAATTTAACAGTAATCTGCTTGATACAAGTTTGATACAAGTTTGGAAAAACATATTTAATTGAGCAGAACAAAATTAACATCTTAAAAAACATATTGTTTACATATTTTTTTCTGTTTTACATGAGAAGAAAATAAGTTTATAGTATATTATATATTACACAGAATAATGATAATAATATATGTACACTAAGAAAAAAATATATATATTTGACGAATCTCTGGTCATTGTTCAGGACAAAAAAAATGTCTTTTGTTCGATATCAAACTTTACATACACACACACACGCACAGAAAATACACTCAGTTTATCTGATTACTGTAGAAAGGTGGGAAAGAGTATCTATGAATTGGTTGTAATGGTGGAACACATGAAAAATTCGAAAGTCTGAAGATTTTTTCTGTTTTCTTCTTCCCAAGATGAACACAGGTGCGTATTATTAACTACTGGTTTGCTATCCGATAGTCATTTTAGGTTCCTCTGAAAAATAAAATAAAAGACACAATTAAAATTGTTTTATCTAGAAAAAATACAATTAAATTTTTTATTTATTTTGGTGAAACAAAAAAAGGAGTGTATATATATATATAAAATTATAACCAAAGATTTTTTACCTTGGGTTGCAAATTTGAAGTTCCAAGCTTGAACAATTGTAGTTTTCAATGTTTTTCACAATAGGTGAGACTTTTTTTCTAACATATGTGTCATTCCAAGAAGTATTATTTGTAAATTGGGATAGAAATTTGTTCAAAGACTTTCCATGTGTTCTGTGTGTGATGTAAAAAAGACAGTAATGCCCACATACGGTGCTGTTCAAACCTTGCAACCGGATTGGGTTGAACAAAAAAGATAGAGTATTGTTTTGCAGAAAATTACGTACTTGCGTTATTTGTGGTGGTACCCCAAAACTGTCAAAATATTCTCCTCTTCTTGAGGAGTCGATATAAATAGCAACCCAATGGGTTCCAGGTTTATAGTCGGGGTCTGTGTTTACAATTATAGAAGCCGGCGTGGTTACATTATAAGGGAGTCTATTTGAAGGGTATACACCAATGTGCCTCTGATTAGGGAGTTGTCGAAGAAACGACAGTAGTTGAATTGTGTCCATATTTCCAACGTGCAAGCACGTAAGCGTTTGAGAGTGAGCAGGCGAATGTAGATTTGATGTGTGCCTGGTGAAAACAGCGAGGTCCAGTTATATTTTTCAAGAGTAAGTTTATGGAAGGGCAATTGTGGTAGTTGAGATCTTCAACTTGCCTGTTGAGCAGAAATGTTAAAAATCGGGTTCTCTCTGAACCTTTACAAAATAAGGTTTGGTAAGGTGCTAGAGCATGTTGCATTAGACGCTGTAAGGAGGAAAAAGGAACTGCTCCATCAGACCAGGATAGCCCGTGATGGTTTCTCTGTAGCCATTTAACAGTTTGTAGATTTTTATAGGAGAGATTTTGTATAGGATATGGGGGTTGAAGGAACCAATGAACTGATTGACTACCATCACCACTATATATAGCTATTTCCTTTGGTATAAATGTTTTGTCTACATTAAAACCCTGCAAATCGACTACTACAAAACCCATCTTTTATTCAACTGAAATAGAATGAACAATGGACTCACCTTTTGTACTATTAGTTTGTGTAGTCGGTGATGACGTTGCGATCCTTGTCCACCTCGAGTAGATTCTGGAACCTTCCGTAGTATCACAAATGGAACATCAAAATGAGAAAGTAAGTAAACAACCAGATCAAGAAGTGGAACATGGAAGTGATATCTCAGACCCTATCTATGAAGAAATAATATCGACAATACCAAAAAAGTTTCACTCCAAAGCAGAATTACTGTATCGTCGTCTGAAAACAAGCAGTGATATTCAATGGGATTCTCGAGGGGAAACAAAAATATATGAGAAGTTAATCCCTGGTAGTAACATCATAGACCTTATCAGTGATGTATTACGAAACAGACAGAATAGTAACCCTAGGGGTAACAATATCTTCTCTCGACTCCTTGCAAATGTGAATATTCCTCAGGAAATTATTGGTAACTCTCGACGTTGGGAATTAATAGAGAAATTTAAAATGGAACCATCTAAAAAAAAGAATAGTGCATCCAATTGGCTAAACTATTAATATCTCTCACACACAGTCACCCTATTATTTGTGAGTAATGAATTCTACTTTAAGGAACACTTATTATAACGTCTCCAACCCTGCAGGGTATTCCACCTTAGACAAAATATGGAGGGCTACAAACAGAAAATATCCACAAAAAAATTGAAGAATGGTTACAGGGACAGGAAACCTACACAATACATAAACCTATAAGAAGAAAATTCCCTCGGAATCGATACATCGTTAACAATATTGATGATTTGTGGCAGGCAGATCTTGTAGACTTGAGAGGTATTAGTACCCACAACAAAAATTATAAATATATGTTGACAGTTATTGACACATTCTCCAAGTATGCATGGGCAGTTCCTCTACCAGACAAAACAGCCGCAAGTATAATAAAAGCATTCCGGAGTATTCTACAGAATCCAGATGGAAGAAAACCAATTACTATTCAAACAGACAAAGGAAAAGAGTTTCTGAATATTACAGTCCGACAATTTTTCAAGAACAGTAATATTCACCATTTTACAACAAAAAACCCTGATGTAAAAGCAAGTATTGTTGAAAGATTTAACAGAACATTGAAGGAAAAAATGTGGAAGTATTTCACATCAAAACAGTCATACTATTACATCGACGACTTACCGAAGATAATGAAAGCTTACAACAATACTAAACATTCAACAATCAAAATGTCACCCAGCGAAGTCAAACCAAATAATGTTCTCCAAGTTTGGGAAAATCTACGTAGCGGACGTTTAAAAATATCATCACCCAGTGTTAAAAAAACTACTCGACATTTTCTTCAAAAAGGTGATTATGTGAGAATTGCTAGAGAAACATCAGCATTTGAAAAAGGGTACATAGGAAAATGGTCGGAGGAAATTTTCAGAGTTGTTTCCATAATATCACGGAATCCTGTTGTTTACAAAATTCAAGATTTGGACAAAAATTCTGTTGATGGTACATTCTACCGACAAGAACTTCAAAAAGTAAAACTACCAAAAACTTTTAAAATTGATAAAATATTGAAGACCAGAGGAAAAGGTACCAGACGAGAAGTTTTTGTTCAGTGGAGAGGTTATCCGCCAATGTTTAACCGGTGGATACCCTACTCCAGTCTCAAAACAGTATCATAATGTCTTCTTCGTTCTATATAACATTACCAAGTAACAGTTCTATGAATATATTTCCTGATAATACATTATCGAATTTTGTGACGAAATTACCGAAGGATATAGAACTTCAAGGTCCGTGGGAAGTTGCTGTAGCAGAAATTCACTATCCTAATTTTATGTACAACGTAACAGAAAGGCAAAATATAATCTATTATAATCTAAATCCAGATGCTGATGAATGGAAAAAAGTAAAGATCCCAGCTGGATATTATAGAGACATGACACAAGTTGTAACAGCAATTCAGAACTCTGGTGTCCCATTTCACATCTCCCTTTTGGATGATCAGCATATTCTTTTGAGACAAAACACCGAAATTATAAAAGAGGGGCTTAGTACAATAATATTCACCGAAATTAGGTTTTCACCAAAACTAGCAACACAACTAGGGTTCGATCCTTTCAAAATTATCAAACTAAGTGGGGTTCAACGCATACACTCCTCTGCTCCCACAAACCTAGCATTAGGTGTACCACAACAAATGTTCATCTACTGTGATATATTGGAACCTCAAATTGTAGGGGACAGTTTTGCGCCACTTCTGAAGATTGTGGGTACAGATGTTCGAAATTTTGTGTTCGGTAGTGACGCACATATTGAGTTTTATGCTTTACATTATGCTTTATATTAAACTATATTATACTCTTAAAGAAAATTAAGTATTTTCAAGCCGATGAAAGTTCAAGGCAACTAGTGTTGCCCACGGGACGAGACAGGACAGGCTTTTAAAAATTCGAGACGAGACGAGATTGATCATGTGTCCCGAGACAA
This sequence comes from Lepisma saccharinum, assembly GCF_977018435.1. Lineage (NCBI taxonomy): Eukaryota > Metazoa > Arthropoda > Insecta > Zygentoma > Lepismatidae > Lepisma > Lepisma saccharinum. The sequence goes on from NC_139245.1 coordinate 39,490,019, forward strand.
ACGAATATTTTCGAGACGAGACAGCATTTCACAGCATTTCCACGAGACGAGACAGGCGAAAGTCTCGTCTCGTGGGCAACACTAAAGGCAACTACGGGGGAAGGGGGTGCAGTGGCGAAACCACAGCCCCCCACAACCTTGAACGGAAATCAATTTTAGGGGGCAAACATGGAAGTAAAGGAAAGCAAGAGTAGCAGAATGTAAGAGTAGCAGGACAAAAGGATACTCAAGATGGATTTTGTTTTCACGTCTTTCTTGCATTATTTCTTCCTGACTGCCAAGACCACCTGCGGGGGGGGGGGAGGGGGAGGAACAGAGCTGCAATTGCCCCCTTGATTTCAAATTTTATACAAATATAAATATCTTTTGTAAAATGTTCTTGCTCCCTTCGCTCGCAATGTCTGCTTTTCTTGCAGTCTAGTCAAGTTCAGAGCCGTAGCTAGGGGTCGGCGGGAGTTAACCCTGGACGCCAAACGATCTAAATGAAAAAAATTGTAAAAGAGAATAATATGGCGCTCCATGAATTTTTTTCCCATATTAAATCGACATTGTTTTCATTTTGCAAAAATTTGGATCTGAAAATTTACTGTTGGTGCATATGTATACATGGGCGTCCGGAAGGGGGGGGCAAGGGGGAGCCGCGGTCCCCCCCTGGAAAATGAAAGTCAACCAAAAAATATGTATTTCACACATATAATTTCATTTTAGCCACAATAATATGTGTTAATTATTGCATGAACACCATAAATTCAAATTTAAGCAATGGTTTTTAGGGAACAACACTATTTTTGGGGAAAATTTGTCTTCGTTGCCCCCCCTGGAAAAAAATACCTTCCTTGCCCCTCCCTGGAAAAAATCCTGCGGACGTCCATGTATGTATATATGTATGTATGTATATATATATATATATATATATATATATATATATATATACATATATATACATATATGTATATATATGTATATATATACACATATATATATATATGTATGTATATATATATATATATATATATATATATATATATATATATATATATATACACATATACACCAACAGTAAATTTTCAGATCCAAATTTTTGCAAAATGAAAACAATGTGGATTTAATATGGGAAAAAATTCATGGAGCGCCATATTATTCTCTTTTACAATTTTATATATATATATATATATATATATATATATATATATATATATATGTGTGTGTGTGTGTTGTATATATATATATATATATATATATATGTATGTATTTATATGTGTGTGTGGGGCGGGGGGAGGGGTTTATATATAAACACACCCATCAATGCAATAAAATTTAAACAAGTGAGATGAAATTACGTTATTCTTTTCCGACCTGAAATATAATCAAGGCTATCCCCCTCTAATCAGAGGGTCTGCGGACGCCTATGACGGGAACTGACACTTTACGTAGGTGTAGACACGCTTCGTACAATTTGATGATATCGCGATTACGTAATGGATGTGCAGCCACTTAACTGAAGCCCCCAAAATTCACATTTTATTACTAAATTGTAAATTAGCATAATATCACATAGTTTACCTATTCATAATATGCGCCGCTTTGGTGCACTTTGTGGATTGTGCATTAATCAACATCAGGTTAATCGCGGCAGGCAAAGTGGAGGGAAAATGACAATGAAGCACAACGAGGGGGCCCTTGGTTCCTGATTAATGAAACTTTGTCTACATGCAACTGAGTCGCTGCGTGAAATCGCTGAAAATGTCATTTATTAATTTCTTAATTTTGCTTACTTTATATTGCTTTTCTAGCACTTGGCGTCAACAAAGGTGATGAGGATGATTAATGAAGTTATGAAATGGATGATAGGACATGATGATCCATGTCTTACACAAAATTCTAAGTTGGGACTAATGAATATCGATTCGTCTTATCATTTGTCAAGTAGTTGTTTTTAACTCCAATCTTTTTCAAGGACTTCTGGGTTGACAGCATGTGTGTTGCGCGATGATGATTCGACGAAAACCACAATTTCAGTGAACTTTCTTGACAATGACTCTAATATCAGTAATGAGAACATTTTCTTACGAATAGCTGTTGTTAAGAAACCAATTCCTGAAACTTTTTCTGGTGGTGTCACGGCACCCAGCTGTTGTTTGTTATGGCTGGGCCTGGGGGTATGACTCACGCTGCTGTCAATACTCAATCATTCCCGAGAATCCAGGTCCGCCAGGCAAACCCAAGCGACAATTTTGTTATTTGGGTTGCTTAGACAACAGGCTTTAAGATGTTACGATATCGTAGGTCTCGTGGCCCAAGAACTATTTTCCATGACTGTACCAGGTCGTTTGGTCCGATAAGCAGCCTTTACACTTTCCAGGAGTTGACAATAGTAAGCAGCATTTACTGTTCTTCTTTCATGAAGATAATCAATAAAAATGACACTTCTGAAATCCCAAAAAACTGTGGCAAGAATCTTTCCAGCTGATGCGTGGCTTTTGACCTTGACTGCCCCAGCCTCTTCTTTTTCCCGCCACTACTTGCTGGCCTGTTTTGACTCTGGTGTGTAGTGGTGGACCCAAGTTTCATCACAGGTGACAAGACGGTGCAAAAATTCATCCCCTTCTCTCTCATAACGAACCAGGAGCCTTTGAGAGATTTCCAGTCGAACCTTTTTCTGCTCTTCAGTGAGTAGGCGTGGGACCCACCTCGAAGCGAAGCAATTTTTCTGTAGCCCAAGTTCGTGTGAGCACTACCATAACTTATGCCCACTGCAAATGAAATTTCACTGACTGCCAAGCGACGGTCACCTTCAATCAAGTCCTGAACAGCCTGAATGTTTTCTTGAGTGATGCTTTTCCTTGGCCGCCGTTGATGTTTTTCATTTTACACAGTTTCCCGTCCTCCCAAAAACATGTTGTGCCATTCATACACACGGGTCTTTGAAAGGGTGGACTCACCAAACTGTGCTCGAAGTCTGGTCAAAATTTCACTTGGTTTTACCCCTTCGTTTGTAAGAAATTTTATAATGATGCGTTGCGCAATGGACGGGTGTACCTCCTGCTCACTCATCGTGCTACTGACTGATGTTAAAAGTTGACAAGGACTCCAGGGAAGGAACAGACTCCAGATACACCCACTATCATCAGCTTAAGGCCACAGGACTCCACCACACTTTCCCTGCAAGTAAGAAATAAATTCCCCTTTATATTTGATTCACCTACGTATTAATTAGGGCGCTGCATTCTCTCTTTTATAACGTTTCAACTTAGATTGTTCACCGCCCTAGCTACGGCTCTGAACTTTTACGAATTTACGAACAACAAATTTACGAAATGTATTTTTATTTGCATAAAATTTGAAATCTGTGATGGCAATTATCTCTCTGTGCCCCCCCACTCCTCTACAGGTGTCTTTGGCCGTCTGGAAGAAAAATAAAGAAATACATGAAAACTAATTCCATCTTGAGTATCATTTTGTCCTGCTAGTCTTAGATTCTGCTAGCCTTGCTTCAACGTTTGCCCCCTTGCTCCCCATAGAATTGATTTCCGACCAATGATGAGGTCGCGCCACTTTCGTCTGCCCCAGATGCTGCGGTGCCAGGACAAAACGCGAAGTGCACGGCAACTTTATCTTTGTTAAAAATCCCCTTCTGCTGCACTATCCCCACCAACGAACTGTAACATTTCTTCGCAAACTTTGGGCTCCTGGACAAAGTCTGAAATGATACTTTACTAAACATGTTATGTGGAACATATTGAAGATACTAACAGGTAAATTACCCGTCATGATACAACTCGCGTTAAATAATTTCCCGAGCACAACCTGATGATATCTTGAAAGCACCCAAAATTTTTGTTCCAGTGCGACTTGGAGAAAAGAGGAACGACGTAGACGACAATTAAACCGCCAACAGAAGAACTCACTGAGCTATAGGCAAATATTGAAAAAGACAAACAGGTCACTTAAAACATAAGATGAAACAATTCTTAACAACTGAAGAATGAAAAGACAACGGCTTCTTATGTTTTTGTTGAGACTGCCGACAGTACTGGAAATTATATGCGGCTTCTCTTTCAATGCTTGGCTGTTGTATATAATAACAGCGGTCTCACTACAATACCTAACATTCGGGTGCTGAATGTGACCACGATATATGACACTGTAAGAGTTAATGTTTTCAACATAGGTTTTGAATAGGGGCTGTTGAAGGGGGTGCGGAAGAAAATTAGAGGATGCGCATCGACCCTTAGCGCTCCCCTGGCGCCGCCCCTGCTGACACGATATGTTTTAAATGTGCCTAGTGGACGAAAATCTTGCTAAAAGCGAGATAAGCAAGTTCCAACTTTCAGCTATATTAGTCATTTATTTGCATGCAATTGCCTGCAAGCGGGAAACGCTGCCGCCACTCCAGAACTTAACGATTCCGTCCCTGATTCCATAACAAGACGACAGAAGTAAGGAAGTTTGCTTGACGTTATCAGTGCATTGTTTTCGTCCTAGTATTTCAGGGCATAAGAAAGACAATACATCATTCACTTGTCAAATCAACCGTGTGCCTTCCCTTTCGATAAAACAAAGTTACTACGTAGCTTATATTCCAGTACTATCTATTACCTGAAGGTCAATCGGTAAATACGTTGCTGTTTCTTGGTTCAATGGGCACGGACAACTATAATTTTTATCTATAACAATACCAGAATATAATACCTCATTCAACAAGTGAACCATTTTATTTATTTATTTTTTACAAGTTCCGCACAGTCATTTTCCTTTCTTACGCATGTGTTTACTTTTGATGAGAACTCGAAATTGAAATTTTCACGAAAGGGAACGCTTTATTTTCGTTAACGAAGTGTTGAATTTTTTGTCTGATTACAGTAGTAAGGAGGCACCTGAGCACAAGGCCTCTGATTGGTCGAGACGTGTCACGTGACTCTACGGGGGGCGTGGCTATGTGTGTGTAGTCTTGAAGGGTCTAAGTTAACCTAACTTTTGTGACGTCACGTGTCACGTGACTCTACGTAGGTTTACGGGGGGCGTGGCTATGTGTTTGTAGTCTTGGAGGGTCTAAGTTAACCTAACTTTGTGACGTCACGGGTCACGTGACTCTACGTAGTGTTTATGGTGACGTGACTATGGATTTGTAGCGTTGGACGGCATAAGCTAACCACGTGGATGCTGTGGAAGACGGTGCGTTGACCTTTGTATGGAATGAGGCAAGTGTGTATTTGTATTGACACGGGTCACTGGAATTTTCCATGGAACAGGCTTATACATGCTTTGTGACGTGTAAGATAACGGCATTGTAGATTTTGGTGAAGACGAGGAAGATCAGTTTATTGCAAGTTGTGGAAGAAGTAAGTCATGAATTCTGCATTGGGGCGAATTGTTCCTAAACGTCCTAGTATGAAGCGACGACAGGAGGGTGTGGAGGAGAATGGATCAAAATATCTGAAGCAGGCACAAAAACAAGTGGAGGATGAAGGGGATAAGACGGAGGAGGATGAGGAAGGAACAGAGAAGAAGACTGAACGTACACCAATCCGACAGGGTCTATTGGAGGTATGCTATAATCTGGGTGAAGGAGGAGGATCAAAACATATTGTTGTTGGTTTGGATCCGGTGAAGAACTTTTCTTCTTTTGTTCGTGTATTCAAAAGTGGTCAGCATGGTGTAATATTGAACGTGGACGAGTGGAAAACTTTAATGAATGTGCAAGTGATTGTGGATAATTATTTTGAGAACGAGAGTTCAAAACGTCTTCCTGGTATAAAACTTGGAGCGAATCTGAATGTGCGTTTTTGGCGTTTCCATGGAAACAAGGTGATAAGTTTGGAGCCTGTTTGTAATGTGGAATACAGTTTATGTGTATGTCTGGCCCAAAAGGGATGGGAAGGGCTTCTGAATCTCCGTCCGTGTGTTGATTATGCGTTAGAGCAAATGCAGAAGAATGAGAAACCTGTGGCGGAATGGTTTCAGCGTTATCTGGCAAAGTGTGCAGAGAATGTACGTGACAGTTGTAATGCTTGTCGGGATGATTCCCAGATTCATGGATGTATTGAACCGGAATTTATTCTTAGCCATAAAGGTTCTGAACCCGTTGGAATTGACAGTGCTAGTATTGATGTTGAAAGATTATTGCTTGAAGTGGAATATTTTTGCAAGGATATGATTATTGACAATTTGGCGCCTACTTTATTGGCTTCTGCAAGAACAATTGATTTTTTCAATTTTAACTAGAAAAATCTTTGAAATTTGTAAGAATATTGGGGAAATGTTTACAAATATATGTAAAAAAAAATGAAAAATAAATTTCTAAAATATACGTTTTTTTTTATTTTAGTACCTTATTTTTCTATTTTGTTACTAATTCAGATACATAGTAGGTACGGTATTTTCTAGAGTAGTGCTTGTATATTGGAAAAAAAAGACTTAATATGCGAGAGCTGTGCTAGAAATTACCATGTGTGCCCCACTTCGTATTTGTGTTAGTAAATTATTATACGTTGAAAAATTGTGAGTATTCTAGAGAATATTTCTATTTAAGAAAGGTGGTGATAATAAAAAATATAAGATAATGTTGATATTATTTTATTGTTCATTATTTCTACTAGATTAGATTGTCATAAATTTAACAGTAATCTGCTTGATACAAGTTTGATACAAGTTTGGAAAAACATATTTAATTGAGCAGAACAAAATTAACATCTTAAAAAACATATTGTTTACATATTTTTTTCTGTTTTACATGAGAAGAAAATAAGTTTATAGTATATTATATATTACACAGAATAATGATAATAATATATGTACACTAAGAAAAAAATATATATATTTGACGAATCTCTGGTCATTGTTCAGGACAAAAAAAATGTCTTTTGTTCGATATCAAACTTTACATACACACACACACGCACAGAAAATACACTCAGTTTATCTGATTACTGTAGAAAGGTGGGAAAGAGTATCTATGAATTGGTTGTAATGGTGGAACACATGAAAAATTCGAAAGTCTGAAGATTTTTTCTGTTTTCTTCTTCCCAAGATGAACACAGGTGCGTATTATTAACTACTGGTTTGCTATCCGATAGTCATTTTAGGTTCCTCTGAAAAATAAAATAAAAGACACAATTAAAATTGTTTTATCTAGAAAAAATACAATTAAATTTTTTATTTATTTTGGTGAAACAAAAAAAGGAGTGTATATATATATATAAAATTATAACCAAAGATTTTTTACCTTGGGTTGCAAATTTGAAGTTCCAAGCTTGAACAATTGTAGTTTTCAATGTTTTTCACAATAGGTGAGACTTTTTTTCTAACATATGTGTCATTCCAAGAAGTATTATTTGTAAATTGGGATAGAAATTTGTTCAAAGACTTTCCATGTGTTCTGTGTGTGATGTAAAAAAGACAGTAATGCCCACATACGGTGCTGTTCAAACCTTGCAACCGGATTGGGTTGAACAAAAAAGATAGAGTATTGTTTTGCAGAAAATTACGTACTTGCGTTATTTGTGGTGGTACCCCAAAACTGTCAAAATATTCTCCTCTTCTTGAGGAGTCGATATAAATAGCAACCCAATGGGTTCCAGGTTTATAGTCGGGGTCTGTGTTTACAATTATAGAAGCCGGCGTGGTTACATTATAAGGGAGTCTATTTGAAGGGTATACACCAATGTGCCTCTGATTAGGGAGTTGTCGAAGAAACGACAGTAGTTGAATTGTGTCCATATTTCCAACGTGCAAGCACGTAAGCGTTTGAGAGTGAGCAGGCGAATGTAGATTTGATGTGTGCCTGGTGAAAACAGCGAGGTCCAGTTATATTTTTCAAGAGTAAGTTTATGGAAGGGCAATTGTGGTAGTTGAGATCTTCAACTTGCCTGTTGAGCAGAAATGTTAAAAATCGGGTTCTCTCTGAACCTTTACAAAATAAGGTTTGGTAAGGTGCTAGAGCATGTTGCATTAGACGCTGTAAGGAGGAAAAAGGAACTGCTCCATCAGACCAGGATAGCCCGTGATGGTTTCTCTGTAGCCATTTAACAGTTTGTAGATTTTTATAGGAGAGATTTTGTATAGGATATGGGGGTTGAAGGAACCAATGAACTGATTGACTACCATCACCACTATATATAGCTATTTCCTTTGGTATAAATGTTTTGTCTACATTAAAACCCTGCAAATCGACTACTACAAAACCCATCTTTTATTCAACTGAAATAGAATGAACAATGGACTCACCTTTTGTACTATTAGTTTGTGTAGTCGGTGATGACGTTGCGATCCTTGTCCACCTCGAGTAGATTCTGGAACCTTCCGTAGTATCACAAATGGAACATCAAAATGAGAAAGTAAGTAAACAACCAGATCAAGAAGTGGAACATGGAAGTGATATCTCAGACCCTATCTATGAAGAAATAATATCGACAATACCAAAAAAGTTTCACTCCAAAGCAGAATTACTGTATCGTCGTCTGAAAACAAGCAGTGATATTCAATGGGATTCTCGAGGGGAAACAAAAATATATGAGAAGTTAATCCCTGGTAGTAGCACCCCCTTCCCCCGTAGTTGCCTTTAGTGTTGCCCACGAGACGAGACTTTCGCCTGTCTCGTCTCGTGGAAATGCTGTGAAATGCTGTCTCGTCTCGAAAATATTCGTTTGTCTCGGGACACATGATCAATCTCGTCTCGTCTCGAATTTTTAAAAGCCTGTCCTGTCTCGTCCCGTGGGCAACACTAGTTGCCTTGAACTTTCATCGGCTTGAAAATACTTAATTTTCTTTAAGAGTATAATATAGTTTAATAACGGCAATAGGATTCATCTATCCTAAATTTCTAGGTGAAAATATAATAATATAGGGGCATAGATGTCTGAAAGGGAGGCAAGGATTGCCACATCTTCCCCTTAGAAAACGAATGTCAACCAAAAAGTACGTTTTCACATGTATAATTTGATTTCAGTCATAATAATTTACATTAATTATTATAATGAGGATGCAGGAATGCGATAATGCAACACTATTATCGGGGTAATATGCCCCATGGAAAAATACCTTGCTTGTCTCTTCGTGGAAAAAATCTGCAGACGTCCATGATTAGGGGTGCATTTGCCCTCCCCCTGGCCCCATGGGCGCACGCCTATGATCCCCGTGATGGAATATGTAGCGCAAAGCCAGGGCTTTAAAATCAAATTTATTTTGTTATTGTTTTTATTAGTAATTACCTCAGTTTTCTTCCTCTGAAGTTAAATTATTCATGACGACGATTTATGATTACATTAAAGACATGAATGAACATACACAATGAATCCATTTTGGTCGGAACTCGAACTCGGAACCTTGTTCGGCAAGAAATACAAATATCCATAAGGCATGAGTGCTTCATTGGAGATGTTCCTCTACTTCCGTCATTTTATCACTAATATATTTCTTTAATATACAATAATAAGTCACAACTACCTGAAAATAAATATTATTTTGCATTTTCACATGCATATGTTTTTTTACGGTTAGAGTGTGAACTGGTACCTGTTTATTTAGATTGTTCATTACGTTTCGTGTGTAGTTAAAGATAGGAAATATGCTTGAGGAACGATTAGGGCTATAAGAATTCCGTCCGTGACGGAGTGGTTAGCACAGTGCGCTACGATGTCTGATGTCCTGGGTTCGAATCCCGTCGTGCGTATGGATGTTCTTTGTGAGTGCCCCTTCATCAATTTCATCATATCACTCATCCTCGTCGTCGCGATTAGCAAGAGGTGAAAGAAAAACGACGCTAAATAAGAAAATAAAAAGACTTATAAGAATCAATCTTATTTCCGGACGTGTCCTACATTTTATAGTTGTGTCTGGCCTCCGGAAGGAATTTGAAAGAAATCTCAAATGTATTATACGTATTTTGAGCATCACGTAACTTCAAATTAGATGGAGAAACAGAAAAACTGAGGGAAGTCTAAGATAACGTGGTTCCTTGGAGAAGTATGCTTAAATCAAAGAGTGTGCATGGTTGCTACTGGATGTTCGGAAAAACAATTACAATCCCAGCTCAGAAATTACTTCACGATTTTCTAGATCCGAAAAAGTCCGGATATAGGTATAAAAATGCTTACTTTGTGAAGTTTTATCGATATAAGTGTCGGTAATTTGTTCGAAGTAACAAGTAATTTTTCTCGTTATTGGAGAAATAAGGCACACAATTCTGTTTTTTCCCAGTGTATAGTAGTTTTTTTTACATATTAATAAACAAGAACTTCCAGACTTTGTTTACGAAATTGTGATTTTTTTTCCTTCCCGAATTCATGGATTGTTTTCTCTTCCTGGCCCCACATCGACGAACAACGTTCTGTCTTACATACACAAGTTGAAATCACATACAGCCGTGCTATTAATTAGCAGTTGAGGAATTTTGAACTCAACCGTTCACTTCAACATTAATTTTTCAGCTGAAGATGTGTCATATTCTCGTTATATGCTAAGATGTCCTAGCAACCTATTATAGTTACTGCAAATACGATCGTGTCCAACATTTTCAGACATTTTGTTCTACTTTCCGCTGACGAGTGATCTGATAGCCCTATGTGTGATGGAAACTGTTTTTACTCAATTTCTGATATAATTTATTCCAGCATTTCCTTCAACTTCTATTACCTTGTTATTACCTCCAATGCTTACACAACTTTTCCTTCGTGCTCGACCTTTGGGTTCAGAAATGTTTACAACACCCCCATCTCCCGCGTGTAAATAGGAGGCAACAACACACTGGAAAACCATAATGTATACAACTTGTTTACTACATATTTTACGAAAATATTAGAATGTTAGCTTGATATAACTGTGGATTGGAACGAACGAAATAAAATACCTGTTTTATACGCACACTGGAACGAGCGCAGGCCTGCTGTGAGTCACTCTGGCGGTGAAGGTCACTGATCGAAGCAGTTGGTGCTTGCTTACTACAAGCAGGCGCCTTATCTTTCCTCAAGGAAACACGGAAATCTTAGTTACTTTCTTTCGCCAGACTAATGGTGAACATTTACAGGAACGTAAGAAGTAGTATCGTATTCTATTGGAATTAGATTTCGTGGTGTTTAAAAGATATCATAACAATATGTAAATCTCTATTGTGACCTACACTGAACTTATTTTAAAGTTTCATTGACATGTGAAAGTTGAAATTTAGAGATCCTTCTTCCTTACGATTTCTAAACAACCGAAGAGTGTGGTGAACGTGAAACTACTTATTGTTCGCATCAACGATATGCATTATACAAATGGTCCTTAATCAAAAACCCTATTACATCACAGGAAGTGATATTTAAAACAATTCTAGCACGTATCCGCAACCAATATTCAGATTGATTCCAAGCTTCTGTTTGGGTTATTTTGTGTCGCATTTTTACCTCTTGCGATAATCGCGACGACGAAGATGATGGGTAATGATACGAATGCAATGCTACATCTAAGCCTCAACAGGTTTCAAAAATGGATCCTCTGGCTTTGTAGGGAGTTACGGTGATTTTTATTTTTATTTTCATTTGGTATTTTAAGTCAACTTTATGGGATCCTAACCAATGTGTCTCCACCGGGTATCGAACAGGGGACTCCTTGATTACAATGCGACTCCTCTACTACAGCGCCATCGGGAAGGATGAGAGACAGAGAGAGAGAGAGAGAGAGAGAGAGAGAGTTACGGTGACTACGATAATGAAGAATTGAAAGTAGCAGAACGCCTAAGCTATTCTTTTGACAATATTGGAATCGTTAATGAATGTTATGAATGTCAGTTCAAATTGAAAAAAATAAACTACTTGTAAAAGATTTCCAGAGTGCCGTTACAAATCGTTAATTTTTCTCTTTCCACACATTACTTTGCTACTATGTAGATATTTGCATGCTAAGATGTAGAAAGTGCTGCATTGTCAGTGTTTGAAATTGCGAATTATTTCTGAGAATGGAGTGAGTAGTGGGAAAAGGATCACCTCACATGTTTGGATTATACCTCCCCGCCAAAAAAAAAGACACAAAATATATATCGGCTGTTGTTGTTCTTATAAGGAAATATAACATGTATAAATTGTGTCAAGAAATATTGGAGCCTATTCACATCCCTACGGAACTTGGAAGAAAGCCCACGTAGAGATTGGGAAGTTTTGTTACGATAAAATTGGGATGTATAGTAAATTAAAATGCAAAGTCCTACCTTGTGCTTTGCACCAAGCCATGAAGGCGTATAGGGGGTGTGGAGTTAGTGGAGTTAGGGCCCCACGCTTTCTTCATCAGGCGGAAGGTGGGAATGATGTGATCAGCACCACGCCCCTGGCCGCCATACCACCCCCCCTTCCCCAGAGTTTCCTCCAGGTACCCACTTTATACGACGCTGGGTTGCCACCGAAGCAGCTTGAACAGGTGGACAAAATCCCGATTATCCCCCGTCGAGGATCGAACCCAGATCTCTCGCATGGTAATAAAACGCCCTAACGACTGTGCTACTGCGGCACATACAGTAATTAAGGCAAGAATTGTTTTAGCGTTTCGTTTAACGTTTTTAGGATAATCATTTTCGGAGATATAACGGGTAGCTCTTGTCGGTTCTGCGACCTGGGTTGAGAAAAGGCGATTTTCTGACGAACAACATTCCACCTGACAAGTCACGTGACTTTCCTACATTTCCTGTGCCTGTTGGCTTTTGCATGAAAGACGAGTTGCTCTTCAGACAGACAGAATCACTCGATCACCTAATGGTGCAATGTGTGTTGCCTACCCTTCCGGCATTATTTACTGCCATTAAAGTCTTATGGGGAAGAACTTTTTTCCACCACTGTACACCAATCAGAAGTGTTCTGCTGCTTCATGACAACGCCAGACCTCACACAGCTGGTGCAACACGTGACAAACTGGACGAAATTCATTGGACACCACTTGAACATCCTCCATACAGTCCAGACTTATCCCCTTGTGATTATCACTTGTTTGGACCCCTGAAAGAAGCACTCGGAGGTAAGCGTTTTCAGGATGACGCAGAAGTGGAAGAGTTCGTGTGCAACTGGCTGCACACACGACCGAGAACCTTCAGGGACAAAGGGATTGCCAAACTCCCTATCCGCTGGCAAAAGTGCATTTCAGTTCAAGGGAGCTATGTAGAAAAGTAATTACTTTGTTTTGTATTTGTATTTTGTTTCAATAAATTATGAAAAATAAATTCCCGTTTATATTTGATTCACCCTAGTATTGTTTTCAGTTTGCAATAATTTGGACCTAGAAAGCAAGCAATATCATTATCTTCTGTAATGCAATGTAAATGACCAGAGAGAGAAGTAAAATCTATGTACTTCAGACTTTTATTGCTAAGCAGTTTGGTCTTAAATGCATGAACAATTGTTTGGATGAAAAGGACGCGAAAATTTAAGAGATTTATATCATTTTTGCTGTTGGTTTGTTATGAGGCGTATGAATTGATTATGTAATGCATTTAAATAATATGTTATACAGGGTGTCATTTTAATGGCGCCCACGGACCACGGAAACGTATAGAGGACATCAAAACAAACAACTTTTCTCGGCAACATTTTTCTCGTTGGTGCGTCGTTTCGGCGCTACAGTCGTTCAAAAAAGCCCGTTTTGCCGCCTGAATGCTGGCAACCACACACAACATTTGATTGCATTTGTGACGTCATATCCCGTAGTGAAGCGATGCCAGGAACACACATACTCTGTGAAAAATGACATAGCTACAATCTGCCACATTATGTACCGTAACACAAAACGAGAAAACACGTTCTGTAACCTAACAGGAAGTAAACAAACGATACGAAAAATAGTAGAAAGGAAATAGAATTCAAGTGAAAGTGGTCATATTTAATTTTGTTTCAGCTTACATGTCAAATATTTGCGAATCTAGTTACCAAGTTGGCATCTACAATTTAGTCTATCCACTTCGTCCTTCTGATACTAGTTGTCTGTGACACACTAAACAGATGACAAAATGGAAATGAAAGAACTTAAAATTCCAAAGGTAACCAACAGATAATATATATATTCAGAGCATTATGAGGCAAATGGCAAAAATTATTGAAAATACAGGGATATAAGTAGTAGTAATACAAGCTCTAAGACGACTATGTGTTTATCTACGCACCGGATACACATGTAATGGTTTGCAAATGTGAACAGGGCAGTATATTCGGTACTGATTCATCATTAGATTGTTACTGTGGTTGTACTTGTTTTAGCCGTAATCTAACAACGTGAACCTCGGATACTTCCGTTATCAGCACAAAAGTACCGCATGGCATCTGGACACAAACCTGTAGATATCAACCCTGCAGCGAGATTTGCAAATATTTGACATGTAGTTGGGCGTAAAGAGCCACGTGTAAGCTGTAAGTCCAATAAAATGCATTGTTGTTGATATTTTAGATGTAGGCTGAGACAAAATCCGACATTGACATTTCATTTTGAATACGTTTTTTACCATTTCTCATATCGTTGGTTCACTTCCCCCTTCCCCTGAGATGACTGCTGATCTTTTGGCCGGTAAGCTATGATGTTCGGTCTGCTGGACGCGTTTCTCGCTTCGTTTTACAGCTAATAATGTGGTTTGTAGTTTGTCATTTTTCACAAAATTTGTGTGTTGCTTGCAACCCTGCCGTGCGCTGTTTCGCCGCAGGATATGATGTCACAGGTACGATCAAATGTTGTGTTGGGTTGCCAGCATCCAGGCGGCAAAACGGTCTTTTTTGAACGGCTGTAGCGTCGAATCGACGAACCAACGAGAAAAAGGTTACTGGGAAAAGTTGTTTGTTTTGATGTCCTCTATACGCATCTGTGGTCCGTGGGCGCCATTCAAATGCCACCCTGTATATATATACAGGGTGTCGCAACGTAAAACTCTTTCAACAACGCTTGGGTGCCGGTAGATATCATAAAAACAAGTAACTTTTCCCTATAAAGTTTACCTCAAAAGCGCTTAGTTTCTGCGCTACAAGTGCTTAAAATCTATCCTGTACGTATGCAACCCAACATAGCAAACGCTTGCTCTGACATAACTACCAGGGGCGCGTGGCAGGGTTGCCACTAGCGTTCCTCGTTAAGAGAGATGACTTGGAAACAACAACTTGCGAGTCTTGCCTGAGCAAAATTCAAAACATTAAACATTGCACGATACACGAAACACTCCGTGGTGATGTGGTTAGCACAGCTCGCTACGGCGCCAGGTGCCTTGGGTTTAAATCCTGGCCTGGATATTGGGTGTCATTTGTTATTTCATCATATCATCCTCATCTTCGCGATTAGCCAAAGGGGGCAGAAAAGCGAATTAAAATATACCAAATCAATCAATCAATTATGGAGATATTTTAGAATGAGTAATCTTGAATTATCAGTCTGCCCATTATTTGTCTTGGTCAGTTTATAAATACTGTCAATGCTTCTTACAACATCGCAAGTATCATTAATGTCTTGGATTTTGCCCAGGGCAAGACTCCCAAGTTGTTGTTTCCAAGTCATCTCTCTTAACGAGGAACGCTAGTGGCAACCCTGCCACGCGCCCCTGGTAGTTATGTCACAGCAAGCGTTTTCTGTGTTGGGGTGCATACGTACAGGATAGATTTTAAGCGCTTATAGCGCAGAAACTAAGCGCTTTCAAGGTAAACTTTATAGGGAAAAGTTACTTGTTTTTATGATACCTACCGTCACCCAAGCGTTGTTGAAAGAGTTTTGCGACACCCTGTATATATATATATATACCGCGTGAGGCACCTAAAAAGTACCACCTGAAATAGCGAAGAAACCAGAAACAGTAGCGATGTGAGGTTTGCGGGAAACAATAATATCAAATGGGGCTCGTAAATCGGAGGTATGGGGTGGGTCGAAAAATATCGACAAATGGGGCATCTGGAGCAAAGTCATATTTTTTTTAATGGAACGATATACGATAACATGCATAATATAAAAGAGCACACGCAGAGAAACACAACGCCGTTGGTCTCATGCATCTACTGCACATACGAACGAAGATATGGCCATGTGAAAATATGTAAACAAACTAACAAGTGGCCCACTTGACCATCAGTACCACGGCATGTACAAGTATGAGATGTCGGAAGCCATTGGACAAGATGAAGACAGAACGTGTTAAAGGAAGAATAAATACAGTAGACATCGTCAGCACCATGTATTTGACAGTGTTACAGCATAATGAAAATGACCATGACAGTATGTCGAAGAACCACTGCGTAAGAAGCGAAAACCTGTCAAAGTGTGTGTTCAAAGTGGTGGCCGTCATCTGCGATACAGGCAACGAGGCGCGCATGCAAAGATCGTTGCACAGAATGTAGCATCTCGTAGGGAATGTCCCTACAGGCCGCAGTAATGCTGTGTTGCATATCCTCTGGAGTTGTTGGCACATCCCGGTAGACAATGTCCTTCAGCTTTCCCCACAGGTAAAAGTGTAACGGTTTCAAATCTGGGGAACGAGCCGGCCATTTGACAGGCCCTCCACGTCCAATCCAACGATTTGGAAATGTATTTTCCACACATGCTGTAGCGCGTCTTGCACTGTGAGCTGGGCACCCGTCATGTTGGTACCACATGTCCCTCCTTGCCTGAAGTGGTATGTCCTCCAATAGTACAGGCAGTTCATGTTGTAAAAACTGTATGTATCGGTCAGCATTCAGTGACCCTTGTATAAAAAAAGGGCCAATGAGATGTTCACCCACTATACCACACCACACGTTCACACTCCACGGGCGCTGGCGTTCCACTTGGCGAAGCCAATGTTGATTTGTCACCGACCAATAGTGCATGTTCCTTAGATTGACATTTCCATGATTGGTAAAAGTTGCCTCGTCAGTGAAGAGTATACGTGACAAATCGGGTGTTTCGTGTCGTAACATCCATGTGCAAAACCGAACACGATCCACAAAATCATTCCCGTGAAGTTCCTGATGGAGGGAGATATGATATGGGTGAAACTTGTGTGTGTGCAGAATGCGCAATACACTTCGCTGACTCATCCCAGTATCCCTGGCAATTTCACGGGAGCTAACGTGCGGATTCACAGCAACAGCGGCGAGAACATTTGTTGCACCTGCCTCACCTGTAGTTGGCTTGTTCCGCACACGTGCTCGTGGTGTTACACTTCCGGTGTCTCTTAATTTAATAAATAACTTACCAAACAGACGTCGAGATGGCTGTCGTCTGTCCGGATATCTCTCTGCGTACACACGGTAGGCTTCTGAGGCATTCTTTCGGCATTCCCCATAAATCAGGATCATGTCTGCTTTTTGTATGTTTGTGAACACCATAATCTTCGCTCTTACCACTACGACTGCTTGCTATGAACTAACACGATCTCGTGGACCTGCTATCAAAACTTGCTCTGCGTAAAGGCAGTTCTGTCAGGCACCTGAGAATTCTTACATGCCGTAGTACTGACGGTCAAGTGGGCCACTTGTTAGTTTGTTTACATATTTTCACATGGCCATATCTTCGTTCCTATGTGCAGTAGATGCATGAGACCAACGGCGTTGTGTTTCTCTGCGTGTGCTCTTTTATATTGTGCATGTTATTGTATATCGTTCCATTTAAAAAAATATGACTTTGCTCCAGATGCCCCATTTGTCGATATTTTTCGACCCACCCCATACCTCCGATTTACGAGCCCCATTTGATATTATTGTTTCCCGCAAACCTCACATCGCTACTGTTTCTGGTTTCTTCGCTATTTCAGGTGGTATTTTTAGGTGCCTCACGCGGTATATATATATATATATATATATATATATATATAATATATATATGTGTGTGTGTGTGTGTGTGTGTGTGTGTGTGTGTGTGTGTGTGTGTGTGTGTGTGTATTAAAGAAACTTCGAATACGTACACAATATAGTGTTAACACGTTGCATATGTACTGTATTTTCTTATTTCTTTACGTCGCTCCAAGTTGCATATATCTAAAACATTTGTTCTACATGAAAGTCATATATACAAAAAGAATTATATTCGTCATGCATTTTCTGTCTTTTAAAGATACAGTTTATGTGCTTGTTTTCAATTAATAGCTAATTCGAAATTGAACGTGTTGAAAAAGTATTTCAAATCGTTTGTCCACACAAATGCTTTAGCACCAACTTCTCCACTTTTTACGTGATTTACGAGGATAATAACGTCTTTGATGTTACTGCTACTACTAATACTACTACTGCTGCTACTAGTACTACTATAGGCCTACTACCAGGGACGTCGGAACCGCGGGGGCAGAGAATTTTAAGCTCTTCTTTTCCATCTACGACTACATTGCACGGACCCAAGGACTCCAAATAATGGGGGGGGCAGGTGGAGCTTGAGCCTTCTAGGTAAAATGTTAAAGGTGGAAAACATTCGAGGCGAATGCCAGACGATGCGGTGGTCTAGTCGGTAGGGCTTCTGACTGCCACACGAAGACCCAGGTTCGATTTCCGGGGTGAGTGATCTAAGGTAGGAATTTTTCCGCCCTTGTCCCTGCATAAATCGACTTCGCGGCTCACCCAGCCTCAAATGAATGGGTAACGCTGGGAGTTAAATGCGGCCGGAGCTTGATGCTGATCTCACCAGCTATGAACATGACGAGTAAAACAAAGAGTAAACTTTTAATAAATCTAAATGGCCAAGAATTAAAAGTTAATCTCTTGGTCGATACGCCTCTTCACAGTGCTTTCAGTATTGCCTGATGTGAAGAAACCACAGAGGAAGGGCAAGATTGTCATTTTGCTCCCCCCCCCCCTTCCTCCCAGTTACGCCCTAAAATATGAGACTATATGTATTTCGAGTTATCTTGGTTTTGAAGAATATTTTGAAAAATATTTTTGCACTAGATTTGTGAACGTGCACTCAAGTTTCCGTTAACAGCAAGAAGCACGCGACATCGCAGTCAGGTGTCTGCAAAACAATTATCCCCGTTGGAATTCCCTGCTTCTGTTTCAAGGTTTACTTTGAAACCTGCCAAGTTTTGTACCTGCAAGTGTGCTCACATTTAACAATACACAGGGGAAGGGGAACATTTAAATCTTCCAGTGCACTTTCCGAACACGAGCTTCCTTTAAAGACTCCTTGCTATGAGAAAGGTCATCGGCCATGAGAAAGGGTGAACCTTGTAAGTTCTTGGAAATTCAAGTCTAGGCTAATCTCCCCTTCGCTTTCCAAATTTAGACTTGGTCAGACGACACAGTCATTGCTTGTTCAGAGTACAATAACTGCAGAATGCGTGTTTCGGCATTTACTCTGCAAATTGTAGTGATGAGTTCGGATTTCCTTCCGCACCAAGCGATACAACTGTGCCCACCCTGTATATACGTGTAAATCATTTGCAGAAAGTTCACGGACTGCAAGGTCGCGTCGGAAGATCACTGCACTGCACTAGTCGCCTGATGTAGAATCAAAATATTGGTAAGTTTTACTTCTCTCCTTACGTTTTCTTTGAGTGAAAAGACAGAAAAAGACGAAACTAGAGACAGACAAGAATCGTCTCTGGCTTTAACGTTGCAAACCTTGGAATGTATAAACCACCTCCTCTCGTGGAAAGGGAAGAACCTTTTATTTCTTGGTCAGTTATATTTATTAAAAGTTTACTCTTTGTTTCAAACGTCATGTTCGGGGCTGATGGCATATTTTTTGACCTCAGAGAGAGGTAAGAAAGAACATTTTCACGGGTGATTCATTTTTACGTTGTGAGAAGAAATTGTTTAGTTTTAGGTGGCAAGGGTCGAGGTATGATCGATATTTTAGACTAACCGGGGGGCGGGGACGATCGCCCCTCTCACCTTCAGTCTTAGGTTCGTTCTTCTCTCAAATCTGAAACATCTGAGAAGGCCCATTGAACTGAAAAGACATGTAAAGTTCAGACTGATTTCATTCAAATGCAATACCAGGTAACTAACTGCAATGATAATTACAGATCAAAATATCTAATTTTAAAGCTGTTGACGTAGCGTGGCGACTTGCCCCATATTTGACACCTCAGCCCTCTCCAACCGTGTACTATATTTGAAAGTCTTCGTTACAAAACATTAGACTAGCAAATGCTCTAAAATTACTGATAGTTTCATTTCTTAATCAGTAAAGGTGAAAGGATCGTTTTTGTACACCATTTTAGAAGCAGAAATATTTTATATGTTAAATTATGAAAAATATAGCGCCTACATAATAAAATATACCATATTGCCTCGATCTCATCGTCTGCCTTCGCGATTAGCCAAAAATGGCAGAAAAGTGAAGTCAAATAAACTAAATCTCTCATTAAATTATTTCTTTTTGTGGCCGCGGTGGCTCAGTCGGTAACGCGTCTGACTAACGCGTTCGATCCCCGGCCGGTTCAAATCCGGGAACTTTTCTAACGGTGAAAGCGGCCCCGGCGCCCACCCAGCGTCGAATAACATGGGTACCTGGGGGAAACCCTGGGGGGTAAAGGCGGTCAGGGGCGTGATGCTGATCACATCACCCCCACTCACGACCGGATCAAGAAAGTGTGGGGCGTTACCCCCACACCCCCTATACGCCTTCATGGCGTGGTGCTATGCACAGGGGAACACTTTACCTTTTTTTAAATTATTTCTTTTTAACTCTTTCATTCATGTAATTCTTCTTTTAGTATGCGACGTTTTTGTTAAAATTATACTACGATTTATAAAATAATATGAGAACACGGGCAACTTTCTTTGCAACACATCGAAGGAAAAGTTTGAGAAACATGGATTTTCTCAATACGATTGCACGTGTACTCGCCCCTTTTAAAAGTAGCTCGTTTTCAGTTATATTATTAATCATTAAAGGAATGAATGCCTCGCTGCATGCAAAGATCAGGTGCCATGCAGGAATGGAAATTTGCGGTAATTATCGTAAGACCTAAATTATCCGTAGTAGAGGCCTCTGGGCTTCCTCCCATCTCTTATGAGGCTTTGTCACTGTGGATATTCATATATTCAATAACTTATATTTATTATTAATGTAATAAATCTGTAATTATAACAATAAAATATAATAAGATGTTTAATAATTATATATATGGGGGGAAAGATTGTGAAAACTGGTTGATGGATTTCCAAACCAACTCCCCCTAGACTAAAATTCGTGGTTGTGCCTCTGCTAAAACATGCATCCAAATTTCATGCTTTTTTTTTGTTTTCAACATCGCATCCCCTCAGCACCCCTAGATGATTAATCTTGGCGCCGCCACTGCGTGTCAAGTTAAAGAAATAATAACTTGAAGGGTAACAACGTTTATCGTAAAAAAAGAAATACTATTCCCATCCCATCCCTTTCCTTATGAAAAAAGTTTTTATTAGCTCTTCGATGTAAAAAAATGAAATCCTGTTAACATTTTTTAACACTTTAATATGAACCACTTCCACCACTCTATGATTATACATGACGATTGGGTTAACTGAGATTGAATGTTTTATTTCAATAAAGTCGGCACGATGCTATTTTCGCAAGACATAGCGAGCGCATTCTTGTACGTATATTCAGTTTTGATATAATCGTTGGTATGCAGAAAAAGCGTATTTTATATAACCATTTTCAGATAATTAAATGAGCCGATAATTGTAAAATGAAAAATCTCGTTGCGTTTGTGTGCCTGGCAAACTCGCAGTAGTGGCGGCTCCATTCCAATGTAATTTAATTCGATGACGTCAGTCAAACTCGCCTATAGCCTATTTATTATTCACGACTCTCTCAGTGTGGCACTGGAATTGGTATTCTCTTTACATTAAAACACCAACCAATTTCAATCGGTGGGGAGTTATGCGAAAAGTCTCAAGTTGAAATCATAAAAATGTATTTTCAGGTGCTAGCAGCTAATGCTTATTTAGCAAACGGAGAAGATTAATATCTATCTATCTATCTATCTATCTATCTATCTATATATATATATATATATATATATATATATATATATATATATATAAACTATCCCATTGCAAGATAAAGTAGATGTTTTCTTATGAATGTATTTTTTCTGATGCCGTTGCCGGCCTTCAGATACGTGGCCCCATCGTTCGATAAGCAGACGAGGCCGCAGGAGAAAGAAGAATCAACTTGTCGTTTAGTTGCTGCACTAGCTGACAGACTCCATTTCACACACTAGTCGCTGTCGAATGCTGTATGTTTCCGAAATCAGTACGTTCCTACTGCTGTGCTAAAGTGAAATACAATTTAAAATAGGTAAATCTGTGTGCGTGTGTTTCCCTTTTGTTCGAATTCCGCAGCTTTTAACTTTGGCAGTGAAAAGATACGTAGTTGAAAAAGTTGAAACGACCCTTCAACCACTTCGTACATTTTAACAAATACACGTTTGATCTTGAAGCACAAGAGAAGACCATGACAAGGTTTAGTAGCACTGGGAGGCAATATTGTAGTTGTATCGGGAAAAAAATGCTTTAATAACCAACTTAATATAAGAGACAGGTAAATCCGAGAAAAAAAAAGCAATAGGCATAAAATTAATGTAACATTGACAGAACGTACGCATCTTACATTTTAAATACATACCTTTCAGCAAATACATGTAGACAGAAACTGCCTGTTGCGTGGCACGGCAAATGTATCGTTAATTTCGAAACCGATAAAGAATGAATATGTAATCGCAAATTAACAAATATAAAATATGCACGCGGTACAAAACGCATAGCATCTCTGCAAACTTCTACTTAAGAGGGAGGTGGAGTTTGGCGAAGGTCGCCGTGGAAAGCGCTTAAATTTAACATGGGCTTTTTTGCATTTTGTTGAATATAACGTTTTAGGGCAAAAATTTGCCGGAAAACACGCAGTGGATGTGAACTTAGTTTATGAAACTTTGAGTACATGACACATTCATGCAATTTCAGTTCGTTAAATGTGCACAAATTCCATTATTTTTTTTCAATTTCCCATAAGGAAATACGTAAATAAGCACAGAATGGTTATAGGATTTGTGGGTAGCACCAACGAAAATGGCCATTATGATGCATACTACCGTAATGCTCAATCCTTTTATGACTGAGCTAGGGAGGGCTTTTCTTTCAAAAGTCACTTGCACGGCCCAAAATGATTGTTTAAAAATGTCATGTATTATCGACGGCGAAAGATACGGCCGCTTCAGCCGAATTTCATTCATCATAGTTCGCCACTTGGCCACTAGATGTCTCTGTTCGAAAATTGCCCCAGGGAGACGGGAGGGCTATTTCGAGCGGGTGTTTGAATCCTCTGCACAGCTGGGTTCCGTCCCCTCAGAAGGTCCCGTAGCTGTCACAGCTTGATTTATTGCCTCTTTCCCAGGCAAGAAACCAAGAAAGCAGGAAGGCCATGAGTTTGTGTAGAATTGGAACCAGTGACACAGTAAATTTATCTCGATCCCTACCGCGAAGGAAGTATTCAGGGGGGTCCAGGAGTCCCAACCTCCCCCCGAAAGACTTACCAAGTACAAAAATTAAATAATGAGATCATAAAATAACTTCAATTAAGTAATGAAAATAAGGTTGTTGTCTAATCGCAATTTGTTTATTTCCGCAAAAATATTGGAAAGCAATACGACTTTGAATGACAGTACCAAAGAAGATTTATGCAAGAATTATTACTACTTATAATAACATGCAAAATATTACCAGGAATTTTACTTTCGTCAACTGGATCTAACATCATTTTTTCATACTCAACAAATATTATATTCTTTATCTATTTGGCATTAATTTCCTTGCCAGGGCAGTTTCTATTTATTTACAAATTTTGCCGACCTTAACTACACGTGAGCTAGATAATGAATACGTGATGTTATACTGTATCACTGTTGTTATATCGCCTTCTTATCTATTATGTAATAAAAATACGTATATTAATTAATTTAATATAATTATACTTATTTTAATTTAACATTATTAATATTATTATTTTGAGACATTACGTTATTTTCGAGACGAGACAGCATTTCCACGAGACGAGACAGGCCAAAGTCTCGTCTCGTGGGCAACACTAGACAAGACTCTTGGCTTGGTTGAGAATTACATTAGAGATGTACAGGTTAGGAAAGGGGAGGGAGAATTCCGTCTTCTTCCTTTTCAGCGCGAACCCTGCCTCCTACATTCTACATGTCCATTCAAAATGTCTTCTTAGTTTCAGATATTTTTGCCTCCCCTATAGCGTAATGGTAAAGATGACCCTCGTAATGTCAAAAAAGGTCCCGAGTTTGGTACCTGGTGGACGCCCAATAGTTCAATCCCACTATAAATGTAGATTAGCCTATCTATACATAAAGAAGACTTACAGAAACTCAAACTCAAGATACTCAAACGACCGGCATAGGGTTGACGGCGCTTGGTGCAGTGAGAGAGCCCCCTTTGCCAAATCAGAATTAGGAAACAAAAACTCATCTTCAGGGGTTCCCTCACTTTTTCGCCCTTAGATGGCAGCTGCTGATAAGGGATGAGCATTCCCCCCCCCCCCAAAAAAAAAATCTGCCTACGGGCCTGCTGTCCTTCATCATGACCGTCCGGTCTAAGGCGTCATGCTTTGGGCTCTCCAGCTACGGGACGCGCGCAGGTTCGAGTCTCCTGGAAGAAGCGTAACGACTTTTCTCCTGATATTTCGGCCAGTCAAACTCGCAGCCCGCGGGCCGCATGTGGGCCCCAGCATCCGTTAATGCAGCCCGCCTTGGCCCCACTTAACACTTCATGCTTGAAATTATCTATACATTTGTAGTTATCTGGTTTTCTGTTTTCTCGTGATACAAGACCAGACTCATCCAAACTTTAACACATTGAACAATTTTCCCTACACAGGTATACATTCCATTATAGAGTAGGTGTTGTGTCAACTAAGCAAGCTGATGGACATGTTAATTCTGAAGTACGAAAATATCTTGCCAGCTGGGGGAGGGCAGCGTGCATACTTTCTGTCGCCTATGAGTTTGTTTCTTGATTTTCAAGGATTTACCTGGAAGAAAAGTCAGTTTCTGTAAAAGTTTCAGGGAACCATATGGCTTCCCAAACTTCGTGGGAGTAAGAAAAGGACTATAGACGAGGAATGTAGATTTTTCAAGTGAAATGCTTACTTTTGTTGTGAAGTGAATAGTGAAAAGCGTAGAAAATTTGTACCCTGATAAAGTTTATTCATCCAGAAGTATTTCTATATCACGAAATAAATTTGCCAACCTCTGTGGCAGAGTGGTTAGCACAGCCCGTTGCGACACCAGAGGTTGCGGGTTCGAATCCTGGCCTGAGCATGGGTGTTCTTTGTATGTGTCTCTTCATCAATTTCATCATACCATTACTCATCCTCATCGTCGCCAGTAGCCAAACGTGGCAGAAAAGCAACGCTAATAAAAAAAAATATAAAAAAAATCAGACATACAGTTGTGGAGAGGATTGATGACTTAGTCAACGAACAATTGAAAGCAAAAATTGTTCGTGTTGTTGCCTTTTCGCTCACAATATGTGAAATTACGAACGTCTGCGAGCTAGCTCGGTTAGCTCCCTTCATTCGTGGATGCGATTCTCATCTCAATATGACAGTAAAACTACTCGAATGATTCCTCCCCGTGACACAAGGGCTGATATTTTGAAGGAAGTGGAGGCCATTTTGCAAAGTTACAGTCTTCCGTTATATTAAAACTTTTTTTAATAAAGTTATAATTTGTCCTTCTCAACTTCTCAGGAATACCAGGTATGGCAGGAATATTTGTCCACAGTAAAAATACTACGTGATGAATTTGGAAACAGGTTTCAAGACTTCAGAGGGTGCGAAGGGCAATATTCTTGTTCTGCTCTGCTCCCTTTTCTTTTGATGATGCGTGTGCAAGTCCTGCGTTCGAATGGAACTTATTGAATTGCAGTGCAACTCGTATTGGAAAATAAATGTCGCGGGGTGGGTTATCCTTGATTTTTCTCATATCTCCCATAGCAGTATCCTCGAATAAGCTATTTTGCTGTAAAAATTTTATTAATTTTGGTTGCACTTGCCTTGGTGAAAAGTTGTTTTCCATAATGAAGATTAATGAAACAGCCTTGCCGAATGATCAAGAATGACTGACAATATATTTGTTGTCTGCATTAAGAGTTTCATGCTCACAAAAAAACTTATTGCAGACTTTTGAGAAGCTTGTTAAAAAAACTGTCAAATCTGTGCGAAACGAAACTATAATTGCACACAAACAGTTTCTTGCAAACAATTTTGCACAATTGTAACCAATTTATACTCGAAAGTAACATGTAAAATACTATAACCATGAGAAAATATGGGGGGAGGTCTATATATAATTTACATATCGATACTGCAATAATAATCACTGGAATCCCGGCACCGTTGGGTCGAACCACTTACTTCTGGACTTCAAGGTGTTGGGGTTCTAGATGTGTGACCCGGAAAGTTTTGACATTATCGTTATGCGGCCCTACTCACGAATTGAGTTTGACATGGCTGGTCTATAGGACCTGTTGAGGAGATTGCGGAAACCTTCAATAACGATTGGGGGGTTCGTCGTGCTGACCACACGTCACCCTGTAACTGATTGGTGTGCGAGTGAGGCCGGCCCTTGTGAGTGAGACCTGATTATCACAATGCCGTTTCGATACGTAGAAAGGGTTTCGATACGTAGAAAGGGAACTAAAGCATCCTGGTTTGATTTGACAATTATTTCCCGCCATTTGGTATCGATTCATCATAGGATTCCGATTTCTTAATGCGTAACTCGTGAACTTTTCTAGTTATATATCTTTCGCGTGTGCGTGAAAGATATATAACTAGAGGGGGGGGGTGGTCTCGAAAATTAACTTCTTTCTCACAGAATCAATAGGAGCTTTCGAAAGTGAGGCAACGTACACACCTTAGACAATTCGAACAGGAACATCACATTGGGGGCGAGATGGCACTAGCCCAACAATGAAATAATTTTAGTCTTGTCACATTGCGCACACGAGAGATTTTCGGGTAACTTTAAGGCTTGCAATTAACTGATAATATTTCATTGTGTACCAACCCAACAAAAACCTTTGGCGATGCTACTTGAAAACATAACCATGAATCTCATAAACATATCTGCTGTCTGTCTAAGGACACGATGTCATTCTTTGCTAGTCATTTTGTTCTCAGTGATAACTCTAGCTCAAGTTAAAATGTACTCAGTAACCAACACCGACATGTTTTGACCTTGGTTAAAACTTTCTGCATAGTTTGTTTATTTGTCATGATAATGAAACATTACAAACGAACTTCTGGAATATATGGAAACAAACCATTCTGTTGCAAGTTTTGTTTTGAGGTTTCAAGTCAGTAACAATTTTCCAGCATGAGAAGAGCACATTTTGAGGTAAGATAATTTGCTTTTTGTAGGAACATATAAGAGCTGCTAACCCTTTTAAGTACCTTGTAACATCTAATTACATAGCAGAATGGTAATGTTTAAATGACAAGTTTTTTTCCCCCATGGTGGAATTAGCAAGATATGCAAACATAAATGTATTAGTGATGTGCCTGAAGTGCTCCTGTGTAGCCAAATTGTTAGTTCTCTCGTCTTTGGTGCAAGCAATCAGTTGTGTCACGTGGAGCAAATTGTTTGGTGTTCACAATCTAAAATCAGAAAACATTTACACCCCCTCCCTCAGACCGAAGGGGTTACAAACACATAAGAGAAATATTTTATTGGTCACCATCACAGAGAAGAAAACAGTGAACCTAAGTGAGATTTGTTAATCGAGCTTACAAAAGGTGAAATTTTAGCCAATAATCGAAGCTATGACTTCTTTCATCGAGCACCTTTGCCAAATGTCAAAGAAAAGTGATATAAAGTATGAATATAACTGTGTGTTAACTGATTTTGTTGCTGCTGGTGTCTATCGGCGAAAATAGGAACTACTGGCAGATTTCACGGAATCAGCGATGTCAACTGCTGAACCAAATTTTGTATTGCGTAAATATAACAGATTTGAAAGGTACACTTAATTAAAATTTAAGGGTGATAATCAAATGTTAGAAGTTGCTGTCTCCACATATGGGGATCAAGCAAAGGCCACTGTGGACACAAATGCAGATCGGCTTTCACCATGTTCTCAGGAAGAAACAGACACTCGAGTGTTGGTGCATAGTTTGGACAGTGTTGCCTGCAATTTCAAGAAAATTGCCCTTCACATATAGGGTCGGCCTGCGCATGATTAAAATAATCTCTAAATAAACAAATAAAAACCCCATCTTAGCGTTGCTTCCTCCAGCAACACAATAAATTATATCGAATTTTTAATTATTTCTACATTGAAATTTCAGAAGTGTCTCTCTTTATTTCATTACAATTTTTACATACATATCATCTTCAAATATCTACGTGGTATACAAACAACAACTTTGTATTGGTTCTACTAATAAATACTAATAAGAAGTAATCACAATACAGAGGTGTATAAATTTTGATATAACAGTTATGTGGGTTTGTAAAAAGCTACAGAATTATTGAATTGATAATAGCCTATCAGTTAGGTAATCATGCTATTTTTCTTGCAATTAACTTACGTACAACATTAGTGACAATGAAGTTCGACCAGTCACAAATATAGGAGTGCATTGTGAAAGAAGGAGAACACATGCATATGCTGAACATGTTTTATTCAGCAGGATACATGGAACAAAGGAAAACATAAATTTCCACTGCAACGCAGCAATGTATGGTGTCCACACAAAATAAAACATTTTCGTCCATCTACACGGGACATTGAAGTTCGACCACTGTTAGAGGGGATCCTGTTTACCATGGTGTGACGCCGCCCCGTCGGCGAATAATTGTGGCAATGCGTCGGGGCATGCTGCAGACGAGTCGTTCAAGGTATTCCACATCGATGCGGTGCCATTCCTCCTGCAGGCAGGCGATAAGAGCAGCCACTATCGTGGGTCCCTTCTGTTGCACACGTCGCTTAAGAACATGCCACACATTCTCCATGGGCGAGAGGTCGGGACTCGATGGTGGCCATGGCAGAGTTCGCACGTGATGGCGAGTCAACCGTTCTCTTGTCAGCCGCGCTGTATGAGGCCTGGCATTGTCGTGTTGAAAGATGAGATGCCACCTGTGGAACAGGTGCCTTCGCACTGTGGGAAGATGCAGCTCCAGTATGTGTGTATAGGCGTGTGCATTCACAATGCCCTCACAGACGTGTAGTGGGCCAACCCCAGATGCCGTCATGCATCCCCATACCATCACTGACGCAGGTTTCTGTACCCGACGTGCATAACATTTTGCTTCATTCTGTTCCTCCTTTTGACAAATGACTGTTTTTCGTATTTTCCCGTACACAACATTGAGAATGGATTCGTCCGTCCACAAAACCCTGTTCCACTGCCGAAATGTCCATCCCCGGTACATTCGTGCCCACCGTAGTCGATTGCCTTTGTTCAACATGGAAAGGAAGGGTTTACGTTTCGCCTTGTACACTCGGTAACCGCATCGCTGTAGGTAACGGCGAATGGTTCTGGTTGACACTTCAATGTGAAAGCGTTCTCGAGTCCACAGTCGTAATTCGGCCACAGAAACATGATTGTTGGTCTGGATATAGCACCTAAATATCCGTAGGTCACGCACGCTTAGCAGGCGTTTTCGAACGGGGGCCTTACCTGGCTCTGTAGTACCCGTATTTTGGTGGTGTTTGATGATGCAGTGGACGGTTGACTTGGGTAAGTTCAGTTGGCGCCCTATTTCCCGTTCACCGAGTCCATCCCGTTGCAACTCCAGCACTCTTCTCCTCACGGTGTTGTCAATAGGTTTGCCCCTGGCCATGGTGATGATGCACTGCGGTTCCTCGGTGCACAGCACGTGCTTATATACGGCAGACTCCCTTATCGTGTCCGTGACGTCATGCTTCCGTCGAATGTGCCACTATCTGGAATTTTCCGTATGGGTCTGGTGCCTGGTCGAAGTTCAATGTCACGCGTATAGTTCCCCGTTTTCCTTCTTTACGTGACCTTGGTTGCAACATGCTGGGATCACGATTCTTGCCTGCTCACACGCCTCCTCTTACACACATGCGTCACTTCTGTGGGTCACCCATTCCACCTCCTATGCCTCTGTGCATTTAATCACGTATTCCTTTCTGGTCGAACTTCATTGTCACCAAGGTTGTAGAATTAAAAGAAGAAAGGGGTTGGTAGGAAAGCTTTGTTACGAGGGCGTCAGAGAACTAATCAATCACGATGAGAATGGTATAAACTTTAGAAACATCAGAGGTTCAGCCGAAAAGGTCAACATAATCTGTAGATGCAGATGAAGTAAATAAAAAAGGTGTCACCAAGTATGCATTAGAAAATTTTGGTTGTTTACTCTGTTAGAGTGACTTACCAGGTTGAGCCCCGGAAAAGTCCCCGGAACTACCCAACCCATCACAGTTTGGATAGTTTGTTCACAGTGGAGAATGGAAACTGAAATGACTAATACTTTTACCAGTGAATGAGACATGTGGAAATTGTGCAGTGCAGCTGTGTGAATAAATGTGTGGGCAAGTGCAAGTGCTTTCGTGCAAACCTTCCGTGTACCAACCTCTGCACACACGGTGGCTGTCAAAGGACAAGGCATTTTTTGAAGATGTCAATTATGATTTTGTGATGTTCCTAAGAAATTTATAGATTGTATTGTTATTTCTCAGATACTAATTTCATTACTGTAAATACAGGGCACGGCAATGTATCAGGCAATTTTTCAACATGGTATATAGCTAGTTGCTGCATTGGAGGTAACACGTGACTACGGCCATCTTGCAGCTGCTGTTTTACGATTCATTTATGATAGGAGTCGCAGAACAAGGCACAGTACATATATGCTGTAAAAGTATATTATAGAAACAAATGGGATATTCCTTGGACCGCCAGAATACCGGATTTGTTTGCCTGGGACTATTTTCTTTGGGGGTATTTGAAACCAAAAGTGTTCCAACCAACACTCAATGGTGGCTCAAATTCCTATCCAAACACCGATAGTGGGTAGAATGAAATGGAAGCCTTAGTAGTATGTTGTTTTCAATTCATTCAGAATGTAAGGATTTTATTTGTATTTCTTTTGGTATTTATTCTTCAATGAATAAAGTTCATTTTGTCTTAATTATGTATGTTTTCTTATGTATTATTTTGTCTTAAGCATGGAGTATTTAAAATTACCTGATTTATTGCCACACCTTGTATATTTTTTACTCTTTACTATTAGGAGGTTTAAGGTTAGGATGAAAATGCCTTGAAGTTGAAAGTGTGGAAATTTTTAACTTATTCTTGAGTATCCACCCATACATTGCAACAAGACAGAAAAAAATGTTGCACTGCTTCCACTTAGTGCAAGTATACACCTGCTCCTGCTACTGGTCTTACCTGTTTCTTACTCCAATTTATCCTTAACAATCCTGGTGGGAAAACCTGTGCAACTTTACAATTTTATTTTTAAATATTCTGTGATATTCCTGCTCTGACAAGATGAACATGTTCATGTACAGCATATGGTGTTTGAAGCTATTTGTGTGAAAGTTTACTTGTAATGTAGAAGATGAGATGGGCAGTCAAAATGTTCCCGGAATTCCCCTCCAGACTTAGAATGAGAGATAAGATAGCACATGCATTGTTGTAGCAGAAAGATTAGCATGTATACTCATAATTGCAACAGGTCTGGCCAGAGTTTGGCATTCATTGTCCTTACTGATCCATTTAATTTAGTTGGGCTTGTTGGTCATTTGGTGCAATTTCGCAATGCATGTGAACATCAAGTTCATGTGTGAACTGGTAAAATCTACTTCAGAGAAGCTATCAGCCCTGCAACGTGATACTGCATTAGAGAGATCTGCAGTTTAAGACTGTTTTTTTCCAGTTTGAGAATCGGCAAGGGACAGTGGAGGATGACCAGCGCAATGGGAGGTCATCCACATACAAAATTCATTTTATCTGATCAAAGAATGGAGTTGGAACAAGTAGTTGATATCATTCATAGAGCCACTCATGTGATTCTGTTTGAGAATTTGAAGTTAACACATGCCAGAATGAAGTTTCTTCAGATGCAGGAAGAGTGGTTAAGCAAAGATAATATTAGGCAAATTGTCCATCACTATTTCATATGATAATGAAATTATAGGTGATTATCAATGTGGATTTAAACGTAACAGATCAACTACAGATCAAATTTTTCACATTAGACACACACTTGAGAAAAAGTGGGAATATAATCAAAATGTCCATCAGCTATTCATTAATTTTAAAAAAGCATATGATTCGGTCAAAAGAGATAAATTATATAATATATTAGTAGAGTTTGGAATACCTAAGAAGCTTGTTAACATGATAAAAGTATGCACCAGTGAAACAGTAAGTAAAATTCGTGTGGGTATTAATGTGTCTGACAAATTTACAATTCATGATGGGTTAAAACAAGGAGATGCATTATCTCCATTGCTCTTTAACTTTGCCTTAGAATATGCTGTTAGGAAGGTAAAAGAAACTAACGAAGGACAAATTAAATGGTGTGACTCATTTGTTAGATATGCAGATGATGTAGACTTATTAGGGGATGATATAAATACAATTAAGAATAATGCTAAAATAATTTTGAAAACTGCTAAAGAGATAGGTTTGGAACTTAGCATAGAGAAAACTAAATATATGCTTACAGGCCGAAACCAAGTGTAGGTAATAATCAAAATCTAATTATTGATAACAACTCGTTTGAACCAGTTTCCAAATTCAAATACTTAGGAGTAATATTAACAAATGAAAATTATATTAAAGAGGAAATAAAAAGCAGGCTTAACTCAGGAAATGCAGGTTACTTTTCTCTTCATAAACTTTTATCTTCTCGTTTAATATCTAAGAAACTAAAAGTTAAAATATACAAAACCGTAATTTTGCCTATAGTATTATATGGGTGTGAAACTTGGTCCCTTACATTGAAAGAGGAAGAACAAAAATTGAGAGTATTTGAAAATAAGATCCTTAGGAAAATCTTTAGACCTAAAAGGGATGAGGAGACAGGTGAGTGGAGAAGGTTACATAATTTAGAACTACATAATTTGTATTCATGTCCAGATATTATTAGAATGATTAAATCAAGAAGACTTAGGTGGGCATGCCATGTGGCACGAATAGGAGAGGAAAGAGGAGTTTACAGGATTCTTGTTGGGAAACCTGATGGTAAGAGACCTGTAGGAAGGCCAAGACGAAGATGGAGGGACAACGTTGAGATGGACCTAATGGAAATTGGAAGGGATTATATAGATCTTGCTCAGGATAGGGACAGATGGAAGGCCTGTGTTGCTGCAGCCATGAACCTTCAGGTTTAAGAAGGCTAGAGAGTGATTTAGTTAGTCCATCACTATTTTATTGCACTTCCTGTGTTGTTTTAAAATATGGATTTCTGTTGCTGTAAAGCAGATGTTATCCTCTGCTTATTGACGTATTTATTTTAATTTATGATCATCAAACAGACTGAATGAAAATGGTGATGTACAATTCGTCTCCTGTTTCTTCTGCTGTTGAGTTTACAGTGTGTGTATTTTGCTACGTAACTAAACTCATGGTGCAACAACCTCCTTTAAGTCTGAATAACATGTGCAGATATTTTTTGAATTGTGCATTTTTATGATAAAAGAAAGTTGATACATATATCTGGAACATCAAATCGAACATTTTGAAGGTTGGAGGCACTGAAAATACCCCATAAAGTGGGGAGGGAGAATAATTGAAATGAGCACCATAGGGATCCTTAAAAGATCCCACGGGCTATATTTTGATACTAGCAGTTGCTTCGTAGATTTTTCAGCAAAAAATGCAGGCTCGATCAAGACTTGAACCCGTGTCTCTGGCATTGCGCCATTGTTCTACCACGGAGCTACCGAGCCATTTTAGGAATTAGCAGTTACTTGTTTTATATTGTCATTGAATCAGCTTGAGTGGATGAGAACAAGAGAGAACTTTTCTCTATACTTTATTTCCTGGAGTCTGTATTGTATTGCGTGGGCAATTAAACAGATGTTGTTTTGAAAAGTGTGTATCACTAGGACATTGTTAAGTTGCCCCAGCATGTGGTTATCGTGTCCAAAGTAGGTAGTTGTTGCTTCTTCCAGGTGGAGTGATGTATCTGCAGTGATAAGCCTCGGAAGCAAGGTTTTCAATATTACATCACATTCTGGTAGAGAATTTATTTCTCTCCACAAAAAGGGGGTGAAGAAGTGACATCAGCTTCATTTCCACTTGCTAACACAGGAACCTCTCTGCTAAATACATTTCCTGGTTGATGGGGCTCACAAATGAAAGAAAACCAGATTTGAAGGAATGGCTTCAAAATTTTCTATAAATACAAAAATAAATGTTACTATTATACAAAATACAGTGATTCTTACCTGTTCATTTCAGTTTGTGCTTCCACTTCTTCTGATACTTTTCCTCTGCTTCAGAAGTTTAGTAACAGAAAAGAAAGCATATGGTGAAAGAGGGAATATCCGTGCTGAAACAAATGAGCAACCTGCAGCTGAAAATATGGAAGGATCATATCAGGAAGGACTCAACAACCCATCATATTCTTCCCTCTATCCAGGGTTTGGTGATTTTCGGTATCGATTTGGAAGGTGGTCCCAAAATTTGAGGAACATATTTCCTGATTATGGAGGGATGTATCCTGGTTTTGGTAGAGGTTCTTCATTCTACAGAGCCAACCAAAGACAAAATAAAAAGACGTCATTTCATGAATGGAATAATGAAGATGAAAACTAAAAAATATGGATTCGCTCTTCAATTTGCTTAATTAGAGTAAGATGCAGTGCGAGTACCTCCTTACTAAAATACTTCGTGTAGAGTATCATTGTTATTACTTGTATTCCAGTTAGCTCCAATAAACGATGCATGTGGCTTCAAAATAAACAAGATTCAATGTTAAAGATTATTGCTGTCATTATGATTTCACAGCATCTGATGGGGTAGTGGGGCATAAGTTAACAGAACCTATGAAAACTCGGTTGGCGAATAAAAAACTTGAATGTAGAATATCAATTTATCACTGCAGTTTTTATTCCCTGCAAATTTGGAAATGTATTTATTTTTCAGAGTATTCTATTTGAGTTCTAGGTAAAACAAAAAGTTCCCCATGCACATAGCACTGTCATGAAGGCAGATTTAGGGGATGTGGGGGGGTAGCCCTACACATTCTCGATCTCAGCTTTTTTGGAGGTGATGTGATCAGCAGCATGCTGTGGCCACCTGTAACCCCCAGGTACCCATTGATTTAATGCTGGGTGAACCCCAGAGCTGCTTTATGCGGGGGGACAAGGCTGGAAAAATTCCGACAGATTACCCCCCCCCCCCCCAGGAATGAACCCAGGTCTCCCACATGGCAGTCAGAAAACTGAAATAAGTCTGAATATAAATAAAACTTGATTAATTTATCAGAAATGTATATTCAATATTTGTACATTGTTAGAATCAAACCAACATCATTACACTTGACTGGAGGACATAAAATTGAAGTTCTCATGTTTGCACTAGTTCTAACCTTTCCACAATGTTAATATTAATTACACACATTAATGTCTTGCAATAACTCACTGGAATGTCATATTTAATATAATGCATCACATCCAATGTGTACTAACCACATAAATACAAGTTCACTGGCACTATCGCTTCTTCGTCCATGTCGATTGGCATCTAATTACACAATTGAAATTATACTTGGACAAAATTCACAAGTCTTCAGAAATCTGTGTGGCATCCACTTGGATTCACACAATTATTGTTTGTCATAATGGCATTAGAGCATCATGCATGGCGTACTTCCATGTCCACGACCGTGCAATGTTGTCAAAAGATTTCCGGTCTTCAAGATACAACTTTCCAATCTCAGGCTCCATGCACACCTGCAAATAAATACATGAAAAGAGGATAAAATCACATTTCTTTGCTTGTATTATATGCACACAGAAAGAAATACCTCCAACGGATTTAAAGAACATCTTTAAAATGGAAAAAATGTACTATGTAGGGCTGAGCCAATACACATATTCTAGATTTAAAAACATTGCAACTTTTCTTGTTATCTTCATGCTACTTTTATAAGGTAAACCAAAATTACTATATCATGCATAGATATATTCAGTGCCAGCTAGTATGATGGGTAGTACAAACGTGATCAAGAAATGAAAAAAAAAATCTCTGCTAGTGTGTCATAGAAATCTAATGGAAGAGGTAATTTAAATTGAATTCTGCTTTCTAAAATGTACATGCTGACAAAATTTCAGAGGTTCTACTCTGAAACTAATCTGATTCACCTTCACTTCACCTTTCACATATTATCAGACACTTCACTTCATAACATTGAATGATTATATACACTGAATTGCACAGGAAATTCTTGCCTTGCTTTGATTACAATTCTGCAACTCCAGCAGGGCACATCAAAAAACAGTGTTACCAAAAAATAAAATATGGTTAATCCAGCAAATGTGGATTCAAAAATTGTAAAATGTAATGCAACAAATTGAATTCCATCTCCAAGTGAAATTCATACGGGTTTATTTAGTTTAGTATAAGTTAGATTGCAGGATTTTAATTTTTAATAATGTTGCCCGGCCAAATTCGTACCAGCTGCCACGGTTATAACAACAAGATAATTAATAAAAACATAAATCTACAAGGTTAAAAATAATTAGATATAATACTATCTCCAGCCACTATTAATTTTCAGCATTTTTTTTTTAAATATAAAAGTAAAAAATTCCCCGGTAATGAGAGTTTCCTATCATATTTAGACTTTTTTTTTACAAAAAAATATATAAAATATTTTCGAAGTTCAGTTGTAATATGTGCGTGTCTATGTGCAGTGGGTGAGAGGAAAGGATATATCTTTTCTTAGGGAAGAATTTGATAATGAAAAGGTGAATGGCCTCGAGACACATATATCCAAATTGTTATCTACATTCGTTCTTCCCAAAGTAGCCAGAAAAATTGATACTTTTCTCACGAAGTACTTCTCCAATGGGTATTCCGAATTGGTCAGAATTAGTGACTTCTCTCTGAAGTTGGCAACTATGTCAACACAATGCGAAAGCTCCCACATCCGGCCAAATGAAAATTGGCTCCTCTTATGGCCAGCATAGCTGTCCCCTACTACCTCATTCACCGCTAGTACATTTTCAAACCTCCACACATGCATCAACTGGACCATGGCACCTGGCTCAAACCACGAGTAGGAAGAGCTGGGGATGCCACATGGAGATTGAGGCATCTGTAAGCTTGAACGGTGAGAGATTAGGATCTCCTCGTCCATAAATGTATTAATTTAACTATATTTTGGTGAGAGTAGAGCTATGGCATGGTGGTTCTCCTCTTAGAGCTGCCACTGGATGCATTCAATAACGGGATGTGGATCAACTGACATATGAATATTATAATATTTAATTTATAACCACACAAGATCTAACCCCAATGTTCTATCAACTAAGCTACCCCATGCAAATCTATGCCCCCCCCAAAAAAAAACTTTCCAAAACTTAAATCTGCGGGAATATACACTATGTGGCCATTCGTCACCGGACACCCCTCAAAAAGTGCTCAGGATCGTCTGTACACGTTACACAACCTATAAAAGGCGTTGCCGGTTGAGAATACACTCATACCAGCTACAGCAGTCAATATGGACAGACAACGCGAACTGAGTGAGTCGGAAAGAGATATGATCATTGGAGCCCACAGGTTTGGGCCTTCGACCCTTGAAATTTCCAACAAATTTCAGATACCCCGGTCGACAGTGAGTGATGTTATCGTGAAGTGGAAGAGAGAGGGGGTCATGACATGCCGACCCAGACCGAGTAAACCGAAAATATTAACAGATCCTGACCGTCGATACTTGAAATGTGTGGTGAAGTCAAACCGGAAGGAGTCGTTACAGATGGTGGCACAGGAGTTTCGATCGGCTTCCAGTAATGCTGCAAGTGATCGTACTGTCTGCTGGGAGATCGTCGCACTTGGTTTTCATGGTCGCACAGCAGTTCACAAGCCGCATATCACAGCCTGCAATGCAACCCGTCGGTTACAGCAGTGGTGCAAGGAATGCCGCCACTGGACTCTCGAACAATGGAAATCCATCCTATGGAGTGATGAATCGCGCTACCAGATGTGGCGGTCCGGTGGATGTGTGTGGGTGTGGTGTATGCCTGGTGAACGCTGCTTACAGGACTGTATCGTACCCACAGTGAAATTCGGCAGAGGTGGCATCATGGTGTGATCCTCCTTTTCGTGGTTTGGTCTTGGTCCTCTTGTTTTAGTTCAAGGAAACATGAATGCCTATGCGTACCAAAAAGTTCTCGACAATTCTGCGCTACCGACATTGTGGGAACAATTCGGTATTGGCCCATACCTGTTTCAGCATGACAATGCTCCATGTCTCACAGCAGGCATTATCAACACGTGGTTCGAGGACATGGGTGTGCAACTTTGGCCAGCCCAAAGTCCAGATATCAACCCCAATGAACACCTTTGGGACGAGTTGGAGCGCTGCTTGAGAGCCAGGCCATGCCACCCAAAAAACACCACTGAGCTGTTTGCCGCTTTGCAGGGGGAATGGGGCAAAATTCCTGTTGACACGTATCACAAATTGGTGTAAAGTCTTCCTCGAAGGGTTGCGGATGTCATTGTGGTGAAAGGTGGCCCTACACGATACTGATGTGGTGCTGCGACCGGATTAACGTACTGGTATGGGGTGTCCGGTGACAAATGGCAACATAGTGTATGTCAAAGATGCATATACTGGTGATGCAAATGAGTGGATTGTGGTAGAGAGGATGGTGGATCACTGGAAGAGACTACCAATGAACAAAATTAGATACCTGGTTCGGAGACAGCAAAAGTTAATCCACATAAGATACTTCTGTTTGAATATGACTACTACTTGGTTCAGCTTGTCATGTAGTTGACTTACCGTCATCTTACGTGCCACTGCTGGGGGATCCAGGTTTATGTCTCGGCCTTATTCTTTGTTTCTTTCTCTCTTCCTCCTCAACCATCCATTCATCCATGTGTGCATGCTTCTTTCATTCATTTACTTAACACTCATCTGCATCATTGACCTTAATCAAAACTGGCAGAAAGATAACTTTCAATAAGAAAAAATAAGAGATAAGAAGGTTGAATCACTTCACATCTCATTCCAGCTGACTACCACCTATATAACGAAAACATTTTAAAAATACTTATCAATTACAACAGTATTTAAAAAATCAACCACTGAAATTACCTGACAGAATGGATCAGTCAGAAGACTCTGAACTGAAATGAGAACTTTTGAAATTGTTAAGGCCAAGCTCCAGTTATGCTGAATTGAATCAATACCCACATCCCCATGTCTTGACACGTTAGGATGGAAGATGCGTGTGATAAACCTCACAACAGGAGGGCACATTGGATAACTAGAAAAAGGTATAAATAAATATATCACACACTGGAAAACAAACATTCGACAATTGATAAAAGTAATTTTCATTTGCTTTTAGCAACATTAAAAGATGCAGATGGATGAAAATGGCTTACTACCAACACCTTACAATTAATAAAGCACAAACATCCATTGCATTGTACTTTCCAGAACAGAAATAAACAAGTACGATAATTATCTGGCATTCACCTAATTACCAATTTTAGAAACAATGCAATTCTTATACTGCACATAACAGCAAAAAGTTACATTTTCAATCAGTTTCGGAAACAGAAAATTATGTACCAACTGGTGTCCATTCACAGCGCAGAACGGTTAATTTGACAAAATCCTGTTTCCCTGCTGGCTGCTTCGGGAAGAAGGGATTATATTATTGTCGCTTCTTGACCAAGCAATAGGCCTAATTAGTTAGTTGATCGCAAGTTCCTTCGCAGCAACAGAGGGTTACTGCCATAAATGTGGTCTCTGCACCAGATTCTAGGCCGTCCCTGCTAAAGTATCAATATTACTGACTAAATAGTTGCAGTATCTTTGGCCCATGAAGACCATATTATGAAACACATACAAGTTGTTATGATTGTATTTATAGATAAAAAGATGATACACATTTATTTGTAAATTCTATTCTCTCTCTGCATGTTTTCTAATATTTCACGTGAACATCGTGCTACGACAGGGGTGCCCATCCCCCCCAAGGCCAATGGTGCAATCCCCCCCCCCCCAAATCATATCATTCGCGCCCCAAACCATATCGTAATACCCACAAAGTATTGAATTACGACATCATGTCTACCGAAAGTAACTTTCTTCTTAGCTTTACTGAACACTTTACTTGATCTGCCCCTCATCCCTAAACAGTGTTGCCCATCTCTCAAGACCGCCCCTAAAATCGTTCATCATAATCCCCCAAAAATAGTTTGGATGAATACGTAATAATTGAGATCTATTTGAATGAAATACCATGTTCAGCTGTCCATATTTTTTAATTCTTCAATTTTCGAAAAAAAAACTTAAAGCATTGATAAGTTAAATGTAGTAAATGTGGATACTATAAATAGTGTTTGTGAGTGGGTTTATAAAACTGGCAATTTGAGTATTTAACACAAATTGTTACACAACTTAAGATAAAGATAGAAAATTCAACCTTGGCAAATCAAATAACATACTCCAGCTGTATGACCAATTCAATTATTGTTTCATGAGACAGTGCAGAACCCTAGCTAGAAATTCTTAAGCTCAGGGCGATAATATAACATGATTTCTCTTTCAAAGAACTCATCCCTTCATCACCCCCATTTTCTTGGGGTAAATATAATTATTTTAGTAACCCATAACAATAATTAGGTGGATTTTATCTTCAGTGCAAATTTAATTTGTTCAAGTTAAATTTCCCTGTGACAAGAAGTTAAAAATGCAGATTCCATATATGTTTGTTCCAAATGATGCACCTGCTTTAAATAAAGCAGTATACCAACACTAAGCATTATATTTTTAGAAGTGATGTTATTAATGAATATCAAGAATATCGCTTATGTCTTGTAATGCAACTGTAATATAAAACTTCACAATCACCTCAGTAAAGCGCCAACCACCATGCTTGCAACACACCATTTCGAGCGAAGCGAGCAAGAAAATTTTAGCATCCATTTCCTTGCAGGCTTTCAAGAATATTAATTTAATGGAGTGTCAATACTTTCTTAGGATCTCGAGATACTTAGTCTTTTCCAGCTTCCCTTTTGGCACATTCGGGGTCGAAAACGTGTGGATACCACATCGCTAAATAGTCCCCAAAATTTAATGTTCGAACTCTCTCTCTCTCTCCACTACAGAAATTACTTGACAATCTAAGATTTAATTAACACTTTATCAAGAGCTTCCTATCTCCCCCTTTAAATTTAATACTCAATCCTACCACAAAAATTTCCATGCCCATTTTAGACTTACTGTTGATATTGAAGAGTGAATATTACCTACTTAAAAAAAAAAAAAATTCTCAGTCTCCACACCAGAATTTCCGCCACAGCTCTAGAAAATAGTAATATACAAGAATTGGATACCCCCTCAATTTAATGCTCAATCCCTCTAACTAAAATACCCGCCATAATCTAAGACCTAGAGTTGGATACTGTCGCCCCCAATGTTTAATTCAGAATTCCCCCAAAGAACCCACGTGTCAATTAAGGGCTAAAATGTAAGAGTTGGATATTTCTCTCCCCCCCACACCCCCTTCGAAATTACCCTTAAACACTTTATTTTGTCCATCTAATGGATTAAATACGGTGCATTTAAGGTGTAAAATTTGTACATATATTTTGTAGAAATATAGGTATAATGTTGAATTTTATATTATTTAAAGGGAAAAAATCCCCCCAAAACATCCCCCTGTGGGCACCCATGCGCTACAATGCCAGGCGTCCCAGGTTCGAATCCCAGCCTGTGCATGGATGTTTGTGAGTGTTCATTCATCAATTTCATCATATCACTCATCCCAATCTTTGCAAATTAGCCAAAAGTGGCACAAGAAGCGAAGTAAAATAAAGCAAATCAATTATATTTCATGTAACATCAGACATTCTTTCCTATGTTATTTCTTGGAAAAACTTCATGAAATATTAAAAGTAGCAACATGTGAAACACACTACACAAATAAGGAGACTTGGGTCTTGGGGAATGGTCTATCTGGAAGCCATGCAAATATCAACCTCTTATATGTAACTGTGACAGCCAATGCACATCACTTGTATAGAAGCTCTTTGCAGCCAAGGACTGGCCACCAGGAATTCCAGCAACGTCACTAGCCCCTGTTTCCCTCAGTGTTACTCTGTGTAGGTCATACTATGTGATCAGTAGATGCATGCATATTTCATTTTTGACGAAAACACGAAATGGAAAATTACATATTGTAATGTTAATTTTTGATGTTTCTGAAAGGTGTAAGGTGCATTTTTCTACCCTTTTTTGGTCACAAAATGATGCAAAATTAATTGCAAAATGTGAAATAGACTCAAACACAAAATTTAGTGTCTATTTACCTATGCGACACTTTCTGAAGTTTGAATTATCCTGCAATTCATGGAAAATTGCTTAGTACTCCTGTAAATATTTAAGAAGCAAAAATGGATGCCATTATACAAGAATAAACTTAACACTCTGGTAATTACATAAAATGTGGTATTAGAAGGGATATGTTTATTTCGTGTAACAAGTGTAGTTTATAAATCAAATTTAGGTATATATTCAAAATTTTAAAACCAAAATGTCATTCTAAATACTGCTCTTGATCCGATTTTTCACCGCTATAACACTGAAATTGTATTTTATTTATCGCTTTTGAACCCGAAATACACTCTTGTTTTTGTACTGAAATTTTGCATTTTTATTTACCAAAAATATGTGCACCTAGTGATCAGACCTGTAGCCAGAATTTTATTTCAGGGAGGAGAGGGGGCCTCATCCTTTATCAGCAGTCATCATCCAAAGGTGAAAAAGTTGCAGGTTTAAAAACCAATAAAACGTTTGTAGGATTTTGCAGCGGAAGGGGCTTCAGCCCGTGTCGAGCCCTCCCTTTTGCCCGTATGTCATTACACCTGTACACCCTGGAGACTGCATTGTTGCAGGTCAAAGAGGTTCTGGTAGATAGACCCACATACAGAAATATAGAAATGTACTTCACTCGATGTTGACAGTTTCTCAAGCAAGTAATATACCACAGAAAGTTGTTCCCCTAGGTTAGGTTGGGCTTTCTGGACATGTGTTGCAGATTGAAAGTTCACTAAAAATTCAGAATTACAGTTAAGGTAACGAAAGATGGGAAATTTTGAAATTGAGGTGTAGAGGAGAGAGTAAATAGTTGCAAACTTGCAAGAGAATTAATCATGGAAATGAATAGTACATATGATGCTATTACTACAGAATATAACATTAAAAGTTGTTCTTGGACTTTTAATGTCGCAGTTTCATTTACGCTAGAACATATTTTTGGTTTTACATTTCTAATTTACACTTTAAAACTGCTGAAGAAAACCCAAGGATTCTTTACTGTTTTTACTGCAAACTTCTAAAATAAACTAGCGTTAATAAATTTTTAATTTGCCCTGGAAAGCTGGAGGGCTTTGTTTTACATAGTTAAAACTAATACAAAAATTACCTCCAGTTGCCTTAGATTAATCTTAGGTTATAAACTAAAAGTAACATAGATTAATAAACAGAAAATAAACACTTTAATCTCAATTAAAAGAATATGGTCAACCTACTTACGAAATTTACTCAGCGCTGCATTTTCACTTTTACTGCAATCAACACTTCCGATATAAAAATACACATCTCGAGAGCTCTCGACACTAGAGGGGGAAACACTATTGGCAGAAGCTCCTTGATGTCTTCTTTCCGCTGCTTCTTCTTTCCCTCGAAGATCTTCAACGTCTATCCCTCGAAGTAATTCAGTGCCGCATTCATAGTTCAAAGGTCGAACTTGGTATCAACGTCGTCACCTCGATTAGCAATTCTCAGTTCACAACTACACACTTGCAGTGTTCTTTTCACTTCTCGCGCTATAAAAGTTGCCACGAGAAAACAGTCTGTATTTCAATAAAATTCCGCACGCTCTTTTCCCAATCACGCGAACGTTCAAATGTACGGAACACATGTCACTGTTAACTGTCCACTAGGCAAACGACATCTACAAAAACAGTCCCCGAATATCTAACTGCAACTTGCTGCCGATAGCACTATCAAATTCGCGAATTCTCCATACCCAGAGATCTCGACGCCAACTGCGCATATAAACTTCTGCAGCCAACGCACGAAGCAACGCGGCCTTTCACTCAAAGGCTCTACAAACACTGCTCGAAAAACTTCACCGCGTTTTTCTTTGTCCCTTTACACAATGAATAGTAAGGACAGTTCATTTTGCCCGAGGGGTGTTAATATCTCTATCCTCCTTCTTCTCT
This sequence comes from Lepisma saccharinum, assembly GCF_977018435.1. Classification (NCBI taxonomy): domain Eukaryota; kingdom Metazoa; phylum Arthropoda; class Insecta; order Zygentoma; family Lepismatidae; genus Lepisma; species Lepisma saccharinum. The sequence goes on from NC_139245.1 coordinate 39,534,377, forward strand.
GAAGAAATAATCAGTCCTCAAAATAATCTGTTATAAGTGCATACTTGAAGGTCTTGAAGATGGCATCCAGTAGATGACGACCATTCCTCCTCACAAACCCTTTCAACTAGACCTACTACAACTAAAGGATCACTCAGATTCCTGTTCTTCAACAACTACAGGAATAAATACGGAGAAACTAGTACTCACTTAACTTTATCCGAAAAACTGTTTTTTTTCTTTTTCGTTCTATTAATTTCAGTGGCCACTGCCACCATCCTCGTTGGAACTTGCTGTACTGTTGCTTGGCGTGCGTCTTTTGTTTGTAGTTCTCCGGCTGCCGTATTTCCTCTCCCCCCTTGATAACATAGGTGTATACGATGCAGAGTGAAGTGCAAGGCACATTACATTGGCAGGTCCATCAGATGTCAATGAAAGAATCCAACAGCACCTAACAGATGCGAAAAAAGCCTGGTCCTGCTAAACACATCAAATACAATAGCCATAAAATTCAAAAGGTACAAGTCAAACACACTGCCCACACACTTGTGGACACCAAAATCAGGAAACACATACCATAATGCACTTCCCGCACGAGCTAAACATCGATAGTGAACAGGCACACCCCTACTACAACAGTTAACGCCGGGAAATAGCAGACGACACGGATGCAGACGTGTAGTTGACAACAGCGCACCTAGCGGCTACGAACAAAAGACGCACACCAAGCAACAGTACAGCAAGTTCCAACGAGGATGGTGGTAGTGGCCACTGAAATTAATAGAACGAAAAAAAAATAGTTTCGCGGATAAAGTTAAGTGAGTACTACTTTCTCCATATTTATAGACTACCGCTTGTCTCTTTTCCCAATTATGAACTGCAGGAAGTTGTGTGCAGGAATGGTCATCTACAGGAGGTCTTCAAGACATAATATACCCTTCTCTTCGGTGGTATGTACTGTTGTAATGGCATCCTATGTACTATTCATTTCCATGATTAAATCTGTTGCAAGTTTGCAACTATTTATTCTCTTCTCTACACCTCCATTTCAAAATTTTCAGTCTTTTTGAGACACCTTTTTAGTGCAATGACAAAAGTAATGAGAAAGCTTGTGCTACAGAGCATAAGCATACCAGTATGGAACCTGCAAGTACAGGTAAAATGTTCCTCCTTCATAAGGACTTCCTGCAGGTCCTGTGATTGAAGCCTGCCAGTGGCAACATTTTTGATCTAATGGTGTCGCTTCAATGCCTTCAGGTGGATCTGTCCGGAGACCTAGAATTCAATCAAAAAGATATTTTACTAAAATGTCTTGGGGAAAGGATTTTAAATATGCACTAGGAATATGACATGTTTTTCAGTATGGCAACACTGAAAACAACAGTGGAAATCAGTGGAGCCTCGATGTGCATTTTTCAGGGGACTAAGCTTAATATTAATAATAATAATAATAATAATAATAATTTAAAACATAGAATAATATAAAATCGATGAAAATTTTAAAACATTTTGCTGTATTGAGAACATCAAGATTGAATGTATAATGCAGGAAAATGGAAAATCCAGAAGCATAAAATTGGGGTCCCACTATAAATTATTTCCAATGTCTAAAGTTCGTACACAACTCACTCCATTATCATCTGTGATAAATCAAGCATACATTTACTGAATTTAATGTTACAAGGAACACGTAATTATTACCTTCAAAACAATAACATATATGTAATGAAATGGCAGGTTACAACTTAGCTCCTCTATTCCTTAATTATTTCTATCTGACCAAGTATGGTGCAAAATGTTAAGTAAATACAAAAAGGTTTTTTTTTTTTTTTTTTTTGTTGTGAGAACTAATTAATTCAGAACTGGTTCAACCACACCTACCTAGGAAACTATTATAAATGTCAGTGAATTCTGTATGTTATCAATGACCAATGCCTTTTTCTGGTACTCTGAAAGTTGCGTTGTTATTGTGTGATCATTAGGGGCATGCATATTTCGTTTTTAACGAAAAAACGAAATTTGAAAAAACACATTGTAGTGTTAATTTTTCATGTTTTTGAAAGATGAGAGATGCATTTTGTGACCATATTTTGACACGAAATAATGCGAAATGAACTGCAAAAAGCGAAATTAACTCTTAAACACGAAATTCAGGGTTTATTGACCGACGCGACACCTTCTGAGGTCTGAATTATCCTGAGAGTTATGCAATTCCCGGACAATTGATTAATTCTGCTGTTAGTATTGGAGAAGCAAAAATGGACTCCTTTACACAGAAATAAACTTAATACTCTGATAACTACACAAATGTGCTATTAGAAGTGAAATGTTAATTCTGTGGAATAAGTGTAGTTTTTAAATCAAATTTAGGATATATTCACAATTTTAAAACCAATATGTCTTTTTATATACCACTTTTCATCCATTTTTTCACCGCTATAACACCGATATTTTATTTTATTTACCGCTTTTGAACCCGAAATTGACTCCATTTTTGTACCGAAATTTTGCTTTTTTATTTACCAAAAATATGTGCCTCTAGTGATCATCATAAGAATTGCTCAAAATATTGTGGTGTGTTCATTAATGATCATGCATCCATGAAGTTAAACATACACTCATTTCTTTTGTTAAAATAAAATGGTTTTAGTTTTATTCTCATCTACAAAAAAGTGTCAGTATGGTGTATCATTGCGTATGCATACCTCCAGAAAAAGAGCACCCCCAATGACTACCATTAAATTGTCACACACACACACAAATGCTTCTAAGGTTTTTCCTCTTAGAACTGTACACTTACTTTTCAGTTCATTTCGGAGCCGATTCCTTCGCCACGTGCTTTCTTCCCCTGGAGGCTGCGACTGGAGAGCCATTTGCTGCAGACAGATCTTGCAGGGAGAACTTTTAATTCTGAAAATGACAGTACAGTTATTGAAGCAAATTATTTATTTATCTTGTAGTTTACGGTACATATATTAATGAAACAAGATTAAACATCTGATGAGAAAGTGTATGTTCTCCTGAAACGTTGCATTCAAAATGGTGTTTAAATGTGCTTGTAAGAACCATAAACTAGATGAGAAATAATTCTACAATGCAAGCAATACATACATACAAGTAAATTAAAGAAATCTGACATGTTTGTTTTGAAAGTTAATTTTAGATTCTGTTTACTACAGCCTTAATCTTCATATTTATCAATGAAGTCAAATCAGTAAAAAAAATTACACTGTATACATGTAGTATAAACATAGATATTGAATTATAAATAAACTTAGAGATGTTTCTTGACAATGTTTCTGCTTACTTAACCTCAGTCCTCATTATGAATTAATATCAAATAATACAAAAAATTAATCTCTCTTCTGTGCAAATGGCAAAATGTATTTTTCACAGACTAGAGAAGGCAGAAATGAGGTGGTATGAACATAGAAAGATTTGATTTGATTTTTGTTATTTAACATAGCTTTTCTGCCACTTTTTGCTAATTGCGACAATGAGGATGAATGATGAAAAGAGGAAATTGATGAAGGGAGACTCATACATGCCCAGGCTGGGATTCAAACCCGAAACCTCTGGCATCATAACATGCTGTGTTAACCTCTCTCTCATGGCGTTCAACGAACATGAGGATGGAGAAGGCCACAAAGCCATGAAATTACAACACAACAGGATCATGGAGATATTTAAAAGAACAAACTATGAGAGAAGACAACAAAAGTGGGGGAACAGAAAAATAGTGAAAGAGAAGAACAGATGCAGATGCCCAGTCTTGATGCTTTCATGTCCCTACGGAACAGTGGAGCATGATGATAATTGCATAATTAGTTAGTCCCATAATTATTAACTAAGCTTATTAGGCAGAGAAAGGTTTTCTATGGCTGTACAAATATTATTGAATGTAATTAATGACAGCTAATAAATAAAAAAACCTAAAGACAAATTAAAAACAAAAAAGAATCAGTATGAAACTCACAATTCAGTGTAAACTCTGAACCAATCATTTACAGATATCATCGGCTTGTACAAGGGCCATCTCAGAAATGTGTATATTTTCCACTTTTCTCCTCCCACTTGGGTGTGAAGTAAACGCTGCCATCTCTTGCACACATTCCCTACGCTCCATAGTGATATGTCGTCCAAATATGAAAAAACTTTCAGAAGAACTGAAAGAAAGGAAAGAGAATGAAAAGTTATCACATTACAAGCTGCTGACACACAACATAACAAAATTAATTTCTCGATACTGATAACCAACATTCTACCAAACCAATGTAAATTATTAAAGTGTTCTGTGGTTATCAGCCATGTTAATTCGATGTTAGCATCCAACGTTTCGAGCGCATACATTGCTCTCATCATCAGGGATGACTGCGCTTGAAATGTTGGATGCTAACATTGAATTGATAACCCGGAACACTTGTTTGAATCACATCGCCAGGAAAGCTACGATTCTTATAAATTATTAACTGTAAATAATGACCATTCATAACTTGATACCTATGAACAAAACATTTTCAAAGAATTGCTTCTAAACATTCATTCATCAACAAAAACTTGAAAAGTCATAAAATCAAATCCTGATTTGTCCAACCCCATCCAGGGGCCACCGAAATTTATAGAACTTTGATAATTCAGTATTGCAGTACTATATTGCATAAATATACTTTCAATGCATAATATTATGTACAACAGTGTTCAAATAACTATTTCTCTTCAATCTTCCTCACACTTGATTGACTAAATTTTTATTTTCCAACACAAATGTGTTTTATGGCATTGGGGACAATTCAAACAATGCTTTGTTCACACAGATTACTATTATTCCTATCCATTTTTTTATGCTATGATGTCCAATTTTTCATTAACATGGATTCATCCAGCATGCAATGGATAAGAACAGGCAGCACCAGCTTTTAATCTAGTGTTTATTTACAACATTTATAACATAGTGTGTTGCGAGAACCAGATGGATGTTAGGGTCGAGGTGGAAGCATGACTCCAACTAGAGCTCTTCAGAAGAGATACGTTACGTGCGCATGAAATAATTGTTTTGCTTTGGCCATTCATTCTTCATAAGAACATGGACTTTTGATGTGCCAAGCCTTCAGTTTGCAATTATACCCGCCGCAAAATGACTTCGGACCTCATGTGAAATCTGGTCTATCACTTTGTAGCCATGTATCTAGTGTTGTTTTGTTTCGAACACGGAATTGTTTCTGCATGAATGTATCTGGCAACAGTGTATTACTGCTGATAAGCGAGTTCATTTCATTTCGTATTGTTAGTTGACACAGGAAGGATGACTTTCTGCTGTAGTGTGTGGGATAAATTGCTGTGTTCTTGTGTGGTGCACTTTGTGTTGGATATTTTCCTACTGAATTGACTACTGTACAGGTGTATTTGTGATATGCTGGTAAAGTACTGGAGTAGTGTGGAAAAAGCCAGCATTATTGCATGGCGAAGTGAAAACATCCCGATAAAGACGATATGTAAACAAACCGGTCGTCCAAAATCAATCATAATGAAGGTACTGGCAGCCGCCAGAGGACTGCCTCCGACTGTCATGCCAAAACTCAAATTTGGTGGTGGGAGGCAAAGAAAAACAACCAAATCTACAGATGCTCTCCTAATGAGAGAAATAAAGAAAAACCCTCAACTGACAGCATCAGAATTTAAAGAAATGCACCCAAATTTGCTGGAAAATGTTAGTGAAGTCCAAAGTCATTTTGCGGTGGGTGTATGATTGCAATTTTCCATTTTTACCTTCGGTTTCGGATTTTTTGTTGTTTTGTTTTGTCTTGTGTTTTCATTTATTTGTTTTGCAACAAACCTACCTTTATTTTTTTTGACCAGATCGGACATGCACACACATTTCAATCCCTTTGATTCACTAGCTAATTTGTTTCAATTCCAAAATTTCAAAGGAAATTTTTTTGCCAGTGGGGATGCCGTATCATCCTTGACATTCTTGTGTAGTTCAGTCGCTCTACAGCTGGCAGAAAAGTTAAGAATGTGCTAAGTAAGATAGGAGGTATTGTACATTGTTGTAAGCTTTGAAAGCAGAGGAGAAAAGAGGGGAAGTTAATTGAGGGGAATGAACTATGCTTGGAGCAGGAGAGAGGTTAAAGTGTTGTTTCTTTGAGGAGAGAGGATGTGTTGTTGTTCTGGAATCTTCGAGAGAAGAAGAGTGGTTGCTTGGAGTTTGGGACAGAGAGAGAAATGGTTCATCTTAGGGAGAAGTAGGGAGTGAGTCTGTCGTTTAAAGTTAAGGAGGAACACTCAGTTTTTGACTCCAACGATTTTGGAACAGGGAGATATCAGTTGGACTTAAGATATCGACAATCAGTTGAATAGACTTTTTGGGTGTGTGAGATTAAGGAGGACCCATCAGACGAGATCTACAGCACGAGACAGGTAATCCCATTCATTAATTATAAACGTACCAGTTCAGTCGTAAAGGTATTTAAACCAATCTGTGTGTGCCACCTTTCATTTCAGTGTTCATTTAAATTATATTAGTTGTAGATCCTTCCCATGCTCTATGGACGACTAAGCTACTTACTGGGAAGTAATGCATCCAAGACACCGTGATTCAGTTTCATTCATGGTGGTAAACTGCCCTCAAGAGTGTTGTTTCATGGTTAAACAATTTGGAATTACATTCCACTATTTCTCATATGACAATAGATACCTCATTATTATTATTATTATTATTGTTATCATCACCTTCAGGAGGAAGACATTCTATAAGACCAGGAGTTAAACTGTCATGTTCTCGAGGTGCTGTCAACATCTGAATTCTCTCAGCCAGACGATCAGGTCTGTGAGGAGCAACTAGCGGGGGTGGAGGAGTAGCAGGGGATGGCATGTGGTACAGAATCAAACTCTGGCGCCTTTCCATGGCATAGTAGAGATCTGTAGGCTCATCATTTCCTGAATCACCATCATCAGTTTTCTGGAGAAAAAAATCATAGTAAGTGTTGAAACATGCACACATTTTTAAACTAATTTTACATATTAAAAGAAAGCATGTGTGTTCGTTTCCATACTGATTCCAGGGATGATGGCAGGCTGTAGCATGGTACATCCGACTACAGACTTTACATGAATTTTTGTGCATATTACTATGAAGACAGAAAGTTCATAAACAGATGGAAAGATAGATAGGGCCTGCCATCATTGTTGTGTCTATTATCATCTTTCTTAAAAACATAACACGATAAGAAAAAATGTTGAATAATCAAATGTGACGAGACAAAAAATATATATACACACACCACCATTCGTAACTTGATACCTATACATTTTCTAAACACGAAGAAATAATATCATTCAGAGATCATTATTCCATACATTAACTTGTTAACAAATTGAAGAAGTCAGAAAATCAAAATATGGACAAGTGCCCCAGGGAGCAAACAGGTCATCATGGGATTCCCGATTCACATGGGCAGTCAGATTCCTTAGTTCATGCAACACTATCTTCCTTGCCATAGTAGTTCCTAGGATAGTTGGTTCAGAACGAGATATCTGTCACGTGAACATACTCATTAATAAATAATTTAAAACCAGATCATTAAAAGTGGGAAAAAATGTAAGTAAATGTAGGTAAATATGTAAATATTTAAAATGCACTCACTGCATCTGTGTATATATTGCACTCCAACCAAGAAAAATATTCTTACACATGTGAAGTAAATAATGGAATTCATACAGCTGTAAGTAGCATGTAATAACAGATTCTAAATCAAATGAGCGTACTTAAACAGGGACATATCATCTTGCCCAAATTGAATGTCTTTATCCAAAACAACATTTGCAAAATACATTTACTTTTCCTGTATTAAAATCAGAACATAAGACAATACACCATAACAATAAAAAATTTTGAGCCATGGTAGCTCAGTCGTTAGGGCATCTGACTACCATGCGAGAGACCCAGGTTTGATCCCAGGTGGGGGAGAATTGGTTTTTTTTCAGCTGTTCAAGTAGCTCTGACACCCACCCAGCATTGTATAAAGTGGGTACCTGGAGCAAACTCTGAGGATTTGATTTGATTGATTTATTTTATTTTACTTTGCATTTTGTGCCTCTTGGCTAATTTGTGAAGATGGGATGGGTGATGAAATTATGAAATTGATGAATGGACATTCACAAACAACCATGCCCGAGCTGGATTCAAACCCGGGACCCCTGGCAGCGCAGCACAATGTGCTAACCACTCAGCCACAAGGTCCGGCGAAACTCTGAGGAGTAAAGGCAGGCAGGGTTATGGTGTTGATCATATCACCCCCATCTTTGGCCATGATCAAGAAAGAGGGGAAAAAAGCAAATTTACATAGTTAGCACATTTTTACTACACATACCCATAAGCAATAATGCATTGGATCTTGTGTAATACAAACCTCACTAAATATAGCCATTGCTTCTGGTTGACTCAGATCCTCTGGAAATAGAAAAGCATGACATGTAGCACACACTGGTTCTTCAAAACATGGGCCATAGTATCCATTGCACAGGTAACATGAGGTATGCTGTAACACAAAAATGAAATTTAAACAGAAGAGTGCAATAAAAACAGCATCAGATAAAAGTTTACTACTTGGTACATACTTGCATGAAATTTAACAAAAATATAATCATAATCAATTCTGCAACAAAACATGGGCCATAGTATCAATTACACAGGTAACATGAGGTATGTTGTAAAATAAAAATGAAATGAACAGGACAAGGACAAAGTTCCTTTTGTTTTATTGTGATTTCAACATGTTACATATGCATTATTTACATGGTTCGATTTCGATGAAGTCTGTTAACAGCGTATGCTTTTAGAAGGAACATGAGTTCAGCCAATACGCAGCTAGTGCTATTGCACTGTTGCGCTTTGTGTCCAACATTCAACTACATACATAATCCTCTCACTACTGTTCCTTGTGCCATATACGAGTAAACGATAAGTGAATAATTTTACACTGTCCTTGCTACAAAAACACTGCACTCAAACTGACTCAGACTAGAAATGTTTGAGAATGCCCTTGACAATGAAAGGTCATTGGGTATATTGAGATGAATTTAACACCCGTTGCTTTCCATTGCTCAACACGGTAGCAACGAAAAAAAACGGAAGGAAGGAAAATGAAAGGGTCATTATGTGTGTGTTGAGAGTGTTGGTTCCCAGTGTTTCTTCAAGAAAGAATAACTCCAGCTGTAGGTGATGGAAAATTATGAGACTTGGGCAGTCAGGGTTCAAAATATCTTGCCCCATCTTATGACGAACCATAAAGTAGCGAATTTTATGAAAACTTCTTGCACACAAACAAAGAATGCCTTGCCCATGGGGAGTACACATGCTTGCGTACGGAAATTTTTTAGTTTGTTTTCCAACATAAATAACTTTTTTTGAAATCCAAACATTGCTCATTACTTTGAGGAAGGTTGAAATTTCGTGTGACAAGAAATGACAAAATTCTACGATAATTAGTCTTTCCGCTAGGAGAATTTGAACAAATCATAGAACAATTCCACAATATAGTGATATAATATAATAACACACTTATAAGACACAATATTGTATCTGAGTACACATGAATTTACTTGTTTTGGGTCTGACTTACAAATGTCGGATGATTCTGCAAGGTAAGGAAAGACAGGAGAGCATATAAAGTTAGCAGAATGTGAATGCCAATTTCAATTTGGGTGACATTTCGAACAGAAAAGTTGGTTGTGAAAATTATCAAGCTCATGAATTTTATATGCTGGAATATATATGCCTATTATTCCTTACCTACTCAAAATGCTGACCTGGGTTCTGATTGTGCAAGTTTGATATTGTCATGGTACAAATATTTCCTTTGTGAATCTCATTCTATTCAGGTCTGTAAATACAGAGTGAATATCATACACATGTAATAGCAGAATTATAATGCTAAAAGTACCAAACCTGACATTCATAACCTACTCGAATAAGCATATGGGATAATTACATAATCAGAACTTGTGTCATTGTGTACATGGAAGTACATACAGCCTCGAGAAATCTAAAATTTTGAATGTTTGCTTTGTCCAGCAAAGAATTTCGCCATAGTTCAAAAAATTAAGCAGTACTTTCATCGATATATCAGAAATTAATCAAATATGTTCCGATGTCCAGTGTGCCCACATATTAGGTAAGGCTCCTATGGGTGTGCCATATAAATAAGTTCATATGGAATATTTAGTTTAAAGAGCATTGGGTCATTCCATGCCAAATCAACAAAAAAAAAAGTGTCATATTTGACCCGACCATCTCAAATTTTTCTGAAACGCTACTATTTGGTAGTCTTCATGAAGATATGAAATCCCGAGAAATTGTAGCATCATGTGTGGCGTAGTTATGGAGTTTTGGAGGCTCGAAAATACAAAAAATTGTCGATTTTTCGTTTGTGCCAGAGACTTTCATGGATAATTGTTCTTGCCCTAATTGACGTAGAGAGCTGGTTGTAGTCTTGTTTGAAAGTACATGAAATAAGCTTTCCAATGGTGTATCACATGACTATATTTAGAATAAAATCTTTTCAAGGTCATCCACTTTGAGCTTTGGACCTTGAACTTTTGAAGATGATTATCTGTGATTTCCTTGGAACTGAAATATATTGTTAACACAAGGTTACACTGCAGCATAACTGAATTTGAAGTTGAGACGATTATGGGATAATTAAAGAAAAACATTTAATTAGTAAGTGTATTTTTTCAGCCAGTCATTTCTAGTGGGGGTTTGCAACACTGCACTATTGCATTGCAGACTTGCTAATGTGCAATACTTCTGCAACTGGAAAGTGAAGGAGAATGTGTGCAGGAGTCTTGTTTGAAACAAGTGTCGTAGAATGTTGAATTGATAGTGTATTTAATGTGACAGTTTTAATACGAGTATCAGCTGACTTTTTTTTTTTTAAGATAGCTTGATCATCACCATCATGGCATCATCCAGATTAAAAAGCCTTTGAAGATTTTGAGATCTGTGGAAACCTTGGCAGTCCATATTTTGAAATTAATAAGTATCACCTGGAAATTAACACCAAAGCAGGAACAAACAGTGGATATCCACAGACAGATCAACACTTGAAACATCAATGAAGCCTGAAGAATAATTCATAGAAATTCTAGTCGGAAAAATGATCAGCTGATTGGATATTCTTTCATGCCAACAACAAGCTTAATTTCTCAAGCATTGTACTTTGTGATTTTGCAGAAAATTACTCCTTTGTGTTGCAAGATGCCTCACAAGGTTTTCACTAGAATAATGGTCAAGCAACAATACATCCATTCACTATTTATTATGGATAATAAATCCCAATACTTCGACAATTATAACTGAAAATTTGTTTTCCATATCAGATAGCATGATCCAGCATTAGTTCACTTACTCCAGAAAGTACTTATTACATTTTTGAAGGATAAATTTGGTTCTGACAACCTGACCAAGATATTTTACTTTTCTGATGGAGCAGCAGCACACTACGAAAATTGCAAAAACTTCTTCAATTATGATTTTTCTGTAACAGATGAATAGCAATTTTTCATCCCCACAGCACATGGAAAAAGCCCATGTGATGAACTTGGTGGAACGTTAAAGACTTGCAACAAAAACAAGTTTGCGAAGGCCATATATTGACCAGCTGTAATGACTCCAAGACAATTATATGATTGGACAGTGCTGAATATAAAAAAATATGAATTTCACATAGACTAAGCTTATGTCACACATGTAGAATATGAAACTGAACCATCAATATTGTATGACCAATTTTGTAAAGTTAATTCCAATCCAGGAATCCAAAAGGTTCATGCAGTACTTCTGTTACAAAAGATGTCATACATATGAAATGTTATTCTGCATGTGATGAATTTATAGAACATCGTTTCACAGTATGTTCAAATGCCTTAGAATTTACAGATATTACTGGATATCTTACTTGTGTATATAATAACAACTGGTGGCTAGTGTGTGTTCAGAACGTATCTGAAGACACGGTTGATTTACAAATTAACTTTCTTCAACCTCATGGACCATCAGGATCATTTTTATGTCCACATTTAGTCCAACTGGACATGTGTTGGGTCCCAACGTGCAATGTTTCAACAAAAGTGGACCCTTCCACTGCTACAAGAAGAACATACACTTTAACAATGAACGAAAGCCAGCTTGCCATGCAAAGACTGGATGAATGGATACCGAAGAACAATCTGTGAACTATGGTGCATGTAAGTTATTTATCAGGAAACGAAAATTCTCGTCCATTTTTCACTACTGTAGATAATATTATTATTATTATATGTAAAAAACAACAGTGTTGCTGTTAGATATTATGTGAGTTGGCACCTGGCAATATTGTTTACTATGTATTCTTAGCAATAGCCTGGGCAGTTTTTTTTGTTCTATGCTGTGTTATATTTCTGTCATCCCGGGCAAAAAAGTATGAAGATTGTCATGTTTTTTACTGTGTTGTACACATGTTCTTGAGAATATAGTCAAAAGGATATTAGCAGCGAGTATTTTATTTCTCGATCCCACATTTATTGGCGACCGTGACAGGACCTGTTTTTTCTTTCTGTGTTGGACAGGAAAAAAAAAGTAAATGCAAATATCGGGAAAAAATGTCAACGGACATTGTTCATCTCAAGAAAAGTCATGCAGTGGCTAGGTCAGCTTTTACATGTGTTTCGGAGAAGATTGCAAATGAGTTAGCAATGCAAACTCCGGACAGGAATGTTATTCAAGCAAATATCCGGTTGCTTGAAAATAAGGCAAGTGATCTGCATGCCGCTGACATAACTGTTTTTGATTTGATGTTGGATTCGGGTGCTAGTGAAAATGAGTTAGAGAAAGGACAGTCATTGTCAGATGATTATCAGTGTTTGTTCAACAAGGACGTATTGAAGTGTCGAACTTTCTGAAGTTGTCGGTAGGAAACTGCTGTCAAGGCGAGTCGTTTTCAGAAGTTTGGAGTGGACTTGAAAGAGTGGTTACATTTTTGGGGGCAATTCAAGAAGATCGATGAAGATGATACAATTCCTGCAAAGAACAAATTCCAGTATTTGATACAAGCGACAATTGAAGGTTCTCGTCCGTGCCAGCTTGTGAACAGTTTTCCACCAACAAAGGAAAATTACCTGAAAGTTGTGCAGTCCATGAAATCACATTTTCGTCGCGAAGATATGCTCGTGGAAGTGTACATGCATGAACTGCTAAAATTGGTGTTACAAAAGGTGTTGAACTGCCAAGAAAAAATTTGCTTGAGTACCTTGTATGACACACTGGAGTCCCAACTTCGAGCATTAGAAACGATGGGTGTTACCAGCGACAAATATGCAGCAATGCTGTTTCCATTGGTGGAGTCCAGTCTCCTAGAGGATTTGATGCATGTGTGGCAGAGAAGAACATTGTCTGCTGCTGAGGAAAATAATGAGACAACACCGACTGAAAGAATGCAGTCCTTGATGTCATTCCTGCGAGCTGAAGTGGAAGGAGAAGAATGAATCAACCTTGCAGCAGCTGGGTTTGAATTGGATGGTTCAGCAGTGAAAGTTCGGAAGAAAAGGTGTTCTCCACCACATCAGCCTATTATCCCCAGTGTGACAGATTTGTTAGTGGTGGTAGGGAGAAACGTTGTGTGTGTTCTGTGGTGGTAAGCACAGTTCAGATGATTGCTTTAAAGCCCAGAAAATGTCTCTCTCTGAAAGACAGAAGTTTCTAAAAGATAAAAAGCATTGTTTTGCATGTTTAAAATTTGGTCATTTTTCGAAGAAGTGCAAGACCAATTTGAAATGTATTGTTTGCAAGAAAAAGCATGTTGTATTGATGTGTCCTAATATTTCAGACAAAGATAATGATTCTGACCATTATTCTGAAGGCAAAGAATCAAATGTTGAGGTAAACAATACACTGATAAACCAACTTGAACATCCGCATGTATTCATGCAGACATTGGTAGTAGATTTGAAAGGTAACTACAATAAGAGCAGGAATGTGAGTTCTTATTGACACAGGTTCACAAAAATCGTATGCAAATCTCTTGTAACAGTTATGGGTTATAACTCCATTGGCAAACAAAGGTTGATACATTCACTATTTGGTGGTACCATGTCTAGTCTTTGTAATCATAATGTTTATAATATTGAGGTATGTAGCATTGAGAGAAAATATTCGTGCACATTTGATGTTCTTGATCAAGATACAATATGTGTTGAGATTCCTTATGTAACACCAGGTGTTTGGTTAAATGAGCTGAACAAAAGTCAAATAAGGTTAACAGATACAGGTAAGATGAAAGGTCCAGTTGAAATTCTTATTGGTGCGGATGTTTGTGGTAAATTACTGACTGGCCATATTGTGAAATTAAAGTGTGGTTTAGTGGCTGTGGAAACTCAGCTGGGATGGACACTTATGGGTAAAGTTCCAGGTGAAAACAGAAAATCAGATACTGATTCTTCCACGGTGCTGACTTGGATTCGACGAGAAGGAGTTTTGGGAGTATTTGTTGGGAACAGAAATTAGACAACTCTCTGATCCCAGTGAATGGAAATATGTACCCAGTGAAATGAATCCAGCAGATTTTCCTTCAAGAGGTTGTGATGCAAGGCAGATGTTGAGATCCTTATGGTGGGAGGGACCTCATTGGTTAAAAGGGGATCCGTGTGAGTGGCCACCTGTGGAGTTTCCTATCAACAAGGAGGAAGTTGACAGAGAAAGAAGGAATGTGCTACCTTCATCAACGATGTTTAGTATGAAAGCTCAAGATGCTGAGTCTAGATGGTATTACAGATATTTCTCTAACTATAACCAAGTGATTAGACTCATTGGATGGATCAAAAGATTTTTGTAGAAATTCGCAGAATCATAGATCTGGAGATCTTGGTGTTCGCGAACTTCATGAAGCAGAAAATGCAGTATTAAGACTAATACAACAAGAAGCATTCTGAGGAAAGGATGAAAAATCCCTTTCCTCTTTGTGCACATATGAGGGCAAGGACGAGATTATTCGTTTGAAAACCAAAATTATTGCCAGAGAAGATACTGAAAATTTCAGGCTTCCCATAGTACTTCCAGCACAACATCCAGTTGTTAAATTGCTGATAATGTATTGGCACAAGAAAGCATGTCATGCAGGTGTAAACATATTGCTAATTATTTTAAGACAGAACTTCTGAATCCTTCATGGTAGAAGATATCCATTAAGATATTTTTCAATGCTTAAAATTATCAGTTCACCTCGTAAAGAAAATTATATAAATTAATAACGGACGGAAACCAGCATTTAAATTTTTCCAGAAATGAACTTCTGAGTAAGAAAATATGTAAGAAATTATCGAAGGGTCATTTGATTGATTGATTGATTTGATTTTACTTCGCGTTTTGTGCCTCTTGGCTAATTTGCGAAGATGGGGATGAGTGATGAAATTGATGAATGGACATTCACAAACAACCCTGCCTGAGCGGGAATCGAACCCGGGACCCCTGGCATCGCAGCGCGATGTGCCAACCACTCAGCCACAGGGTCCGGCTCGAAGGGTCATAATTAGACATTTGATGACTGATGCCATGTCAGTCTGTCATTTGCGACCAATATTGGTCATGTGCAACATTTGATGACTTTTTGATTGGCGATTTTATGAGCTGAGTGAAAAGTGCCATTTTTGGGACATACCTCCGTATATGGCAACACTAGCAGGTCGAAACATGTGTCTAAGTATTGGTTATACATTTACGTGAAAAATCGTAAATCAAGATTTTGTGCCGAAATTGGACTATTTTGAGAGAATCTAGGCTTCTCTGGTTACATTGAATTCTCTTCGCTCACTGTGCCTGTTTTTTTAATTGATTCAGCATGGCGTATTCATTGGAGCAGTGCATGTGCGTTGCTGAAGAGTAATTTACTACTCATTCTTACACTCATGTGGAAGAGGTTTTCCAATAAAAATGCCCTGCTTCTGCTGTACCTCACAAAGTAACTGTTTCACAACCAGTTAAACACCAACAAATGATCCCACACATTTTTTAAGAGTTTGTATTTATTGTTGAAAATCAGTTCTCAGATGTTTTCAGCAAATTAACAATGTTTATTAAAATAATGTAATTGCATTTATTTAGATAAATGCTAACATAAATTTATGAACCCAGTGATAGCCTACAGGATTAGCTTAGTGCAGAAACCCGGTGTGAATATCTCTTACGATTTTCATGATATACATTTTTAAAGTTTGGATTGCACAACTTTTGAAAAATACTGTAGTATGCACAATTGCTAGTAGATGGTATCCTGGCACCTGATATTCAGAGCTGGTGCCTATCTTTGAAGAAAATTTTTCGAGCACTGAGTATATAGAGCCATTCACTTAGAGTTTGTTACTTCTCTATCAACTGGGATTTTTATCCAGGCTCTTAGACGATTCGTGTCAAGGAGAGGCAGACCCTCTGTAATCTAGTGATAATGGTACCAATTTCAGAGGAACTGAGAATACATTTCTGACACTCGATAGGAAGAAAGTTGAATATTCCACAGCTCAGCGAATCCAGTGGAAGTTCATTCCACACAGTGCAGCCTGTTGGGGTGGTTTTTGGGAGAGATTGGTTTGTGTCCTGAAGGGTCTGTTGAAAAGAACACTTGGGAAATCAGTTTTGTACTATGAAGAAATTACAACAATCGGTAAATGTTTACTATCCTTCGGACACCTATAACTTCTGAGTTTCGTCAATTATTGACATTTCTACTTACCTATCTGCTTCGCGGATCATTTTTTAACGTGTATTCACATTTTTTTGATCAATTTTTAATTTTTAAAAAAAGTGTTTTTGTAACTGAAGAACGTATGTTTCCGCAAATGGTTTGTGGGGCCATGTGTCAATGGTTCGTGGGGCTATGCGAGAATGGTGTGTGGGGCTACACATATTTTTTTCGAAACCAATTTTTAACTATTGTAACCTATTGTGACCCTACCTAACCTAACCTTACCGGAAATGGTTCGTGGGGCTATGTATGAATGGTTCGTGGGGCTATGCATCAATGGTTGAATTTCCGCTATGAAACATTCCCACATCACACAAAACACCTTCTAGATGTTAGACAATACTACAGGAACTTATTACGGTAAATAGTTTCTTCTGTAGAAATGAAGAAATCTGTCCGAAGGATAGTAAACTAGTACCCAACAATCCTCTGTGACTGTGAAGCCATAATTAATTCACGCCCACTTACCTACATGTATGAAAGTGAGACAGAATTAGTTTCTTTAACACCTGCTATGTTCTTACAAGAAATCAGGGAGACAGGTGTACCTGATTGTGACCACGTGGATTCTTCAATGCTCAACAATCATCTCCGTTACTGTCAGAAGTTGAGACAAGATATCAGGCATCGTTTCAGGAATGAGTATCTTGGAAAGTTAACGCAAAAGGCCATAAACAGAGCATGTGGGTCTGTCAGGGTAGGAGATATTGTGTTGATTGGTTTTGACAATATGAAAATATATAATTGGCCATTGGGTTGTGTAACTGAGATTCTTCCAGGTAAGGATCAAGTGACAAGATTGGTACGTCTGAAAACTTGCCATGGTGAACTACTTCGTCCTGTACAGAGATTATATCCATTGGAGGTGACTGCAGTGAAGGATGAAGCAATGAAGTGTTCATTACCTAAGCCACAAACCAAAAAGAAACATCAGACAGATGTTTTACTATGTATTCTGGGAAATAGCCTGTGCAGTTTTTTGTTTGTTCTATGCTGTGTTATATTTCTGTCATCCCGGGCAAAAAAGTATGAAGATTGTCATTTTTTTTTTTTTTTACTGTGTTGTGCACATACTAACAATTCACGGGGACGAGGTATGCCTACGAGGTTAGGTTCCATTAGCACCCATTTCACCCCTAAATATGTGCTTAATCATGGAAAAAAGGTAACACTTTACTATACCGGAGACGGATTTCTTCAAATTTACAGGAGAAAGTACTTACGCAAATCATTTTCTGTAGCGTTGTTGATGTTCGGGAATGTAGTTTTGATCCATTTTAATGCGAATGCATGTGGTTTTTTACGAAAATCTATTTCCGACGCGCTATTGCTGCTGCCATCATTTTCTATCTGCACGAGAGCACAATACACTCTCGTATTGTCCGTATATGCTAAATTGAACGAAAGGAGTGCTAATGGAACCTAACCTAACAGGCCTAACCTAACCTAGGAAGCAATTTTACAATACCAGGAATTTCTCCATTTTGTTTGAAATTCGGCATACTCACTAAATTAGGGCTCCTAATCACGAATCTGAGTTAAAACTTGGGGCTCACGTGTCAAACTTGCAAAATAAGAGGGTCAGTCATCGCAACCGACAATGCACAATTGCTCATTATTTATCGCAAGATTTTCCGTTTCGAATACTTAAAGAATGAAATATATATATATTCCTGATAATACTACGACCCTAAAATTTAACTGTTTTCTAACCTAACCTAACCACGTGCCAATGGTTCGAGGGGCTAGCGCCAATGGTCCGTAGGGCTAGCCATAATTCAGGAATTTCTATACGTGAGCGCCAAATTTTAAGTGCAGATTCGTGATTAGGAGACCCAAATTAGTAAGTATACGAAATTTCAAACAAACTGGAGAAATTCCCTGTATTGTTAAATTATACCTAAATCATTGATAGGTGTCTCTGGTATAGTAAAGTAGTACTGGAAAAAAATCGTCAGTACGTTCAATTACGCATATCCTGACAACATCGGCTTTTCTAGATTTACTCCTCCAGGAAATTTTTCCTCGCTTTGGGATTTACGTTGTTGAATTCCTTATAAAATAAGCTTTCCAACCATATATGACACGTATTCCTTACGAAAAGGACGTAAACTAGTCTTACCAAATCGACAATTTTTTGTATTTTCCAACCCCAAAACTCCATAACTACGCCACACAGGACACTACAATTTCTGAGGATTTCATATCTTCATGAAGACTACCAAATAGGGCTAGTAGAGTTTCACAAAATTCTGAGATTGTCGGGTTGTGGACTTCGTTGATTTGGCATGGATGACCCCTAGTAATTTGCCAGTAAGTAAGATGTAGATGTAAATACTAGGATCTTACCTCATATTGGAAGTCTTCATTTAAGTTTAATTCACTTATATTCTCATTTGTACAAACACTGTCCCCAAAAAAGTGAAATTCGCCGTTCCCTCCAGTTGCCATGGTCTTTGTAACTAAAAAAAAACCATCCGACGTTATGTTATTGTGAAGTCACCAGAAGATAAACCCAAAATAATGTCAACTCAAGGTGTCAACTGTAATTCTGAGAGGGATATCAGCAATGATAAGGTGTAGAAATGTATCGATAATCCTAGTTTCTAGCACCTTACCGCTGGATGTGGATAGTGCACAAATAAACAGATAGTGAAAGTGACAGTGAAAGTGGTGGTATTTCTATCCCTTCTCTTCGGACCTTGCTTTTCTTAGGCCGTGTCCGAAAGGTGCAAGACCGTACTTGAAGCGAGCATCCTCCGAGTATGGTCTTGGAGTGCGGTCTTCAAGTCGTGGACTGGAAGTACACATCTTTCGAATTGCACTTCGACTGCAGCGCCAAATACGATCAGTTGATAAAACTGAGTTCTCGTTGCTTTCCTCGCGTTTTAAACACTTATTTTTCACCATAGAAATTACATAGCATTTTCAAATGTTCGTACACATACATTTCCACACATTAGTAGACCTATAACCAACAACTTGCTGGCCCATAACCTGTGTCGTTGGTTCTTCTTCTTCTTCTTCTTTTTTTTTGTCCCTGTCAGCATTTTCTTGTCGACTTTGGACATCGTTATTGTTTTGTTTTTTTTCTTTTAATGTTTTCTTCTAAAGTTGGCAGTTAGTTTCACAAATTAATCGGAATCACAAATATATAACAATTATTATAAATAATTCACTTTTTTTTGTCCATTTTGCTGTTTCTTAAAAATCACTTTATATTTCAAGTCTACATTTTCGAGAATAAGCATACAGCATCCATATTACTGAAGGGGATAAATCTGTTAAAATGGATGATAGTGATATTGGAAATGGAATTTTTAAACGTTGAAAACCTTTGTAGAGTATGATTTGTTGATCTAAATAGATTGGACATTCTAGAATTAAATGTTGAGCATCAGGATTATTATTGCCACATTTACAATTTTCTTGAGTTTTAATTTTTATTTTTGCTAAATGTGCTGGTGTACATACGTGTCCGGTTCTTAATCTATTAATAAAAACTATGACTTGCCGTGGGAGTGTGTATGAATTGAACCAAGGGACTTTAGATTTAAATTCTGCAATCCATCTATATGTGTTGCCCACAAACTTAAATTGATCTTTGCACCATTCATTCCATTGTTCCATAAGTTTGATTTTTACTCGTGGTAATAAATCAGTATACATTAACCTATTGAAACTTATGAGTTGTAAATCTCTGGCCTGTTTAGCGTATATGTCCACTCTATCATTTCCTACATTAATATCATGTGCTTTGACATGACTGAATTGTATGTCAATGTTTCTTTTGCAAGCAAGTTGAATTTGTTGAATAATTAAAATAATAAGATATGATTGGTGACATAATTTGGGATAGGATGTAGATAATGCTTGAAGAACACTCAGCGAATCTGTAAGGAGAAGAATTTTTTTAAAGTCTTCCGCTATTCCATATTGTAAGGCTTTGTATAGGGCGTAACTTTCCGCAGTAAAAATAGATGAATCTATAGGTAATCTAAATTGTTGATAAATGTTTTTCTCTGGGATGTAATAGGCACATCCTACACTATTGTTATTCTTAGAACCATCGGTGTAAATCATTACATGCATTGGCCATTTTTCTCTGTACAATGCATGTAAACCTAGATCTCTGAAGTGGATTGAACATTGAGTATATAATGGAATATCTAGTTGATAGATCAAAGGATGTAAGAGAGTGAAAGTATTAGATCGAAGTTCTGGAAATAAGTAATGACAGTATACAAGGAAATATGAGGTGGTATGAGGATTTATTACATCGGCTTCAGCCCATTGTTTTTGTATTTCAAACAATTTATTAAATGGATGAGGATGATTTTCCCATGATTTAAGGAGGAATTTTATTGTTAATTGAATCCGCCTGTGACTCAAAGAAGTCTCTTTACTCTCCATATAAACACTTACATTGGGGCTTGATTGCATAAGACCTAGACAAATTCTCAATGCTTTTCTTTGTAATATATCTATTTTGTCGAGTAGATTGGATTTTGCTCCCCCGTAGCTGAAAGCTGCATAGTCGAAAAATGAGCGAAAGCAATTTCTATAAAAGAGAAGTAAAATTTTTGGGTGGCCTCCCCATTTTGTTGTTGTCATGCTACGAATTATGTTTAAAAACTTTTGACCTTTGTTTAATAAATATAAAATGTGTGTATTCCATGTAAAACGTCTATCAAAATGTACACCTAAATATTTGTGAGAATCTGTCATTGGGATGTCAGAAATTTGTAAAATATTATTGGGATAACTATCTGTGCGTTTGTTATTAAAGCAAATGATTTTGGATTTATTTTCACTAAGGGTTAATCCTGCATTATGAAACCATTCTCTAATGGTGTTAATTAATCTCTGTGTTTTAATTATACCTTGGGTTGCATCATCTGTAGTACAGTAAAAACAGAAATCATCTGCGTATTGTACTAACTGGAACGGATAAAGAGGTAAGGAGTGAATTTCATTTGTGTAAATATTAAATAATAAAGGACTTAAAGGTGCACCTTGAGGAATTCCTATGCTAGTGAAACGAGGGTCACTAATTGTTTCTGAGAACCATCCATATATCTTTCTATTGGAATATAGGTTCCATATGATTAACGATAATTGAGGATGAATGAAAAGATTTTCTAATTTGTTACAAAGCATATGTAAATTGATAGAATCATATGCTTTTTCCACATCTATAAAAAGACTATAACAGTGTGAACGACTAATTTTGCTATTTTGAATTGCAGTGCTTAGGATAGCTATTGCATCTTGACTGCCATAATTGATTCTAAAGCCAAGTTGAGTAGGATAAAAGAAACGTTGACGTTCTAGTGTCCAGGTAATTCTGAGGTATATCGTTCGTTCGAATATTTTTTCCAAAACTGAAATTAACATTATGGGTCTGTAAGATGTAGCACAATGTGGTGATTTATTTGCTTTTAAAACTGGGAGAACTATATAATCTTTCCACTCCCTCGGTACTATACCGGTATGGAATATGTTATTGTAAAAAGATACAAGAATATCTAAACCTGCTTTAGGTAGATATTTTATGGCTTGGTATGGTATTCCATCTAAACCTGGTGCAGTGGGTTTAATATTATTAATTATGTTTTTTAATTCCTCTGTAGAAATGGGAGGGAATTCAAGTGAAAAGTTAGAAATATTTTCCTCTATTTTTTTATATGGAAGGTGTACTGATGGTGGAGCCAAAAGCATTAAAAATTGGTCTTGCCAACTATTATCTATAGGTTTTCTACGAGGTGGACATGGTTTACGTAAGGAATTAAATTTATGCCACACATTTCGGGATGATTCCTGCATGTCTATTGAATTGCAATATTTAATCCACGCTTCACGTTTTGCTTGTAGAAATATTTTTTTTCCTTGTGCTATTGATTTTTTCCATAATATTCGATTTTCAAGGGTAGGATATGAAGCAAAATGATTCTCACTCCTTTTTCGGTTGGCTTTTGCTGTCTCGCACTCCGAAGTCCACCAATGAATTTTTGGAAAAATTAGTCGTGAAAAATTTACTCTTTTTCGTGAACTGAGAATGTCTAAAACTTCTGTGATATATTGGAGTAGTGTATAGTATGAAACCGATTGAGAGGAATTTATTTGTTCTTTAAGTATATAAGAATCTATTAAAATTGTATATGATTCCCATGATATATTATTAATTTTCCAGCGATTTATGGGAAATAAGATATGTTGAATTGGTTGTGAGGATATAAAATGTGAATGAATATAAATGGGATAATGATCACTACCATACATTTCTTCCGCTGTGGTCCACTGAAATTTTGGTAATAATGATTCTGATATTATAGTGAGGTCTATTGATGAGGGATTATTTCCGTTGCGTGGGACGTGGGTGGGCGATCCATCATTTAGAACAATAAATGAGTTGTTTTCTATCCAGTCGGCAATGCTGGACCCAAGTCTGTCTGATGATTGTGAGCCCCAAATGTTATGATGACCATTAAAATCTCCAACAATGATGTATGGGCTAGGGGTATTTTTTGTCAATGCTTCTAAATCTGACGGTTTTATATTCTGAGAATTGTAATTTGATGGGATATAAATATTGATTATTGTTATTTTTTTCCCCTCTATGAAGATTTGGATAGCACGTGCTTCTACTTTATAATCGCGGAAGAGTTTATGGTGTTTGGATATCTGAATTTCCTGATATGATATTGATTCGTGGACATATATGCTAATACCTCGTTCATTTTCAGAATAGGGTGGGCCTAAACAATTATAATGAACAATTTTGTATGTTTCGTACTGTCTACCCTTAGTTTCCTGTAAGCAAAGAATTAAAGGATGACATTCCGTTATTAATTTCATTAAGTCCAATTTTCGTGTAGAAAAGCTAATAATATTCCATTGAATGAGAAACATCTTCTGTTATGTGTATCCTACTTGTTCTGTTTGAAAGTAAGGTTTTGTAACACATTTAATAGATTTATGGATAGTTCATTGATATGTTGTAAAAGCTGTTTTTGTTGATGTAACTCTTTGAGTTCAACTAGAGTTGACCATAGGAGTGGTATTGTTTTGAGAAGTGAGGTGTAGACTTCGTGAATATTACCGATAGATGGGGGAGGTTGATCAATGATTTTTGTCGTTGGATTTCTACCTCCTTGATTTTAAACAAATGAACAACGAGTGCGGAAACCACGTGACCTAGTCACCAAGCATCTGCACTGCGAGCTGTGCCAAGACCATCTTGAAGTTCAGGCCACAGCGCTCAGTCAAGACGTCATCATCTGGAGGCGATCGTCTTAACGCTGTAAACTCCTTGTCGTAATTTTACCGTAGATAATTAAGGTATATTTATTTCTCTTATGAAGTTAAATTTTGACATTTACCCTTCCGACGAATATAGTTAGAAGAAAAATTTATAATATTCAATATTTACACCAAAATTTTCATTCAGGAAGTCACTATGGCCACCACAAAAATTCCTACCATAGCACAAAGAAAGAGTCGAAAACCGTTAGAAACTTCCTGGCGGAAAAATTAAAACATTGTATATATTTGAAAAATATTATCGGGAATATTGGTCAGCTACAATAAAACTTGTAACCGCTTTTGTATGAACTTTTGTTTGTAAAGTCAATTGATTAAATAAAACAAAAAACATGTTAGGTTGACCGTAAACTTTCCAAGTTACCTAATCAATTAAATTGTCTTTAAGTTTACCCAAAATTAATCAACCAATTAATGCAGATATTCTGTGTAGCCATACAATATCAATACAAATCCTTAATTTCTATATTCTTGCAGCAAAAGCGAAAGAAATAGGTACAAGGGCAATGTTACATTTCTGTGATAAAGACTAAACCTAAACCATTTGTCACATTGTAATTTCGATCCTATTGACTTTATTGAACGAAAGATAATAAACAAATTGAATCTTTTCATTGTCGTTAGTAAGATCTGTGACAATAACTTAAGTGTTTCATTGAAGAAAAAAGCAGATTACTATTTCCATTTTAACGTTCAATTGGAAAATAAACAGTTGGAATATTTCCTTATACTGTATTTTACATTTGTTAAAAAAAATCGTGAAGAATGTTAATAAATTATGAAACAATAAACATTATCACTGATTTAATAATCAAAGTTACGAACATTGAAGCTTCACAAAGACAAAAAATAAAAAGCAGTTCATGTGAAACAGTCTTAAAAATTTAATACATTTGATTTGTAGTTCATATTAACATAGCTAGGTAACAAAATGCTTTCTGTGTGAAAACATTTGTATTTGAAACATAAGTAATATATTCTTGGTTAGTTTTACACACGAACATTTCATCGAAGTTCTTGTTACACATCGAAACTTTGTATTTGAATGTACAACATATCTTCCATTAGCCTCCGATTAGCATAAAGCGGGAAAAAATAAGAATAAATGTACACATGTATCAACTTTGCCCCGTTGTATAGCTATCTTTCATTAAGCACATTTTGAAACTGAAAATTTGTGTAAATAATATGAATAATTTATGGAATGCTTGCATAAAATTTACGCTAACAAATTGCTTTGGTAGACGTAATATTGGTAACACTTTACTATACCGGAGACGGATTTCTTCAAATTTACAGGAGAAAGTACTTACACAAATCATTTTCTGTAGCGTTGTTGATGTTCGGGAATGTAGTTTTGATCTATGTTAATGCGAATGCATGTGGTTTTCTACGAAAATCTATTTCCGATGCGCTATTGCTACTGTCGCCACGATGTTGTCCATACATGCTAAATTGAACGAAAGGAGTGCTAATGGAAACTAATCTAACAGGCCTAACCTAACCTAGTAGGCATACCTCGTCCCCGTGATGGTTCGTGGGGCTATCGTGAATTTTTGGGCTAACGTCAATGATTTTTGGGGATACCCGTGGATGGTTTGTGGGAAATAAGGAACAACAGTAAGTAAGTACTCGTTAATGTCAGAAATAGACATTATTTTCGTTATAAATTCATGATTTCACCTAAAGAAATGTTCCGCAATGCAGAAGAGTCCGTTAGCAATGTAACAAATTGCAAAATAAATCATTGATAGGTGTCTCTGGTATAGTAAAGTAGTACCGTAATATTAACCAACGTTTGTAATTCAGGGTAAATTATTTGATATTTCTAAAAAAATGTTGACATGTTGTCCACATTTACGAGTATATTTGATGCCTATTCCAGACACATGAAATGTTTACATCATGAACTATTACTCTTATTTATTTTTTAGTATAAAACCTTTGTTACTTAACTTGTATCTTTTCGTAGTTACTGAATCACATGGAATTGCCCTAAAAATTTCTCATTTTTAACATCTTGAAGAAATGTGAACGTTACTCTTACATTTTTAATTGTAATTGCCTCTGCAATTTAGTACACAAGACTTATACACCATACCTCTTCCACAGTTAAGCATATTTACACGTCATGTAAACTCGATTACAGTTCTTACATTTGCATTACAATTCCATATTCACTAAAAAGGTCCAACATTGATTCCGAAGAAGCAAATCAAACATGGCGGCTATCTCGCCTCCAGTTGATGACGCTTAGTCACGTGACCGGAGCAAGCCATGACGCTTTCATATTGAGAAGGTAATGGCTGTGCACTTGCGTACTTCTGATTTTGGCGCTTTCGAACTGTACTAGGTGACGTCACTTCCACCAAGACCATACTTCAAGTCTGTACTTTGTACCTTTCGAACAGAGCCATACAGAAAAAAATAAGTTTAATCACCCTCTTAGGTAACAGTTCCCTATATCGGAGACACATTTCTTCATTTTTACAGAGGAAACTACTTACGGAAATGAGTTTCTCTAAGGTTTCCAACGTTCGTCGAGGTATTTTCTTTCATCGTAGAATCTATTTCACCGGAAAATCATGTATTTTTCAAGAGAAATATCGCACCGACGCACAAGTGCCATTGCTTTCGCTACGTGAACCAGATGCTGCATACGTTCGATGACGTAACCCCCTACCCTTTTTGTAACTATGTTTGCCTAACCTAACCTTAAAGAAATGGTTCGTGGGGCTATCCGTCAGCTACCCGTGCATAATGTACAATTTGCACACGTGACGAACACTATAGTAGGTATAACTAAACTACAGCACCTTGAAAAACGTAGTGTGGAAAACGACCCAAGAAACTGGTTCCCGAAACGATGAAAATATAGATGGCAGTGCAATCGGAACAGGTGCTAATTTTGTTATGAAAGTAATGCGGCTTAGTTAGTTTTTGGAATATATTGTGTAGATTTGTTTGTCTTGAAAGGCGGTACGTGAATTGATGGAAACAGTTATATTTGTGGAGTAATTTGCAGTCACGAAATGGCATTAATTTGGAAAGAAAAGAAAAATAAAATGAATAAATAAATAGCATGCGTGCGTAACACAAGAATAAACATCGCAATGTGATTCCGGACGTCAGGTCTTGGACTGTGTATTAGAGTTTAATTTATTAGAATATAAATAGTATCCTGACAGATATTTCATACCGAGGTGACAAACCACAAGTGTCGCTTGGAAGCGAGCAGTCTGTAATCAATGCAGCCTTTCGAACCGTAGGGACACAAGTTCTGACTGCACCGTTTCCTCAAGGAGATTTTACACCAACGCGACACGCGACAAGCGATACGAGGATTTCACACCAAAGCGACACGGGTTCTTCGGTCCAAGGCAACTTTCATACCGAAGCGCCACGGGAAGCACAGGCCAGCGCAAAGTAAGTATATAATATAGTTGAGAAAGTAGCAATGTCTTCCCTCCCGAAGCTGAAAACAGAGGGTCGTGGGCGGTCCCAACCATGACGTCACTCACGGGACAGGGGTGACGCTGTCACTGACCATCCCGCTTGTTATAGGATCTGCCTTGTGTTTCCTTTTTCTGTAGTTCTTGTGTGATAGTGGAATATTTTTTTTGCAACAACAATAACATTTCAGGAAAATGCCGCACAAATGTGCTGTTGCTTTGTGCCCGAACAACGCAAGAAATACAGTAGGTGTAAGCATAAGCAGGCACGAAAGTCTTCAGTTTAAACTAGATAAAATGAGGATTTTGGTTTCTTGTTGTGTAAAATATGATAATGTCACGATAATTTAATGAGAGAAATAATTATCGAGGCAAGATGGAGAATGTTTTATAACATTTTATATTGTTAATAGCACGTATCCAAGGTGGGAATCAGGGACTCGAGCCCCCCACCCCCTTCAGCATTTTTTTTGTTTACACTAGATAAAATTAATTTTTCGGCAACTTGAATGTGATGATAATTTGAGAGAAATAATTATCGAGAAAAGACTGAGAATGTTCTATAACCCTGTTATTGTTAGTAGCGCGTATCCAAGGTGGGGATCAGGTGGCTCGAGCCCCATCAGGATTTTTCAGTTTACACGTTTAAAAATTAGATTTTTATCTTCTTGAATAATATGTCGATAATTTAAGGAGAGAAATACTTATCAAGGCAAGACGGAGAATGTTCTATAACTCTGTTGTTGATAATATTGCACGTAAACGTTTCTTGAGCTTTCAGTGTTGTCGCAGTGAACTTGAGCACTATGTAGAGACTTGTCAGCATTTGGAAGCTGCACAACAATGGTAGCTCCACACGTAGGGCGATTCGTTGTAAATTCTAATCTCTGGAAGACGCGAGAGGGAATGTTGTTGAATAAGAGGAGTCGAACTACTGGCAATATTTATGAATCGTTTATCTACGGAACATTCTAGAATATAATGAGGATATAAATATGCGTTCATTAGAACCATTCCTAAATATATATTCTTTGACCGGACAGTGGATCCAATGAAAAAATGGCGTTGTCTCTGACGTCATTTCCTTTTAAGCGTTCAATTCAAGGACTTGTACATGATGTATTTGATCGTGTACAAGGCGCTTTACTTCTGTCTCCAATACGAAATGATAAAAACTTCTGGTGACTTGATTTTAAAAAATGTGTCCGAGGTAACGAGTGGTTTTCCCAGGATTTTCGGAAGGGAGAGTGGTTACGCTTACTACTTTTGGTGATCAGTCCTAATTTTGCCATCTTTTCCTGTCTTTGACGTTCATTCTTTAAAGGAATGCCGACTCAAATGAGGCTATGATCCCACCAACCCTCCCTTGGGCACGTCACTGGAGATGAATGAGTAGATAAGCATTTAATCATATTGGGAAAAGAAACATTAGATGTGTTGAGAAAGGAAGGGTTTTCACTGTGCATTAATTATTTCTTGATCCAGCTGTATTCTAGAAGACTTCCTTTGTTTCGTGCCGATGTGTGACAAGACTGCGGAAGCTGTGACAGACCATTTGAACACTTGCGAGTACTTACGCCTGAATATGAACAATTTGGTGGGTTTCTGCTTTTATAAGAGCTGCAAACATGGGAGGACAAGACATATTAGTGGTGTTCAGGCTCGAATCAGAGAGAAATATTCGAGAACTGTCTGTGTCCAGTTCGCAGCCCACAGCTTGAATCTCGCGTTGTCGAGTTGATTGTCCATCTCGTGCATGTGTAACAGCTTCGTAAAAACACTTTTGATACACAGATGGTTTGATGTCTGATCAGAAGAAATGGAAAAACACACATACTGAGATGGTTTCTGCACACAAAATTAGAGCATGGAAACAGAGGAATCAAGTGGTAAAAAAAAGTCCCGATTTCACGTTCAAAGTGTAAGAGGTTAGATCCTGTTAATACCAAAACAGCGACAGCGTGCTCATCGCATTTTCTGGATGCCGATTACGAACGGAACTTAAAAGCAGAACTGCTGAGCATTACCTGCGTAGACCGCAGCTTAATAAAAAAACTGTACCATGTTTACATTTGCCTGGTATTGTGGTAAATTGTACTATTCTAGTAGTGTTCAACGGCCAAATGACATAATTGATCGAAGTGAACGTGCCAATAAACGTCAGATTCGAAAGCGAGCAGTGGAAAGACTTGAAGAGTTGTCTCCTCGCAAAAGAATTTGCATGGCACGTAATTCAGAGACTCTGAGTACTGGAAATATACCCAATATGACCAATCTCCAACAAAATAGTGAGTTGGAAACTCTGAAAAAGAAATTAAAATGTGCTGAAGAACAAATAAAGAAACTGCAGACGCTACAGGATGAAAGTGCTAAAAAAGCAACTTTTGGATTATAAAACATGAAGTTGTAATGTCTCTGCCCCAGTGATTTATCCTCCAACTTCGCCCTAACACTCCACACATTTATTTAAAAAGGACAACTTTGTGGTCATTTTGGCTCTAAATATATCTTTTCACCCCCATAAACACGAACTTACACCACTCAAATAGAAAATTCTGAACAAACCTCTGCTCCACCTCCGAGCCGGCTTTCCCGCTTTTCATTTCTATTGATAGTTAACCTTCAGCGACACAGTTTACTAGATATAGTCTGCTCTATACATATACATTTACTTACACACACACACACTCCAGAACATTCATTCAATTTTTTAAAACAAATTTATTTCCGAAAACACGGAAGAAGTGTGAATTCCTTTGCCGTTGCTGGTGCTCGTCTTTGAGATGTCCCGTGGCTGACGTCATCCGTGGAGGTTTACGAATGGTTCCGAACTTTTCCGAACGCCAGACTGCACCTCCCTGGGCCAGCGTTCGGTTGGTGAAATCCTCAAGCGATAAGTGTCGCGTGCCCCTTGTCGCTTTGGTGCGCAATCTTCCTAAAGCAAGACACTCGTTGCATCGCGCGAACAACAAACCACGGTAACATGTTGCAAGCTATTGAGGAAATGGGCCAGTTTGAGCGACACACAAGCGACAAAGCGACACATGTGGCTTATCGTGTAGCCTAGATCTGTTGTTGTAATGTGCGGTTTATCGTGTCGCCTATCTGTTGTTCGCACAATTAGCAGCGAACGCTTGCTAAGAGACTGAAGGCACCATGTCGCTTGTCACTTAGTTGGGAACTCCCCCTGTAGCGCGTTGCTTCGGTCTGAGCACCCTTCCTTTAAGGAGCTTTCCGACCGAAGTAACAAGTAGCACGCGAATATGCCATATGAACGTGTCGTTTGCTGTTTGGACTCTCATGTGCAATGAATGCTATTTTACAGTCTGGAAGTGAGTGTCACTAGTGTGACAGTGTGAACATCCCGTGTCGCTTGTCCTATTGGTTTGGAAGTTTCCTTACACTCATGTCGATGGCACTAAGAAAGTTTTGTGAGGTTCCACTTGTCGTTTCATGCAATCATCATTATCATTATCGCAGCGATTAATTTAAAGCGGAAGAATGAGACAGTAAATATCTGAAATACGAATGCTTCAGTGTGTATATCTTTAACAGAAATGATGATGATGATAATAATAATAATAATAATGAACCTAATTCATACACAAAAATTTAGTTGCCAAGAGCATTCCACGCGCATTTTTTCTCCCGTATTATTAACGAAAGTATGACGAGAACAGAACGTGGTCGACTGTCGAGAATGTTCGTTAGTATCTTCGCGACCACTGTACCAAATATCATAGCAATTATCACATTCATAGAAATGCTTCATGTAAAAGAATCAGACGTTGCAGCGAAAACTCCGTTTACTTCCATTATAAGCAGACGAATACCACGCACCGGGACCACCACCAGCGCCTCTAGCGGTATCATTTTCGAGTGGAACCAGCCACACTACGTTATCAAGGCGCTGTACCTAAACGCTAGTCAACCTCTGCCCGCCATATTGTGTATTGCGGAAGCGAAAAAAGGAATAACAAAAACTACTATTTATGTGAAAAATTGTGTTTCTTTTCGTGTAAAAAACATAATGGCTCCTTGAACTAAAATATCCTATTTCAATGTGTCTCCGATATAATGAACTGTTACCCTGCCGTGCGTTTCGTGAGTTTCATTATGCTGTCCCAAAAGTCGCATTCCGTGCGTTTCGTGCAAGAACGAGATTCACCAAACGCACGGGCCAGGAAGCTGGTTTGTTCGGTGAGAATCGTCTTAAAATCTCGAATTCTACACGTCATTTTCAACTTAAGAGCCCGTATCACCGCTGGTGATGATACCTAAAAAATAGGTTCTTGCGTCGACCTTCTGTGCTCGAACAGTCAAGTGTGTGGCATTTAAATTTTACTGAGTTAAAGATCAAATATGAAATTAGTTATGTCGCGAAGCCTTTTTTTAAATACATTATTTATTACGTAGTTTTCCTTATCTCAATTTCGTAAAATTCACTTGCTCGCCAATTGTATGTAATAACTTAAATCAACATTTTAAAGCACAAGAAAGCTTCAACTGTTCTTCTACAGCAAAGAAATGAAACTGATCTTACATAATTTTCTTTAGAATGTCTGTAGTTTTTCGACGTACAGAGCAATGTATGTACATTTTAACTTCGACTTTTCTAAGCTGGTCGAGCTAGCCGTTTCCCCCTCTGTATCGCTCGCGCTCAACCCCGCCCCCCCCCCTCCACACTCCTCCGCCGTCCCTTCTTTCTTTCACAATCGGCCAGTCTTACAAGAAAACCGCATGCTGAGAGCTAGGAAAAGAAAAAAGAAGGGAGGGAAAGGTTTTGGGGGAGAATCAATGGTTTGGGCGATGCTTGTAAACAGTTCTTCACTATGCGATATCCTAATACTAAATCACGATGGCTTTGTAGTGCAATGACAACAGTGAAGGACGGGGGATTTCCCCAGTATATTGTTCACAAATGGGAAGGGCTGGTTGCACAGACTGAAGTACACCTTTACAAAAGGTTTTCCTGCAAAAGAAAAATTGTGCCAAATTATAACTTTTTTTTTGTGAGAACACGAAAGGGATTCTTTTTAGGGGGAAGGTGACTTTACCCAAAGTTTTTAGGTAAATATTGTGTAAATTCTATCTGGTGGTGGATTATCTACCAGCCACGCAAATGAATGACTTTTTAGCTGTCGATCATAAATAAGTTCAATCAACGTTCATTGTCAGTTTGAGATATTTCTGAGGGTCAATGGTAAAAAATAATGGTGATGATCTGTTATGGAAATAGTGCTATTTTGAAACATTTTGAACGTCCGTTGAATTTAATTTCGAATTTGACTCCTTTCATGATTTGTAAGTAGGGGGATAAAATATATTTACTTAATACTTTACTGCGTTATTTTATCACCAATTACATATATATATATATATATATACACACACACACACACACACACACACACACACACACACACACACACACACACACACACACACACACACAGGGTGATTCTAAAGGTATAGTACAAACGAAAACCACAGATACCTCCCATGAAATAGAGACGAAAGTTCCCCTTTCACTTTGCCGAGAGATGCCTCCGTGAGGAGCTAGACAACGCCGAAAACGTGTGAAAATGAACTTCACACCTCTGTACAGTCAGTACCAGTGAAGATAGAAAGGCGGAACAAACGAAGTCAAAAGGAACACCAAAGTCGCCCATCCGAAAAACACTAGGCGACAGCTGCGCAACGCATGCGCATGGGGTTCCACAAAGGAAATAGGAGTGTCCCGCAAGACAAGTGAAGGGAAAGGGTAGCGATCGACAACGGTAGGGAGAATAGAAGCTATGAAGCATGAAGTAACAATTGCACAGCGGGAAACAAACACCATGACTGAAGCAGTGCAGTCGAGAAAAGTAGTGCGGGGTTGCAGAACCACGGGAGGACGACGTAGGATGTAAAAACACACCGAGAATGCAAGCAAAGTGGTCCGTGACACTCGACAGGCAACAGACGCGTACATGGTTCGGGGCAGAAATGGCGGCGCTGGCGATGCAGCGCAAGGGGAGTCCCCAAAACACAGTGAGGAGACACCGCAGCAAGAACAAAGCACGGTGCAACAAAAGAGAAAGAGGACCGGACGGGGAATGGTACCTGCCAAGGAGACAACAAATGCGGGACGAGGGATTCCCCGTAGCAGCACCGAGGGGATGTCACACAGAGGTCGTGCGCCAGCAGGACAAACACAGCAACTACGGGCACAGGAGGTTATTGCTAATGAAATGTGCACGTACAGATAGGACCACGTACCCCGTACTGACGTTGTAACAAACGTCGTGATGGGGCCCAATCAGCCTCTTAGAAATGAAGCCGGAGACACATCGCTGGGTGGGAGCGGGCGAAAGGCTGCTGGAGTGTCGTACGGACCCCACCACTCCGTACGGTGGACGACACTAATGGACGACGTCGGAATGTTTCCATCCCGATCACCAGGTCCACCGTTCCCAGACCTGACGCGGCTGCTTACTTCCGAGCGCAACCCCAGCCGAACAACTCGAGTCCCTCCTCGGCCGCAGTCTTCCGCTCCGAAACCAAGCGTGGCCTCACACCACCGCAGCCGCACACTGCCGCGTGAGTGTGAGACCGGGCCGAGCAAGGCTGGACAGATAAACTGCGTGGGACAATCGTGTAATGAAGCTACGTGGGGGTATGCACGTCTGTTCAACCGCTGGGTTACCCCACATTGGTGTACGATCGTACGTAGTGCTCCCCGTCGGCTCGTGCAAGACGGACGAAGTACGTGTTGTGGGTGAATGGGGCAAGAATGAAGGACGCTACATGTGTTCCACGATGACAAGGCCCCAGAGTACATGGCCCCACCTGACGGCAGTGGTCAGGTAGTGAAGAGCACAGGCACGGGTGGCTCAGGAACGTCAGCTGATTGTACCACAGCGCCGTGCGGACGTGTGGGCTGATTGGAAGTGCAGCGTCAGGGAGCGTGTCAGTGAAAGAGCCGGTGCGGTAGTGGTGTGTTTGACGTACGACAATTGAGTACGTTGTTTCGAAGCAGTTGTGACCAGTGTGTTTGTGTGTGCCACCTGTGCACTGCAGTACAGTATTCCATAATTGGCAATATCCTCACCGTACCATGGAACGCTACACATTTGTAGAACTGAGGGACATGCATTTTGTCTACGGCCTTGCAGATGGCAATGGCCGAGCAGCTGCACGCCTTTATCGCGGACGGTATCCGGAGAGGCGACAACCCGACAGCAGGTTGTTTTCGAACGTGCACCGTACCCTTGGTGAATCGGGTGTGTTACGTGCAGGCCATCATGTCGGTCACCCAAGACATGTGCGCACCGCGGCGGTCGAGGAGGACGTACTTGCTCGCGTGGACGACACACCGTCCACTAGCACCCGTAGCATTGCACGTGCAGTGGGAGTATCACAGTCGACAGTGTGGCATGTCCTTCATGATGATCTGCTGTATCCCTATCATTCACAGCGAGTCCACGCGTTGCAGGCTGGGGATTACCCACGACGTGTGGAATTCTGTCAACGACTGTTGCAGTTTTGTACCGACGATCCCCGTTTTTTGCGCCATGTGCTTTTCACGGACGAGGCAACATTCACCCGTGAGGGCATCTTCAATTGCCGAAACAGCCATGTGTGGGATTATGAAAATCCACATGCAGCAGTCGAGGTGCACCATCAGACCCAGTTTGCAGTGAATATCTGGGCAGGTATCATCGATGAACAGATTATCGGTCCATACCTGCAGCCACCACGTTTAAATGGCCGCCTCTATCGCACCTTTCTTGCATCAGTCCTTCCAGAGCTGCTAGAAGATGTACCCCTCAACGTGCGACATCGTATGTGGTTTCAATTTTATGTAGCGCCTGCACATTTTGATGGCACAGTGCGAACCCTTTTGCACCATACCTACCCACAGCGCTGGATTGGCAGAGAGGGCCCCGTCCCCTGGCCCGCCCGTTCGCCTGACCTCACACCAATGGATTTCTTTTTGTGGGGCCATGTGAAAACACTCGTCTACGAGACCCCGGTGCCTGACAAGGAAACATTGGTAGCGCGGATACTTGCAGCATCGGCCGAGGTGTGTACCATGCCAGGGATTTTTGATAGGGTTCGCCAGAATTTCCTGCGACGCTGCAATGCCTGCATTGAATGTGGTGGTCGTCAATTTGAGCAACTTTTGTAACAACGTCAGTCCGGGGTACGACTACGTACTACGTACTATTCCTATCTGTAAGTGCACCTTTGCGTGGCAATAAACCTCCTGTGCCCGTAGTTGCTGTGTTTGTCCTGCTGGCGCACGACCTCTGTGTGACATCCCCTCGGTGCTGCTACGGGGAATCCCTCGTCCCACATTTGTTGTCTCCTTGGCAGGTACCATTCCCCGTCCGGTCCTCTTTCTCTTTTGTTGAACCGTGCTTTGTTCTTGCTGCGGTGTCTCCCCACTGTGTTTGTGGACTCCCCACGCGCTGCATGTGTTTGTTTCCCGCTGAGCAATTGTTACTTCATGCTTCATTGCTTCTTTTGTCCCTACCGTTGTCAATCGCTACCCTTTCCCTTCACTTGTCTTGCGGGACACTCCTATTTCCTTTGTGGAACCCCATGCGCATGCGTTGCGCAGCTGCCGCCTAGTGTTTTTCGGATGGGCGACTTTGTGTTCCTTTTGACTTCGTTTGTTCCGCCTTTCTATCTTCACTGGTACTGACTGTACAGAGGTGTGAAGTTCATTTTCACACGTTTTCGGCGTTGTCTAGCTCCTCACGGAGGCATCTCTCGGCAAAGTGAAAGGGGAACTTTCGTCTCTATTTCATGGGAGGTATCTGTGGTTTTCGTTTGTACTATACCTTTAGAATCACCCTGTATATATTACAGTCAGACCCAAAGAAATCACAACATAAGATAGTTCTGTGTCATCATATACAAAAATACTTTTAGGCATAGGTCTTATGTAAAATAATATACATTAATTATATGTTGTTTTTTCTTTTCCAAAGACATTATTTAGTGGAATAATATGACAGACTTACTATTGATAATGACCATACAAAACACACCATAAATATTTCATTCACTTTCAACTTTCTGGGGCCGGCCACCGTGGGGGAGTGGTTAGCACATCGCGCTACGACGCCAGGGGTCCCGGGTTCGAATTCCGGCTTGGCCACGGATGTTTGTGAGTGTCCATTCATCAATTTCATCATATCATCACTCATCCCCATCTTCGCAAATTGGCCAAAAGTGGCACAAAAAGCGAAGTAAAATAAAGCAAATCAATCAACTTTCTGGATATACGACAAATAATACTATTTCTGTATATGGAATTTTAGGCGTGCTCAGATCCTCCGATTATGGGGAGCAAGGGCCTTGATAAGAGTTCAGCTGACGAAATAAAGCCCTCATTCCATCTCACTGTTTTTATTACATTGGTGGGAACAAAACAGGGTCGTGTGTGTCCCGACCCACCTAAAATCACTTTATTAGATGAATTTCAACTTCAGTGTCACCATTGTTCTCTGCTGGCGCTTTATTTTCCATCTCTGTCGTTCAAAGACTAATGTACGCATAAACGTGGTTTAGTACCGCAAATTCAAAAGAACTACACATAATTTATTCATGTGCAATATATGGGCAATTTATTCTGCAGACACATACAGATAATACAACTAAAGAATAAAATATGTGGAGGTGTTAATAAGAAATTTGCTAGTGGGAGAGTCCAATTACATAGGAAGTAATTCACTACCCTTTAATTACGTAGTTACTTGGAACTTTCGTAGGTTTGAAAATAGTATTTACTTTTATTTCTATAAAAGCATAATGTTGTTTAAGAACGGTTATTAGATTCCTCTGCACTAAATTTCTAAGTGAGTCTATTAAGGGGCAACTTCTCCCTTCCCCCCATTTACTCACCGTATGCAAAGAGTGTGAATACTTTTTTGCTGAAATGGGAAAATGAACCACAGCAAGAAACTAATAAAATACGTCTGTTTTTATGAACAGCTGCAGAATTATCTACAAACTTGTTGAAATTCACAGTTTTGCCAGCTTGTACTCATTGGACGAAATACATTCAGCCAGGGACGGCGGTACAAGGAGGTTAGGGGGGATGAAACCCCAACAACAGATCTAAGCTCCCTGTAGCCCCCAGATTTTTATAGTACGGTAGACGCCTTGCGATCGAAAATTAAAGAAGTAGAAGCTATCTTACGTAATATTTTCCATTATAAAACTTCCCTTAGGGCAAGGCCATTGCAATGTTCATGTACATTTCCTGCTTTTATAAGATCGCAAGGTTATTACAACGTGTTGTACGTAAAATCGTGGTTGGAGGTGGCAGCTGCTGATCTGCATGGATCAACAACGGACCAAAGGATCCCCTCTACCAACCTACCACACACAAACATAAACACAAACATACCCTCTACGCTCTATATATAATATGTGTGTGTGTCTGTATGTATATTATAATGCATGTATGTGTGTGAAGTTCTTGATCTCATGTTGACAAAGTCACATCTAAGAGCCTAGAGGGTGATTCAAAAGTCCCTCAACAACTCATATATAAACACATTGGTGTGTTCCAAGTGGGCGTCATGGCACGGTGCTATATGCACAGGGTACTTTAACTTTACCTTTACCCAATGGCGGCGATTGGGTTCCAAAACCGAGGGGGGAGGGGAACAGTATATTTCTCATTGTAGCTACTGTACGGTTTAGCATAGTGCGGGGACAAAAGTGGCGAAAAGTGGGGGCCGACTGCCCCTCTCGCCGCCACTGCCTTTACCTGTATATCTTGTATTCGTTTCTGAACCCCTGAGTAATTAAGTTTAGTTTTTAAATACGCATATACGAACCCTATATTATGTCAATCACTGAGGGCCTTCTAGAGACTTACTTGTATCTACCCCCACCCCCGCACTGCGGGGTCTTGCGGCTTGAAGATCCGGCAGTGCTCGTTTCTGTGTTCTTCTCCTGTTCTTGTATTCGTGTCTTTAAATTATTCTTGTATGAGATCCATATCTCAGTGCCAGTGAGATCCATATCTCAGTGCCAGTGATGATGATGCATTATTGTCCTGTAAACACATTTCCAAATTATCTCATGAAAACTGAAAATTCTGATTTTTTTACCGTGCATTTCCGTCCGAAGTTAAAAAAAAAAAGAGCAAATGCTGTCGAAAAGACAACTTTGAGGTTACTAACTCGAGAATTTGTTCTGCACATTTTTCTACCAGAATGTTATGAAGTCTGAATTACTAGGAATTATCACACTGATAATTCCACTTACACATCAGCAGGTCAGTGTTCGCGCAAGACGTGTGAAATAGGGATGGCCAAATCCAGATTTTTTTTTTTTTTACTGTTCGGGAATCCGATGGAAAAATGAGAGAATCCGGATTTCGGAGGTAATCTCCCATTTCGGAGACAATCCGGATTTCGCTACAACCATAACTTACGTAGAATTTTCAGTGAAAAATGCAGGCTCAACGAGGACTCGAACCCAAGGATGAAAGGATGGAGAGAACATCGCTGACAATTATACGATTGCCAGCAGGCAGGGTTTCGGAGCTAGGTCGCGGTGGTACTAAAGGAGCCCTCCGGAGCGGAGTGATTCAGTTCTTTTTCACATGCATGCTCGGATCCGGAGAGATAGTTCGCAACTATGAATAATAGGAGTGTACAGTTAACAGAATCAAGCATATCTAGAAACTAGTAAGCTGCGTGAAAACTGACATACGTGTATTTCAGGATAACTATGGTAGATATGAACAAGAAACTGTATTAGCCTTATCTGCGGATGTTTGAAAAGTCCTGTAGTAAATTCACAAATTCGTCGTTCCGGTTCAATATGAGTAATATGCATTGGCTGTAAATAGTTTTAATTGTATCCAAAATGCTAAAAGTACACATTTTACTAACTACACGACTTTCTCAATGATTCCAAATAGCTAACTTGGAGTGATATTCATGTGCATTACCACTGGCATCCCGGCATGGATGCTCTTTGTGAGTGTCCGTTCATCAGTTTCATCATATAATTCATCCTCAGGCGGAGAACAAAGCACGACGCCTTAGGTTGTAAGACACGTTTTTATTACGTTAAGAAAAGAAAGAACATCAAAATCATCTCACCTAGGATAATCCACCAACTGCAGAAAACACAAAAGAATGTCTTCCGCCTGTTCTGCGTGTCGCAACAGGCTGAATAGCTATGCACTACTACAAAACATCGTCATTATTTCCCTAGTTTACAGCAGCATACAGTAGAGATATCCTGCTACTCGATGTTATAAACTATTCCATATATGTTGGTCATAGGCGTGCGCACGGGCGGGGGGGGGGAATTGCCCCATAATCACGGACGTTCGCAGATTTTTCCACAAAGGGACAAGAAAGGTATTTTTTTTCATGGGGCATATTACCCCGATACTAGTGCTGTCCCCTCTAAAAAACACCACTTGAATTTGAAATTATCGCATTCCTGCGTCCCCATTACATAATAATTAATGTAAATTACTATGACTGAAATCTAATTATTCTTGTGAAATATATACTTTTAGGTTGACCTTCGTTTTCGAGGTGTGGTCATCCTTGCCCACTTCCAGACGTTCCATGCCCCTATATTATTATACTTTCACCTAGAAATTTAGTGGAGAGCAATATTGTCGCTGTTATTAAACAATATTATACTCTAAAAGGAAATGGCGCAACCACAATGGGACAGGGGGGCATTGCTTATGCCTTTTTCCAACCTTGGACGGAAATCATTGAATTAAAAGAAAGCAAGACTAGCAGAATCTACAGGGAGGTTATTGCAGCATGCCACCGCAAGAGCGTCTGCTGCTTGCCGGCCCAGTCATGCAACAGGTGCCGGCAAATTGCGTAACATATAGCCCGTTACACAAACCGCTTGTTTTGTAATGTTTCCACTTTTCACAATTATAGTTACAATTACAACTTAAATAAGCACGTACCTTGTCGTAAGGATGCTGGAAAAGGTGTCCTCTAAAATACAAATATTTCTGGCACTTTATTTTTGACATGTAATCTTTCTTAGACACCGCGAGAGCGTCGGCCGCTTACCGGCCTTGTCATGCATCAGGTGCCGCCAAATTGCGTAACAGATAGTCCGTAACAGAAACCGCTTGTTTTGTAATGTTTCCACTTTTCACAATTACAGTTACAATTACAACCTTATTTCAGACATCTAATCTTTCTTAGACATCTCTACTTTATCCTCGGTTGACAGAAAGGGAAGACAGCATCGCGGCGCATAAAGCAAACCGAAAGTGTAAAATTATATTTAAAACTAATAATAATGATGATCACTAACCTTCTGTGTTATAAATGATGTTGAAAATGACCTCCTTCAACACCAATACATTTCCGGCATCTGCGTATGAAATTCCTCTGAACATCCATAAGCTCCTCAGGTGTGATTCTGGCAATTTCTCTTCTTATATTTTCTTTTAAATCCTCTATTGTACGCGGGTTATTCTGATACACTTTGTTTTTTAATGTTCCCCATAAATAATAATCACAAGGAGTAAGATCGGGGCTACGAGAGGGCCACAACTCAGTACTGATAATTCTGTCCTCAAAAATCTCGG
This sequence comes from Lepisma saccharinum, assembly GCF_977018435.1. Classification (NCBI taxonomy): domain Eukaryota; kingdom Metazoa; phylum Arthropoda; class Insecta; order Zygentoma; family Lepismatidae; genus Lepisma; species Lepisma saccharinum. Next base: position 39,575,497 of record NC_139245.1, read on the forward strand.
CAATAAAATTAAGTGATTCATAAGCAGTGTGAGCAGTAGCAGAGTCCTGCTGAAAAAATGACTGCTGGCATTCAATGTCCGTTAATTGTTCAAAAAAAGGTTGTAGTATGTCTCTTCGATACCTTTCACCATTGATAGTACCTTCATAAAAAATAGGCCCTATTATTCTGTGCGCATTCAAACCACACCACACACCAATTTTTGCAGGATGGAGCGGAACTTCATGCACAAGGTCAGGTTTTTCTGCGCTCCAATAGCGATTGTTTTGTGAAATAACTCGGCCATTCAATTCGAACCAAGCTTCGTCTGAAAATATGATTAATTCTGGATTTACTCTGCCAGCAACAATATTATCCAGCATCCAGTTACAGAATCGAACTCTAGTCGCGTGATCGCGCGGTTGCAATTCATGAACCACTGTAATTTTGTAGGGTTTTAATCTAAGTAATTTAGTGGCATTTCGTGCTGAGGATTTTGAAATGCCTGTTTCCTGAGCAAGCCGACGGAGGGATTTTTTTTGGAGTATGTTCAAGTCGTTCACCAATTTCGTCTAGCTTTTCTTCCGTAAGAACACGTCGTCTGGAAACACGTTTCTTAGGTTCAAGAGATCCTGTCTCTCGTAATCTTTTAACGAGGTTGTAAACAGTATGTCTGTCCGGAACAGGATTGCCAGGAAATTTTCTTGCGAATCGCCTGACTACTTTTCTGCAAGAGTTCGTTTTCACGTAAGTATCGTACATAAAAACTCTTTGTTCAAGGCTATATTTGTTTGGCGGCATAACTAATGAATGAATAACAATTAACACACGATAAAGCACTAGCACTTAATAGCACACCAATAGCACAGTATAAACAACACGAGTACTGATAAACGCAAACCGAAGTGAACACGTCTAAACAACTGGTAGCCGACAGCTGTCGCATTCGCGTAGTATCGAGAGGCTTCTCGCGGCTTACCACTACTCCGATAAGCCGCTGACGCTCTTGCGACATCTGAGGAATTTCGCTTCTAGCGTCGGCTCTATAGACACTGGATGGACCAAATTTTGAGGGAAGCACAACAAAAGACTACTCTATGAGGATATGTAATGCTCCTGCCGCAACTTTGAAAAAAAAAAATATGGAAATTACGACGTTCAGAAATTTTGCGTAATTACGGGGAAAATAGAACTTTGGGATTTGGCGCCCGTTTCCCCCTGGACTCACAATTGTCGGAATTTACATAAAATGTTGCTTTTTGTTCATTCTTACATTTAGAATTTAAATTTCTTAAAAAGATGCAGTTGTTGAGCAGTTATAGCCTTTTATATTCAGTTTATCCCATAGTAGCAAAAGGGGAAAAGTGCTTATTTCAAATGGCGCTCTCAGAAAGAAAAACGCACACAGTGTATGATCGCTACTTTACTTCAAAAATATTCACACGTTAAAATTAAGTGACACTGTTAAATAATTCGTTTATCTGCGCTTTCGTTTTGCATAATAATGTATACGTAACCTCCCCCCTCGAAAATCTTGGGCACGCCACTGACTCTAGTGTTCAAAAGGATTAATCTTGTGTTATCTGCAAAATAAGAGTCACGGTTTTGTTTATTCGAAGGCAAGACAAGAATGAAAAATTGAATCCTTAATGTTGGATGAGTCATTGCTGTCAGAAGCGATATGGGCAGAAATAAAGTGCCAGAAATATTTGTATTTTAGAGGACACCTTTTCCAGCATCCTTGCGGCAAGGTACGTGCTTATTTAAGTTGTAATTGTAACTATAATTGTGAAAAGTGGAAACATTACAAAACAAGCGGTTTGTGTAACGGGCTATCTGTTACGCAATTTGCCGGCACCTGTTGCATGACTGGGCCGGCAAGCGGCCGACGCTATTGCGGTGGCATGCTGCAATAACCTCCCTGTACTAGTAGCAGGACAAAAGGATACTCAAGACGGAATTAGTTTTCACGTCCATCTTGCATTATTTCTTCCAGACGGTCAGGATCACTTGCAGGGGGTTACAGAAGGACAATTGTCCCCTCGACTTTAAATTTTATACAAATAAAAATACATTTAGTAAAATTTTCTTTCTCGCTTCGCTCGCGGTACCTGCTTTTCTTGCAGTCTTGTCAACTTCCGAGCCGTAGCTAGGAAGTAGCGGGAGTTGGCCCTGGGCGCCGAACAATCTGATTGAGAAAAATTGTAAAAGAGAATGCCATGCCGTCCCATGAATTTTTTTGCGCCCTATTAAATCAATACTGATTTCAACTTTCTCGCTCGCAGTTTGTTACGTACCCAATAGGACCAAGTAATGTGAATAGTTTGCCAAAGACGAATAGAGATGGCAGCACCAGTCGTGCAAGGTTAAGAATTGGCATAATATATGTGAATAACTTTATAAATAAGAACAAAGCAAATTGGAAAGATGAAAAACAATAGAATATATTATAAGAAGACGAAGAATAAATATGAAAGAAGTAAATTAATATATATATATATCTTATAAATCAAATCAATGATCACATGTAAGTTAATATGAAAATTAAGGAAGTCAAAGCACTGATACAAGTTTGTGTCTTTGAACAGATATTGTATCTGTATGATTGATTTACCATTCCTATAGGGGAAATTTTGTTTACATCAGTGGCGAGCGCTTTCTGATCGACGCCCCACACCACTTTTTGGTTGCGCAGTTTAACTGTAGCACCTACTTGGATGCGCATGTCAATCGGCTGCACCAAGTATACACTCTGTTGTACTTAGTTAGTGGTGGCGCGTTCCAATTGCAGCCCCAAGGGAGGATATTAGTATTATTCCCAAAGCTTAAAGGAAAAAGTTGGAAAAGGATAAAGGAATTCGTTAAATAGTCAAAACATAAACAAATTGAAATCCAGAGGGAAGTTCACAAAAAAGACAGGAAGGAAGTCCAGATCCAGAACATTCATTAAAGGGAAGTCCATATCCTACATATTGAGAAGGAAGTCCAGATCCAGACCGTCCATTGAGAAGGAAGTCCAGATTCAGACCGTCCATTGAGAAGGAAGTCCCGATCCAGACCGTCCATCAAGAAGGAAGTCCAGATCCAGATCTGTCCATTGAGAAGGAAGTCCAGATAGAAGAATATACAAATAGAGAAAATAAAATAATAAAAAGCATAGAAGAAAGTAGCTTATCATGTAAATATTCTTACTCCATGTATCCTGTGTTTAAATAATATATTCGTTTAAACGTCTCCATTGGAAGGCATCCTGTCTGGTTTCGTTGTCTACAAAGAACCCTACCCTGTAGATAAGCTAGCTGAGTTTTAAGATTAAGGTTTATGTACCTTTGCACCAAATGAAGGTAGCAAGTTTCTTTTCTCCAATACATTGTAAATTACCAGAGAGAAAGAAATAACAAATAAGTAATGCAGACAGTTGCTGCTATAACAGTTTGGTTTGGAGGAAAACGAGCGCTCACATTTCAGAGACAATCTATATAATTTTTGCTGTTGGTTTGTTAAGGGGCGGATGAATAGATGAAGTAATGTATTTAAATAATATGTTAATATCTAGGTGTGTGTATATATATATATAACACACACACACACACACATATATATATATATGTGTGTGTGATATATATATATCACATCAATGCAAAAAAACTAAAACAGTGAGATAAAATGAGGTTTTCTTTCCCGATCTGACTGAATTTTCAAGGCTTTTGCCCCCACCCCCTTATCAGAGAGTCTGCGCACGCCTATGATGTTGGTACCTTCTTCTAATAATAAAAACAAATTAAAATCACTGTAATATTAAATTAATAATTAAAATATTAATTAATATTGTTATTACATGAATGGGAAAAAGACGGCATATGAATAGGAATATAACCGCACACATTCATTATCTAGCTCACGAATAGTTAAGATCGTTTCAATTTGTATAAAAACAACTGCCCTGGCAAGGTGATTGTGAAACAGATAAGGAATTGAATATTGTTTGAATAACGAAAAAGGATGTTAGATCCATTTGACGAAATGAAAAGCTCTTAATTTAATATTTAATCATATTACTTAAGTAGTGGTGTGCATAAATCTTATTTGATACAGTCATCCAAAGTTGTTTGACCCCAATGTAATCCTTCCCTTAGAATATGTTTGACGGAAATACACGTCTCTCGATTATACGACAGATGCTAAACAAAACAAGCATATTTACATTATTTAATTTTAGTACTTCGTAAGTCTCTCGTGTAAGATTCGGACTCCCTGGACACCCCGCCTCCCCTAAATAGTCCTTGGCTCTCAGTTGTATTGCGATGTTCGTCAATGTGTGTTTTTCTTCTTTCAGACACTCGGAAAAAGTTTTGTCTTGTAACAGGAAACCTGCTATGGTCAGACTCTTGAGCGGGAGGAGAGTAGCGGACAGGGAACCTTGTGGTCTGCTTCTTTCGACAGAGCAACCCCTCCCTCCACCAGTCTCAATAGGTCTCCCATGCAATGGATTTGCCTTCGAAGGGGGAAATGGAATCAATATTGGTAAGACTAGGAAGAACAAATGACATCTGTCCGCTGCTTTTTTCGAGCGACGCTGATACGGGCTCTTAAGCCCCTATCACACGAAACTGGATTTCTAGTAGGAATGACCTAGTTGGCGCTGAACTAACTTTCTAGGTAGCAATCATGGCCGCCTGGCTGACTGCTTGACTGGTTTGGAGGAATATGATAACTGTCGCTGCGCTTAAACTTGCAGAACAATTATCAATGCAAATAAAATTGCGTAATTAACGATAACCGTTATATTTAAAATAAATACTATACAGGGGCAGAAAATCTCACAACTTCCATCACCATTTTTAGTACTTATTATTTTTCGTTGCTATGGTTACAGCAATTTGATTTCTTGTATTTTATACAGCGTGATAAGATTATTATAACAATATATATATATATATAAAACAAACATGCATAAGTTAAAACAACATCAATAACATAAATAATATTAACTTTGAACATGACAATTTGAGAATAGGACAGTCTTAATCTCTCCCCTTCTCCCGGTAAAAAGAATGAAGATAACATTTATATATATATATATATATATGATTTGATTCCTGCTTTTAATATACACTCATCAGGATAATGAGAGTTCACTTGACATAATGAACCAATTCACAAATTTACAATACTCTTTTTACTAAAGTTCTGAAAATGTCACCTTAGTGTTCGAATTTACAGCTACTTATGCATCACTTCATAACAATTACATTAGTTTAAGCAATTCTTCCTTTTTCTCATCAGAACAATTAAATTTCTTGATATTTGACAAGTTCTGCATTGTTGTTATCTTCTTTCCGTCCATAGACATCAAAATTGTATAATTGTTTTTCACAGCATCAACTATATAGGGTCCAAGCCATAATTCCATATTTTTATGAATTTTCTTGTTAATTGCACTACTATGTTCATGATTTTTCACTAAAACAATATCACCTGGGACAATCTTCAATTTATTTGCATCACACTCAATAGTTTTGGGCTTATATCTTTCCTTAATACGTGCTTTGGCGATAAAATACTTATGTTTCCAGGGCACAAACTTTAAATCATCTGGCCAGTTAATTTGATTGATAATTGCATCCTTTAATTCGTGATGGAGGAAAAGTTCACTAGGTGTGAAACTTGTTATTTCCGAAACGGAATTATTAAGAAGTCCTGTTACATGATTCAAATATTTTACCCAGTCCTGATGATTTTGCGAAGTATATAATCGTAACAGAATTTGCGAAAGGCGAATAAACTGACGTGGTGATATGTTTTATGTTACAGTTATCCATATATAAGTTCCACTCTTGTGATTTAAATCGGGAACCGTTATCTGATAATATTACCTTACATGCTGGATAGTGGTAAAAAATACTGGAGCTTGAATTTGTTAATTATTTCACGTGACGTTGCCTTCCTTAACGGATATGCCATTAAAATTTGGACATCGTGTTAACTATTGTTAATATGTAACTATATCCTTGTGATTTGGGTAACGGTCCAACAAGATCTATTGATAACATATCATGTGGAGTAGTGGCATATACATGCAATTCATCCTTATTAATTTTTGTGTGAGCTTGTTTAGTTTTTGCGCATGTTAAACAGTCGTTCAAATACTGCTTGATACTAACTTTCATTTAAGACCAATAATATAAACTTTTGCACTTATTAAATAGTTTATAGTATCCAAAATGACCTTGTAAATCATGTAATTTATGAAGAATTTTGGGTACAACAACAATAGGTACTACAAGTTTCCACTTGTCCTCTTTCAAATGTTTCAGGAATAATATATTATATTGAATCGAATATTGCCTTTTTATATTCTTCGACAAATTCCCATTTTGTAAATTTTGTACAATGGCACTGCAATAAGAATCCGAATTTTGACTTTCTTGCCAAAATGTTACACTATCTTCGTCAAGAAAATCAAGACTTATGTTATTTACATATAGTTCCGATAGAGTTAGAAAACCTGTACTTAAATCAGGATATCTGCTTAAAGCATCTGCAGCTTCATTAGATTTTCCCGGCACGTGATGTACATTATAATCAAACATTTGTAATTTCAAACTCCAACGATTTAATCGTGGATTCAAAGTTTTAGTAGATTCTAACCAAGATAAAGATTGGTGATTGCTAAACAATTTCACCTTAGTTTCAGCTATGTAAATGTAGAATTTTTCAAAAGCAAATAATATTGCTAAGCATTCAATCTCGTGAATATTGTATGATAACTCATTGCCTTCAAGAGATCTGCTAGCGTATTGAATTATACGTGGTCCCTCTTCAGAATTTTCAGTTGAACATAGAACAGCTCCTATTCCTTTCTTCGAACCGTCTGTGTTGACATTGAAAGGCTTCGTGAAATCTGGTTGATACAAAGATTTTGGAGATGTCAGTAACTTGCGGAGGTTTTCAAAAACTGAAGCATGAACATCATTCCATTGCCATTTTGATTCCTTTTTCAACAGATCATACAAAGGCTGTGTCATTTCAGCAAATCCTTCAATAAACTTTCGCCTCCAATTAGCCAATCCTAAGAACCTTCTCAAGGAGCGTTTGTTAGTTGGAATTGGAAAATTAATAATTGCTGAATTCTTTGCAGGATCAACCATAATTTTATCACCGGACACTATGTGTCCAAGGAAGCAGATTTCTTTGTAAGCAAACTTACATTTGGAAAATTTAATAGACATATTGACACCCTTTATCTTTTGTAAAACTAGTTCTACATGTTGCATATGTTGAGATCAATCTTTGCTGAAAATTAGAATATCATCTAAATAACAAACAACAAAATTTCTGCAATCGGTGGAGAATATTTTATTCATCCTGTCCTAGAACACTGAGACTGCTGATCGAATCCCAAACGGAAGATAGCGGAAAAGATATTGTCTGCCTCTATAAGAAAAAGCTGTGTAAGGATGTGAATCTTCAGTCAACGGTATTTGAAAATAACTGCATGATAAATCAATTGAAGAAAAGTAAACACATCCTAGGAACCTCTGTAACATTTCGTTAATTGCTTCTACTCTCACTTGTGGAGAGATAACATGTTGATTAAGTTTCCTAAAATCGATCACAGGCCTCCTTGTTTTGGCACTATATGTAGAGGATTAAGATATGGTAAAGAATCCTGGTAAATAATTCCCCATTTCACCCACTTGGAAAACTCTTCTTCTAAAGGTTGTCTCCTTGATATTGGTATGGGATAAGTGTGCTTGTAATAAGTGTTACAGTATCTAATCGAATCTTGTAAGGTTCAACAGTTGCTTTCCTAGGTTTATCTGAAAATTGTACGTGATAATACGACAGAAGTTTGAACAAATTAGCTTTCTGCAAATTGTCTAAATTATCATTTCTAAAAACAGACTCAAAAATGGACTTCTTAGATGGCATATATTCTACATCATCATTCAAAGTTGACGCATCACGTAACAATCTACATGAATAACTTTCATGATCATTTAATGTATCTTCGGAACAAAAGTTAGACTTTGTACAATACTTCGAATCTTCTGTAGAAGAACATTGCCGAGTTAAAACATAGGAAATTTCCTTTCCTCATTTAGCAAACTTACATTCCCTTGTTAAAAATCAATTACCGCTTTATATTTCCTCAAAAATGGAACTCCTAAAATGACATCGGCATTCAACTCTTTAAGAACAAAAAATTCCATAGAATAGTATTTGTGCTTTATCTGCAGATTAATAATTTTACTACCAACAACTTTACACTTCTTGGATCCAGCGAAACCGGTGAGTTTTACATCTTCCACATTATCCAGTTTAATGTTCCCAATCAAAGACGATAGTTTACACCAAACGTCAAAATTTAGAACATTTGCCTGACTTCCAGAATCTATAATACAAACTACAGGTATTTGACAAATAATTCCATGAATATCTGGAACTTCAGTTGTAACGGTATAGTTTGTGCTTTTAAGCTGATTCTCAGCAACATACACAATATACACAACCATACATTTTTGAATCCTTGTCCCGAGGTTCAAAACTTGCAGTACCTGAAGTTCTGTGGATGCTAGTTTAGGCAATAGTAACGTACTTCTTCAAATTATAGCTTAACGCCCATTTCCTTTTAGATATATATAGGTTTATTCATAATATATTTACAGAAGTTAATTCTTGGCCGCTATTCACAAAATTACATTTCGGTTTACCCTGTCCCCCTTCCCGAAGAGTGTGTGTAGACTCGCGAAGCCACTGGCTCCACGAGTAAAAAAAAGTATATAACCCTCAGTACCAAAAAAGGTGGCTGAAGGTATGTGTGTTGTGTACCCGGTTTCCCACATGAAATAAACTATTGGAATAATGTGAAAAGAGCAAGTGTGTGTATTAAAAGAAAGAAAGTTAACATCCCCGCCGTCGGTTCACATAATAAGGAAAGAAAGCTCGCCCAGCCGCTCCCCTCAGAGAAAAAGATACCTCTTACATTGCTGTACTCCGCCAAACATCTGAGGCCGACTGCTCCCCTGCCCTTCCTATTTATAGGCCCCGCTAATGACCTAAACCGTTACTGGAAACTTACCGCTCCCCAACGGCCAAGAACCCAAAAGTACAGAAATACATAGCCATACACAATTTATAACATAAAAAAGGATCCAGTAATGATCGCATCATTACACAGTTAATGGAACCGGAATATCATAATCACTAACAGTCCATTCAGGTTCTTCTTCAAACCATTCCAATAAAAAATACCCTTGTAGTGGTTCCGATATTAAGTCTTTATCATTACGTACATTCATAATTTCCTGTGTTTGAAATGAATTTCGTTTGTTCAAATTTGGCCTCTCTGAAAGAAAGCAGAGTGAACAAGACGCTTCCATCCGCTCCTTTAATTTAAATTTGTTGTTGATTGGTAAGATGTTCCAATACCAGATTGTCGTGTAAAGGTCCTTGATACATTTTCAGAAGGAGAATTTGATATTCTAGAAGCTGTAGATTCATTTTGTGGTTGTAATGAAGTCACATTAACAGGTTGACTGTAAGTAGGAGCGAGAGCAGGCTCACTTGTATACTGCGCTTGCTTATTGTAGAAAATCCTTCCATTCTGACTACTGTTAGGTAACTGAGAAGTTACAGAATCCTGATTATAATGCCTATTTGCAATGTCACCGGAAATACCAGAGTATGCATTATTTCTTTGGAATCTGAAATTATTTCTGTTGTTATATGAAAATCCTGAATAGCCTCGATTATTTCTACGTCCTCTAAAACTACCATTGCTACCTCTAAACGGTCCATATCTTGAGTTAGCATTGTGAAATTCATCAGTAAAGGGTACTTGAGCATCCATCGACGAAGTCTGAGTAGAAGACGAGCAAGTGTTTTTGGTGTGTTTAACATTAATTTGCTTGACACTAAATTTTAATTTCATACTGTCAGGATTCTTGTTGGGTTTAACCTTACTACTATTATCGGTTTCTTCCGGTAGGAAAATAAGTCCTCTTCTACTAGTTTGAACAACATCTAATTTCCTTAACATAGTTGTTAACTGGTCCATAGAACGTATCTCATGACAAGTTATGTTATTAGCTATATTATTTGGTAACTGGCTAATAACTAATTGAATAACATCCATTTCGTTTGGGTTCGCAACTAAATTGCAATAATTGGAATATGTTTTCAAAGCAAAACTTTCTAAATCACCATGTACTGTAGGATCATGCTTCCTGTTCCTTAATACTGATAACTGAGACTGTATTATTTCCGGACTTGCAAATTGTTTCATGAATTCCCTTTGAAAATGATCATATGAAGAAAACATACGTTTGTGAGTTCTATACCAGTCCGCAGCTCTCTTGGTGAAACACCGCTGAATACTCTGTAGCCTTTTGTTAATTGGAATGCCCATAATATCAAGCATGGAATTAAGATGTTCTAGATATTCTCGAGCCAATTGGTCTTCTATTTTCCCAGAAAATTTGGGTAAATGAGACAGTTCATTTATTTTTACATATCTGTTTCCTCTATCCCCAACAGTAATTACAGGTAAAGACGTTGAAGAAATACAACGATCAAACTGACTTTGTGGATTATCACAGTAATTGTTATTTGTATTTGGCTCATAACACAAATTTTAGCATTTGGACAACTTGTGCCAGTCATTAAATTTGCATTAAGCCTTTCACCTTGAAACCATGTTCTGCAAGCTTCATTCTGCAAGGAAGAAACATGATAAAACCCTCACGTTTCGCCAGGTACATTACTACGATGAACGACAGGAAGGTTAGATTCTTCATAGTATGTAAACATTTGATTTATGTAACTATTTTCACCATCAGCAGAACAACATTGTTGAACATTGGAATGTTTATCAATATTTGTAACAGTAGAATTCAATCTAGAAGTTGTCTGCATATTGTTAATCACATAATTACTGTTATCCTTAAACTGTACAGTATTAGGTGGCATATTATTTCGATAATGTTCCTCATTGCAGGTTGAAATAAATCTTTTGTTTCGCTTCCAGCGAACACGATTTCGAACATACGGTTCATCGAACGTTGTTTTCACATGGGTTGTTGAAGATTCATCAGATGAATAAGTAATTAGTCACCCCCGAGTCAACTGCATTTCTAGCCCTTTCACGTGATGTCTTAGTTTGAGAACTATTTTGTGCAAGTGGAGGTTTCAGATTTCCCTTTGTGTTGCGTTGAGAATTTGCATAATTAGTTTGTAAAACATCAACACGAGATTCTATATGTTGCAACCTGTTATTACAATCAGTAATATACGTACCAAAATGTACATTTTCCTAACCAGCAACTTCCAACGATGATAATCTATTATTAATATCAGTTATTTTGGATGAACATACTGTAATAGATTTATCGTATTCACTAATCAAATCTTTATTTATTAACATTTGTTGCCCTTGAACGTCTTGTTCTGTTCGGATTTGAGAAATATTGCTATTTAAAATACTTCCCAAATCTTCGTTTTTCTTGACACATTCGGAAGCTATTGAATCAAGTTGTGTTTTAACATCGGAAGTCAAGTTGTCTAATCTTTGATTAACAGTATTAATTTCTTGATTAACCAATTCAAATTTGGAAGTTAGGTTACTATAAATATCCAATTGCAATTGTTCAAACGGAGACTTAATATTCTCATTAAACCCTGCAAATTTTTGATTAGATTGCTGTAACTGTAATTTCATATCTTGGTTAGCAAGATCCATTCGTGTTTTTAGTTCTTCATTAGATTGTTCTAACTGCAATTTCATTTCAGCATTAGACTGTTCTAACTGCGATTTCATTTCAGCGTTAGACTGTTCTAACTGCGATTTCATTTCAGCATTAGAATTTTCTAGTTTCGTCTTGAGGTCTTCATTAGAAGCGACCATAAGCAATTGAATACTCTTAACAGTACTTAACAAATCACCAAAATTCGGGTTAAGAGTTTCTAGATAAGCTGGCAAACTAAATGGATCATAATCTGGTTTGCAACCTTTACAATAATAATTTTCTAGTGTAGTCGAATAAATTGTCCAGTGAGTGACTGTAAGTTTGAGACAAGATATATGATGCCATGACGAGCACTGTGTACACTGAACATACCTCAAATCATTGTCAGGATCATTACAACAAGATAATTTATCAGGTTTTGTAGAACAATCATCATGTTCTGTAGTATTCGCATTACTGGAAGCGACTAAGGGATTACCAGCATCAAAGTAAGTAGTCATTGTATTAGCCTGAATGTTTGTTTCTTTACGCGACGATTTAGATTTACTTTGTTTTAACTTATCAGCCATTGTGATCTTCACACATATGACGATTCATTTAAGAAGTTACGTTATACAAGCACACTGAACGATTATCAATGCAAATAAAATTGCGTAATTAACGATAACCGTTATATTTAAAATAAATACAATACAGGCGCAGAAAATCTCACAACTTCCATCACCATTTTTAGTACTTATTATTTTTCGTTGCTATGGTTACAGCAATTTGATTTCTTGTATTTTATACAGCGTGATAAGATGTTTATAACAAAATATATATATATATATATATATATATATATATATATATATATATATATATATATATATATATAAAACAAACATGCATAAGTTAAAACAACATCAATAACATAAATAATATTAACTTTGAACATGACAATTTGAGAATAGGACAGTCTCAAATAGGACATGTTCTAATTGCTACTTGCTTTCCTCGACTGGATTCTGTGGAACAGCCAATCAGAGCAAAGTTTCGCCATGTGAAGATAATCTGTGAGTGTGGAAAGGAGCGCTTTTGTCTGTGGTTTCCCAGTGTTACTGCAGCAATGTATAACGTATACAGCATGAAAGGCGCGTTGAGTGCACGGTGTTTACATTTGAAACAACTAAAATATTCTTCCATACGTGTACAGTAAACGTTGTAAAGTATGTATTTAAGCAGCGCCATTGTTTTGTACCTAATAACGTTTTATACGATACGTTATTCCTCTCGGTTGAATAGTTATCGGCTTTTAAAATTGTGAAGTGATACATTGTTTACATCTCACGCGGCCGCCATTACAACTTTCCTCGTATGGGAACAAAAGTATATCGACAAGTACGCTGATAAGTATCGTGTGAGGCGAAAACTAGCAAATTGGTAGGCAGTACAGCACCAACTAGGGCATACCTACGTGAAATCCAGTTCCGTGTGATACGGGCTTTAAGTGATTTTTTTTGCAATTCTGGAATAAAAACAAACAATTTTCGATAAGTTCCAGACACTTTCAATGCATAAAACCTCGAGAATTAACAACTTTTTTAAAATGACTATTCGGAATTTCCCGACTGCTCGGGATCCCGAAAAGTCGAAAAGTCATTTCCTGAAGTCGGGATCCCGCACACCCCTAATTTCCTGCAGTCTCCTTCACGTGCCTTAAGGGAAGAATTTATCACTAGCAAAGAATTTAACAATTCTGGTCCCATTTTACTTCTCTTTTTTGTTTTTGTATCACTTAGCATTGAAAATATTCTTTCCGTTTCCGCGTTAGCACTATTTTCGCGAGAGTGGAAATGTTTTCAAAAAGAACTTGTCTTCAAAGTTCTTGGTAACCGATAACATGTTCCAAAATTCTGATCGAGATTTGTTAGCTAGTTTTTCTCCTCCTCGCTAAAGGCTCTGTCCGAAAGGTACAAAGTACAGACTTGAAGTATGGTCTGTGGTATGGTCTTGACGAAAGTGACATCACCTAGTACAGTTCGAAAGCGCCAAGAACAGAAGCACGCAAGTGCACAGCTCGCAGTGCAGATGGTTGGTGACTAGGTCACGTGGTTTCCGCACTCGTTGTTCATTTGTTTAAAATCACGGAGGTAGAAAGCCAGCGACACAAGTAGATATAAGTTATGGGCCAGCAAGTATATGTACGTACGAACATTTGAAAATGCTGTGTGATTTCTATGGTGAAAAATAAGTGTTTAAAACGCGAGAAAAACAACGAGTAGTATCCAGCTCATTCCAAACTGAGCCGGGGCCTCCGAGATGCGTATACTTCGTGTATACTCCGTATACAAGCCGCAACCTAATGACGTCAAAAGATTTAGTCGTGTGTTTTGGCGAAATACATGTATTTTAATGAGAGATTTGTACGATAAAGAGTTCCTGTAAATCTATTCATTTCAGAGTAAGAACAATAATTATTATCGCAAACTAAACATAGTCGTCTCCTGACCAGTTACAAGTAAATTTATGCGTTTGTATGTAGTACAACATTTAATTAGATGTTAGTAAAAAAGTCTGTGTGCAATCAGTGCGATGTGTACGACATTTAGGAATTTGTGAACATGGCTGAATGTTAATATTAATTACATGAATGCCGACTTTGTAACTATTATATTACTTTATTTATCACGAAAAAATTTTGATTGTTATTTATATGTCCGTTTTATTGCTCATACGTTGTCTGAAATTGTGCCGTTTAAAGCAAGGTTATTAGAAGTAAAGTTTAAAGTGCAAGAGTCACGTCTTACACATTTTCTTTCCAGTCACAGTAAAGGATATTCACTTACTTTTTCATGCTATGTTCCAGTTTAAAAAAATTATGTGCTTCATATACATGACGTGACAGAAATACAATGTACATCAATAGAATTTTACGACTTTTGTTCAATTTTATTAGCATATTTCACAAATACATTGTGGATAATTTTGTACCTTTGTACTCGGTAATGGATGTTATATTTTCGCTTTGTCGATTATTTCTGTCGAAAACAGAAATATATTTTTGATTATTGCGATGTAGTTAACGAACTAATTATATACAAACGTGTACTTGTGTCAACAACATTTAAGGTATTTGGAAATGTAGACAAGTTGCTAAAGTGAAAATTTACTATGTAAAGAATAACTGTTATTACATTTGCATAGTCAGTCATTGTGATTTCGGTACTACTTTACTATACCTGAGACACCTGGGAATCATTTCTTTCGCACTATTTTACATTGCTAACGTACTATTCTGCATTCCGGAACACTTATTTAGGTGAAATAATTGAATTTGTTAGGAAAGTAATGTATATTTCTTACATTTACGAGTACTTACTGTTCTTGTTTATTTCCACACACAACATGGCGATAGCTTACCGTTGATCGTTCCTTGAGCCAGAAAAACCATTGACGTTAGTCCAAAAATTCACGATAGCCCCACAAACCATCACAGGGACGAGGTATGCCTACTAGGTTAGGTTAGGCCTGTTAGGTTTGGTTCCATTAGCATTCCTTTCGTTCAATTTATCATATACGGACAATACGAGAGCGTATTGTGCTCTCATGCAGGAAGCAAATGGCGGCAGCAGCAATAGCGCGTCGGAAATAGATTTTCGTACAAAACCACATGCATTCGCATTAAAATGAATCAAAATTACATTCCCGAACATCAACAACGCTACAGAAAATGATTTGCGTAAGTACTTTCTCCTGTAAATTTGAAGAAATCTGTCTCAGGTATAGTAAAGTGTTACCGTGATTTCATGTAACACATTTATGCTCTGTGGAAAAGTAGGAGAGCGAGATATTATCTCAACTTCTCAACCTGTTCTAAATGTCACAAGCACAAGGGGAAAATATAATTATCAACTTATATGACAGCGAATATTTGCATGACACGATTTCAGTACATGTCCAGGTAGAGTTAGAAATAAATTGTCGTTATTAGGGATGAATGAAACACGCTGATATATATTAAAACTTACGCCTTCCCTGAAAATAACTTTTACCATTATCTGGCATGCTTACCAAAAAGGAATATAATTATAAGGACTTTAGAATACGATATTCTTTTTAAAATAATCTCCTGGAAGCATGAGGTTTATTGTATTCTCTTGCTTTTTGCTTTGGGCTTCTTAATTAAAGTAAGTTGCTTCTCAACGAGTTTCATTTTCCGTGTGATCGAAAATCCCTTTTCATAGGCTTGAATTACTGTTAGGTTATTTAAGATTGATATTCCTAGCATTTAGGTATTGCAAATAGGTTAGGCTAGACGTTTGTCACATTACCATTTTTACACTTTCTCTCTTTGTTTGCATGTTAAGATTTTGATTCGATTTTTTTTTAAAAAAAAATGTAACCTACAACCAAACCACGGGAACTTGTGCATCCAAATATTTACCAGATTTATAGAAAATTAAACATTTATCAAATTATACACGGAAATTGAGTTTCGAAAGTTGGAAAGCTTATTTAATACGAAATTCTAATCTTACAAGCTCTTTCCTCAACCATCTGTATGTAAACTTTTACAAAATTATCTGGTAAATGTCTGTTATATTGGAGACACATTTCTTCATTTTTACAGAAGAAACTACTTACGGAAATGAGTTTCTGTAGTATTTTGAAAGTGCGTGGAGGTATTTTCTCACCGTAGAATGCTGCACAACAAGAAATAAGCACTTTTGATATTATAAACTTGCATTTTGTGCAAAGTGACAACATTATGCCGTTGTTTCCATTATGTACAGGGCGCGGCACGTAAAACCAGCCCGCTGTAATCCCGATGTAATTGCTTTGCTAATGAACATGTAAAACATCTAAATGAACATGTCAACAGAAAATGGCGTTGCATGAGTTACTAATTCTGTTTCTCACCAACAGGTGGCTTGTGAACCCGTGGTCGAGTGAAAGCAGTTGAGAATCAGGCCTTGTTGGGTAAAGCCGTGATAATGCCGTATTTGATTCCTGAGCGTGTTGCAATTGTTGAAGCTTTTGTGCGCACCGGATCCTTTGTGCAAACAAGGAAGTTGTTTCAGGAGAAATTTCCAGGACGTCCTGTCCCAGCAAAACGCACAATACATGATTTGATTGGGAAATGGAGGCGTACAGGATCTGTTGCAAATGCTCCCAGGGACAGACGACCATCTGTCTGCACACCTGAATGACGGAGGCAGGTGCAGAACATAATGGCGAGAAGTCCTCGTAAATCAACGAGGAAATTAAGTCAACAGGTTCCAGCTAGTGAGCGAAGTTGTAGACGTGTGTTAAGGGTGCTGAAGTTAAAACCTTACCGGATAAGTGTAGTGCAACAACTGAGGGAGCTTGACCCGGGGAAGAGGGTGGATTTTTGTTCATGGCTATTGACGAATGTTGCCAGTGGTGTTTTGGAAACATTGATGCTCATCAATTGAAGAACTCAAGACCTCCATCCAGAATGTCATGAACAGCATCACCACTCAAGAATTAACAAAGGTGTACATGAATCTCCTGAAACGTGTTCAGGCGTGTGTTGAAGTGGGTGGAGGACACTTTCAGCATCTATTGTGAAGGTGAGAAATCTTAACACACAACATTAAATTTCATTTGGTGTATTGCTTTTGTTTGATTTTGTTTTAATTTCACTTAATCATTCAAATTGTTCATCTAATGATATCTTATGAAGGGACGGGCTGGTTTTAAGTGCCGCGCCCTGTACCTGCAGATGGCGCGAGCGTCGAAAGTCACGCGGTCTCGCCAGTGTTTCCAAACGTGCCTTTTTTTACCAGAATTTTATTATTTTTATTGTTTTTAACTATGCTTACTTAACCTAACCCAACCTAACCTAACCTTGCCGGAAATGGTTCTTGGGACTATCGTGAATGGTCTTTTAGGCTATCGTGAATGGTTTTTGGGGCAATGGTTTGTGGGGCTATCGGGAATGTTTTTTGGGGCTATCCGTCAATGGTTTGTGATGACATAATGAACATGAAAGTAGGTATTTTTTGGTTAAGAAGGTTGAAACACTGCATACCCACTCCAAATCGACAAAACACAAGCACGACGCTCGATGATCCACAGCTGTGCGCGCCATATTGTATGTTCCGCAACGGAAGAAAGGGCCCAAAAGAATTACTCGTAATGTGAAAAATCGAAGTTATTTTCGTGTAAAAAGCATAATGGCACCTTCAACTATGTTCCGCAATACACAATTGGTAAGTACGAATCATTTAAAACTGAAAATATCCGATATAAATATGTCCCGATACAACAGACATTTACCAATTATCTTGCATACATAGTAAGTTCTCATTCCACAGCAATTTAATAGCAATTATATACTAACGACGATAATTCTTTACGAACTTACAGTAAGTTCCAAATGTAGGATGAAATTTTATCTATATCGCCATTTTTCCATTGGTAATTTGAAAAGGAAAGGTACTTTATGTAGCACGGTAAAAATTGGATTTTATTTTTATCAATATTATTTACGTATTTTCCAATGTCATATAACATTTGAAACGTTCTTCAGGTGAAAGCAACGTTCTGAACGAATAAGAGAGGACTATTCACTCAGAAAACTAAATATTATACTCTTACAATGCACTTTGTTAAATGTTGTAAATGGACTATGCTATACTAATCCTGTGACGTCACGAAAGCTGATGTGAGGCCCGTACATAAGTATAAGTATCTCTCGGAGGCCCCGACGGAGCGCGAAGAAAGTGCAACTGACTGGCGGATTGTCAACTCTCTCACCTGAATTTCGAACAAACATTTTAGGTGTGGAGGAATTTCGAGTGGATAGAGAATCTACTAGTGTTTATTGTGCTTTGTGATTTAAGTTAGGATTATATTCGTATAAACTGAGAGTAATATATAATATAATAATTGTGTGAACGAAGTGAATTGATAGATTAAGTGAAGATAAAGTGATTAATATGATATAAGTGTTTAATATGGCTCGACGCCATTAAACAAAATGAATACCCAAGTAAGTGACACAGACACTTCGGAATGAATGGAAGTTTGGGTTCCTGCTAGCGTAGCTAGTCAAGACAAAGGTGATGTCTCTCAGGAAAACCTGTCACAGGATACAGTAAATACACATCAAGTTAAAATATCTAAAGATCATGAAACAATTACATACAAAAATACCCAATTGGGGCCTTATGATGTATTTGTAAGAAGTACAAATGAAATTAATGGAACAAATAGAAGAAATATTGGTCAGCTACATATACTAAAATTAGGGAAAAAACTTCATGAAACCAAAATCGAAGGTCTAAAGACAATTGAGACCATGGGGAAAAATCTGGCAAAATTGGAATTCAAATCTGCGAAAAATGCTAACAACTTTCTCTCTCATCCAGTTCTAAGGAACAATAACTGGTTTGCTTATGTGCCAGCACATAAAAGTGAGGAGAATGGGTGTAATTAAGGGAATAGACACCTCATTTACAGATGATGAGTTATTAGAAAACATAAAACCTAATGTTTTCAATGTACTCAAAGTGAGACGAATAATGAAATACAAAATTGACGAAAATGGAAGTCGAATTGTTGAGCCAACGAGATCAATAATATTGACATTTGATGCCCAATCCTTACCAGCATATGTAACTTTATATTATTCAAAGATTGATGTAGAGCATTACATTCCCATGGTAAAGCAATGCACAAACTGCTACTATTATGGGCATTTCAAATCTAACTGCAAGAGTAAATTGAAGTGTAAACGTTGTGGGCAAAATCATGAATTCTCAAGCTGTAATAATAATATCGTATGCATTCACTGTTCACTAGAACACTGGGCAACAGACAAGGACTGTCCAAAAAAACAGCGACAAAAGGATATAGTTAAGACTATGGAGCTTGAGGGCCTATCTTATCATGAAGCTGTGAAAAAATACCCAAAAGCTACTTTAAATACTGCATCAGTAGTACCGAGTGAGAACAGAATATACAACATGTCCTACGCATCAACATGCAAGGAAACAACACAGACCCAATATAATATTAATGCAAATACAAGGCACGTCCAGAAAGTAAGTTCCGTTTGGTAATAAAATTAAATTGTGTACAGATACAGAAAAGTTATTTATTGCACAAAATTCTACAACTCTTAAACTACTTTTGAAATTTTGCAGGCATTTGTCATAGCGTGGCACAAGTTT
Source organism: Lepisma saccharinum (assembly GCF_977018435.1). Taxonomy (NCBI): domain Eukaryota; kingdom Metazoa; phylum Arthropoda; class Insecta; order Zygentoma; family Lepismatidae; genus Lepisma; species Lepisma saccharinum. The sequence continues at coordinate 39,595,408 of NC_139245.1, forward strand.
TTGTATACCTTCTTCATAGAATTTTGCCGCCTGTGTCTTCAACCAGTTGGAAACAGTTTCTTTCAGCTCGTCGTCATTGTTGAAGTGTTGACCGCCAAGGAAAGACTTGAGATGTAAGAACAGATGAAATTCGCTAGGAGCGAGGTCAGGGCTGTACGGAGGATGGTCAAACACGTCCCAGCCAAATCCCTGTAGGAGGTTTTTCGTCACATTTGCAGTGTGTGGTCGTGCGTTGTCGTGAAGAAAAACAACACCTTTTGACAGCAATCCTCGACGCTTATTCTGTATTGCGCAATAATAATAATACAGAATAAGCGTCGAGGATTGCTGTCAAAAGGTGTTGTTTTTCTTCACGACAACGCACGACCACACACTGCAAATGTGACGAAAAACCTCCTACAGGGATTTGGCTGGGACGTGTTTGACCATCCTCCGTACAGCCCTGACCTCGCTCTTAGCGAATTTCATCTGTTCTTACATCTCAAGTCTTTCCTTGGCGGTCAACACTTCAACAATGACGACGAGCTGAAAGAAACTGTTTCCAACTGGTTGAAGACACAGGCGGCAAATTTCTATGAAGAAGGTATACAAAATCTTGTGCCACGCTATGACAAATGCCTGCAAAATTTCGGCAGTTATGTGGAAAAGTAGTTTAAGAGTTGTAGAATTTTGTGCAATAAATAACTTTTCTGTATCTGTACACAATTTAATTTTATTACCAAACGGAACTTACTGGACGTGCCTTGTACTTATAAACAAGAAAACCAATACCAAACGCTTCATCACCAACTGTCTAACAAAAGAGCTTTTAATTACGCTCAACAAGTGGATCGTAACCAGGAAACAACAAAGTTATCTCAGGGAAAACGTCCAAAATCATCAGAAACATCTCAAAACCGAGAACAAAAAGAAAGACAGAAACCAGCGACAATTGACAAAACAAAACCACATTGGAAAGAAAAGCAGCAGAGTGGTTCAATGAACTCGGCTTTAGATCAAAGAGACAAATTACTTCCACTATCGCAGAAAATGCAAGCGAGTTCAGATTGTGGATCATCAATGAATGACCCTTTTTTAACAAATTTTTCTAAGTATCTAGCAGGAATATGCAACTTCGCCAATACCTCGTCATCACATAACATGAAACAGGATTGGTCTGTTGTAGCATCAAGTATAATAAATTATCTAATTCATCACTCAGAATGCCAGGCAGGATAAAGAGAATTATACAATGGAATATTAGAAGCATAATTCCAAATATACACAGTCTAGAAAACATTATTCACTTTTACCCAGCAGACATTATATTAATTCAAGAAACGTGGTTGAAACCCGAATCAAAAATTAAAGCCTATGGATACCACTGGATAAGACACGACAGAGATGACGGATATGGTGGAGTGGCCATAGGGATTAAAAATAATTATAGGTATGAAGTAATACATTTAAGGAATATGCCTGATAATATTCAAATAGTTGGAGTAACAATAGATAGTACTACATTTGTTACAATATATAATCCACCTTCGTCTAAATTACTGTATTCGTTCTGGTGTAATCTCTTCCAACAACTTCCGGCAAATACTTCTATTATAATCGGAGGGGATATTAACGCACATCATCCATTGTGGGGTTGTTATGGTTCAGATATGTCAGAGAAATCTCTGTGCAGATATATTCAAGAGTCAAATGTAACAATACTAAACGATGGCACTCCCACATATATCTCGAGACCAAATGAAAATCCTAGTGCCCCTGACATAACACTCGTGACAGAGAATATAGTTGCAGATATTAACTGGAGAGTTCTGCAAAATCCATATAATGGTAATCATCTTCCAATTTTGATATCATTTGATTCAAATATAGATACAACACTTATATATAGTAATCTTCCGGAAAGACCAACACGTCTATACTATTCTAAAAATATTAACTGGAACGAATTTTCAAGACAAATCAATCTCTCTACTGAAAATTACCAACAACAAAATTTAGGGAAAGATTACGAAAACTATACATCACTAATTAAAGAGAATTTGAACAGATCTACAATTCCCCGTCAACGTGACTCGAAAAGAAAGATTGCTCCGTGGTGGACGACAAACTGCCAGAAATTGATAAACGCTAGACAAAATGCATTCATCAAATATAAAGAAAACCCAACAATGAACCATTTCTTGAAGTACAAAGAAACAGCAGCCAAAACTCAAAGGTACTTAAGGCAAATTAAGGCAGAGTTTTGGAAAAAGTTTTGTTCCTCATTAACAAATGAATCATCCTTAACCACAACGTGGAAAGTTATTAACAGAACGTCTAATGCCAATAATATTAGTAGATATCATGGAGGCGACATAAGCAATCAATGGATAACAGAATTTCATCAAACCCTAACACCAGACTCCAGCGACTGTGATTTTAATGCCATATTAAATTCAATGAATGAATTCACACCATCAACATTGGAATGTCCATATACCAGTGCAGAATTAAGAAAAGTTATAAGTGAAAGGAAACCTTCGTCGTCACCAGGAATGGATGGCATATCATATGAATGTATACAAAACTTACCGCAACTGGGGATAGATAAATTATTAGAACTTTATAACGTGATATGGATTAGTGAACAAGTTCCCCTTCAATGGAAGGAAATTGTTATAATTCCAATCCTTAAACCAGGAAAAACACCAGGATGTTCTAAAAATTATCGGCCCATAGCACTAGCGTCATGCTTATCAAAAATTTATGAACATCTTATACTTAATAGAATTACTTGGTGGATTGAATATAACAATATATTACCAAAATATCAAATGGGATTCAGAAGAGGAATGGGGACAATAGATGTTTTGACTACACTTATTTTAGACATATGGTTGTCAATTGTTCGTCGCGAATTTTGTATAGTTGTCTTTCTGGATCTTTCTAGTGCATATGATGCAGTCCTTATAGATTTGCTTGTTAAAAAAACTAAAAAATCTCAATCTTGCTAAGCAATTTATTAAAAGTATAGTTGGATTATTACTACAGAGAAAAATTTATGTTCGTTACGGTCATCAACTTTCAAATGCTCGCACAACTAGTCAAGGACTTCCGCAAGGTGCGGTGTTAAGTCCAACATTATTTAATTTGTATACTTATGATCTTGGCAAACAAGTATTGAATTATGCTAGATTGCTGCAATATGCAGATGATATTGTTATATACAAAAGCAGCAAGAATCTATCTGATGGTATAGAGAAAACACAACTGGCTTTAAACGAATTATGCACATGGTGTGGTAATAATGGCATAAACATTAACGTAGAAAAATCATCTGTAGTTGTGTTCCATAGAAAAAGATTACAAACTCCAGTTGTGTTAGACATTAATGGATCACATATAAAACACACTAGGACACACAAATTTCTTGGTATTATGTTGGATGATAAATTGAAATGGAAAGCACAAGTAGAACACATGGAAGAAAAGGCGCTTAAGGCGTTTAACATTATAAAATGTCTCACAGTCAAGAAAAAGTGGGGAGCAGATCCTAGACTACTTCACATTGTTCACAAGCAAATGCTAAACTCAAGATTAGAATATGGCTCTTTCTTGATTAACAATAATCTAAATTGGGCATTTGGGAAAATATCTTCAATACAATATCATAGTTTATGTAGAATCTTTGGTCTATGGAAAGGAACACCGAAACAGGCTACGTTTGTTGAAGTAGGAGAACCACCATTTCATCTACGGCCGCAATATCTTCCGAGAAAATTCTTAATGAAAAAGATGTCTTCCATATCCAGTCCGATAATACCAAAATTATCACTTTTACAAGCCTTAATGTCATCAAACCGTACAGCTAAATATAAATTAAATTTTCCAATCTTATTCACAGCATACAAGTCGATTAAGGATTTTATACCGAAAGTTATTAGATTTTCAACGTCTCCGTGCTTTACGACAGATTATTTTAAATTAGCAACAATACTTCCCGTTCACTTTCCTCCATATCTAGATAAAGATACACGAACGTCAATGCCAAGTATGGTGAATAACATATTCATGGAATATGTACACTCTGTAGTGCATGAAGATTTTTACATAGTATATACAGACGCATCAAAGTTCGCAACTGGTAACACTGGAGCTGCAATATATTGCAATAATCTAATGGAATACAAAATCTACCCATTACCAGCAGAATTTTCAATATTCACGGCGGAAGCGTTTGCTATTCGTCAAGCATTGTTGTATATATAGGAGAATAACCTCAAGAGGGTAGCGCTAGCCACTGATTCAGCGTCAGTCTTACACTCCCTGGGATCGATAACAGCTGATTACTATGTAGACTGGTACATTGTTAACATAAAAATTTTATATCACAAACTAACAAACTCAGGATACAGTATTTCTTTTGTCTTCCCTTCCATAGAAAAGAACCACATAGCAGACACATTAGCCAAGTACGCAGCTGAAGAATCAAGTCACGGATCGCTTCGGATTAAATTTTCTGCAAAAGCGCTCGAGTTGCATGCTAAAACAGAATTGTTGAAAAGTTAGCAGAAACAATGGACAATTACAGGGAAGACTAATGGGAAAAAATATTATTCAATTCAACCACTTATACCTAAAGAACCTTGGTATCAAGACATTAACCTCTCAAGAAACTCTTTAACAAGTCTTCTTAGATGTCGGCTAAATTACACCCTAGCACCTAAAGACCTGTATACTAGGAACATTGTTCAATCCCCAATCTGTCAGTGTGGTGCAACTGAAGGAACACCTGATCACATTATATTTGAATGTCGCCTTAATGTAACTACACGTGATTATTTCTTAAGAGATCTAAAAGAAGCAGGATATAATGGCGCGCCTTGTCAGTACTTTTGAGGAACCCAACGAAGAAAATAATATATGTACTTAAAAACTATATTGTGAGAGAAAATATTGTATTATAAAATTATGAAATGGTAAAATTACGAAATTGTAAAATTATGAAATTGTAAAATTATGAAATTGTAAAATTATAAAATGTAAAACAAATTTAACTGGTGCATAGCAGCAAAGCTACAATGAAATATACATTTATAAAAAAAAGCTGACTGGCGAGTAAGCTTTGCACCTTTGCACAAGACGCTGGTAAAGTAAACGTCACTTCCGGCGCTGTCGCCATAGCAACGGTACACCTGACTTACAACTCGCTGCCCGTACTTTCACCATGTATGTAGAATTGGTAGTATTGGAAACTGATCGTTTGTTAATAAAAATGCACATTAAGATAACAATGGCATTATTATTATTAATATTATTGTTCCATCCAAAGTAAATATATTACACACACAAGGTCTGTCATTTCAGGAAACTAGATTTCCATTTACATTTTAACGAATAGCACTTACCAAAATATATTATTTTTCTAAATTTCCGGAAATACTGAATCATCGTAACTCGTGAATAAGAGAATTATACCCGAAAATATTTACATTCATTTATAGATTATCAAGAATTGATATAAATAAAATCACTTAGAAACAATTACATTATTTTATCATAGTACGGAACTGACAATGGTAAACTGACAGCAATAGGAAAGAATTCTCCTCTAGAAGCTTATCTTCCGGCTTCTGAGAAATTCACCCCTCTTCTGAGGTATGCATATCCCTTTGAGCATTTCAGAACTATCCAACGAAAGATGAAACATATGATAAACCTGTCACCTTGAAATGCCCGCCGCAACCGAATTGTGCACACTTTAGATCCAGAATGGCGCACAAATCTCACTGACCTATTTTGCGCACAGATTTTGATCGAACGTTGCCTCTTTGATAGCTTTAAAGTCTGTGCGCAAAACTGTTTTTTTTTCCTTTAGACAAGAAGAGAGAGAGAAATCAGAAATAAAATAGTAAATCTCTTAAGGATTGAATAAAAAATATAATTTGACCAATAAATAGCAAGTAAAGATACAATTTTAATACCAATTTACATATACAGTAAGTCACTATTGATGTTTTGAAGATACAATTTGCTCAAACTCAAAAGTTAGGTTAGGTTAGGTTAGAGTAATGACTGCACAACAAACACTTCTGTCAATCGAAGCTCGTGACCTTCGGTATAAATATGAAGACACACCGACCATTACATTCTAGTTCACTAATCAGGTTCATCCTCTATGTCTATCTATTCTAATGCTACCCTTACTTGCGGACTAATAACATGCTTATTTAAATTCCTAAAATCCACAACTGGCCTCCACAGACTCCCTTGTTTCGGTACTATGTGCAAAGGATTTAAATATGGCAAATATTCCTGGTAAATTATGCCCCAACTTTCCCATTTGGCGAGTTCTTCTTCCAAAGGTTTTCTTCTAGCAATCGGTATGGGATATGGTGCAGTAGATACAGGTATTTCAGTATCCAATTGTATTTTATATGCCTCTACATTTGCATGTCTTGGTCTATCGGAAAATTGGTTATAGTACTTCCATGAAAGTGAAAGTAAATCTTGTTTTGTACTTCAATTATGTCGTTAATTTCAAAAACTTTCTTGTAAATATCGCTTTTAGAAGGCATGCATTTAGATTCGATATCTGATACAGGCACATAATTTAACAATTCACAAGACTTCAGTTTATTTGCTTTGGATTGAGGGTCATTCTTAATCATAAAGCTACAGTGTTCGTCACATTTAGAGTGTAACAAATTAGAATCTTCATTGTTTAATGTCGCACAAATTTCCTTACCTGAAGATCTTACTAAACTTATGTGCTGTGTCCTGAAATCTACTATAGCCTTATACTTTCGTAAGAATGGAACTCCCAAAATAACATCAGCGTTAAGTTCCTTTAGAATAAAAAATTCCATAGGAAAATATTCATCATCAATTTGAAGACTTATCGTTTTGCAACCAGCAATCTTGCACCTTTTACTTCCAACAAATCCAGACAATCTGATATCTTCAACCTTGTCTAATCTAAGATTACCAATCAATGATGTTATTTTGCACCAAACTTCGTAATTTAAAACATTTGCTCGACTTCCAGAGTCTTTTATACAAGTAATTGGTAGTTTATATATGAGTCCATGTATGATTGGAACTTCCGTTACAGGAATAGGAACACCATCCTCATTAAAAGTCCAGTCGGGTTCATCGTCGAACCATTCTAACAGAAAGTTTATTTCAAACGTTTTGAAATATGAACTCGCATTATTTACAACATTAATATGACCTTCTTCACTAACACTATCATCAATTGAACGTTGCCTCTTAACAGGACAGCAGAGCAACCAATTTAAAGATGCAGAGTTAGGGATTTGTTGCTGTATCGATCCTTGTACTTAATCTATTCGCGAAGTATTTTGTTCACGATTTGCCATTGTAGAATCAGAATTAATTTGTGATACCAAACCTGCTGCTTCAGGTTGAGAATTTAATGAATTTGAATTTTCAGGAAAACACTGATATGGCATTGTATTATTATTAGCACTGCGATTGTCATTCCTGTAATATAATCGCGATTGATTGGGCAAATTTTCATCATTAAATTGTCCTGTAGGTGAACGATAATTATCTTGCCTGTAATTATTTCGGAATTGTCCTCCGTTTCTAGATCTCAAGCCATTATAATTGTTTCGTGCAATAAAATCTCCATGATATCCATAATTATTAGAGGTTTGCCTAAAATTATTGAAATATCGACCTCGAAGATTGTTTCCCTGCCGATTTTCGTAACCTTGACTGATAATAGAATTGGCATCTACCTCACTGCTAGTTGGAGTCTGAGTACAAACACTAGTGGTCTTCGAGCGTCGAACATTAACTTGCCGGACATTTAACTTTCCTCTATTTTGTTCCGAGTTCTTAAAAACCTTTGGAATATTTTCACGTTCGTTGTCTTCATTAGGAAGAAGCTTTTCATATTTTTATATTATAAAATTCAATACAGGAAAATTTGCTGATGAAAGAATTAAGAAAGGTTACCAAATTAAACTGTCAAATAGATTTGATATTTTGCAGGATTTAAATGATGATGAAAATATAAATGAAACAGAGTAAATAAGAATTGGGAGCACATACGTAATGCAATAGAATCAGCAGCTAAAGAAAGTATAGGATACCATAAACCAAGAAAAAGAAAGCCATGGTTTGATAATGAATGTCATAGTCTAATAGAAATAAGAAATCAGGCTAGACTTGGGTGGTTAAATAACTCTGATGATACAAATCTAAGCAATTATAATAGAATAAAGCGAGAAGTTAACCGCACGTTTAGAAGTAAAGAAAGGAGATTACTTGAAAAGCAAAATTAACGAAATTGAAACAAACAGCAAAAACATAAATATCAGAGATTTATATAAAGGTGTAAATGAATTTAGAAAGGGGTGGCAACCTAAAGTAAACTTGATAAAAGATAAAGACGGTGATTTTCTAGCTGACCCAAGCGATATTCTAAATAGATGGAAGAACTACTTTAATGACCTTTTAAATGTCCATGTAGGAGATAAATCAGAAGTAAATGAAGTGCACACAGCAGAACCTTTAGTTGTAGAACCGAACTTGACTGAAGTTAAAGATGCTATTAAAAGGCTAAAGAATAACAAAGCACCTGGCATTGATTTAAATACCAGCCGATTTAATTAAATATGGTGGAAATTCATTAATATGTCAAATTCATAAATTAATTTGTTTAATATGGAATAAAGAAGAAATCCCTCAACAGTGGAAAGAATCCATAATTGTTCCTGTGTTTAAAAAAGGAGATAAAATGAACTGCAATAATTACCGTGGAATTTCTCTACTCTCAACAACATATAAAATATTATCTAACATTCTTTTAACAAGACTAACCCCATATGCTAATAAAATTATAGGTGATTATCAATGTGGATTTAAACATAACAGATCAACTACAGATAAAATTTTTCACATTAGACAGACACTTGAAAAAAAGTGGGAATATCATCAAAATGTCCATCAGCTATTCATTGATTTCAAAAAAAGCATATGATTCGGTCAAAAGAGATAAATTATATAATATATTAGTCGAGTTTGGAATACCTAAGAAGCTTGTTAGTATGATAAATGTATGCACCAGTGAAACAGAAAGTAAAATTCGTGTGGGTATTAATGTGTCTGACAAATTTACAATTCATGATGGGTTAAAACAAGGAGATGCAATATCTCCATTGCTCTTTAATTTTGCCTTAAAATATGCTGTTAGGAAGGTAAAAGAAACTAACGAAGGACTAAAATTAACTGGTGTGACTCAGTTGTTAGCATATGTAGATGATGTAGACTTATTAGGGGATGATATAAATACAATTAACAATAAAATATTTTTCAAAACTGCTAAAGACATAGGTTTGGAAGTTAACAAACAGAAAACTAAATGTATGTTTGCAGGCCGAAACCAAGTGTTAAGTAATAATCAAAATCTAATTATTGATAACAACTCGTTTGAACCAGTTTCCAAATTCAAATATTTAGGAGTAATATTAACAAGTGAAAGTTATATTAAAGAGGAAATACAAAATAGGCTTAATTCAGGAAATGCATGTTACTTTTCTCTTCATAAGCTTTTATCTTCTCGCTTAATATCTAAGAAACTAAAAGTTAAAATATACAAAACAGTAATATTGCCTGTAGTATTATATGGGTGTGAAACTTGGTCCCTTATATTGAAAGAGGAACATAAATTGAGAGTATTTGAAAATAAGATCCTTAGGAAAATATTTGGACCTAACAGGGATGAGGAGACAGGTGAGTGGAGAAGGTTACATAATTTAGAATTACATAATTTGTATTCATGTCCAGATATTATTAGAATGATTAAATCAAGAACACTTAGGTGGGCAGGTCATGTGGCACGAATGGGAGAGGGGCCTCCCCGGTGGAGCAGTGGTATCGTCGTTGCCTTGTAATCAATGGGTCCCGGGTTCGATACCCGGTGGAGGCACATAGTGGTTCGGATCCCACTTTAAACTGTAGGTCCAGTCCCGATTAGCCTTACTGTGCATAAAGTGGACTTAAAACACAAAATCAACCAACGAATGGGAGAGGAAAGAGGAATTTACAGGATTCTTGTTGGGAAACGTGATGGTAAGAGACCTGTAGGAAAGCCAAGACGAAGATGGAGGGACAACGTTGAGATAGACCTAAAGGAAATCGGTAGGGATGGAAAAGAGTATATAGATCTTGCTCACGATAGGGACAGATGGAAGGCCTGTGTTGCTGCAGCCATGAACCTTCGGCTTTAAGAAGGCTAAAGAGTTAGTTAGTTAGTTAGTTAGTTAGTTAGGAAGAACAACAAGCCCCTTTCCTTTAAATTTTATTATATCTAACCTTCTCAACATGCTAGTTAGTTGATCTACAGAACGAATTTCGTGACAAGTAATGTGATTGGCAATAGTATCAGGTAATTGACTAAGTATTAACTGCACAACATCTATATCTTGAGGATTTTCAACCAAATTGCAATAACCAGAGTGAGTTTTTAAAGCAAAAGTCTCTAAACTGCCATGTACGTACATGAATATTTGCAAGTTGTATAAATTGCCTCCTAGTTTCTAAATAGAAAGAGAAAATGTCAAAAACAGGTCGGAACGACTTGATAAACCATGTACAGTGGGATCCACTAGTAATGCTTGGCAAATTGTCCATGACTATTTTCATTAATGTTTATCTTACATCCGATGTGTTTTTAAGTGATGGATTTTATGTAGGATGGTGCAGAAGTTGTCAACAGCTTGTTTTGAGTTTTGTTTTAATTCTTGAAGCTGTACGTACAGTGGGATCTATGAGTAATACCGTGCAAATTGTCCATCACCATGTTCGTGCACTTTATTTGACGCAATAAGAGCTTCAAGAATTAAAACAAAACTCAAAACAAGCTGTTGACAACTTCTGCACCAGCATACATAAAAATCCATCGCTTAAAAACACACAGGATGTAAGAGAAGAATTAATGAAAATAGTCATGGACAATTTGCACAGTAATACTCATGGATCCCACTGTACAAGGGCAAAATGAAATTGTGAAACAATCGCCTGATTTGTAATTGTAAACGATTCGATGTACATGTGAATAGAACGGGTAGAATGGTGATGTAACATTTCGTGCTATACTGATTTAATATAAAAACATATGTAATCAGTGTAATCCATATTTGAAGCATATTTCTTGCTCTAGTAAGAATCCTAACACGATAAATATCTGGATCATATATAACGTAAAATTTTACAACCTTGTGCAGATACGTTCAAGCTATATTCATGCAGAAATTAAGTTACATTATATTTTCTCAACATTAAATACATATACGTTCTGCATCTGTTTCATATTACAAACGTTTTGCTTTTAATGGAGAATATCAATTCTTCTTCTTTTTATTTTGACCCTATCAACTGTTAGTCGATTTTAGTCATCTAGAATATCAAGCAACAATAATTAAGTATAGCACTTACCTTTCAAGTTATTCCATTTTTCTCACATTCCCGATGAAATATTTGTCCCCTTGTTCTCCTATATGTAGTAGTTACATTAGTTATTCTCTGGTAGCTTGGTTTTGGTTTCGGGAAATCAAACACTTGTAATGATCATGTCGTTAGAAAACACGGAGTGAAAGTTTGGCAGCAGTGTATGCTAAAATTAGCACCACGACGATATGGCACTTCAAAAACCATAAACACAACCACTACTTTCTGAAGATACGAAATGTGTTCACCTTTTCACATTATATTTCAGGTACTAGCGGCTATACACTGGATTCATTGTTTCACAACAAAATCTTGGTTACTGGTCATAAAAGACAAAAATGCACCGGTCTTGACAAGAACTACAACTTCAACGCCATCTGTACGCATCAGTTTGAACACGACAGATACCTTATATTTTCTGTCATTTACTTAAATACCTTTAATCGTAACAAAATTATAGGTATTCCAGGTTCTAGTGAATAAAACAATGTTTCATAATAAAATTTCTTTCATACCGAATCTATCTTAATGCTACGGTTGTGTCTGGGAATTTGGGCCTATTCTTTAACATGGCTTTAGAACTCCCCTTAAAATAATTTTTGTAAACAACACGTTGTGTTGCTTCCATCACAGTTGCCAAGTAGACATCCTCTATATACCCAGTTCCTTTCATAAAATTTCTCACATCACTTGTTAAAAAATATACGGGTAAAAATCCATTCATTCTTCTGTTTTAACAGAAACTTTAGGAGCAAAATTGTTCAATGCAAATAGAAAATATAAGGTACATACACAAGTTCACACAGTTGTTAGGACAACCATCAATGGCGCCCGCATAAGGGGGTAACAATGTCCCAGTGGAAATTAGGGGTGTGCGGGACAAAATTCATTTAAGTCGGGACGGGAAATGTTCGAAATTTCCCGAAGCCCTGGAAATCTCGGATTGTACACGTCATTTTCACCTTAAATGATTGTTTTTGCATTTCTGGAATAAAAACTAACAATTTCCGATAAGTTCTAGACACTTGCAATGCAGAAGACGTCGAAAATTAAATACTTTTTAAAATGACCATTCTGTATTTCCAGACTGCTCAGGATCCCGAAAAGTCGGGATCGGGATGGGAATTTTTTTTCCCCCCGATTCCGGTCCCGACCTTTCGGGATGCCGCACACCTCTACTGGAAAGACGCACATAAAATAGCCGTAGTAAATATATAATTTTAATCGTGAATACCTTGATTACTATATTCTTTCGAGCCAATCTATTCGCGATTAAAATTACCACCTGAGCGCTAGTGTCGCTTCCAATATGGCTGCTCTACGAAGGATAGATCTTTGTTTACATTCAGTAGTAGTACGTAATAGCAGCGTGTTGTCATTGCTGGTATGGAAGAAACGTTTAAATTACGCGTTATATTTAAATATTGCGAATGCGATGTGAATTCCAGGAACTATAACGAAGGTGAAGCTGTGCTGAGAGCTAAGCATTTAATTATGATAATAAAAATAACACGGAAAACGCACACGAAGCTAATGTATACGCACTGGTTTTTCAAAGCGGTGCTGTTTCATCTGCACTGCACCTTGGTTGTAACTGCCTAACTGGGGCTCTCAGAAATGATTTGATAATAACGCAATTCACCTGTATTGCAAAACTTGTGAGGAAATAAATGAAAACATGCTGTTGCAGTTTTTCCCCAAAGAGGCAGGTTGTTTTAATAACAACACCGGATTATGATAATAATAATAACAATAACAATAATTTCATTGAGGCTATTTTCAATCTTCACTGAAAATTAACATACTGAATGAAACAGCAACATTAGCATGTCAATTATATTTTTCTGGCTTACCTTTATGATTACGGACATTAATTAATTCTCAAACTATTTTCATCTTTGCACTTAATCGACTTGCACCTGTTCCAAATTACATACATAATACATTGTTTTCGAAAAAATGTTATATTCATAATTAAAGAACAATTTAAAACTTACTTTCATGACAATAAAATCATCTTTCCGAAAGATTATTCATAAAATAGAATGAACAGACTCGTACATTCTTCGTAATTTCCTTGCCCCATTTCAGTTATGCCAATCTTCTTAATCAGTTGTTTTCTCTGATTTATTGAAACATTTCATTTTGTTGATTCCACAGGGTGGAAAACACATGTAAGCTTTTCACTTGTCCTGAACCACAAAACGATTTAGAGCAAAAAAACTGAACAGTATACGCTACTTTTGCGCATGTTCCCCATGCTTCGAACGACTTCAACCATTACCTTCTCAATATGAAAGCCTCATTGCTTGCTCCGGTCACGTGACTAAGCGTCATCAACTGGAGGCGAGATAGCCGCCATGTTTGATTTGCTTCTTCGGAATCAATGTTGGACCTTTTTAGTGAATATGGAATTGTAACGCAAATGTAAGAACTGTAATCGAGTTTACATGACGTGTAAATATGTTTAACTGTGGAAGAGGTATGGTGTATAAGTCTTGTGTACTAAATTGCAGAGGCAATTACAATTAAAAAGGTAAGAGTAACGTTCACATTTCTTCAAGATGTTGTTGAAAATGAGACATTTTTAGGGCAATTCCATGTGATTCAGTCACTACGAAAAGATACAAGTTAAGTAACAAATGTTTTATACTAAAAAATAAATAAGAGTTAGTTCATGATGTAAACATTTCATGTGTCCGGAATAGGCATCAAATATACTCGTAAATGTGGACAACATGTCGTCATTTTTTTAGAAATATCAAATAATTTACCCTGAATTACAAACGTTGGTTAATATTACGTCTACCAAAGCAATTTGTTAGTGTAAATTTTATGCAAGCATTCCATAAATTATTCATATTATTTACACAAATTTTCTGTTTCAAAATGTGCTTAATGAAAGATAGCTATACAACGGGGCAAAGTTGATACATGTGTACATTTATTCTTATTTTTTCCCGCTTTATGCTTCTTTATGCTAATCGGAGGCTAATGGAAGATATGTTGTACATTCAAATACAAAGTTTCGATGTGTAACAAGAACTTCGATGAAATGTTCGTGTGTAAAACTAACCAAGAATATATTACTTATGTTTCAAATACAAATGTTTTCACACAGAAAGCATTTTGTTACCTAGCTATGTTAATATGAACTACAAATCAAATGTATTAAATTTTTAAGACTGTTTCACATGAACTGCTTTTTATTTTTTGTCTTTGTGAAGCTTCAATGTTCGTAACTTTGATTATTAAATCAGTGATAATGTTTATTGTTTCATAATTTATTAACATTCTTCACGATTTTTTTTAACAAATGTAAAATACAGTATAAGGAAATATTCCAACTGTTTATTTCCCAATTGAACGTTAAAATGGAAATAGTAATCTGCTTTTTTCTTCAATGAAACTCTTAAGTTATTGTCACAGATCTTACTAACGACAATGAAAAGATTCAATTTGTTTATTATCTTTCGTTCAATAAAGTCAATAGGATCGAAATTACAATGTGACAAATGATTTAGGTTTAGTCTTTATCACAGAAATGTAACATTGCCCTTGTACCTATTTCTTTCGCTTTTGCTGGAAGAATATTGAAATTAAGGATTTCTATTGAGATTGTATAGCTACACAGAATATCTGCATTAATGGGTTGATTAATTTTGGGTAAACTTAAAGACAATTTAATTGATTAGGTAACTTGGAAAGTTTACGGTCAACCTAACATGTTTTTTGTTTTATTTAATCAATTGACTTTACAAACAAAAGTTCATACAAAAGCGGTTACTAGTTTTATTGTAGCTGACCAATATTCCCGATAATATTTTTCAAATATATACAATGTTTTAATTTTTCCGCCAGGAAGTTTCTAACGGTTTTCGACTCTTTCTTTGTGCTATGGTAGGAATTTTTGTGATGACCATAGTGACTTCCTGAATGAAAATTTTGGTGTAAATATTGAATATTATAAATTTTTCTTCTAACTATATTCGTCGGAAGGGTAAATGTCAAAATTTAACTTCATAAGAGAAATAAATATACCTTAATTATCTACGGTAAAATTACGACAAGGAGTTTACAGCGTTAAGACGATCGCCTCCAGATGATGACGTCTTGACTGAGCGCTGTGGCCTGAACCTCAAGATGGTCTTGCTTCAACACGGCGAAGTGAAGCGAGGTGTCCTACGTGGAAGTGGTTCCTGAAAATCTCACCAGATGGCATATCGGATAATTTTAATCGCGAATAGCCCATACTTTTGTTTTAATTTTTAATTACAGCTACAGCAGTAGCTAATCTCCTAAAACAGCAGACAAGAAATGAACGTTCTTCAAATCGCTCGTCCATCTTTTTAGCTTGTCTGCTACGTGTGGGGCGAAAACTAGCAGGCAGCCCGATTACAGGCCTGAATCTGCGATGCGAAAAAGGCTGGTGAGGTGAAAAGAATGATCCTATGTTTTGTGGAAATACATCTATTTCAATGACCAAGTAGTTCGAAAAACAGATCGTGTAAATTTATTTATTTCAGAGTAAGAATAATAATTATAATCTCAAATTAAAAATGATTATCCTCATAATTTACAAGTGAATTTGTGCGTTGTGTGTAATACAAATTTCAGTTACATGTTAGTTTAAAAATGTTTGAGTTCAACCAGTACGAAGTACGGACCTAGCTGATTGAACATGTTGATTACATGGATGTCGACCATATTACTAGATATTAATATTCCTTTATTTAACACGAAGAAAAATGGGATTTTTATGTCCATATTTTTGTGCATACGTTGTCGAAAATTGTGTACTTCGATGTGTATAGGTCACGTATTTACTTTCTGGCCATAATAAAGGATATTCAGTTCCTTCTTTAATAACATAGCCCTACTTATTATGTTTCAGTTCTATAGCATTATGGTAAATGTTACGTCAAATAAATATAATATCTAACAATGAAGTTTTACGACTTCGTTAAATTTTAATAGCCTATTTCACAAATATATTGTGGATAATTTTGTACCTCTTTACTCAATACAAACAATTGATATTATATTATACTATCCCTTTGTAGAATATCTCTATCAAAAACAGCAAAATCTTTTTCATTGTTGTGATATAGTTAATGAACTACATAAAAAATGTGTACCTCAAAGTAGCATTTAAGGTGTATGGAAATTTAAGAAGGAAATTCTGTAGACAAGGTATTAAAGTGAACATTTACTATTTAAAGAATAATGATTCATATCTTTGCCCGATTCATTGTGGTGGCTTACAACAATGTACGTACCAGTACAACAATGCTCACATGTTAACCGTTTCATAGAGCTTGTCTTGTAAAAATGTCTCAAAGAATGACAGAATTAACTGGCAGATTCAATTAACAAGGAAAATGAAAGTAAGTATGGCTTACATAATAATTAAATGCACTCTTCCCAACTTCTTAATTGACAGCTCAGAAAGAATTCTAAGTCCTGAATTTGTAAACGTAGCAACATTGCACTTGAGCGCCAGCTGAGGGTAGCCAACTTTGAGTCGGTCATTCAACTAGACAAAAAACGCTGCTGTGAAAGATTTCCAATTTCGCACATTCCATGATCATAGAAACTATACACCGCTAATATAACACACACACTCAAACAGAAATAGTTAATTGGATTAAGTATCTTGAGGAATTTTTACGATTCTGCGTGCTCGACTTGAAATTAGATAAGTTTGAAACACTGAATAGGCTTCTTCTCCACCTAAAGGAAATTGCCATCAAGTTTGAGCAGAAAGAGGGAAATTAATGAAGAGTTTATGCGTCATTTTATTCACAATACCCTGCATGATATCAAACAGTTCTCAACAAATCATGATTTTCACGACTTGTGGAGAAAAATGTGGTATGAATGAAGAATATAGAGAATGTCTGTAATTACGTTAATATTTGGTATACTAACTAAATTTGGCCTTCTAATCACGAATCTGTTGTTAAAATGCCGCGGACGCGTGTAAAAATTCACGGGTAGCACCACGAACTATGCACGGGTAGCCCCACAAACCACTGGCGGATATCCCCAAAAATCATTCACGGATAGCCCCACGAACCATTTCAGGAAGGTTAGGTTAGGTTAGGTTAGGTTAGGCAAGCATAGTTAAAATTTTGTTCGTAAAACAACGCGAAAAAGCTTTTTTCACGATTTCCAGACGTGTCCGCGGCATTTTAACAACAGATCCGTGATTAGAAGGCCAAATTTAGTTAGTATACCAAATATTAACGAAATTAGAGATATTCTCTATGTGCAGTACTGTAACGAAGGGGAAAGTTTAAAGTTCAAATGGCTAAGATTGGTTATGTTATGTCCGTTCCTTCTGACTGATCTTAATACTCTCACCTCCATCTTGCGATGCCTCTAAAACTAATAGCAAATCACCAATTCACGTAAGGAAATGCCTATTGCGACCAAGGCTCATGCGATAAATCTACTATAGTGGAACCACAAGCAAAGATACCTGTGCAGACTCACGACTCCTGTGCACCGCACTCCCGCGAGGAGAGGAGGGGGGGAGTGAACCACGCTTCCTTATGCCCGAGCTCAAGGGAAGAAGAAGCTGCGCGGGGACTTTTCGTCCAAGGTTTTTTGCCTTGTGGTCGCTCTATAATAACTATTTATATACTGAGTGACATCTAAAAAATGCAAAGCAGAGAATGATCGTTAATTCGCCACTGCTTTGTATCCAAAATACTTGTCTTATTTCAACGAAGTATTTGAATTAACAATCTTTCAACTAAATTCGCAATATTCAGAACCTCCCCCTCAGACTTAGCTCTACCTATCTTGATTCTGCGCATTCCACGTGACACATGATTGCCTCCTACCATCGAAATAGCGTCAGGAAATGCTGCACCTCTTCATGCTTCCTTTCACCTCGTGAAATACACAGACCAAAGTTAATTTTCAAGCACGGTGGATAAACTTTACGCCCAACGCTATACTCTTGAAAAAAAAGTCATGCCTCCATAGAGAATCGTACCTACGATCACCTTCTTTATGGTTGGTCGGTTGGTTGATTTGGTGTTTTAAGTCCACTTTATGCACAGTAAGGCTAATCGGGACTGGACCTACAGTTTAAAGTGGGATCCGAACCACTATGTGCCTCCACCGGGTATCGAACCCGGGACCCCACCCTCTTTATGAACATTCACGCTATCTCTACTCCAAGTAGCTCACGATAAACTTAGCTACCAGTTTAAAGATGCCAATACATACATGATGTCATGTCTATAATTTCCTCCAGGTGGAGGAGAACCTGTTCAGTGTTTCAAACTGCACATGAATTTCCCTACTTTCAATTTCAGAACGAAGAACCGTAAAAAGAAATTCAGCACTCTCATATATACTTACGAGTTTTGTTTAATTAATGATGTATTGTATTACTAGTTTAGGGTTTCAACCATCGTGGAATGTGAAAGAATGAAAATTCACAAGAGCCTTTTTTATTTAGAAAGGAGAACTGTTGCAAGTTGGTTCTGAAGTGCTATGTTGGCAAATTTACGAATTCAGGACTGATTTTTTTCAGAGCGGACAATAAGATGTTGCGAAGCGTACATAGGGATGCACAAGTATTACGTGGTAAATTGTCCATGGCTATTTTTATTAATTGCGCTTGAATCCTATGAGTTTTTAAGGAATAGATGTTTATGTATACTGGTGTAGGTTGTCAACAGCTTGTCTGATACTTTGTTAAAATTCTTGAAACTCTAATTGGCTAAAACATAAAATAAGCATGGTAATGGACAATTTGCTTGGTAATGCACTAATTCTTGGTTTCTTTGGAGATAGGTCTGGGTTGATCTGAACTCTGTTATTCTTAGAAGGCAACAATACTTGCATGTTGTTTCTATAGAACTTATCATCTTAAAATAAAGCTGTTTTGTCATGAAACTAAAAATAAAATAGATCTCAAAATTCAATCAGCGAAAAATAAATGTAAGTAAGAGTTATATAATAATAATAGAAATTGAACATATTTGCTTTTTGTTCGCTCAGTAAACTTAAATAATTCTAAATTTCATTTCCATCAGGAATTTTATTTTGTTATAATGAAGGGGTGCATGGTGAATGCCTACACAGATATATGAAACGATTATAAAATTCAATCACTATTCAATAAATATTTTTATTATTTGAAAATTAAGCATGCAAATGATATTATGCATACATTTATGCGATTGTCAATTATCGCTTGATGCTCAAGTATTAATTGTGACGTATTATCACAATGGACAGCCACTTGACTGAGTTAATTACTGATGAACGAAATATATGTGGTTTTCATTTTCTTTAATAGTAACACAAAATATTAGTACCTCCATGACAATGAGAGATATGTGTGAAGGGCACTTCCATAAAGATTGAAATTAAGACAATCCGTATTTGTCATGTTTGTTTGGTCTATAAAGGAAGAATATAAACTTATTATCCTAATTTTTCGAACACTGTATTGTGTGTGAAAGTCCGTTTATACTACTATTTCCTTTAAACCTCGTTAATTTTAACAATGACGCCAAATCTATAAACATTACTTACACATAAAAACACGACAAACTTTAGATGAAATGAATATTTAATCTAATTATTTAATTAGTTGCTGCCATCAACAAAAATTAACTCCAATTACAGATGGTAGTTTCACAAATACATTTAGCCTATTCATTATCATAATACAGGAAGGATCTCAGCATAGTAGTAAAATACGTTCTTTGTAATCAAGACAACGGATTCGATTCCTGGCAAAGACACAGCGCAATGGTTCGATTCTTACCTCACAGTTCAACTAGCTTATTTGAGGATAAACAAATAAACTTTTATCTATCTTTACACTTATTTTGTACATATCACCTGTTATTGCAAGTTCAGGGAATGAATTGAATTGTAGACAAAATTCCGTTTCTATTTCACAGGCATTGTCACGCTTCACCAACCGAAAGGTGCTGGATGATGCACGTAACCGAGCTAAGATGTCAAAGAAGCCAACATGGAGGAAGACATCCCAGCAACAGCACCTGCCAAGAGGAGTGCCTTGTTGGAAGCAGGTAAACTATGATGTCAATGAAAAGTCTGTACTCTATCCAGGGAATCTCGGGAGCAATGCCATGCATAACGGCAGAGAAGGGTGGGGATGGAGTAGGCAGAGCTAAGCAGAACACGCTGGTAGCTGCAGTCGTTCTTCCCCTCCAAGCAATCCCCTTCCCTCTCATGCGTTTATTGGTCGAGCCCTCTTGAGTTACTACTTGCAAAGAGACTTGCTTTTGTTCGCTCACTCACCAGAGATTCCCGAGACACTTTTGGGTGTGAATGTTCACTTGCATAACTACAGATGCAAGATGGTCTCAGCGGTAGAATGGTGCTTCTAGCTATGAAAATAAAGATCTAAATATGACACCAAGGTGGGAAGCACTAGCCTCCTCTAAATTCCTGATAAATCGCACACAAACAACTATTTTTATCTAACGTAGTGCTCATCTCGGGCAAGTGCCTGAGTTGCCGCTCCTTATAGTGCCGACCAGTGGCGTAGTGTGATTCTATGAAAGGTGTAAGGCTTCCTTAGATAAACCTGATCTGAATATTGAATAAAGAAAACCCAAAGATATTTTAACTAAATAGAATCTATTTGAATGTAAGTCATGCATGGGCATACTCAATTTCAAACACAAAATGCACACACTCTATGTTAACAATGTATGTACTACTTAATGAAAATTCTCATTACCCCCACACCCCCTATACGCCTTCATGGCGTGGTGCTATGCACAGGGGAACACTTTACCTTTTTTTTTTATACTGTAACTCGATCCGACGATCCTTTAGTCTGAACACCTCCATCACGTCGTCGTAGAATCGGGAGTTTCTGGTCAATTTCTTTAGCAGCTTCTTTTCAATGGATATCAGTCCCAATTCAGATTTCCTTGCTTGAGTCTGTGTGCTGCGTTGAAATGTGTGAATCCTCTTCAGTGCAGAAAACTAAGTGCTTCCCACCTTGGTGTCATATTTAGATCTTTATTTTCATAGCTAGAAGCACCATTCTACCGCTGAGACCATCTTGCATCTGTAGTTATGCAAGTGAACATTCACACCCAAAAGTGTCTCGGGAATCTCTGGTGAGTGAGCGAACAAAAGCAAGTCTCTTTTTACTACTATGCTGAGATCCTTCCTGTATTATGATAATGAATAGGCTAAATGTATTTGTGAAACTACCATCTGTAATTGGAGTTAATTTTTGTTGATGGCAGCAACTAATTAAATAATTAGATTAAATATTCATTTCATCTAAAGTTTGTCGTGTTTTTATGTGTAAGTAATGTTTATAGATTTGGCGTCATTGTTAAAATTAACGAGGTTTAAAGGAAATAGTAGTATAAACGGACTTTCACACACAATACAGTGTTCGAAAAATTAGGATAATAAGTTGCGCCCACCCAGCGTCGAATAACATGGGTACCTGGGGGAAACCCTGGGGGGTAAAGGCGGTTAGGGGCGTGATGCTGATCACATCACCACCACTCCCGACCGGATCAAGAAAGTGTGGGGCGTTACCCCCACACCCCCTATACGCCTTCATGGCGTGGTGCTATGCACAGGGGAACACTTTACCTTTTTTTTTTATACTGTAACTCGATCCGACGATCCTTTAGTCTGAACACCTCCATCACGTCGTCGTAGAATCGGGAGTTTCTGGTCAATTTCTTTAGCAGCTTCTTTTCAATGGATATCAGTCCCAATTCAGATTTCCTTGCTTGAGTCTGTGTGCTGCGTTGAAATGTGTGAATCCTCTTCAGTGCAGAAAACTACTTTTTCACCGACGAGCTTGAGGCAGGAACAGTGAGGAACAATTCTGTTAGTTTGTACACTTGTTCAACAGCTTCATTCAAATGGGTAGTACGCAAGTACTCATGAAGTTCAAACATACTCTTTACTCGATATTCGGCTTCAGAATAAATTACCTGTAGCTCAACTTTCAACTGGTAGCAATTGACAAATTTCGGATACAGCTTAGTTAAGGACACAAACTCTTCTTCTGGAAAGGCCATGTCATATTTTTATTCTAATTATTCTTTTTCTTTCACTAAAAAAGCCATTTGTGGGAAATGCGTAGGATACAATTTGCAAATGGGAATGCATTCGAGAATATTACTCATTATCATGGTTACGATATTTGGAAAGGTAAAACAAATCTGTAAATCATAACGCTAAGTATTACGCGCATGCTTTTAACATTACGGGCACCTGGGATGCACGCGCCTAACTTTGCCGGCGCTGCCGGATCTAGGATTGCCAGACATTCCTCTTTTATCTTTAACTTCTCTGCTTCTAATGAAGGTAATATCCAACATTAAACCATCTCTTTGTGAAATTCATAGTTACTTTACACATTTAAAATGACATCCGTTTTGTTAGCTACACCTCCCGTCAAGCATTATTGAAACAACACGGGAGTCGATTTTCTTGGTTCTCTTCCGACCGTGGCAAACAGACGCAGCGGGGACAGAAATCTCGCCAGTTAGCACCCACTGGTAATGCGCCTTACAGTGCGTGAGAATCGGGGCGCCCTGTCATTGGTTGAGAAGATACTACGTAAGCAAACACACCCGCCATGGGCGAGTCCAAATCATTTCTCCCATTCACCCACACGTAAGTCCTCTGAAGAAGCCTTACAGAGAAACGACTCGAATCAAAACAAGTCCTCAAATGTCTCGTTAAAAGTTCTACTTGAAGTCTGATAGTAGAGAGGCAGCACTTCGTTCCTACGCGTCAGCAAAAATTCGATGCGACTGGTGTTATGTTACATCCGGTCGTAGCGGTGTACGAGCGATTTTATTGTTGAGTCAGCAGAACGTGTCTGATCACGTTGAAGACATCGGAAGCGGTGGGGGAGGGGGGTCAATGGATTTGTCACGTTGTTTCTTGATGTATGCTAACCTAACACGTGCGTATGTTTGTGTGTGTGTGTGTGTGTGTGTGTGTCTGTGGAGGAAATGCGCGCTCAACCATTGCGTATGATGCAAACACATGAAGAAATGATTTAAAGATGGCGCCGAATTTTGCTGTACCCCGAAAGCTTAGCGGCTAAGGTTATTGCTCTGTAAAACAAGAGGCGTCGAGGGTTCGATTCCTGGTAGAGTCAATATTGATTGATTGATAGATTGAGTTAGTTTTTTTTAAGTCCACTTTATGCACGGCAAGACTAATCAGGAGTGGACCTACAGTTGAAAAGTGGTAATTCGGACCACTATGTGCCTCCACCGAGTATCGAACCTGGGACCCCTTGATTACAAGTCGACGATGTCAATATTGAATGATTTCGATTAGCCTGTGTGTACATAAAGCCAACAAAATGGCTGAGTTCGAAAATCGAGTTGGGTTAGTGGTTAATGTTGTCACCTGGCAATGAAGAGGTCGCGGGTTCGATTCTCTAAGTAGTTAAATTAGGCCAATTGTTTAGTCCCGCCATTATAGGTCCCCGATTAGTCCATCTGTGCATAAATAGTGATTGAATAAAATCAATATGGCGGCCTTGGGGTTAGTGGTTAATGTTGTCGCCTGGTAATGAAGAGGTCGCGGATTCGATTTTCTAGGTAGTTAAATGAGGCCAATTGTTTTGTCCCGCCATTATAGGTCCCGATTAGTCCATCTGTGCATAAATAGTATTTGAATAAAATCAATATGGCGGCCGCGTTTTGTGTTAAGCGGCGGCGCGGCGCGGCGCGGGGCGGAGCGGGGCGGCGCGGTGCGGGGGGTTTATTCCGCGAGATGTTTTAACCAAGTGGTTGAGGGATCGATTCCCAATGTTGGTGAAAATTGGATATTCAATTGTATTTGTTTAAAAGTTCCGATTAGCTTTTTTGTGCACAAAGAGAAAATGGACTAATTGGAAATAGGATGTTTATGCTGTAATGAAAAGGCCCCGGGGTTCGATTCACAATGTCAAATTGGCTGATAATGATGTTGTTTTTAAAATAAAAAAAAAGAAGTGTGTTGAGTCCCCATTGGTATTTCTGCAGGAACAGATATTAAAAATCAAAACAAAATGCCTTTTGATTACAACGCAAAAATAAATTAGAATCTGTTGTTTTGCCGTGTGGGGCCCCAGTACCGATTAGCTTAAATGCATAAAGAGTAGGTAAAATAAGCAAGATGGCCGTCACTATTGTTTTGTGATCAAAGAGGAGTCACAGGTTCGATTCAATCAAAGGAGGCAACATTCTATGTTTCAATTCCGTGTAAAAGTCTAAAGTTATGTTTCGATTAACCTCAATGCATAAAGAGGAATTAAACAAAAAACAAGCAAAATGGCGACAGATGTGATAAAAGAAAAATTGAATTAGTTTTTTTTATAGTGACAAGAAAAAATAGCGAATCACTGTTAGAAATAGAATGAAAATAAAGATACTTGCCTTTGCGTGTCCAGCGCTGTGCAGAAAAGCTCTCATGCTTTATCTCCGACAAGTCCACAATACACAATTTTTTTTATTCTATAGTTAATTATTAATGTTGTTATTAACACAGATTCTTACCAGTGTGAAGAAAAGCTCTCATGCTTTATCTCCGACAAGTCCACAATACACACTTTTTCATTATATAGTTAATTATTAATGTTGTTATTAACACCGATTTTTACCAGTGTGAAGAAAAGCTCTCATGCTTTATCTTCGACAAGTCCACAATACACACTTTTTCATTATATAGTTAATTATTAATGTTGTTATTAACGATTGTTACCAGTAAAAATATAAACCATGAGGATTTTTAAAGGGGTGATAAGTGAAAAAAAAAGCCAAGACATATATTTTATCCCTGTTTATTACCAATATTTACAAAATTCAAAAGAGCCGCACACACACACACATACATATGTAAAATGTTTATATTGTGTCACCAGTTTATCAGCATGTTATTTAACAAGTTTTTATTCTTCAAGTTTGTTCACTCACCCACATAAGGAATTGTGTCACTATCATATCCATT
The DNA here is from genome assembly GCF_977018435.1 of Lepisma saccharinum. Lineage (NCBI taxonomy): Eukaryota > Metazoa > Arthropoda > Insecta > Zygentoma > Lepismatidae > Lepisma > Lepisma saccharinum. The sequence continues at coordinate 39,620,866 of NC_139245.1, forward strand.
TTCTGCTGCAACCACTGAATTAAAATGTTTCACTATTTTTTCCACAAGCATGTTCTCGCAAAAAAACAAACACTTCTTTGGAAAGTATTTTTCCGTCGATGTTTTGTATAGACAAAGGCTCAGGTTTTGTACATCCATGTAGATGGGAAAGCACAAACTTCTCCTTATTACATGCATGGACAGGGGAAATATCTGTGCAACCGAAACATTGTTCGCGAAGGTCGAGAATGCAAGATTCCACACAGTTTCCAAAATATGATTTCAGATACGGCGACACTGTTTCCCACATAACTTTCGCATGCTCGATGCACACAAATATGTTCATAAAGTTCCGCCACGAACTTTCTGCGATGAACACTATCTCCAGGGAACCGTAAGCTGGTTTCTTCGGCGATTGTACAGTGTGGTTATCAGCAATCAGCAATTCATGTTGCTCACTTAGTGGGTAGGAAACACGAGGCTGCTCACCTGGAATAGCGATGTAATTGTCGATTACTGGAAACAATTCCTGAAGAGCGTGCCACTCCTGCAACTGTAGTTCAACACCGGCCGCCCCGCTTCTGTGTAGCCTGACCGCAGGTTGGAAATCCAGATGAGAGGAAAGTCCGATTGAGATAACCTTTGTTTTCGAAGCATTCAAATAGTAGACGTGATCAAATAATATCGACTGGCGTATAAGACTGGTTACTTGTTTTTGTTCTTCAGGTAAATGCTGATCGCTCTCTTTCTGAAGAACCCCCTTGAAATTAGTGTACGGTTGAAATCTTTTTTTCAGCGGCATCGAAATAGAGGATTCCATGACTAAGAACTGCGAGATACTGCATGTCGCAGCGTGCAGGTATACATTTGAAGAAATGCGTGGGTGTGTTTTTGAGACGCATGCGCGCGTAGCAAACCAAGCATGTGCTGGACAAAAAAGGTGGAGGGAGCGGGGCCTTACAAAGATCAATGGTGAGAGAAAAATCAGCAGAATATCATAAACGTCATATTGAGGAAATATTGGATAACAAATATTAATTAATTTAATTAAAGCATCAACCGCATTGTCGATCTGAAATTAGGTTTATAGACAGGGGGCAAAATGGAAAATATCGACGATGTTCTAGTATTGGATTGTTTCTGTATTTCCATCGGTATAATCCTCCACCACATTTGAAGCATACTGTTTTATCCTCTTTTTGAATGTAAAATAATCCTGCTTCGGACAGAGCTTCTACAAACGGGAATTCTTTTGATTGCCAGTTTCTGAAAGAGGACAATCTAGCATTGAAAGATCCCATCTCTGGATATTGCGTCATTGTTCTGTAAAGACACAAAACAAGATAAATATTATAAGTAAGCTGTTGTAAACTGTAACGCTACAAAATTATTAATATACTATTAGGACTATATGTAATTTGTATAAAATTTCAAACAGTATTTACTGTCAATATTAGTAGTGTAATTGATACTATTACTGGCTCGATAAATTATGACCCCCTCAGGCAGATTTGGCTACACTTAAAACTAGCTCAACATGCCCATATGAGCTTTTTGCTCAAGTGTGGAACTCTGTCTAATCCAAGAGTTTTGTAAAAATGCCCTCGGGAAGTTCCTGTGAAATGATGAGCCCCCTCAGATTGATTTGTCCACACTTACAAAAGGCACTTCTGTCAGATTGTTGTCCATAAGCTTGTTAAAAATATGCCCTTCTTGATATTTTTTGATATCTTAAGTATAGTGACTGCTATAGTGCCCTAGCATGTATAGATTTCAAAACATTAACAATTTTGTTAATATTGTATTTTTCAGAAAATTCTATTTATAAAAATTAGGCATTTACAGCTTAAGTATTGCATATATCAGGAAAATTATAGAGACATAAATATAGAGAATTATGCCTAGAATATGCCTACAAAATTTCAAGTCTCCAGTACTGATAGTTTTTGAAAAATCTCAAATTCAAAAAATTATCAATTTTTTAACAAAACTTCTAAACAGCCTCTAGATTTCAAATATGCAACCCCCATGCACCTATCTTGAAAAATAGGCAAGTTATTCAAGATCTAGAGAACGGCAAGAGATTTTTGAAAAATTATAGAGATCAAAAAGTTGCATCTTGCCATGCCCAGGCCAAAGCAACAAACCCCATGTCTCTAGGATTCATGGTTCCAGAGATAATCAAAATTCAAAAAATTATCGATTTTTTTAACAAAACTTCTAAACTTCAAATATGCAACCCCCATGCACCTATCTTGAAAAATAGGCAAGTTATTCAAGATCTAGAGAACGGCAAGAGATTTTTGAAAAATTATGGAGATCAAAAAGTTGCATCTTGCCATGCCCAGGCCAAAGCAACAAACCCCTTGTCTCTAGTAAAAATTGCAAAAATAAAATAATGATTTTTTCAAAATTTCAGTATGTTGCTCTGGGGGCCATGCAGAGTCACCCCCATAAATATAACTGTCCTAGGATCAAAACTAGTGACAGAATGCAGAAACAAAAATTATAATAGGGCTTGTATACAGCTACCAGCCACTATATTTTTATTTTGAACACAGCACTTAAAACTAAGCCAAGATGCACACCTACCCACCCCCACACCCACACCCACCCACACCCACCCACATCCATACATATTTACTTCCCGGTACACTTCTATTGCATTATGTTGTATAATATTATGCAATAAATTATTAGGCATGTGTTGTTTTCTGATTAATTGGTTATGACATAATGTGATGATGTGGTGTTTTCTGATTGGTTTAAATAAGCAAGGTTTATATTGGCTCTATAAATCTATATAAGCCAGAGCACAGTGCAGATTCCTCACCTTTGCTGGATCGGCAGAGGAACCCACATCGCGGGGGATAGAACCTGAACAGGCTCCACCAAAGTATAGGAGACTTAGAAGCATATAATTTGGCGGAAAACCCAAGTAAGGTCATAGAAACAATATACACTGATGCAATAAAAGCCAATTTTTGGCAGGGGGGCCAAAGTGGTTCCTAAATACAAAATAATTAATATCTCAAGAACTAATTGACATAGAGCTATGCAGTTTTTTTGTCTGCACTGAACCCAACTGATATTTTTTATTAAGCATAGAATTTTGATTTGATTCCCAAGAAATTTTATATAATAAACCAACAACAAAAATACCAAAGCCAAAAATATTAACACACATACACACACAAATCACACTGCTGAACCCAACTGATATTTTTATTAAGCATAGAATTTTGATTTGAACCCCAAGAAATTTTATATAATAAACAACAACAAAAAATGCCAAATCAAAAATATTGTAATCAATGCAAAAAAATATAACCAGCCCCAATTGGGCCAGGCACCAAAAGAATTGTAATCCAGACAAATGCAGAACTCCCACTAAAATATGCCCTAAATGCCATAGAAAATATAGCATGGAATATTTCACATATAAACATAAAGGTACTTGCTCTGCACAGTCATCAACATTGCCCCCACAACCATCTACATCTGGTCTGAAAAGGAAGCATGAAACACCTATTAATGCTAGAGCAGCAAAGCAGCCACGCTATGAACCCATCCATAGCAGTTTTAACGGCCAATTAAGGGATCACCGTTTTGTATCAGAGCCAAGATGTGACATTAAGAATTTTTTGAACAGTATAAATCCAGATGTGCAGGCAATTCTAAATGCACAAAATGGCTCTTATAAGCTGTCCCTCAAATTGTTTACACAATATAAGAAACCAAATGGCACAAAATTTACACAGCCCCACATAACAGAAACTGTACCCGTATATTCAAATGCAAATTCAGACAAAATAATAAGCAGTTTGATAGATCAATTGAATATTAAACACTCTGAATTTGCAGCAAAAGAGTCCGGATGGAGCCTATGCGGATCTCCACACAAGCTCTATGTTAATATTTCTGAATTCAGCCCATTACAAGGATCTACATATTTGCCATTACCTGCCAATATTAAAAACAAACAAGCCGTGGTTAATATAAAAAATAGTGATGAGAAATGCTTTTTGTGGTGTATTTTAGCTGCTTTGTATCCAGTTTCAAGGAATCCTGATAGAATAACTTATTATAAACAGCATGAACACAATTTTGATGAAGCAATGAAGGGCTTAGAATATCCAATGTCTGTTCAGAATATTAATAAATTTGAAAAAAAGGCCAGGGATATCAATGGTAAACAATTATCTATTAATGTATTTACTTGTTCTACTGGCCGTGGCAATTGCTTGATAGATCCTCTCAGAATCAGTACACTTGATGATGATTCTGCAGTTCCGATTGATCTGCTCTTAATTGAAGGGGATGATACACGCCATTATACTCTGATACATAATCTTGAAGCTTTAGTCAGAACACAACTAGACAAATCCAATACAATATTCAAGTTGTGCAGAAGATGTTTGTCTGTATTTGATGGCCAAAAAATGGTGAATGGGGTTCGGGAAAAGAAAGCAGAAATTGCTAAAAACAAGTTAATTGAGCATCTGAAATACTGTGGGAATCATAAATCTGTTCATATGCTTATGCGTAACCCAAATGAAAATGCCAAATTCAAAAAAATTTGAAGCCTTGTTGGAACACCCAGCATATATAGTCTGTGATTTTGAATCAAATCTCAAACCTCTTGCATTCTGTAGCCCAGATCCTGATGAACCTTCAATTACATCATACCAGCTACATGAACCTTCTAGTTTTTGTTATGTGGTTGTAAAGGATGGGGTTGTTAGTAAAGAAGATATATACATGGGAGCAGATGCCATCAAAAAATTTGCAGATAGAATAGAAAATGAGTGCCGTTGCATAGCATCTAATGTCTTATTAAAATCAAAACCTATGTTGCCTTTAACAAAGGATCAGATTGAAGATTTCAACAATGCAGAAAAATGCCCAGTATGTGATTCTGAATTTTCAGATACAAATATCAAGGTGAAACACCATTCTCATACAGATGGTAAATTCAAAATGGCCCTGTGTAATAGCTGTAATATTAAGATCCAGAGACCAAAATTTGTCCCCATATTTTGCCATGGAGCATCCAATTATGATTTTCATCATCTGATCAGGTACGAGGGGTTTGACAAGCAGAATTTAAATATTTTAGCTGAAAATAATGAAAAATATATTGCAATTAGCAAAATAATTAAAGTTAATGGTGTTCCTATTCACTTAAGATTTCTTGATTCATACAGAATTTTATCGGCTAGCCTGGCTACACTGGCCACTCAATTATCTGATGATCAATTCAAAATCACATGTGCTTTGTTTCCAAATCAGGACCTGAAATTAAGTAGGCGGAAAGGTGTATATCCATATGATTATGTTACAGATTTTTCTAAATTTGATGAGTGTTCTCTGCCACCACAACAAGAGTTTTACAGCAAAATCAGAGGATCTGGAATCACTGATGAAGATTATCACCATGCCCAGTTGATGTGGAACAATTTAAAATGCCAGACATTTGGTGATTATCACAAGGCTTATTTAAAACTTGATGTGACCCTCTTAGCTGATATAGTGCAGGCATTTAGAAAATCTTCCATGCAAAATTATAAGCTGGATAAAATGTATTTTTACAGTGCTCCGGGCCTAGCATGGTCTGCAATGTTTTTAAACACTAAAATGCAATTGGATCTGATCCAGGATCAAGATATGTATCTGTTTATGGAACAATGTATAAGAGGAGGCATGGTGCAATGTTCTCAGAGATATGCCAGAGCAAATAACAAATATATTCCTGATTATGATCCAGCACTGCCATCAAATTATATACTGTATGTAGATGCCAACAGCCTCTATGGTTATGTTATGATGAAAAAACTGCCATATGCAGGGCTTGAGTGGGTCGAAGATTTCAATATTGAAGATCTTAAGGATTATGATGACAGTAACTATGGCCTGTTCTTAGAGGTTGATCTGACAATTCCTGATGATTTACACAACACATTTTCTGATCTGCCCCCAATTCCCGAGGTTAAGTGTTCACCTGGCTCTAAACAGAAGAAATTGATGATGACTCTAGAGCCGAAACAGGATTATGTCATATATTACAAAAACCTCCAGTTCCTGATGAAACATGGTGTTCAAGTGACCAAAGTTGGAAAAGTTTTGAGGTTCATGCACTCAAGATGGTTGAAACCATATATTGATACAAACACAGAGCTTCGAACATCTGCAATAAACCAATTTGATAAGACCTTGTTTAAATTGATGGTCAATTCAGTATATGGCAAAACAATTGAAATTGTCAGAAAACATATTGATCTTAAAATAATTACTGACCCCAGCCGGAGCAAAAAATTGATAGCAAAGACCAACTTCAATTACAGAAGAATTTATGATGAAAATATGGCACTTTTCAACATGAAAAAAACAAAGATTAAGTTTGATAAGCCTATTTATGTAGGGGCTGTGATATTGGAATTGGCCAAATTACACATGTTAAAATTGTTTTATAATGTGTTGAAGCCTTTTTATAAGGATCGTGTAAAACTGATGTACATGGACACAGATAGTTTTGTTCTTGATATTCAAACAGAAGATGTTTATCAAGATATAGCACAGCCTGAATTGTTTAAATATTTTGATACCAGTGAACATTCAAAAATTCACCCCCCCCAACAAAAAGGTGCCTGGCAAGTTAAAAGATGAGACACTTGGTGATGTTATTGTGATATTTTCTGGGTTAAGGGCCAAGATGTACAGTTTTAAAACATGTAGTGGCGCTGTTGCCAAAAAGGCCAAGGGCATTGGCAGAGTGACTGTGGACAAAGAGCTTGAATTTGAAGATTACAAAAATTGCCTCAAATCATGTAGCACAATCAGAACATCAGAATCCAGAATTCAGAGTGTGGATCACTTGTTGACTAGCAATATTGTAAGAAAAGTGGCTCCGGACCCACATGATGATAAGAGATGCATTTTATCATGTGGCATACATACTCTACCATGGGGTCATTGTGATTTGAAAAGTGGTAATCAATGCCCAATTACAGAGCATGATTTGAAATAAATAAACATGCCTATGAACTTATTTGGGTTCAAAAAACAGGCTATTATGGACCTGCCAACAACACAACCCTCTTCTGATATAATATCTAAACTAAGTGCTTTGTTAATTATTCATCTGAACAGCATACTTACAGATGTTGATGATGAAACAGGTAAAACATTGTACATATTTAACAATAATTTAAATCATTACCAATTACCTGTAGGTGGTCAATTGCAATTTATTACAACCCCTGAGGGTAATGTCAAGATTTCAGTGGGGAGAAATATTTATAGAATTAAGCACTCAAACATGATTTCTGGCACTGTATATACTGTTTCTGCTGGTGACTGCTTATATATTGAGGTCCCGGGATCATATGACAAGCTTATACCTTTTTTTATAGAATTAAGAATCAGATATTCAATAATAAATAACCACTAAAACAAAATGCCTAATAATATATTTGGCCATACAAGGCATGAAGATCACAGTGATGAGATTCTGATGCTTGATGTCAGAGTCAAGAAATTAAGAAGTGATTTACAAGCTTTACAAACCACACTGAATGCCAGTCTTCAACTAGAAATTACAAATTTGCAATCACAATGCATGGACCCTCTTCTTAAAATTGATTCTGAACTCAAGTTATTGCTTCAGAAATATACTGATTTGGCCACATTGGATAATTTTCAAAGTTTAGAAGAAGCTGTAGCAGCTCTTCAAGCCAAATTTAAGACCCAGGCCACCAACTCTGAGCAATTGAAACAGCAATTGGAAGAGCAGATAAATAATGTCCAGACACAGCTCCAAACAATTGTCAAAAGCATGAAATCACAAGAAGATTTTGATCTAGTGATTTCCACTCTAAAAGAACAGATTCAATCACTCCAAATACCTAATCTGGACCCTCTGAACAATGCCATAGCCGAGGTTAAAGAAAAAATTGAGACACTTGAAAATTTTATGAACAACTTGCCATCTTCTGATGCTTTGAGTGCAATAACTCGGAGTGTTGCCAAAATTAAGCTGCAACTTGAAACATATGAAGATTTTGGAAAAAATCAAAGTACCATAACCCATCTTGAGGGTACAATAGCAGCAGTGCAAAGTGATTTGACAAATGTACAAGAATCTCTAGAATCCCGCCTGCCTGGTATTGTAGACACACTTGTCAGTGTCCAGCAACAGATCACAAAGCTTGAAAACCTCAACACTGAATCTGAACTATCTCATTTTCATCACTTGATCGATGATATCCAAACAAAACTTGAAATTTTACAACAATCAACACCCACTCAGGCAGATATAGCCCTGCTCCAAAATGCTATGCAAAATGTGGCTGATGCTTCTGAATTAAATAATGTGAAATTGGCACTTGAATCTTTGCAAAATACTGTAAGAAATCTGCCTACATCACAGGAACTTAAAAATATTAAGAGAGCAGTGAATCGCATATTGAAATCAGAAGATATCAAGAATATCCAGACAGAGATCAAACAACTTATTCAGACAGTGGCCACTCTACCAACTAATCAACATATTAATGAACTGCATGCCCTGTTTGAGGATATCAGAAGACAGGTCCATGATCTTACTGCTCAAAATTCAAAATTGGCAGTTGTTGAAAATTTGCAACAAATTGTAGCTAATATCAAGCAACAGCTAGGGACCATGGAATCCAATCAAGCAAATGCTCTGTCTGTTTTTGCCACCCAGCTTCAAGAGATTGTGCAACAATACAAGAAACTTGTTGTGGACATAAAAATCAAGCCAGGCCATGATGATGTTGTTAGGACCATCAATGAGAACCTTGAATCTGTAACAAGCAGATTGCTTACAGCAGAAAAAGAAATAACCGGCATAATTGAGAATCCAAAACATACAGTAATTCTTGAATTGTACAGCATCCCCAACAAAGAATATGATTCACCCTTTACACCAGGTGGCAAAATATATATGCTGTCCCCTGCACAATTTTATTACCAGTTTTTTGTTGGGGGCACACTGAGACCAATCAAGATCAAATATTGGCTTCAACCACAGGCACACCACTACCCCACCTTATCAATAACAAATGCTGACAACAAGCCAAAAATCACCAGTGTAGAGTTAGAGGACTTTACAGATCCCAATACATTAGAAACATCTTATGCTGAAGATGATGGCTCTCTGGAATTTCATATACAAATAGGAGACAAATTATATTTAGAAAATCCTGTAGTATCAGCTGCTGAACACCCCATAGTTACAATATTCTTGTTTTCATATTATGTCTAGACAAATTATTGTTGATGAATTACACAGACAAGCCAGACATAATTATAAGAGACTGCCAGTAGTCACAAAAGGCATAGATGATTTATGGCAGAGCGACTTGATTGAGATGGCAAGTGGACAGCTGAAAAACTTAGACAAAATCAACAAGGGCTACAAGTATCTACTCACTGTAATAGACACATTTTCAAAATTTGCCTGGGCTGTGCCACTCAAATCCAAGACTGGAAAATGTGTTACAGAAGCCTTCAGGACAATCATCAATCAGAGTGGAAGATCACCGCGCTATTTGCAAACAGATAATGGCAAAGAATTTTATAATTCTGTGTTCCAACAATTTATTAAAGCCAGTCAATACAACATTATTCGAGTTACAGTGATCTCAAGGCCTCAATTGTAGAGAGATTCAACAAAACCCTAAAAAATCTTATGTATAAACAATTTACACTTCAAGGTAATTATAAATGGCTTAATATTCTTCCAGAACTTCTACATAAATATAACAACTCGGTCCATTCCACAATCAACATGAAACCCTCTGAAGTAACTTCATCTGATGAGCAAAAATTGATCAGGACTGTTTATTATCCTAGATACCAGCCAACAACAAGAAAGGCCAAATACAAGGTGGGTGATCAAGTAAGAATCAGCAAATATAAGCACTTATTCAAAAGAGGCTTTACAAGAAACTGGAGCACTGAATTATTTACAGTGGTTCAAGTTAAACCTGGGACCCTTAACACATATATAATAAAAGATCACCGAGGAGAAATTCTCAAAGGCAGGTTCTATGAAGAAGAACTCAGCAAAACTAAACAGCCTGACACATATCTCATAGAAAAAATCATTCGCAGAAAAGGCAACAAGTTATTTGTCAAATGGCTAGGACTTCCAGAACACAGCTGGATCGATGCAGACAAAATAATAATATGAGCACCTGCGATGTTATAAAAAGGCTGCCAGAACCTGAACAGCAGATTAAGAGAAATGGCAAGTTGCTGCCTGATAATATTAGATGTCTTATTGTTGGGCCATCGGCTTGTGGTAAAACTACACTAATGATTGATAATTTTTTATTGGCACCCAACTGGTTAGACTGGAAAAACAGGCACTTGTATATCTTCTCTAAGAGCTTGGAACAATTAAAATATCAGCAACTGATGAAGCTATATGATGGACTGGATATTGCCACTTTTGAACCAGATGTTAAGCCACTCCATGAATGTCTCGATAATTCTGTTGTTGTGTTTGATGACATTATGCTGGATAATCAAAACAAGGTTAGAAATTTTTTTACACAGGGCCGACACAAAAACATTGATTGCTTCTACCTGGCACAGACTTTTTCAAAAATACCGAAGCAGCTGATCCGAGACAACAGGAATTTTATATGTGTGTTTCATCAAGATCATACCAACCTCAAACACATACATGATGAATATGTAGGTGGGGACTTGAGCTACAATGATTTTTCCAAGTTTTGCAGTAGGTGCTGGAATCAAAACAGTTATGGGTTTGTCACAATTGATATGACAAGAAAACCCAATAGTGACAAATACAGAAATAAAATCAACAATTTTCTAGACATTGAAACATATATAAATAACCATGAAAAGGCCAATCATTGATGATCTTAAATTAAGAGATTATCTTGTAAAAAGATTTAAGGGATGGAAATCAGAGAACCGAGGAATTTATGAACAACACAAACAAACAGAACAGCCTATTATTGATGCTATTAGTGAATTAGGTAAAAATATCAAAACTGTTACAGAGCAAAATCAAAATTTGATCACAGAGCTTGTACCTGTAGCTGCAATGAACATATTAGATTATCCAATCACCCCACTTTCTAGTATTCATACACCTAGTCCTGTTGCTCCTCGAAGAATTGAAGGTAGTCAGGATCCTATTGAATTGGGTCTTCTTGCTCAAAAATATTTAAGCACACCTAAAGACAACAAAGATGAGGTCTTTGGCTTATATGCTGACACAGAGCGTGATGGTAGCATCATACATAGAATTGGCAATTTTAGAGTAACATTTATGGGAGATGATCTTATTGTATATTCAGAATCTCATCTTGGAGAAAAAGGTGGTTTTGTTAAATATCCGGGCACACCTGGATTGTGGGAACTGATGACTCGGAAAAGGCCTGGCAGCTATACAGATCAAGATTATGAGCACTACAAAGAAATATTAATAAAATCAGATGCTCTATACCAGAACAATGATCCCACACAAAAAAGAGTCAAGTCTAGCAGTGGAGCAAAATATAACAACTTAATCAAGCCCATATGGTCACAAATTAAGACTGGCAGTGGAATCAAACAATTCAACACCCTGCCTAAAGAATTTGTCTGGGTTGATGATGTCAGGAAACTTGTAGATAGGTTATTGGTGATAGCTGGGGAGGAAAATGCTGGCAACCACAATTTTTACAATGAAAAGGTTGGAATTATGGACATGATAAGCACAAAATTGTCTAATTTTATAGTGAATGACACTAAGGGGATTGGATATCTTATAAAAATTATTAATACTCTACCACCTAAATTTTGGAATATTTCTGAGGGTCGGGGGTTGGTTAATGACATTATAAACAAGCTGCCATTTGAACTACACATTCCAGGCTATCAGTATTGTGGTCCCGGTACAAAATTGGACCATAGATTAAACAGAGGTGATCCTGGTTTTAATCCCCTAGATGCTGCTTGTAGAGACCATGACATAGCATACAACACACATTCTGATCTTGACAAGAGACATGTTGCAGACAAAAAATTAGAAGAGGCTGCATTTGGTAGATTTGTAAGCAAAGATGCTTCTTTGAGTGAGAGAATAGCAGCATTGGGAACCACCATAGCTATGAACACCAAACAAAAACTGGGGTGGGGGCTGTGAATATGTATATAATAAACCTAGAATGAAGGCCAAGGGTGTTATGTATCAAATACCTTATGTAGGTCTTAAATCTCTTAAAACTATTGATAGTCTTTTAACCAAAAAGCAGCGGAAGAAAAAAAATTCTTGTCTTGCAAAGGGCCATGGTATGAAATTGTTGCTTAGTACCCCCCAATTAAAAAAATTACAACAATCCAGGAAAAAATCACATGTAGGGCGTTTCATATTTACTATCCCGGCCATCTTAGCAGCACTTGGGGCTGTTGGGAGCTTGGCTGTGGGATCAGCTGCCATAGCAAAAACAGTAATAGATGCCAAGAAAAATAGGGCAGAATTAGATGAATTGAAGCGCCATAACCTGGCCATGGAGAAACAAGGCAAAGGTGTTAAGAGAGCCATGAATAAGTTTAAAAAAAACAAGAGCCGCTTACAAACCAAGATATTGAAGCTTTAATCAAGCCACTGGGCATCAAAAATTTTAGAGGTGTGTACATGTCTGATTCTTTACCAGAACAACCACTCAACAAAGAGTGTGGCATTGTTAATTTGGATAAGTACAAAAATCAGGGCACTCACTGGATTTGTTATCTTAAATATTTAAAAGATGAGGCATTTGTGTTTGGTTCATTTGGAGGTGTTCCACCTGAAAATTTAGTAAAATATTTAAAATCAGTTAATCTTTATTACAATAATGCCCGTGTTCAAAACTTCAAAGATGTTAATTGTGGACATTTGTGTTTATCTGTTCTCAGATATATGTCTCAAATAAATAAACCATCAATTGAAAATTTTCAAAAGGTCCTGTGGTATTTAAAACATCATGGGGGTATTCCATCTCACCAGCCAAAATTCAATATTGAAACTCAAATTACATGATGATATAGTGTATCCCAAAACAATATCTCTCAGAGCATTTTATGGCATGTACTTGATCCCTAATATTACACACCACAACAACAAAATTGCAGTTGGTGATCAAAAAATTGTCATCACTCCAGGGCAATATAATCTGTCCACTCTAAATGCTCAATTACCCAGAGGTATAGTATTAACTCAAAATTCTGTCACTCACAGAGTAGAGATTGTATCTGCTACAGAAACAGTGGATCTGGGTACTATAGGAGAGCTGTTAGGCTTTGAGAACAACACAAAACTTGAACCAGCCATCAAACACACTGCTATTAATATACCTAAATTCTTAGCTATAGAGACTCTGAATATTCACTGTAATGTGGCCGAGGGTATGATCACCAAATCAAATGGCATAGGCACTCACAAACAAACTGGCATCATTGCAACATTTAAACCTAATTCTGAATTTATGGAGCCCATCATCTACACTCCATCCCCAACATTATATTTTCCTGTGTGCCATAATAGAATAGATAACATTGAATTGATGGTCACTAATAAAAAAGAAGAATTAGTTGATTTTGCTGGAGCCACAACAACTGCAATCATAGAGATTAATATTTAAATAAAAATACATACAAAAAAATGGAAAATATTGAGAGTTATGAGCTACAATCATTCCCCCCAAACAGGAGGACATTTGCAAATTTAAATCAACCCAACACAGAGATTGAGGTTGATCTTGATGTAGGGGATGGCTTTATACACCCCCACAGAGCAGATTTATACATCAAATTTGATGTTGTAAAACTCGATGGTACAGATTATCCGGCAAATTCAAATATAAGATTGGTGGACAATTTTGTGCCACATCTGTTCTCTGAAATTGAGATCAGAAAACATGGTGTTGTTATAAACAGAGTAGATTATCCCGGCATTACCTCCACAGCTTTGGCCACACTAAAATTATCCAAGACCGAGGCTTCATACTAAAAAATAGGTGGATTTGAGGCTGGTGATGAAATAATATCTAAGAGCCACACAGTGCTGTTCCCTATGCGCCTGTTGACAGGATTCTTCTCAGATTACAAAGATATTATGTGGAAGGGTGGTTTAAGAATCACATTTAGAAGAGCTGCCAATGATAATAATGCTTTGATGAGGTACAGTACATTAAACTCTACAGGGGAAGCTCTGCCTAATACCCTACCTGATGAAGGCAAATGCATTATTCAGACTATGGAGCTAAGAATCCCAGTTGTTGAATATGAGGCCAGTTATGCTCTTAAATACAAAGCTGATATAATAAAAATCCACAAGTACCTTTACAATTTTATACACATCAATGTGTACAGAAGCCTGCCGCTGGTACTTATTATGAGTTTGATGCTACAAATTCATTCTCCAGTATACAATATGACATGCCGGATTTTGTGGTGGTTCTGTTTCAGACTGGAAGACACAATAATCAGGGGAAAAATTCAAGTAGATTTGATAACTGCAACATCAAGAACATATATCTTAAAAATGGCAGAAATGAGGTATTTCCTAGAGAAAATTATAATTTAGACATGTCCAAGGATGATTTCCTTAAATTATATGAAGCATTTACAGCATACAAAAGGGTCACTACTGGCAATACTGACATGTATTACACACCAGATGAATTCAAAGCACAGAGACCCATGTTTGTCATCAACACTTCAAAAAGGAAACAAGTTGTGGTTAATGACAGGACAAACATTAAAATTATCTGTGAATTCCACGATACACTCCCTGATGACACTATATGTAGTGTTATTCTCATAGGTGAAAAATCATATGTTTATGATGTAAGAAATGAGAGAGTCACAGAGCAATTCTAGAAGAGCTCTGCTTATTACACAAGTTGAGCCTGGTGTATAATTAAACTTAAACCGGAAGTAAATATGTGTGTGTGTGTGTGTGTGTGTGTGTGTGTGTGTGTGTGTGTGTGTGTGTGTGTGTGTGTGTGAGGGTGGCTTAGTTTTAGGTGTGGGCAAAAACAATATCAAGAGGGGCATATTTTTAACAAGCTTATGGACAACAATCTGACAGAAGTGCCTTTTGTAAGTGTGGACAAATCAATCTGAGGGGGGCTCATCATTTCACAGGAACTTCCCGAGGGCATTTTTACAAAAATCTTGGATTAGACAGAGTTCCACACTTGAGCAAAAAGCTCATATGGGCATGTTGAGCAAGTTTTAAGTGTAGCCAAATCTGCCTGAGGGGGGGTCATCATTTATCGAGCCAGTAATAGTATCAATTACACTACTAATATTTTCTAGTATACGTACCGAGTATTATAAATTTAATTTACGAGTCAGCAAATAAGTTGTTATAATATTGTCGTTTTTTATCGGTACTGGGAATAAAATTTGAAATTTATGCATGGGTTTACCAGAGGCTCTATGGAATAAATACAGAAAGCAGTAATGCCCACAGTACACAGACCCGTAACTTTGAATTTGATGAGTGTTGTACGTAAAGAATTTAGAGTTACTTTCCAAAAATCGCAAATGGTTATGCACATGCAAAAAATTCCCCCCGGGAGTTACTGTCTATGTAAATTGCTACCCAGTGCTTCCCGGGGCTATCTTTGGGGTCTGTATTTACAATCAACGTTGCTGGTAGTTCCACATGTACAGGTAATTCATTAGCTGCGAAAACCCCCACATGATGATTGTCAAAGGCTCTATTTGATATTAACCCGTGAAGCAAATTTAAAGTCGACAGCATTGCTGGACACTAAGTAGTAATATTGTGCAACTCACCTTGTTATACAATTAATCCAGATGAATATCTCTTTGATTATTAATTTCCATGAGAGCGTCAAATTCAGAGTAGATAACACAAGTCACAGTAGATTCCAAAGCCGGTTTGAAGTGGACTTCCAAGCTAACAGCCCCTTGCCGTTCAAGACTGCAGTGGGATATGGCACTTGCAGCTGCGTCTGGTGTTATATCGAAAACAAGTAATGCGTATCCCTGGGGGTATTCCTCACGCGATATATTGTTTCCTTCATCCATATAGTGTATCCCTGTTCCAGAGAATAATGTGTGATATGCTGTTATGGACTTGTTGTTTTCAAAGTCTGGTTGAAGTGGTTTGCCGGGAATTTGGACTCCATCAACATATAAAGTAAAGAAGTTGTAATTGAAATGTTGAAAATTGAATGGGTTTGTAGACGGAGTGCCGTTGAATGCATCGTTGGTAACAAACCCCACAACTAATCGTTTCGGAAGACGTCCAATTATCACATTGTCAATTGTTTTTGAAACAATATCTTTTGGAATAGTTACAGCTTTAAGTTGTACTCTTGTTAGAGGGTATTTTGCTGTATGTTTTTGCAATATGCGATTGTGACTAAGTTTGATGGATGAACTGACCGATACTTTTCTCACATATAGTGTAGCATCCAGAATTTCCACTTTGCCTTCACTGTCATCTATTCCCATCAAGCAGAAAGTGTTTTTCGAAGGAATCAGTTTTATTCGCATTTCCACTCCATTGATCAAAAATTTCTCTTGATTGAAAATATCGGAATGCAAGTAACCAAACATATAAAATGTTTTACTCTGTTTTGTTAGTTGGTTACGTTTTGTAAAGCCTTTGTTGTCTTCCGAAACGTTATCAAAAGCGCCTGCTGCATCCTTGTACCACAATGCACTTTGGAGATGAGATGATTTTGCAGATATGTCATAGCTCAATGCTTTTGAAAATAAAACCTGTATGGGTGCATGTGAGATGGAAACGAGATGAGTTTGTTATTTAAGTAGATTTGTACTTCGCTGAACATTGCATTGAGAAAATCATTGACAGGCCCAATTGTTTTATCTGTGGGTAGCAATAACTGACCATTCGCTTTTACAATTCTGGCATCTATATTCAACATTGTGTGTGCTAAATCCATATAATCATCACCATGTCCAGGTATTACAATCTCGGTGGGGGCATTATCTGCCAGAGAACTAACAGGTTTGTATCCGATGGTGTGGTGTTCTAAGATGCTTGTCTGAGTAGGTTTTACCGAGAAAATATCCAATTCACTTTTAAAACACTCACATGATTTCTCCCTAATTAGCGCCATATCTAATCAAATATATCTGATGTTATTTGAATTTTCTTACGATTGCGTTTGGTTGTTTTCTTGGTGTTTGTATTGGCACTGGATCTCTTCTTTCTCTGAGCGGTCCTTCCAGTTCGCTGTCCCGAAGCAGAGTGATTCCTTTTGAAATGTTTATGCCCCTAATAACCTGAACCAATCATTTCCTTTAGCTTTGTTTCAGCTTTTTTTTTAAGATTTGATCTGGCATCCGAAATTCTGGATTGTAGTGACTGTTTTAGGGGTGTTTTGTCTACAACATCACCTAACACATTTACCCCTGTTTTTAACATTTCTTTCCCTACAGCTTTCGCTCCTTTCTTGATAAGAGGCAAAGCTGACCGAAAAAGTCCTCCAAGAAAACTTCCAATGCCATGTCCTTTTTGATAGGCAGCACCGTAATATATGTTACCCACACCAGATCCAGCTTGTTGATGGTAGTATTGAAAATATGGGTCATTCATGATCAGAGCTTTTCACCACAACGTCTAAAATGAAGTTTCAAACACACTAGTCCGAAGGAGAATGGGATGTGTGAACCAGTGCTATCCCTTAAGTCAATTTCTATTTGTTCGAAATTATGTTTCTGCACTGGGATGTAATGTGGTGAATCGAAAATTTGCACACCATCACTTCCAAAAGTATGTTCCATAGGATTAATGTTTATAATACGTAATAGAGGGGCGACAGCATCTCCCACCATATGTGATTCCGCAATATCTGTGTAAATATACATCTGGGAAGGAATTTCTCTCACAACATTTGGAGGCGAGCGTCCAATTTTTACTTCTGATAGATCATCGGTCGGTTTAAAACCTAATATCCGTGCCAGTTGAGGTGACAATCGTACATTTATGTTTCTCTGCTTGGTAGATATATCAACAGTCACATGTTTGTACGCAGGATGATTTCGGAGACTAAAATTTAATGTTTCAGAATATTTATTGATTTCTGCAACAATGCTGTTTATAGATGCGTAATAGCCTTCGGATATTCGAAGTTCGTTCCATTTGACATCATCCATAGATTTATATTGAATATAGTTGTTAAATCTTGTAATGTTTAGTATTGAATAAGGATAATGCACTTCTACCAATGCCATCTCCCATTTGTTGGTGTCCAACTCCACACGGTTCTGAAGCTTTGTGGTGTAATTAGTTAGAGTATTACTTGGGAAATATTTCATGGAACTGTTACTAGGCAAAGTAAGGTAGAAAGCGTTTGCTTTTCTCATGATGTGTTATGAAGGTTATTTGTACCACTGATGAGAATACCTACAAAAATTTATGCCTCTCTCTCTCTCTTTGTTTGACTCCAAGGACGATGCGCTAATCCAACTGTCAAATAATCTGGAGTAACCTTTCCAATGAACTAACAACTTTTTACTGGTTCCTTTACCTTTGGTCGCAAGGATTTTATCAATTTCATGCATATCCGGTAAGCGGACCAGTTGCAACTCTTCCGTATAAAATGTTCCATCGATTTTATGTCCTTGTAGATCTTTTAATTCATACACTTGAGGATTTCTTTTCAAAATACGTTCCACCACAAATATTTCTCTTGTCCAATTTTCCATGTAACCTTTGTCAAAGCGTTTTTTGGTTTTTGTTATTCTCACTGTATCTCCTATTTTGAATGGCATCTTCAATGACACTAGTGGAGATGAATCAGATTTGAGTTTTTTGTCATACATATTGTGCCATACTTTCAAAACCTTCTCAGGAGTAACATCTGCTGGTGCCATTTTAATACTCGAGTGAATTTTATGATTATAAGCTTTCAAAAGCTTTGGGAGTACATTAACATAACAGCTGGTTCTTTGCTTAGTAAAATACTTCCACATGCGTTCCTTTAAAGTTCTGTTGAATCTTTCAACAATACTAGCTTTAATATCAGGATTCTTTGTTGTAAAAAAAATTACATTTTGTTTTTTGAGATATTCCTGCACAATAAAGTTGGTAAACTCACGCCCTTGGTCAGTTTGTAAATTCAAAGGTTTTCTTTTGCTTTGTTTGAAAATTTGCTGGAAAGCCTTTTTTATACATACACCAGTTTTATTTTTTACAGGGACAGCCCAAGCATGCCTGCTAAAAATATCGATAACTGTGAGTATATATCTGTACCCTTTGTTGTGATTCCGCAAACTCTGCATGTCATTCAAGTCAGCCTGCCATTGGTCATCGATATTATGCACAAAATAAAAGTTTCTCGGAAATCGACGCTTTACAGGTCTATGCAAAGTGTATGCAGTTTGCCAATGTTTGATTGTTGATAATGGTATGGATTTTTTTACAGCTTTCCATAGTGTTGAAGCTGTAGAATAGGATGCTGGATGAGATGGATTGTACCAGATATTCTCTAATATTTTTTCGCTCATGGTTTGTATCTTGACCAAACTGGAACAGTACGTTTACGTTTGTGCCCTGGAAATGATGATACAAAAGAAATTGGTTCCTTTTCTTCTTCTTCTTCTTCAGCTTCTGTTAATTCTTGTGCCTCTTCTTGGTTAGCTCCGGACAGCGGAACATGGCGTCCGGGGTTGCCAAAAACAATCTGTTGAATAAACTCCTGTCTCCGGGAGTTTCCAATATATTCTTGAGGAATATTAGATAACGCCAGAGCTCTATTGAACAGTTGCCATCCAACAGGATTGCTTGTTTTTCGTGGTCGAATTATATCCGATACTAGATCGACAATATTTGAGCCTTCAATTTTATTATTGTTAATAAAAACTGCCCCATATTTTAAAATTTGCTTCACGGGTTAATATCAAATAGAGCCTTTGACAATCATCATGTGGGGGTTTTCGCAGCTAATGAATTACCTGTACATGTGGAACTACCCCGGGAAGCACTGGGTAGCAATTTACATAGACAGTAACTCCCGGGGGGAATTTTTTGATAGTTACGGAAAACCTCCACATGTGCCTAACCATTTGCGATTTTTGGAAAGTAACTCTAAATTCTATACGAACAACACTCATCAGATACAAAGTTACGGGTCTGTGTACTGTGGGCATTACTGTTTTCTGTATTTATTCCATAGAGCCTCTGGTAAACCCATGCATAAATTTCAAATTTTATTCCCAGTACCGATAAAAAACGACAATATTATAACAACTTATTTGCTGACTCGTAAATTAAATTTATAATACTCGGTACGTATACTAGAAAATATTGACAGTAAATACTGTTTGAAATTTTATACAAATTACATATAGTCCTAATAGTATATTAATAATTTTGTAGCGTTACAGTTTACAACAGCTTACTTATAATATTTATCTTGTTTTGTGTCTTTACAGAACAATGACGCAATATCCAGAGATGGGATCTTTCAATGCTAGATTGTCCTCTTTCAGAAACTGGCAATCAAAAGAATTCCCGTTTGTAGAAGCTCTGTCCGAAGCAGGATTATTTTACATTCAAAAAGAGGATAAAACAGTATGCTTCAAATGTGGTGGAGGATTATACCGATGGAAATACAGAAACAATCCAATACTAGAACATCGTCGATATTTTCCATTTTGCCCCCTGTCTATAAACCTAATTTCAGATCGACAATGCGGTTGATGCTTTAATTAAATTAATTAATATTTGTTATCCAATATTTCCTCAATATGACGTTTATGATATTCTGCTGATTTTTCTCTCACCATTGATCTTTGTAAGGCCCCGCTCCCTCCACCTTTTTTGTCCAGCACATGCTTGGTTTGCTACGCGCGCATGCGTCTCAAAAACACACCCACGCATTTCTTCAAATGTATACCTGCACGCTGCGACATGCAGTATCTCGCAGTTCTTAGTCATGGAATCCTCTATTTCGATGCCGCTGAAAAAAAGATTTCAACCGTACACTAATTTCAAGGGGGTTCTTCAGAAAGAGAGCGATCAGCATTTACCTGAAGAACAAAAACAAGTAACCAGTCTTATACGCCAGTCGATATTATTTGATCACGTCTACTATTTGAATGCTTCGAAAACAAAGGTTATCTCAATCGGACTTTCCTCTCATCTGGATTTCCAACCTGCGGTCAGGCTACACAGAAGCGGGGCGGCCGGTGTTGAACTACAGTTGCAGGAGTGGCACGCTCTTCAGGAATTGTTTCCAGTAATCGACAATTACATCGCTATTCCAGGTGAGCAGCCTCGTGTTTCCTACCCACTAAGTGAGCAACATGAATTGCTGATTGCTGATAACCACACTGTACAATCGCCGAAGAAACCAGCTTACGGTTCCCTGGAGATAGTGTTCATCGCAGAAAGTTCGTGGCGGAACTTTATGAACATATTTGTGTGCATCGAGCATGCGAAAGTTATGTGGGAAACAGTGTCGCCGTATCTGAAATCATATTTTGGAAACTGTGTGGAATCTTGCATTCTCGACCTTCGCGAACAATGTTTCGGTTGCACAGATATTTCCCCTGTCCATGCATGTAATAAGGAGAAGTTTGTGCTTTCCCATCTACATGGATGTACAAAACCTGAGCCTTTGTCTATACAAAACATCGACGGAAAAATACTTTCCAAAGAAGTGTTTGTTTTTTTGCGAGAACATGCTTGTGGAAAAAATAGTGAAACATTTTAATTCAGTGGTTGCAGCAGAAAATGGATATGATAGTGACACAATTCCTTATGTGGGTGAGTGAACAAACTTGAAGAATAAAAACTTGTTAAATAACATGCTGATAAACTGGTGACACAATATAAACATTTTACATATGTATGTGTGTGTGTGTGCGGCTCTTTTGAATTTTGTAAATATTGGTAATAAACAGGGATAAAATATATGTCTTGGCTTTTTTTTTCACTTTTTTATGTTATTCATTGCACTCTACGCTGTATAAACGAGATATTTATAATTCTAACGTTGCTATAGCAACGCGAATCAATAGTCAGTATGTAGTAGTGTGTCTGACAAAAATGGAAATATAGGTAATAGTGAACTGCATATTGCTCAGTTATTTCACTAATATATAGACCTATAGAAGTTGTATCTTCACCTTCGCGTTTTAGTTGTAATCGTGCAAATAATTGACTTGTGAACGTCACAGTATAATTGGTGGTCCAGTATTGTGGAACATTATCAGCACGATCTTGAGTGATGTGTTTTGCGTGTTAACTTACACCATTGTTCTCGTGAATCTAGTTTGTACATAAATTTATATTATGTACGCGTCAAGTAATCCTTATAATCTGAGATCCAAAACAAGTCTTACAGCTAGATCTATCAATTGTGGTGATGAACCTGATGAATCACAAAATAAGAATGGTGCCATGAATATGGTGAAGTGCTGCAAAGATCCCGATAAGGAAAGGTTGGTAGCTTGTGAAAATTGTGGCCATTGGTATCATTTAGAATGTTTGGGTTTGTCCGATAAGCATTGGGAATTATACCAGTTAAATGAAAATTATTTCTGTAGAGATTCGTTGATCCGTTCAGTATTGAAGCTTTTGTGCAATGGAAAAGAAGTCAAGAAAATGTTCAAGAAATTGACATTCGTCCTTCTGAATTGGCAGAGACGTCAACGAGGCAAAGTAATGTTCCTTTTCAAATGTTTGATCTGCTGGCAGAGTTAAGAAAAATCAGCGAGTCACAACAGATGGAATTTACAAAAATTAGGGAAACTCAAGATTCTATGAGGCAAACTCAAGAGCTTGAGTTTACAAAAATGAGGCAAACTCAAGAGTCTCAACAGCTTGAGTTTACAAAAATGAGGCAAACTCAAGAGTCTCAACAGCTTGAGTTTACAAAAATGAGACAAACTCAAGAGTCTCAACAGCTTGAGTTTACAAAAATCAGGGAATCTCAACAGGAAATTCAAAATTCACAGCAACTACTCAAGCTTGACTTCCACGAATTGAGTACATCGTTACGAAAGGAATTAGCTGAAGTTGCAGAGTCCTGCAAATTAGCAACACGTTCATTACATCAGGAAATGGAAAGAGAAGTGCAAGGACTAACAGAGAAAATCGAGGAAGTAAACACTACTTGTACAGAGAATTCTGATAAACTTGCTGGCTTGAATGATCAGATTACAGAATGCCAGAACAATGTTTCAGGATTGTCTCGGCAAGTTCAAAGACTTGAAGCCGTTGTGAGCAAGGATGAAATAACTAAGCGCGTGGAAGCATGTGAGGAAAATATTACTAAGTTAACATCTAATATTTCGACTAATGTTGAATCAAGTAATCCTGTACAAGTTTACAGTTCTCATGTGAATAGTAACTGTCAACCTGGTATTCCTGCACGGAACCTAACCTCTCCGAAATCATCTGATTCTTCAGCGTGTGATGTTTCTGATGATGAACACAATCGCATTGCTTCACAAAGACACAAACGTTCTAGAAATAATCGAGTGAGAACTAGTAATACTAACAAGTTATGTCAATCAACCCGTTCTTTATATTCTGATGGTTCTGGTCAGGAAAGGAAGAGGCAAGTAAATCAAAAGTCAGCAAATACGCAGAATCATCGATGTGATTATCCTGACAATTGTATGCGTTCGCTTACTCAAGAACCTCGACGGTTGGTAAGATTGAATGAACTTACTGTTCTTCCTAAATATTCTGGAGATCCTGAAAAATCAAGCCCACGTAAGTTTATTAAAACTTTAACGTCCTTCTTAGACTTACTGCAAGTTCCTGACATGCAAAGGCTTGAATGTATTACTAATTGTTTTCAAGGACCTGCAGAAGGTTGGTATAATACTCATGTCGATTCGTTTACATCGTACAAACAGTTTGTTGACGAATTTCTGAATCACTACACGTCTTATTCGTTAACTCAGGCTCAATTATCTGAACTTAGAAGTCGTAAATATGATCCTAAATCGACGAGTAGTATGGAAGTTTTTGCTATTCGTACGCATTCAGCATATTATAATTTAGTTGATCGTCCAAATGATGCAGAAGTTATTGATATTTTAATCAATCAGTTGCCCACATCTATTGCACAAACAATATTAGCTGCTAGATTAGTTAAAATGGATGATGTAATTGCGTTACTAAAGAGGTTGGATTTAGTGAATTCAAGATCAAACAAGAGTTTTAATGTTCATGATAATGTACGTGAAAAAATTTCCGACATGATGGAAATAATTCGAAAAGTTTTACAGACAATAATAGTGCAAGGGCAAAACTGAGAGTTCAAATTGTTGCTAAAAGTTCATCGTTTGTGAACGATGATGAACCTAATGGAAATCAAGGTTCAAGACGTAACGTAAGACCTAATGATAGTGTTCATTTTGTTTCTTCTAGCGATGAAAATAAAAGAATTAAGAATCCAAGTACAGATGTTCCGTTTGTTGCTGAAAACCAAGAATCAAACTCCAGCCAAAAGACGATGATATTTAATAGAAATAATAATTTTGGGAAACCTAACCTAACTAACAGACCATATAATCGTTACAGACGTAATGGTGCAGGAACTCAAAATTTCCGGCAAAATAGAAGTCCACAAAGCTCACGATACTTCAACAATAATGGTAGATTTATGAGCAACAGTTTTAATGCCAGAAACGAGCAAGAACAACAGCAATTTACACTGCGTCCTAACTCTCAGTTATCTAACAATAATTTCCACTCATTCCAACCATGCAGTGTATGTGCCAATTGCGGATATTCGTCTTCTCAGTTGTCAACGGGAAACAGTTGCAATGCAACTGCAGTGGCGAATACTCCATTAAATGAAAATGCTCCATCTTTCGATCCAAGAGAAACTTCTTGTAAACAGTTCATTTCTCCTGTCCCTGAAGCAACATTAAACGAACGTCGCGGGTGAACGTGGACCAGTTTGCTCGCACTAACATAATGGAGGGTCCGGCTAAATCATATCGTAGTGATAATATAGGCACAACTTGTCAGTATGCTGTATTAAGTAATTCCGTTTTATCTGAAGTTGATCATTGTTATCCACTTTCAATATTTTTTCAATTAGATTGGTACGAAGATGAACCTACTTGGATTTTAAATGATACTGGTATACCTACTCCTATTACTGATCAACCTCTGATCACAGGAACAGTTTGCGGTATTACCATACAGTGTGTCATCGACAGTGGAAGCCAGTGTAATTTAGTCAGTTATGAATTATGGTGCAGTATAAAATCAATTATTCCGAGTGCCAAACTGGATACAGTGGATCAACTTAAGTTATTGCCGTTTGCAGGACATCAGAAGTTTCGTGTTGCTGGTCGGAAGATTATAAGTATTTCAATTAACTCGGAAGTTTTTTCTTTGGAGATGTTTGTATTGAAGCAACTGCATGCTGAATTAATTCTCGGAATACCATTTTTAAGGCAATACAAAGCTGTACTCGATTTTAGAAGAAACGAAATTAGTTTGATGGCGTCTACTGGTTCCGAATTGGTTCAGCCATTAAATTCTAGCAAAAGCACAACTGATAGGGATTCCTGCCAGATGCAGGAAGTTACTATAGTCAAAGAAGTAGAAAATTTACTTGTCGTTTCTCTAGATCAGATCACAACGAAGGTGCGGTCGTGTGAAGCACTCAACAGAGCAGCAGTCTCAGCTTGAGAATCTAATAATAGAATATCATAGTTTGTTTTCTGATCGACCCCGATCTGCATTCGTAGAACCTTATCAAATTGAACTAGACACAAAGGAACCAATTAAGGCACCTATATATCCAGTACCGTTCGCCAAAAGAGCGGCGTTAGAAAAGGAACTAGAAAAATGGAAAGCCTGGGGAATAATTAAAGAGATGTCTTCACCTTATTTGAACCCAGTACATATCGTCCCAAAATCTAATGGTGAGTGGCGTCCAGTGGTGGATTTTCGTCGCCTAAACCAACATGTAATATCACCACTTACCCATGTTGAACCGATAAACGAGCTACTTCAACATTTTAAGGGTGCAAGATATTTTTCTTCGATTGATCTCTCCTGTGGATATTTTCAAATACCACTTACGCCCGACTCATATAAGTACATAGCTTTTTCGTATCGAGGACGACAGCACGTGTTTTGTTACTTGCCATTTGGTATAAAATCAGCTGTTTCTGTTTTTGTTGAAAGAATGAATAAGGTGTTTGGACCAGAGACTCATTCATGTCTGATGATATATGTGGATGACATTTTAATATTTAGCCCAACAATAGAGAAACATTTTGAACATCTTGATTATGTTCTACAGACATTGCAGAAGACGAACATGTCCACAAAATTTGCCAAATGCAAATTTTTCCAAACGGAAATTAAGTTTTTGGGTCATGTGGTGTCTGGTTCTGAGATTAAGGTCGATCATGATAAAGACTCAGCTATTCTACAGTTTCCTGTTCCTCAAAACAAAAAGTCACTTCGCAAATTTTTAGGACTGGCAAATTGGAGGAATCGTTTTATACAGGGATTTTCAGATATTGCTAGTCCATTATATCATCTTTTACGCAAGAATGTGCCATTTTATTGGACACCTCAGTGTCAAGAAGCTTTTTTGTTATTAAAGAATGCTCTAATTTCAGCACCAGCATTGAGTCAACCCGACTTTGAGTTGAGGTTTTGTGTTTCTGTTGATGCAAGCCAGAAAGGATTGGGTTGTGTACTTTGGCAAGTTGATAATGATGAAATTCGTGTCATACAATATGGCAGTCGTGCTCTTAGAGGAGCAGAGATTACATATAGTACACACGAATTGGAATGTTTAGCTATATTATTTGCTCTGGAGAAATTTGCTATATATCTTAAAGGAACTGATTTCAACTTATATTCAGATCATAAGTCGTTGTCTTGGCTTAAAACTGCACAATCACTTAATTCTCGTCTCACGAGATGGGCTCTCAAACTGCAGTGTTTTGATTTCATGTTATATCATGTCCCAGGAGTTTCGAATAATATTGCTGATACGTTGAGCAGATTTCCGCCTTGTACTACTTATTCTGCACTTGATGATAAATTATATATCAATCAAGTAATTGTGGAAGATTCACAATATGATACTTCTTCTATTTGGTTAAAAGCTCAACGAGCAGATGAAAAATGCAATAATGTAATTTCTCACCTGGAAGATAGTACAACTGATAAAACTTTTTCAAAGTATCTTCTTCACAACAAAATTATTTTTTATAAACCAAATTCAGATGAAATTTGTAAACTTGTAGTGCCACGTGAGCTTATACCTTTGGTATTGCACAAAATGCATGATTTAAATGGACATTTTGGTTATCAGAAGGTTTTAGCAGCTTGTAGAAGGGCATATTTCTGGCCGTACATGAGAAAATCAATTAGAAATTACCTGAAAGATTGCTTAGAATGTGCACGAACAAAGATTGTAGGTCGGCCGTTGCGGAGAGATGAATATCACGTCGATTCTCACCAACCTCACGATTTCCTCTCTATTGATTTAATCGGAAAATTACCAAGATCACGTACATATGAATATCTCCTCACAATTGTAGACGTTATGTCAAAGTTTGTTATGATTTATCCGTTAAGAAAAGCAACTGCCAGGGAAATTATCAATCGTTTTGAAGGACAATATTTTAAACATTACCCTGTATGTAATGTATTATTATCAGATTGTGGAAGCCAATTTACATCAAATGAGTGGAAAGCCTACATGGATTCAAGAAAAATTAAGCATATTACTACCACTACATACAATCCGAAATCTAATCCTATTGAGAGGTACAATAAGGAGATTGTTAGATTACTGCGATTATTCTGCAATGATAATCACACCAGTTGGTATCCAAGAATAAATTCTATTATTCAGTTATTAAATCATTCATGCTCTTCAGTTACCGGATTATGTCCTAGTGAACTTTTCTTACATGAAGATATGAAGGACTCAATATTTGAAGAAATCAGCTGGCCAGAACAAATTAAATCTTTGCCATGGAAACGCAAATTGTTTTTAGCAGAAATCAGGACTAGACAATCTAGAAGAAGTAGGAAGATTAAGAATGCATTGAACTCGATCAAACTTCAAACAGGAGATTTGGTTATGATAAAAAATAGGCAAGTTAGTTCCAAAATTAACAGCCAGATTCATAAATTGTTCAACTTGTATATTGGGCCATTCCTTGTCAAGGAAATTAAGGACAATAATGCAATTCTTTACACAATGAACCAGCAATATTATGACAAGGTGAACTTTTCAAATCTTCGAGTGTTTAACTGTTCGGAAGAAAAGAGGAATCAACTCTTGTCTGAGAATTAAATTTATGAGAGTAGATACTTGAAAAAAATGAAACCATTCTGTTTATTACTTTGTACAATTGAATGTTGTATTATGTGCTGATTTGTTATTACCTGTTAGGCACAAATCTGTCTATGTGCACGTTGTTGTCGAATGTCAGATAATATTGTCCATTTGTAACTTTGTTGTAGTTATGTTGATACACATCTGACTGATTTATAAATGAAAACTCCTCCTCGTTGTTTCGTAGTTTTCATTTTCCCGGAGGAGGGGAATGTTGTGACGGTGCTGTGAATCCGCACAATATAATTATATGTTTATTGAAATTATTAATTTCATATTATAAAAATCACTTTATATTAACGTTTAAAAAATGTATAATTATTACTTTGTACAACGTTAATTATGTTTTATGTTATTCATTGCACTCTACGCTGTATAAACGAGATATTTATAATTCTAACGTTGCTATAGCAACGAGAATCAATAGTCAGTATGTAGTAGTGTGTCTGACAAAAATGGAAATATAGGTAATAGTGAACTGCATATTGCTCAGTTATTTCACTAATATATAGACCTATAGAAGTTGTATCTTCACCTTCGCGTTTTAGTTGTAATCGTGCAAATAATTGACTTGTGAACGTCACATTGTTTAATTCCTCTTTATGCATTGAGGTTAATCGAAACATAACTTTAGACTTTTACACGGAATTGAAACATAGAATGTTGCCTCCTTTGATTGAATCGAACCTGTGACTCCTCTTTGATCACAAAACAATAGTGACGGCCATCTTGCTTATTTTACCTACTCTTTATGCATTTAAGCTAATCGGTACTGGGGCCCCACACGGCAAAACAACAGATTCTAATTTATTTTTGCGTTGTAATCAAAAGGCATTTTGTTTTGATTTTTAATATCTGTTCCTGCATAAATACTAATGGGGACTCAACACACATCTTTTTTTTTATTTTAAAAACAACATCATTATCAGCCAATTTGACATTGTGAATCGAACCCCGGGGCCTTTTCATTACAGCATAAACATCCTATTTCCAATTAGTCCATTTTCTCTTTGTGCACAAAAAAGCTAATCGGAACTTTTAAACAAATACAATTGAATATCCAATTTTCACCAACATTGGGAATCGATCCCTCAACCACTTGGTTAAAACATCTCGCGGAATAA
Organism: Lepisma saccharinum; assembly: GCF_977018435.1. Taxonomy (NCBI): domain Eukaryota; kingdom Metazoa; phylum Arthropoda; class Insecta; order Zygentoma; family Lepismatidae; genus Lepisma; species Lepisma saccharinum. The sequence continues at coordinate 39,650,351 of NC_139245.1, forward strand.
ACCCCCCGCACCGCGCCGCCCCGCTCCGCCCCGCGCCGCGCCGCGCCGCCGCTTAACACAAAACGCGGCCGCCATATTGATTTTATTCAAATACTATTTATGCACAGATGGACTAATCGGGACCTATAATGGCGGGACAAAACAATTGGCCTCATTTAACTACCTAGAAAATCGAATCCGCGACCTCTTCATTACCAGGCGACAACATTAACCACTAACCCCAAGGCCGCCATATTGATTTTATTCAATCACTATTTATGCACAGATGGACTAATCGGGGACCTAAAATGGCGGGACTAAACAATTGGCCTAATTTAACTACCTAGAGAATCGAACCCGCGACCTCTTCATTGCCAGGTGACAACATTAACCACTAACCCAACTCGATTTTCGAACTCAGCCATTTTGTTGGCTTTATGTACACACAGGCTAATCGAAATCATTCAATATTGACATCGTCGACTTGTAATCAAGGGGTCCCAGGTTCGATACTCGGTGGAGGCACATAGTGGTCCGAATTACCACTTTTCAACTGTAGGTCCACTCCTGATTAGTCTTGCCGTGCATAAAGTGGACTTAAAAAAAACTAACTCAATCTATCAATCAATCAATATTGACTCTACCAGGAATCGAACCCTCGACGCCTCTTGTTTTACAGAGCAATAACCTTAGCCGCTAAGCTTTCGGGGTACAGCAAAATTCGGCGCCATCTTTAAATCATTTCTTCATGTGTTTGCATCATACGCAATGGTTGCGCGCGCATTTCCTCCACAGACACACACACACACACACACACACACACACACACACACAAACATACGCACGTGTTAGGTTAGCATACATCAAGAAACAACGTGACAAATCCATTGACCCCCCTCCCCAACCGCTTCCGATGTCTTCAACGTGATCAGACACGTTCTGCTGACTCAACAATAAAATCGCTCGTACACCGCTACGACCGGATGTAGCATAACACCAGTCGCATCGAATTTTTGCTGACGCGTAGGAACGAAGTGCTGCCTCTCTACTCTGATATTGTCATGTGTGTTCAAGCGATAAATACGGGAATGAAATACGTTTTCTTCAATAATTTCAACTTGTAAGGTGGACTTACAAGCCTTACGTGGGCACTACGCCGCTGGTGCCGACTCTGGTCATACTGTGTTAACTTCTATTTACTGTGATGGACTTTTCCCAGCGTCCACCCCATGGTTTGTTTTTTTGTTTATTTTTTTTTTCTTATTTTGGAAAGTTAGCGTCGGTCGTGGGAACTCTCATGGACGTCACCCCTATTTTTGACCACTTTCTTCGCACAGCATGGTGCTGTCACAGTTACGTGAATTTACCACCATGCGACTTTCACGGCCGAGGGACAGAATGCAGCAGCTAGTCTAGAAAGCTGAAAAAAATGTAACAATAGAGCTAGGTCTCCTCAACGAAATGCGCGTCTGGACGTCAGTGTTGCCAGGCATGTCAAAATTTCACCGGCATAAGTATGTAAAGGTATCACTTTGTCTTTTCCTCTTTCAACTTTCTAAATCTAGTGATTTTCTTCCATGCTAGATGGCTCCACACCCTCCATTCTAGGGGGGGTCTCTTCCGATTCGAGTCGCACCATATTTTCAGACATTCTCACGTCAAGCCTTTTCTCCGTCCATCTGTGCGACCATATATTTGTCTCTCGAATATTTACAAGCCTGTCACCATTTCGAAAGCATCCCTTGCGTGTAAATTTCAGAATTAAGCTCAAACGAGAACTATTTACCTTCATAAATTTCGAATCTAGGCATGTTTCTGTCCACTTTAGTAAAAGGGTGAGATATATATATATAACGCTGTAAACTTGCGAGGTCACACACCCTCCATGTTCATTGTCAGTAGTGGATAATGGAGAAGAAAGTGCAAGCTCCTGATTGGTCAGGGGAGCACAATAGTGCAAAATAGTGTTTCCAGGAGTGTGGAGAGTCCTGGGACAGACAGTCTAAGTTTTAACGGTGAAGAAGTAAGGAGGCGAAGTGGTCGCTCTCGAAAAGTTCTTTGATTCTTTGCCTTGTACGCATATGAGAGCAGTGCGGATCTGTTGACGCTCGGGCGTGTGAACGTGCAAGTGTTAAAACAGCGCCAAGTACGAACTACGTATGTGTGCAGTGCTGATTTGTTGACGCTCGGACGCGTGAACGGGCAAGTGTTGAAGCACCGTCAAGTACGGCGAGTCCAACGTTAAGATGCCTGCCGAACAGCTTATACAGTGATCAAGCGCTGAAATGGACTGAACCGGAGACGACCAAGGAACCCACCAGTGGTTGTAGCTGCTATACTGAAGGACCGCCATCATTTCATCTATTACCCCCCTCCCATCCATATCTCTTCAAACGTTACATCAGGACCATATCAGAAGACTGGGCCCCAACGATGAACTCAGTGCGCGCTTATATATATATTTTTCTTTACAATGTGCATCGGCAGACAAGGTAATGTGCAAACTGTAGTGTAGTACGCGTACTGCATGCATTACGTAATTGGCCAAATAATTTCAACTCTTCATTGCTAATTTAGTTTGTGACAGTGTGTGTAAATTTTATAAATATGTTTATAGGTCTTGATTCTTGGATCAGTTTTGTTTCATGCCTCAGTTAGCTAAAATAATATAAATTAAAATTATGGAAATAATAATGATTGTGTTTGCATCTCGATTTACCTACTCATATTAAGTTTCACCTGCACATGTGTGTGTTACAAGGAGCCAGTTGAGGTTGTATGTATAGCTAGCCGTGGATTTAATTTTCGATTTGTCTTGTTTTGTTGCCCAACTGGTTTCTGGAGGCACTGTTGCCTCCATGATGTGGTGGCTCCCTATTTCTACCGGTAGGCAGTCATTACATTACATTTAGCTTCAATTGTTAATAAATAACATTACATCATTTGGTTCTATGTGTTTCACCTTGTACTTTTCAGAGGCATGGTCGACTCATGGACGACAGTCAGTGGACACTGTAACAACAGTCACTGGGCAGCGTGACAGTCAGTTGGCACTGTGACGACAGCCAAACTCCAAATGTTGCATGTTGCGAAACGAAAAGTCATAAATGGTTGGTAAGTACAATTTACTCCATATTCTCTCTAAAATTGCAAATTTAGTTTACTGTTGATTTTGCAGCAAGCTTAGTGTTAACATGTTCAATAATTTTGTGAAATACAGCAGATTAGATATGGTGTAAGTATTTAAAAAAATGAAAAGACATGCTGAGGACATCAACAGAAAATTTCTTTATTGCTTGCATTTGTTTCGTTGACAAGTAATTCTCTTCGCTATATTTTAAACGTTTATGTACGAAATGCAAAATTTTAATACAATGACCCCACAAATTTCTCATTTAATTTTATAGAGAAAATTTTGTTGAGGCATCGCTTGACTTAAGGAATATGTCATGCAATCCTCTAATTTTGAAAACCCGCTACGATATCTACGATATACCAAATGGTAAAAAAAAACAAAAAAAACAACATCTGTTTAGAATTCATTGTAGATCATTCAATTGAATGGTTGTGTGGTTTTCTTTCGAAATATCTTCATTTATCGCAAACTTGTTCCAAGTACAGCTTCAGTACGAGTGAGAACAGTCACAGATATTTAAATGGCTCCTTGAATAATTGTTTTTTGCAATTTTGGGGTTTTTAAACTAAAAGTTAATCGTTGATCTCGAGTGCAGCCTGAACGTTATCGCGTGTGGAATCTGAGTTGGCGCATCTTTTATCTTTTTAAATTACTGAGGCAAGAGATAAGTTGCATCACTTTTCTACCTCAAGAGTAAAAGATAAACGTTTTATTTACAGTTACATTTCTAAAGTAATGGTTAATTTAGCTTCATTTTGAAATTTCTTCCTACGATATCACGGCATGTCGTCATTTCAATGAGCACGACAGAGCGAGGCATCTCTCCTTAGACAAAGGGACGAATGCCTCTTTTGAGAGAATGGAGAGGGGCCCCATTAATTTCATGTGGGAAGAGATGTCCCAACTTATTTTGTTTCTAATTTACTGTAAAAGAATAATTGTAATAATTCTTACGAATGAATAAATGAAGATATTTCGTAAAATTTTAGTGAAATCTAAGAAATTCCAGATGAAAGGTAAGGAATCATATATTAAAGGGCAATCTGCACGATGAAGAATACTAGTTGAGCCAATAAGTGATGATTAGGGAAAGGATTTTAAGGTGCAAAATCATAATCGGGAAAGGAAAATAAAAGGTTCTGAAAATATTTTCAAAAAGGTGAAAAAAAAGGTGATGATAAAATGCCTTGAGCTCTCTTTTTCTGCGGCTTCTGAATATAATGCGCGTGGACCGCATAGAGAACTGTGCTTCTGCCGAAAAGATTTTATTGAAGTTTGTTGGTTTTGCTACATTATCTTGGGAACTATTGGGGCTGCAATGATTATATTATACCATTTTATAGCTCTCGTTCTGCTATAAAAAAGGAGACTTTAGGATTTTATGTAGCTGCTCAAGAAGTGAAAATCATTAATTTTTTTGTCCAATTTTTAACAAAATGATGAAAGATAATGAAGGAAATAGGTGATGAAGCATCAAAGAGGAGGTAATAAATGTGCTAATCTCACGAAAAGGTGCAACCGAATATGTCTATTTAGAAATGTTTTCAATTTTCAATTTAAAAACACATTTGTCGATAAATATTTGTCATATAACTATGTCATAATGATTTTACAGTATTTTACTTTCAATTCAGCAAACAAGTTGATTTTGATAATTTACGTATTTTTCACAATAAAACTCCATTTTAAACTATTTTAGTTTTATTTTAAACAATATTTATTGTGTTAGGGCATCTCCTTTAATTTTCAGGAGAGGTGGCCAAATGGATAGTAAGAAATTCTCAAATTTCAAACTGCTAATTTACATTATTTTTCAGTCTACCACAAACCTGGATAAAATGAATGCTATCTATCTCTTGCAGGTTCCACAAAAAAAAAAAAAAACTTGGCACACACGTTGTCTAAATTTAGAAAAACCTCCCCCGACAAGAGGCCAGTTATTGGGCAAAGGAAAAACTAGAGTACATTTCTTAAGGGTCGACTAGCGGTTAGAGGAAAGGGGTAGGGTGGGGAGGGTTAAAAGAGGGGAGAACCAGCACTGCGGAGGAGTGAATGGTCCGTGGGGGATGTTACCCAGGCCGGGAGGGGCGTAGGCACCAGCAGGTTGCTGAAAAAGCAGTCGTTGGTGAAAACTTCATACTTCCACCCTTTGACGTGCCGCGTTTGAATGGGCGCTCCGGAGATGTTGGTCTCGGTACCGGGGTGGTGTGATGGGCTAGTGGGCGTGGGTGAAAATTTCTCCTCTGTTGGCGTTTGTGAGAGGCGGGCGAGGCAATCCCTTCTCCCTTCGTAGTTGTAATTCCGTAGGAGAAGAGAAGGGTTGTAGGTGATGTAGTGGTTACATGGAAACTCGCACGACTCGCTCCTCTACTCTTCACACAGCTCAGTCTTCTGTCGCCTGGAAGCAGTTCTATCTCCTTTCCATTTTTTTCTCTTTCCAGTATTCATCCAGTGACTCATGGTCCACAATCAGAAAGCCATTCAAAAGATGGCAACAGTCTCAGACCACTCTATTCTATATAATTTACTGCCCCTTTTTTACTTCCTCAGTCGAATAACAACAAACAAGGTGAATGATAGGATTGACACAACGCAGTGGCGCCAACTTATATGGGCCTCTGGGGCTCGAGCCCAACCAATAATGTGCCTGTTTAATATATTATGTTAGAAATAAAGTCCTTGTTCTTAAATGAACATGTTTTTTCACATACACTTAAAGAAATCTCACAACGTAATTACTTATTAGTGTTACGAAAATACTTCATAATGTGTTACGTCTCCAATGTGATGCTATTCCGTGTCCTATATCATTTATGCATCCGTCGTTATATTGTTAAGAAAGTAAGGGAGGAAATGGCTTACAACTAGGATGAGAATCGATAAACACTAAAAATCTCAAAATAGTCAGGCAAAAGAGCACTGCATCTATTGCACACAACCTCTCTAATGAATGAGGGGTTAGAGCTTTGTTCTTCCCTTTAAGGTGATGTGATGCAATTTGATTAGTTGTTGCAGATGCATTGTCCTTCAACTACAGTGCACTCTGATTGGCTGTTACAAACTAACGGACCATGTAATAGCAAAGAGTGATAATATTGACGGACATGGGTTGAAAGAAGAAAAAGAGACTCAAAATCCAACCAGAATATGCAGATATTAAACTGATTTTTCATCACTTTCTCATTTTAGGTACTCAAGTAGGCAATTATTTTCGAAATAGGCAGTTATTACTAAAGTAGGCAAAAATAGCCACTGTAAAATTCACGTATTTCTCTCGACAATGACCTGAAACGATTTTTAAATGTAAAGGCCTACATTTACCTAGCAAAGGACCAAAAGCGGCATTTCATAGCAATAACTCAGTCTAATTACGACATATATTCTTGCATAAAAATATAACAAGTCTACGAGCTCAGCTCATGGCGCCACTGCACTCATGCGTTACTCAGAATTCGAACCTAAAAACTCTGTCTTCAGAGCGCATTACACTAACCACTCCTTCGCCACAGTCAATGGCTCAAAACATATCGTGTAGGAATCCATTTCAAAAGCGACACGTTGTTTCTGGCACGTGTAGTTTTCAAGCCAGAGACGGTTTTCAAAACTATTTACAATCTAGATATCAAAATCTTCTAAAAAGCACAGACAAACATCTAAACACTATACATATTCGATTCAGGTTTTAGAATCAGTGTGACTATCATCTTATTGTATGACCTTTACAGTCATTCAATTTTAAAATCATTAAAGGAAGACACAAGAAAACTTTAAAATACTAAACAGTACTTATATCAGATACCCGTGATTAATCAGTAGGAAGCGATTTTCTTCCGGAGGCTCGCACTCTCCTTTTGCACTTCGTAGCCACGCCCCTTACATAAGTAAAGCGATCTAGTGGCAAACCAATGTAACAATTCTTTAATAAAGGGCCTCCCCGATGGCGCAGTAATTGCGTCGTTGCCTTGTAATCAAGGGGTCCCAGGCTCGATACTCGATGGAGGCACATAATAGGTCCAGTCGCGATTAGCCTTACTGTGCATAAAGTGGACTTAAGACACGAACTCAACCAACCAATTATTTAATAAAGCCACTGAATATGGTTATACCAGTTTACACAGGTAAAGTGAGCTAAAATATACTAGGGCTATTTTTCAATAAAAGTATCGTATCATATCATTTATACAATTACAGAATTCTATACTATAGTTTTTATATATAGGGCAAATGACGTAATTTTTGTTATTTTAAGTCGCCCTTTTCTTTTCTAAGGTTATCGCGACGATGAAGATGAATTACATACGGACACAAACTCAACACACATGCCTTCTTCAGGATTCAAATCTAGTCTATTCAAATGGTGTAGGCATCCAAAAGCAACTGACCACTGAATGTAGACATGAGTCACTGGACCGCGAACACTAATGTCAATTACATTTTCTTTATTTTCTTTACTAGCTTTACCTTCTTGATTGTGGCATTGTTCCTATTTATAAGATGTGTGTGTATGTATCAAGATGTGTTCACTAACGCATTGCTTATAATAGAAGTTTGTGTGACGTCACACGTATATCTCTGCATGCTGATCATTATGAACTGCTGAAATATGTTACTGGGGCAAACATCACATATCCCTTCAGTAAGCTCAGGATTCCTGATTTTGTAATTCATCAGGTCTATACTTTTTAAACAAAGACCAATTTTGTTAATCTCTCCGTATCTCTTCCTCTATCTCTCTTTCTCTTTCTATCTCTTTCTCTCTCCTCTCCTTTTCCTTTTCCTTCTCTCTCTCTTTGTTCCTTCTTTCTTTCATCCATTCTGTAGCCATATTTTTCTTTATCTCTCCCTTTCTCTCTCTCTCTCTCTCTCTCTCTCTCTCTCTCTGCCTCTCTATCTTTCTCTCTCGCTCGCATTCTGTTTCTTTCTTTTCTCTCTCTCACTCCTCTCTTTCTTTCCCTCCTTCTCTCTCTCCCTCTCGCTTTTTCAATCTCCACGTTCCCCCGGAATGGTATTTCATTGGTAAAGTTTTCCACTAGGAGTTCTCTCTTTGATTCTAGTATCAGCATGTCATTTCATAAGCTGTCCGTACAAGATCAAATGAAACACGAACAACACATTGAATTCCAGTCTTAAAGCAAGTGACGCCAGAGCACACGCCATATCTCTTCTCGAATTCAAGATTACCGCCAAATGCTTTCTAATTACGAATGGTTAAATAAAGCCCTTCATCACAAACTCTGGACTAATCAGAGCACATGTTATTAAAATAGATTATCGAAATAGCATCGAGGTACAGACTGCCATTTATTTATGTTCTCTGGCGAAGAGAAAGTTGTGCGGAAAGAGGAAACAAGCGGTAGTGACTTGCGAGTAAGGAAAGTCGAAATCGTGCAATATCCTTGTCTCTATTTATTTAATCGCAATTATACAACAAAGCAACATAAACTAATGTATGCTTCTACAGCAAGGAGTGATGAGACAATGAATTGCATTCAACAACCAGCCGTGAAATATATCTTGAGTTGATACTAAATTTCAGTTTAGGCAAACAAAGTGAAACACGTATCTGTGAAAATGATATTTTATGCTGTTATTTTTTCAATATGATCACACAGTTCCTCTGTTGCAGTATATTACACTTAGACCATAATTCCGAGATGCATACATCACACTTCTCTCGAGTTTCTGATATAGGTGTGTTTCACCTACGTCGCAAACTGTTGCATTGTGGCTTCGAGCAGCCATGATTGAGGCCAGTTCTTGAAAGTATACGGAATTCAAGCGGGCAGGCGATAGATACCAACACAGACATTCGTGTTTTAAAACAAACGTGCAGTTGGTGCAGATGTAACGAACGCTACGTCGTGGATATTTCGTTGCAAATAAAATTAGCCGTAAACATGGCGGTTGTGCGCATCCTGACTTAAATGAAAACCACTTATACATTTTTCTTTGGAAAGAACATTTCTTTTTCGCGGTTGATAACTAATCTGTTTATTTTATTCTTGACGTACACAGTGCCACCTTTTGGCAAAATGTAAAATTGACATTTTTCATTGATCGTGTACGCGTGAATTTTCAGATCTTTCAAGATTTCCAATAAGAACCCAGTTCAACGGCTTTCAATTGTCGATTTTGTTGGATCGTGAATGCTCTGATTCAAATAAAATTGAATAGTGTAAGGACAGCTTTACATCCGGGTCCTTCTGTTCATACTCCTTCTCATTTTGCTCTCATTCACTTGCATTCCTACGATTCTAGTCTTTTCCTGTCACTTTCGTAGGCTACATTCAAGTTGTATTTGTTTATTTGTTACTTTACGCCGCTTTGTACTTCTCTAGTTTAATCGCGGCAATGAGGATGGATCATGAATTCATGAAACCCCATGTCTTATGAAAGATTCGAGCCTAGGATCTCTGGCTTCGTAGCGCCAACCACTCCGCAACGGAGGCAGGCGTTACATTCAGTTTTAAACGATGAAAGAGGAAACCGGACTGCTTCTATGTTTCTTCCTTGCTTTCTTTCGCCATCTTCTCTGTCTTACTCTCTCTCTCTGTACCTCCATGTTTTGTGACTTTTCCACATACATTTTTCTTTTCTGCCGAAGCCATGTTTAACCATGGCAATATCTCTTCCATAATGATTTTCTACTACACCTATGCATCTTTCTTGGTTTTTTCCAATTTGATTCTTTATCACATAATTTTCCAGCATTTTCATTAGTCTCTTTACACGTCATACCTAACAACCACATAGATAGCGTGTAAGATTAGCATAGGGGAAAGTCGTGCAGTACCCACCACCGTAAGTTTTGTTACCGTTAATGTGCCAGTGTGAAAAATCACAATTGTGGAAACGGTGATCTACAGCAGGGTTTATGCTAAATCAAGGAAAGCTTATGATATCTCATGAAGTTATTGAAAAGAACTCCTTATGAACTAAAATAGATACATTTCCAGGGTATAGAAAAATGCCGTCCAGTACCGACCAGTCGCTTCTTTATGATTAACAGCTTAGTGATAAGACGTTTATTCAAGTAAAGGAGAGGTGTAAAACGTTTACAAGCTGATAAATTGAATGTGGTAATGCAAACAAGATTGAAATTAAAATATGTTAGACAAAAGTTCCGAAACGAGGCTGGGCCTAAACTTAGCTACACTTTAGCTTAGGTACAGCAAAAATAAAGAAATGGAAAGATAGCTTGCGTTGGGGAGATTATTAGAAATAGATTAAGCCATATCAAATAGGAAACTAAAAACCTATTAAGGTTTAGGTGAAGAGAAATTGAAAGATAGGACACGTTGGAGATATTATTAGCAATAGAATAATCCATATCAAATAGTAAACTAAACCTATTAAGGTTTAGGTGAAGAGAAATTGAAAGAAATGGAAAGATAGGGCACGTTGGAGAGATTATTACCAATAGAATAAGTCATATAAAATTGGAATCTGAAACCTATTAAGGTTGAGTTGAACATCAAATATAGGGAACTAGGTCTGAAGGTGACATAATAAAATGTCAGAGCTAGGGTAAAATGAACACTTATCAATTTGACTTAACATATAGTTATCAAAGATATGTATTTGTATTAACATACAAGAAGCGCTTTCTAAATAAAGTAGAAGTTTCTCTTAGGTGAAAGTTTCTGATAGGAATGAAGATAGTTTTATGTAATGAAGTACTTGTAATTGAACAAGTTATACGTACAAATAAATCAATCAATATGTATAATCAGTACTTAGTAAAAGAAGTACCCCTTAGGAGAAATAGAAAAAAATATTACTGACTTTTATAAGCTAGAGTAAATAATAGGAAACTTCATTTTTATGAACTTGCCATTGCTCCAAATTCAGAAAATTCCCTAGGGAGGGTATACATGAAAAGCTTATTAGGAGTCTATATAATGATAGGAAAAACATAATATTATTGACATTATCCAGTTATCTGAGAACTAGATCAGTGAGGAATGAAACATCGGTGCAAAATAATTAGAACATTCACAAGAATTGTCGAGAAAGTTAAGTTTAGAATTTACTTTTATAAGTCTGAAAACAATGTTGCAAAGTTTTCGAGGATTCCAGACAGGAAATGATAGCAATAGAGATAAGGATTAAAGTCTAAGTAGGTTCAGTTTAGTTAAATATAAGTTACTTTAGGTGAAGTTTCAAGATAAGAACAATGAGAGTTTAAAGTATTTGTGATATCACTCAAGTAATGTACAGGTATTGGACAAAATAATGGAAACACCTGTGGAAGTCGGAACATCATGTATTAATACGGTGTTGGGCCACCTTAGCATGCAATACAACTTGGATTCGGGACGGAATAGACCGATACAAGTCCTGAATGGTGGTGAGTGGAATTTGAAGCCATTCTTCATGCAGCACAGCCTCCAGCTCAGGTAGAGACGAAGGAGGTGGAAATCGACGCCGAACCCTGGATTCCAAAACAGCCCACAGAGGCTCGATGATATTCAGGTCTGGGGACTGGGTGGGCCAGGGAAGATGTTGAACTTCATCAGCATACTCTGGAAACCACTGTTGAACAGTGTCAGCAGTATGAATGGGGGCATTATCATCCTGGAAGATGGCATTCCAGTTTGGAAATAAGGTTTGCACCATTAGGTGGATCTGGTTATCCAAAAGTTCTCTATACACTGCTTATGAGACCCGACTGTGCAATGTGACAAGGGGACTGCCGAATACCATGATATAATGCCCCAGACCATAATAGAGCCGCCACCATGTTTGACAGTCGGGCGGTGACAGTCCACATCGTATGGTGCCGAGGGTGTTCGCCATACAAACACACGTCCAGTAGTGGGGAAGAGGGTAAAGGTTGACCAGTCTGACCAAATGACATGTTTCCAGTCCTGCAACGTCCAAGTTTTGTGGTCATTGCATCATGCACGTCACCTTCGAGCACTCGTCTCAGTTATTAGGGACTTGGCAATAGCAACACGCCCATGGATACCCATTTCATGCAATTCCCGCCTCACTGTTTTGCATGATACGGGGTGTTTAGGTGCTGATTAAGTTCTGTAGTCACTTTGGAGGCCATTGTTTTCTTCTGCAACGTCACAATACCCTTCAAGGCCCGGCGGTCCCTTTCCTGCAGCTTCGTCTTTCAACCACTATTGTGCTTAGCAGACCCTGTATCACCGTGCACTGTGTATGCGGTCATGACTTTCGAGATCGTGCCTCGTGTTACACCGCATAACTTTGCTGTTTTGCTCACAGATGCTCCAGTGAAACGGGCACCAACAATTCGACCTCGTTCAAACTCCGCCAGGTCGGCTATACTGGTCACTCACTACACCTGAACAACGTGCACTACCACACTGCCTCACTCTACTGTCAGTGCACAGTCCATACTAGCTGCAACAAACAAGAGAAGGTTGATTTCCGCCGTGCTCAGTATTACCAGGCACATTGAAAATATGTCCCACTTCTGACTCGTGTTTCCATTATTTTGTCCAATACCTGTAGTTTCTGACATGAGATCCATTCTGCCGGCACCACAATCACTCATCTTTATCATTACATGAGTTTCACCTGGCAACGAGAGTTAAGGGAGAACGGTGACAAGGCTGGGCCTAAACATGCTGTTACAGAAAGACTATCTCCACACTCATAGGGTTTCCGTGTTACCGCTATTGCTAAGGTAGTATGTGGGTGTTTATGTCTGTGCTATATTTAAGGGTGATCTCCGGCTGTTAGAGCGGCTAGAGACACCATTAGTATATAGGGGTGATCTCTGGCTGCTGCATGGCGGCCGGAGACACCATTAGTATGTAAGGGTGATCTCTAGCTGCTGTATGGCGGCCGGAGACACCATTAGTAGGCTATATAAGGGTGATCTCTGGCTGCTCTATGGCGGCCGGAGACACCATTAGTATATAGGGGTGATCTCTGGCTGCTGTATGGCGGCCGGAGGCACCATTAGTATATAAGGGTGATCTCTGGCTGCTGTACGGCGGCCGGAGTCAGCGTAGTTCACCCTCCAATTGCCCCCTCACTTCTTAGTTTAATAACTCGCAGTGTTTTCTTTTTTGTGTGCCTCTGTGTGTGAGTGTGCGTGTGCGTGCGTGCATGTGCGTGTGTATGTGCCTCTCTCGTCCCTTTCGGCGCTCACTACGGCGGGTTGATCCCTAGATCCTCTTCTGCTGCACCATCACTACGGCGTCTGGGAACTCTGGGGTGTTCATTCCTACGTGGAGGGGGGATTTGGCGGGAAGGAGGGCGGAAGGCATGGAGGTACCCCACGTCCCACTCCGACCTGAGCTTCCCCATTGTCCAGGATCTCTTCTGCGGTGCTGGCTTTCTCCCTAGGGGCATTTGGGGGCTCTAAGAGGTACCGGGGGTCCTCAAAGGGACCCAGCGGAGCCCTGAAAGGGACAAAAGGAACCTAAAGGGCCAAATTGGGCCCTAAAGAACCCATGAGGCTCTCGAGGTCCGTAGGGGGTTCAAAGAGCCCAGGGTGGGAGTTATGGTCAGACCACCTCTTAAGGAGTACTCCAGTCCGTGATGGTAAACACAAAAAATAAAGAAGGAAAAGAAAAGGAAGAAAAACAAAGAAAGATTTAGACAGCGATCTGCGTCAAATCTGAAGCCAGCCAGGGTCAAGGAAGCAGCATGTGCAAGTAAGTCTTGTTGTTTTATGTAGTATTTTATCAAACGAGCAAAAATTCAATAGAAGTAAATAATTGACATTAATATTCCTTGAGTTTTGAAACACACGATTCATTTATATTGTGTAGTAACATTGGCATTCACTTTAACAACCTATTTTGTGCAGCCACCAAAAAACATTTTGCTTAGTAGTATTGCACTTATCAAGTTTTCTAACCTTTTGCCAGAATTAGACGCGTATACTTAGTGCCTAGTAAGTAGTAAACATATGGAAACTTAGCTTGTAATTTTTTTTTACTATAGAGATGTACAATTGTAGATATCTCTAGCCACTATGCCCTAGAATCCTATTTTGTGATTGGAAACTACTTCCTTACAATTGATTGCTGATTTCAATACGCGCTGGATGTAATTTAATACACTTCAATTGTTATTCTTTCAGTGTCGAGAGAAAGTTCTCACAACAGAAGTCGTCCTCGAAAGCCGAAATCTGGACGTAAAACTCATAAGGTGCTGAAGATGTTCTTATCAAGACAACAAGATGTGTGATGTACTTGTCAAGACAACGAGATGCCAAATAAATGCTTTTAAAATACCTAAGTGTTTATGCTTTACTATCCACATTTATCACCTTCAGCTCTTGAATACTATAACATATGTGAAGCTCATCTCACTGTGAATTGGTTTGGAAAAGTGTGGCCACCTTCACGATTAGCTGTCCAGGATTTGAAGACAAACAGCAAAGACAAGTAAGAAGAGAAGCTTATTCGCTTTCTGTTTGTCGAAAAACAGAATTCATTTGGACATTAAATAAACTCAGATATATATATGAAGCTATATAGGTATAATCTAGTTGAACGTGTGTGCGTTTTCTTAATCTGTGAATTGATTATAAATCGCCCAAATATTCACTTGTATAGGTTAGTATCATATTAACGAAAGTATTTTAAAGATATCTATATGTCATAAGATTAAATCTAGTAATCTAAAAATTAAATAATTGTTTCAAATCTTTATGAAGGAAGTTCAAACTCTTTGCATATTTCCAGTGCCATATTTAATGGGTTTTTTTATCATTTTTTCAAATGAATCTGTTTTCTTACTAGCGATCGTTATATTTCAAAGCAAATCTTATTCTTATAATAACAGTATCCACATGACTCGTGAAGGTTAAATTTGGTATCATATTTAAAGAGAAACTAAATAGTTCTCAAACCTCGACAGGTACTAGAATAAAGCAGTTATGTACCGTATGGCGTATACAGTATTGATATCAATGGTAAACACACTTTTTATTGCCAACAAAATAAGGGGATTCTTAAGCCATGCTAAAGCATAGATCCAAATTTATTTGAATAACCGTGCAACTAATATACAGGGTGGCTCAATAAGTCACTTAACACCCTCAGTACAAGGCCACTGCGGCATGGAATGTGAAAATGGCGATGACCAATCATTGCCTGGCCAAGGGGGAACCACGTTGACGCCACCCACACGGTCGGCGGCCATCTTGATGTCCGCCATCTTGAATTCAACTTCAGAATTTTAAATGGGAAGGGGGTCGTGCGACATATCAATATGGGCTAGAATTTCACGAGAAATGCAATGGTGAAGGTTTTTTCGACGTATCTTTAACCAGTAAAAAGTTATGACTGAATTCTTGTACAGTGTCTCTCAAAAGTTTTATTAGAACGACATTTTAAACTAGGCAACCCAATTTACACAAGGAGTTGGTGGGTTGCGTGTAGACCTAGGCTCAATTTCAGGGTTGCCACATGCACAATAGATATTTATAAAATACGCGAAAGAAATAAAAACAAGTATTATTGTATAAAAGTATTAAAAATATCACTATAATATCTCGTGCGACAAAATTCCTTCGCAAATAAAAAAAATAGGTTTTCTAGTATTTCATCGCTGATGATATATACAAAAAGGAAAAGAGGTGAGAGAAAACGAGAGGTGACAAAGGACAGGAGAAAGAGAAAGCGAAAGGAGAAGACGAAAAGTAGAGGAGAGAAGAAAGAGAGGATCGACGAGGAGAGGAGATGTAGTAAGGAAAATGGAAAAAGATTCTAGGAGAGATGAGCAAAGAAGAAAAAAGATAAGAAAAACGAGATGAGAGAAAAGGAGACGAGAAGAGGGGAGTGGAGAGTAGAGTAAAGGAGAGAAAAAGAGAAGAACGAAAAGAGGAGGAGAAAAGTGCAGTCAAGTCGGAAATCTAAGACTGGAGAGAAGGTACGAGGAGTGGAGATGAGTGGTATGGAGATAAGATGCGAGAAAAGTATGGAAGGCGATATGAGATAAAAGCAGAGCAGAAGGAGAGGAAAGAAGAAGGAGGAGGAGAAGAGAAGAACAGAGAAGACTGAAGAGAAGAGGTAGTTGCAGAAAATATCGTCTCAGCGTTAAGAATTGATGCATTGGTGAAATCGTCGACATGAAACATTCAATAACATTTTGAAATGTATTGGAGAATGTATTAGATCGGTGCGAAATACCTTTTGGCTTAGTTCAGAGCAAGATAAAATCTTCCATGTAAGATCTTTGATTTTACCTGCGATTATACCACTAAAAGCATGAATGTAATTTTAATATTTATAAGAATTATCCAATTTTTGTCCACTTCTCGGTTCGTTGAAATGGAGATTTTGTAATTTAATATTTCCCCTCCCCCCATCGTTAATTCCAAACTGAATTATTCCGTTTCACACGGCGTGGACAATGAACACAATGGGATAGGTCTAAAAGTTACGAAAATTTTCTGCCAACGGAAGGATTTGAACCTACGACCATCAGATTGACAGTCCTGAACGGTAAACACTACCCTACAAGCTTTCGCTCCTGAAAGCAAGTAGAAGGAGCTGACCAATGTGAAATGTAGATGCAACTCTCCTCCTACATGTAATGTGCAAACAATACTTGTTTGTAAGAAAGAAAACGAAGGTAGTACGACTCGGCGAAAACATTTAATGGAGAATTGCACATGATGAGAACTTTTCATTCGATATTTGCGGATGTAGCCTACCCAGTGGTCAGAAGTAGCGAGCTACTTGTAGCGTCGCTACTGTAGCTAGCTACAAAATTTGTAGCTGTAGCTGTAGCGACGCTACATTTTGAAAATTGTAGTTGTAGCGGTAGCGAAGCTACAAAATTTCTGTAGTTGTAGCGAAAAAAAATTTCTCAGCATTTTGAGGTGAATTTAATGTGGCAACAGCGTCAGAAAAAATCGACAAATACCCTTAATTTTGCATGAGGTTCATTAAGACAGTCTATTACATGAAGAAACAGATTATGTAGATTGTAGATTATAGATATCTGCGTAATTTATTTAATTAGTATCAATAATTCAGATATCCACATAACTAACTGACATATATGAATATATTCCAGCTAACAGCTTCGTTTTTTAGCTGCATCGCTATTTTGGAGAGAAACATGCCTCGTTTGCTGCACTGCTGGAAAAAGTGCCTTGTTTGCTTCGCCCCTGGAACAAATCCTGTGGATATCCATGGTGTAAGAAACACCAAAAAATCATTAATTGCTGTGTAAAACACAACTTGCAGTGCAAAAATGAGCGATGCATTTTCCACTGCACTGACAAAGGAATAGTGCCAGCAATAAATGGCTCAGTACGTTAACAGCATTGATCATCGTCAGTATATAGAACCTCACCAGCAAGAAATTATTGTTACAAGAATGATATACAGTTTCTGGAATTATAATTATTTTCGCGATAACTTTTGTTCACAAATTTTAAAATTACAATACGTTTAGAACACTCAGGTTTACACGACAGTTTCCTAAATATATTTTATCATATTGCAAAAAGTATACATTGTTTTCAAATTTATGTATTTTTCCCACTTTTGCGTCGCTTTGCTGTAACTTTTGCTAATCATGACATTCTCATCATCATCATCCTTTGCCG
Organism: Lepisma saccharinum; assembly: GCF_977018435.1. Lineage (NCBI taxonomy): Eukaryota > Metazoa > Arthropoda > Insecta > Zygentoma > Lepismatidae > Lepisma > Lepisma saccharinum. The sequence goes on from NC_139245.1 coordinate 39,668,023, forward strand.
TTTCCTGCCTCTGGCTGGGTAGGCATAGAAGTCAAGCCTCTCCATTTTTCCTGGTCTTCCACCACTCCTCTCTTTCCACGGGGTTCCAATCTTGTCCTCTTCTCCTAACACTCTCCATTATCTGCTTTTTTCACCAACATCTTGGTCTCCCCCTTGGCCATATTCCCACTCCTTTTGCATTATAAGCTCTTACTGGTAGTCTTTCTGCATCCATCCTCTTCATGTGCCCGAAATATCTCATCTGTACCTGATCTATTCTGTCCTGAAGCTTCACCCCAACCACTGTCTGTCGGATCTCCTCATTCCTTATTCTATCCCTTCCTCCACTGCCTGCATCTTCTTTTTGTTTCTCTATTACATTGTCCAAGTCTCTGCTCCATACGTAATTACTGGCACATAGTATGTGTTATATATTACCTTCTTGCATTTCATAGATACACCCCTGTTCCATATTAATCTTCGAACGCTTTGGTATAGTCCACCACCCATTTGTCCTCTTCTGTTTACCTCCTCATCTATTCATCCACTTCTCTCAATCATGACAATGAGGATGAATGGTTTATTTAATTATTCTCTTATCTAGTCTCTTTCTGACACTTTCGGCTAATTGTAAGTACGAGGAAGAATGATGAGCAGTGCGGGGAATGGAGGAGCAGGAGGATCCCATCCTCCCAACTTGGCATCTTTCCTAGTTTTTGTTTTGAGTCCACTTTATGCATAGATAAGCTGATCGAGACTGGATCTGAACCACTATGTGCCTCCGCTGGGTATCGAACCTGGGGCCCTTTTGTAATCAAAGGGCTCCAGGTACTTTTCATTCAAAATGCTGCCTTCCTATCAGTCTATAAAAAATGAAATATTTATTCTCAAGAAAAATATGTTGATGTGAACATGAATACATAATCCTTCCAAATTTTATTTGTGTATAGTTGTAATCATTAATTTGGGTAACACCCTAATTGCAATATTCATATATCAAATTTGGATTGATATGCCACTTGCATAGGTATGGTATTCTCAAAAACTATAGTAAAAATAAGTAACTGAAGTAACACTGCTATCAAAATTATCGAAAGACTGGAATCATGACAACAAATAACAGAATCTATTTACCAGTAGTAGGGGATTTTTTTAATACCCATATGGTTGTTTTCATTTTTTTATGCAGAAGTAGCGCAAAAAGTAGCGAAGTAGCGAGTAGCGAACAGGAGTAGCGTAGCGAGCTACTTTTTGGAAAATGTAGCTGTAGCTGTAGCGAAGCTACATTTTGGAAGAGTAGCTGTAGCTGTAGCGAAGCTACTTTTAAAATGTAGCGTTCTGATCACTGAGCCTATCCTTGCATTGAACTCGAGTGGGAAAAGGGGTAAAATTAGTACGTCCTGAATTGCACAAATATAAATAGTTATTTCATTAATATTTTTCAATGTCTTTGAAGCAGTACACAGTTATCGTTAGAGTATCATAATTCACGATCTTATACATGAAAATATCCCTTTGAACGTGTCAAATCATTTATTTGCTTATTTTTTTATAAATTCCATATGCAGAACAATGTAGCCACTATACACTGATATTACAAATAATGTTACCATGCTCTTGTTTAATAGAAGGGGATTTAAAAAAAGAAAAATAACACCTAGTATGGAGGATCGAACCTGGGACCGCAATCAATTCTTTCAAGAACTCTAACCAATAGACTACGCCCTTTGTTTCCCTTGGAGCAACAGTTTTTAATTATTCTTCCGCATCAATATTGTAAACGTTATCCTGCAAAAAGAAGTCCAATACTCTGATATAGCTCTGTACTTCTAGAATTACTCTATACACATGCATTTGAAATTTTACTCTGAATTTATTTCTTCGTTGTTAGTATATCTAAGCTTGTGAATATATTTTATTTGTAATTTTATAACGGTTACATGAACATCTACGAAATAGTTCCTTATAATAACCTCCGGTTGACCAAGTTGCCAATATAAACAAATGGAATACAGATTGTCTTTGAGCTTACATTGTTAAAAAGGAGCGGATACACGTATTACTATCCCAATACTTATTCAATAAGGTTTCTTGTTTGTCAGAAATTACCACTTAAACTATTGCATGTTGAGCTAGTGCCCACCTAGCCGCCTCTGATGAAATCTATCATTCTTCAGATTCTCTTTAAAATTCGACTCTGGTCACTTGTAACTTGCTGGGTGCAGACACTATGCATCGACGGACAGTGTTTTGCGATAAGAAGCGGCCTTGAATAGCGTGAGTCACTTTGAACGCGAGCAAGCTACGCTACCAAGCTTGTTTGCCTTTGAAAACCAAGTCTTTTTTTCACCGTTTCCGAACGCGATTGCTATTGTAGAAGTATATATTCTCTCAAAAGAGGAAGAAAGGAAATTAGACCAATGTTCTCCAGTCGTTTAAAACAAAAAATTAATTATGATTTTATTTATTGGGGAAAGCGACTTTGTGCCCACCTTTTATGTACAGTTGTATCCCTTGGTGCGGAAGGAAATCCAAACTCATCACTACAATTTGCAGAGTAAATGCCGAAACACGCATTCTGCAGTTATTTTACTCTGAATAAGCAATGACTGTGTCGTCTGACCAAGTCTAAATTTGGAAAGCGACGGGGAGATTAGCCTAGACTTGAATTTCCAAGAACTTACAAGGTGCACCCTTTCTCATGGCCGATGACCTTTCTCATAGCAAGGAGTCTTTAAAGGAAGCTCGTGTTCGGAAAGTGCACTGGAAGATTTAAAAGTTCCCCTTCCCCGGTGTATTGTTAAATGTGAGCACACTCGCAGGTACAAAACTTGGCAGGTTTTAAAGTAAACCTTGAAACAGAAGCAGGGAATTCCAACGGGGATAATTGTTTTGCAGAGACCTGACTGCGATGTCGCGTGCTTCTTGCTGTTAACGGAAACTTGAGTGCACGTTCACAAATCTAGTGCAAAAATGTTTTTCAAAATATTCTTCAAAACCAAGATAACTCGAAATACAATAGTCTCATATTTTAGGGCGTAACTGGGAGGAAGGGAGGAGCAAAATGACAATATTGCCCTTCCTCTGTAGTTTCTTCACATCAGGCAATACGGAAAGCACTTTGTAGAGGCGGAACAACCAAGGGATGAACTTTTCTTTCTTGGCCATTTAGATTTATTAAAAGTTTACTGTTTGTTTTAGACGTCATGTCCATAGCTGGTGAGATGAGTACGAAGCTCCTGCCGCATTTAACTTCCAGGGTTACCCATTCATTTGAGGCTGGGTGAGTCGCGGAGTCTATTTATGCGGGGATGTAATTTATCCACATTCCCGGTCCCCGGATGACATATCTTTCATTCCCCGGCACGGGGCTAAACGTCACAATAGGTAGGGGATGCCGGTCGTGTGATTGCAAACTATCCAAGTTTTTAGTGCGGTACTGAGACGGTCAGTATTGTCGTACAAGTGAGAGGCGGAGGTAAAATACCTTGAAATATTACACTTTGCCTTTACTTTAGTTGTGTCGACTTGAACAATAGCAAAATACAAATAGCATTACCTATACCTGATACCTGAAAATATCAAATGAAAACTCGGACGAACGGTAAAATATAAATATATTGTATCAAAGAAAATATTGGAGTAACAAACATTTTACAGGTCCCCCTGATTCACTCTCTCGTTCTCTCACTCATTCTCACTCCTGGAGTGTGTCACATGGGAATATACATACAAATCATGGATCTAATCAACGTACCATCTCCTTTTTGTTTAAACATTTACGTGAATTTAGGTTATTAGTCTGTTCGCTCCTGTGCTCATTTAAATCAAATATGCACCAGCCGTCGGAAAGCGATTATCTGAAACAATTAGGTCGGCGTAGTTAAACCTTTCTTTCGAATGAACATACGCATCAAAGTCGTAAGCACGACATTTACCAAGTTTCTTGGAAGGGGGTAATACACACAAGCCTCTCTCGTCCATTGAGAACAATTACACCATTACATAGTGATGCAAAACTTAATCGGCTCCAGCTGCCGGAATACACAAATTAATTATCGACGCGAGCAAAAATTACAACAAAAACACTATGCAATAAAGAATACTACACGCGCACGACCTTGCAATACAACATACGCTTTCAACAAATTAAGACTAATCAGTCGACTTTTGACAAGCTAATTGAAGCGACTAGGCGGTTAGTTACACAAAAAATGGAGCACACTTTGACAAGTTACACGGAAAATTAACGTAATAGAAAGGAGCTTCTAACTCTAAATGCAGACAATCAAATTATTACATATGAACATGAAATGGACGGTTAAAGTTACAGTGGTGTAAGTCACTTTTCATTTTTTTAAAAAAAGTCTGACTCACAGCACCTTAAACTGTCATCTGTTGCCAGTTGAATGAATATATGACTTACTTGACGCTTTCTGTTAACAGATTGACTTATCTCGATCTGGTTTCTGTGTCTAAGTCTCTTTTTTTTACAAAGTGACTTACACTACTGTAACTTTAACCCATCCAATGACGTTTTATATAACATTACTCAAAAGTATCAGACACGGAAGTAAGGTTCGAAGTTTCTGAGTCGCTTTGCAAATCAATGAGGCTTCGGCTTTTATGGTAGCGTTGATACAAACAATACATGCGTACATGGACATGAACCAGCTGAAGAATACTCTACCCAGACTCTGCTACATCGTGGGATCTTTCATCAATCCAGGATGCGGTGATTTGCACAAGGTTCCTTTGAGGTCGACCGCGACGAAGGTTGGTTGCGATATATCGGTCGCTTTCACTTTCACAGGACGTCGCGTATCCCTTCTTCTCACAAGCGTCGGCTGTACGCTCTCACGCGTCGGTCCGGGCATCTATGAAGCGTGGTCCTGGAATCATCTCTCTCTCTCTCGGACATCTGTCGGGCGTCGATCTGGAATCATCCTTCTTGGCGTCGGGCGTTGGTTGGTTTCGCGGCATTGTGCGGCGGCGGTGTTGGCGTTGGCGTCGGCTGACTTCGTCGGATGGTGGTGGCGCAGCGTCGTTGCGGGTTTCGGGGAAGGGCGACGGCCCCCTTTCTCTATGGTGTTAGCCGCCCATGGTTATGATAGTTCTTGTTTCATAACCAAATCACCGCGAATGGCTTCACAAGAGAAAGCACACACTGATCACTTCAGATGCGGTCACTTGTTGACTACCCGCAAATAAAACAAAGGCCGCGAATACAAAACAATAAGTGCACGGGGGTCTAGTGTGGAGATGCTCACTCTGCAAAAATCCTGACAAACTGTGTGGCAAACTCGAAGTCCTGCAGATTTATATGACATTCAAAAATGTCAGTTGAAAAGACGTTAAGATGGCTTGGCTTCGGTTTTTTGGCTAGGTGCCACAACATTTGCCCTATTGTCTCGAAACGCGGTCAAAGGGCGTGTCTTCAGGTTGCTGCGGGGAATTAAGTTCTCGCCTGCCTGGCGCTTATCTGGGAATCTGTTGTCTGCAGTGCAGCTATGATGAAAAGCAGCTTGCCCTCCCGCGGCGAATTCTCTTTCCTCAGTGACGAGCCGCTTCGGTTGCAAAAATGTCATGTACTTTGCCGTGTTGACGGTTCGTGCTGTGATTCAGAAAACCTGTCCCCCAACTCCCGATGTCTTGCTCGAATATCAATTTTACCATATATGCATTGGAAGTATTCAGATTGCATACACCAAACTTCACACTTTATACAAGTCATAATAGGATTAAATAAACAAAATGATAAATATCGAACTGTGATTTTATAGGTCACTGGATACCGTGACAGGGACAAGGGCGGAAAAATTCCTACCTTAAATCACTCACCCCGGAAATCGAACCTGGGTCTCCGCGTGGGAGTCAGAAGCCTTACCGACTAGACCACCGCATCGTCTGGCATTCGCCTCGAATGTTTTCCGCCTTTAACATTTTACCTAGAAGGCTGAAGTTCCACCTGCCGCCCTGATTTGGAGTGCTTGCGTCCGTGCAATGTAGTTGTAGATGGAAAAGAAGAGATTTAAAATTCTCTGCCTCCGCCCCTCCTTTCCACCGGGGGACGCTGGGTTTATTGTTTCACACCGACCGCACCTGCACATACAATACCTGGAAGATTCAAAGAAAACTGGAAACGGAAGCAGCGAATTCCTACGGGGATAATTGCACGTTACTATTGATTTGCTGAGACGTGGCTGTAATTCTTATCTTCAAATGCGTCTTCCTGTCACTTACTTCTTGCTGGTACCGAAACATGAGTCCATGTTTGTTTAACTAGTGTAAGAATATTTCTTCAATTTTTTTCAAAACAAAACATAATGGAAAAAATATAGCGCGCCACCGGGGGACAAGCCGCCCTCTGCCCCCCTCCCTCCCGGTTCCCACGTCCCTGGTCACATTGGTTAAGTAATATTTAATCTGGTTCCCGGAAACATCTCCTCGTTCAAACACAGTTATTATTAAGAAAACTACTGTAGACATTTCGAAAAAGTGCTAGTCACAACACGTGCAACATCATCTGAGTAGCACTTTCCTTAATATCATATTATATTTCTTTCATGGGCCTCCCTGATGGTGCAGTAGTAGCGTCGTTGCCTTGTAATCAAGGGGTCCTGGGTTCGATACCCAGTGGAGGCACATAGTGGTTCGGAATCCACCTTTAAGCTGTAGGTCTAGTCCCGATTAGCCTTTCTGTGCTTAAAGTGGACTTAAACACCAATTCAATTCAATATATTTCTTTCATGCTTCGTTGCACCCTTCATTCGACGACACCTTCTTATCTTACATATCTAAAGCTCTGCAAGTAGTTTTCCTTATGTACTAACTCTCCCTTCTTCATCGTTTTTGGTTCATCTTTCCAAACTGCATGAATGCAGCCCTGGCCCAAAACCATGGTAACGGTTGAAGTTTTTGCGTGCGATGACGTGTAACCGGCCAAGTGAATGCATCACTTCAATGTGAAGTCACGTGAAATGACAAAACGACAGTGTTGCAGTATGCAGATATTAAACACCAGAACAAGAACAATGTCTAGATGAGGATGTGTACTACAGGCTATGGAAAAGGAGATGCGATAACCACTAACGCCGTCAAACGGTTGGGCGGGAACTTTACGTCACATACCATGAAGAAGTAATAGGATCTGAGCTGATTATGTCCTTTGCGATTAGTCCACTCAGAATTAGTTCACTTCATCAAATTATTTACTAAATCTCATCAATTTACATTGTCGAATTCATTATTTGAGTTTTTTTTTTGTTTAGGTACAACATCGTGACCGAAGAGAAAATTATGCTCATTTCTTTGTTTTTCTTGACCCTGTACAGTCGGATCCATGAGTATTACCGTGCAAATTGTCCATCACCATGTTCGTTCACTTTATTTTACCCAATAAGAGCTTCAGGAATTAAAATAAAACTCAAAACAAGCTGTTGACAACTTCTGCACCAGCATACATAAAAATGCATTGCTTAAAAACACATACTATGTAAGAAAAAAATTAATAAAAATAGTCATGGACAATTTGCAGGGTAATACTCATGGATCCCACTGTACATCCAGGGTCAAGGAAGTCAGTAATAAGGTGTGTTATATACAGTGTACGTACAACTATAGATTGAATTAGTAGTGTAATATACGGTATTATTGGGCCAAATTTTTTTTTTATAAAATTAGGCTAAAATGCTTATAAAAGTTTATTATTCAAGTGTCCCCCTCTATCAAATTTAAGATTTTTGTCAATATTACTGGGATGAAGAGGGAAGAGAAAAGATGACCCCCCCAAATTGATGTGACAAAACCTAAATTTGCTAAAATTGCTGTCTATAAATTTGTTAAAAATATGGCTTTTCTCAATATTGTTTTAACTACACTAAAAACTAATCCAAGATACTCATATGAGCCACACCCATACACACCTACCCCACATACACCTACACCTACATATATATTTACTTCTGGTCCACTTCCGGTCTACTTCCGGTCCACTTCCGGTCTACTTCCGGTCCACTTCCGGTCTACTTCCGGTCCACTTCTAGTCTACTTCTGGTTTACTTCCGGCTTACTTGACAGACACCTGTGGGTTACTGTGGTGTTTTCTGATTGGCTTACTGTTTCAGATGCGGTCCGCGCTTAGGCTATTTAAAGAGTTTTCGTATTACAGATGAGTTAATATTGTGAGAATAGTTGAAGAGTATAGAGGTGTTGTTCTAGTGTTCTTCAGTAGTCAGAGAAGGGGGTACGAGCAAATACCCTCCTCTCCCCAAAATCTAACAATTTCATAGTGAGCTCTCTTAGTGTAATTTAACTGAAAATCATGATTTTAGCTGATTTTACAAGTATAAAAACTGAAAATTTGTTTTACGCAAGAGTTCAAATTCCAGTTTTATTGTATAAGAATTCTTTTATAGTTGCAGAAGTTCAAAAAACACAGTTCTACTATTGCATTCCACAATATGTCTAAAAGTATATCGAACTAGACGGGTCTAATAATTTCTTAAATGCAATTATTTTTCCAAAGAAACTTCTGCAACACAGAAATGTTGGCAAGAATTCTCATCTAACTTAGTTGTTGACAAAATCAATAGTTTTGCATTCCAAACATTCCCCGAGTGTGCGTGCGTGTGTGTAGATATGACGTCAACTTCTTAAGAATCTCACGTCAATAATACTAGCTTGGGAAGGTCGTGACATTCTCTTTTTCTCTATAAAAAAGAGATAGAGGATCATGTAACTTGCTTGACGTAGAGCCAATCAGAAAACACCACAGTAACCCACAAGTGTCTGTTAAGTAAGCCGGAAGTAAACCAGAAGTGGACCGGAAGTGGACCGGAAGTAGACCGGAAGTAGACCGGAAGTAGACCAGAAGTAAATATATATGTAGGTGTAGGTGTTTGTGTGGGTAGGTGTGTATGGGTGTGGCTCATATGAGTATCTTGGATGAGTTTTTAGTGTAGTTAAAACAATATTGAGAAAAACCATATTTTTAACAAATTTATAAACAGCAATTTTAGCAAATTAGGTTTTGTCACATCAATTTGGGGGGGGTCATCTTTTCTCTTCCCTCTTCATCCCAGTAATATTGACAAAAATCTGATAGAGGGGGACACTTGAATAATAAACTTTTATAGGCATTTTAGCCTAATTTTATACAAGAAAAATTTTGCGCCAATAATACCGTATATTACACTACTTGAATTGTATCTTCTCCAAATATGATGTATAAAGAAACAAACTGCCGGAGAACTAAGTGAGATGACTGTACAATTTTATATTACTATTATAGTGGAACCACAAGCAAAGAAACCTGCGTAGACTCGCGACTCCTGTGCACCGTACTCCAGTGTGGAGGGGAGGGGGAGAGTGGAGCATGCTCTCTTATAGTCCGAGTTGAACGGAAGAGGAGGAAGGTTCTTTTTCTTGTGGTCGCTCTTGTAAGTAAGATGTGTTATTGCTTGGATTAGCCTGTGGTTGATGGAAACTGAGCTGTTTGTGTAATATTGTGGTAATATTAATAGTTGTTAATTAAGTGAGTGCTGTTTATAAAGAGATAATTTTGTGACTGGAATTGAGTTAATCACATATACTTATTTAAGTTGAAGTTTAAAACTACGGTAAAAGGAATTATACTCATTAATGTGATTTTCGTAAGGCAGTTCTTGTTAACGTCATGGCGGATGCCATAGGTTATATGGAACTTAATAATCAAGTAGAAATTATAACGAACTTGGTAGAAGACAATGATATTGTTATAGAAGATAACATTATAGAAGAAACATCTAGAAAACAAGCTAAAAGAGTCAGATCTTCTGAAGATGATCAAGTTCCAGCAAAAGCGGTAAGGATAGACAGGTTAGATAATAGAGATAAAGTACACACGTTTGGAGAAGGTCGAAGAGAAAATAATGTAGACAAGTGTAAAATGTATTATGATACACATAATGGGCCATTTAGTAATAATGACTAGTACAAAAGGTGCAGAAAAGAAATTTAACTCTATGAAAATAGGCAATGAATTGCGAAAGAAAGATATAAGGGTCAGATATATCCAACCAAGTGGCTTATATAGAGCAAATATTTATTTTTACACCAGGAATGAAGCTAACAATTTCATGAAAAATATGCATTTTCATAAAGAAAATAATATTGATGTGTTCATTCCAGAAACCTTATTGGTGAAGGAAGGATTGATATATGGTGTACCCACTGAATTTGAAGAGGAGGAAATTAAGGAAAGTATTGAAGACCCGACAGTAATATCAGTGGAAAGAATGAAAAAGAGAATTCGAAGAGATGATGGTTCATATTATTTTGTTCCTACTAAACTAATATCAATCACGTTTAGATCTCAAGAAATGCCTAAACAGATTATAGTGGTTAGTCACATTTTCGATGTTACTCCTAAAGTTAGAAATGTGATGCAATGTAAGAAATGTTACAGGTTCGCACATTCAGCAGCCATATGCAAGGATAAAGCTAAGTGTGCTAGATGTGGAAGAGAGGAACATGAAAATTGTAATGAAACTCCGAAGTGTTTAAATTGCGGAGGAGAACATGTTGCTACTGATAAGTCATGTGTAAAATGGGAAATGGAAAGAGAAATCATGAGAGTTATGGCATATGATAATTTATCCCGGCAAGATGCAAGAGAGAAAGTAATAACAGGTAATGTTCCAAGCAATTATGTTGTTCAAGGCAATTCATATGCTGATCAAATAAAAAACCACATAAACAAAAGTCAAATAAGTGAAATTAACACAAGAAAGACTGGTGTTGTAGGAAATAGCATAACAATACAAAACAGATTTGAAGCCTTAAGTGATTGGGGTGAAAGAAAATCAGATACATACTTGGAAAATGTTTCATGGAAAAGAGTTCCTCCAGAACATCATAGAGACTATTCCAAATTTGAAAATAATTATGGAAAAAATTTCAGACTAAATTCCTATTCACAAACAAAGAATTATAATGGAAATTCTGAAGGAGAATCAAGTAAAGGTTCTCTAAAGAAATTACAAAGTAATCAAAAACAATTAAATGGAAAGTCTACAGGAACTGTTATTAAGAAGGAATAATGAGGAAGACGTGGATAGTACAAATAGAAGCCTGCAGGAGGTGAATATCGGAATCTACAACAATGAAGAACAGAAAAAAATCGTGTACTTTCCTCACATAAAATCTCAGAAGCATCTTATGTATAATTTGTTACAATTAATGGCGAAACTTATGGCGACATTAACTAAAAATTCTGACTTATTAAATATAAAAGAAATACTAACAGAATGCTCACAAATAAATGGTCAGGTGCAGAAAATTATTGAGGATTTGGAAATTTTTGGAGAGACACCTTAGGGTGTGGAAGGAAAAATAATGGAAAACATTCGTGGGTGTACACTGGAATGTAAGATCACTGAAAGCAAGAAAGCAAAATCTGGTGAAATTAATAGATGAATATAGACCTGAACTTTTATGTTTATCGGAAATCTCTGTGAACCCATCAAACATAAATTATTTTAAAGTAAATCATTATCACATGATTTATGAAAAGATTAAAGATGATAGTAAAGGAGTTGCAATTATGATTCATGAAAGCATTCCATTTGAACCTATATCTTTTGATTATACATTGTCTATATACGACACATATAAAATTGAAGTCGTAGGAATTAAAATTGCTTTTATGAATCAAAAAGTTAGTATTATATCTATATATATTCCTACAGGTGCAGAGTCACAGAAATTAACGACGAATACATTATCGCAAATGTTTCAATGCATAGAAAAGCCTTTTATTATAGCAGGAGATTTCAATTGCCATCACACAATATGGGGAGATCAGGATGAAGATAAGTTGGGGAAAGTGTTAGTAGAATGTATGGATTTGTACAACTTTACTGTAATTAATGACGGGTCTGCTACCTATATAGGAAGATTAGGTACTCGGCCAACAGCTATAGATTTAACGTTAATGTCAGATGATATATGTGGTCAATTTCAGTGGGAAACAGACAGTGATCAAAGAACCAGTGACCATTATCCATGTTTCTTTTATACTGATACTAATTCAGTGAGATCTTTCACTATTCCGCTCAGAAAATGGAAAGTTAATGAAGCTGATTGGAATAAATATTCTAAATTACTTACAATCTTATTTAAAAATACAGATTTAAATAATATTGATAAGAGTACATATGATTATTTTGTAGATTCTGTTAGTATTGTTATGGACAGATCATGTACAAGGGCAAAAGAGGAAGTTGTAAAAAAGTATCCAATAGTACACTGGTGGAATAAAGATTGCCAAAATTTTAAAATACAGAGAATTGAAGCTACTAAAGTTTATAAAACAATACCAAATCAGGAAACTTGGATTAATTATAAGAAAGCAATAGCGCAGGCCAAGAAATGTTATATCAGTGCAAAAAGACAATCGTGGGAAAAGTATTGTGAAGACATAAATAACAAAGAGAGTATCAGTACTGTGTGGGCTAAATTTAAATCAATCCGCAAACCACATACCCCTCGATTAACACCACTCAAAGAAACCTGGAAAGATGAATTTATTATGAAGGTAACATGTAATAATAAACACGAACCTGCAGATGCCCCTGATGAAATTTTCTCTTTCAGTCCTAAAGATAGACATTCACAAGGATTATACACCAATATCATGATCGATGAAATAAGAGACATAATAATTAGAACCAAGGACACAACTCCAGGAAAAGATGGAATAACATACTCGATGATTCAAAATTTACCGGAATGTGGTATAATATATCTTTGTAACATATACAATTATATAATGAATTCAGGAAATGTACCGCAATCGTGGTACACTCAAATGATTTTACCAATATTGAAACCTGGCAAAAGTCCACATAAAGGAGAATCGTATAGACCGATAGCTTTGTCTTCAGTACTGGGGAAAATTTTTGAAAAATTAATTCTAAAGAGAATAAGTTGGCATATAGAGGGACAGGAATTATTTTCAAGGCTTCAAGTTGGATTTAGGAAGGGTATGGGGTGTACAGATGCCTTGGCAACGTTATCATCAAAAATTTATGATACAATGAAAAGGAAAAGTAGTCTTATTGCTGCTTTCTTAGATATTAAAGGGGCATATGATAATGTAAATATAAATAAATTATTAAACATTCTACAAAATCTGAAAATACCTTATATGCATCTAAAAATAATTTGGAATCTATTAAAAAATCGTTGTTTATATTTTTACTTTCACAATAAAGTTGAGGGACCTAGATGGATAACAAGGGGACTTCCACAGGGAAGCCCTTTAAGTCCTTTACTTTTTAATATATATTTAATGGATGTTCAAAGAATATGTCCTGAGCCATTTGGATTTATACAATATGCAGATGATTTATGTATATATGAGAGTGTCAAGCAAGTAGATAAAGGAGTCACCAACATGGAAGCGAAAATAATAGAGATAAAGAAATTGCTTGAGAATAGGTCTATGAATATATCGTCAGAAAAATCAAAGTTCATTATATTTAGTAAAAACGGAGCTCCGAAAAATATGAATCAATACACAAAAAAGTTACACATTCCCATAGAAAATTCAGTGAAATATTTAGGCGTTATATTTGATAGTAAATTAACATGGAAACCTCATGTAAAAATGTTAGTGAAAAGGGCAGAAGTAATTTACAATGTATTTCGTTCTATGGCTACAACAAAATGGGGAAGTCATCCTAGTACCATGATGAATTTTTACAAAAACTATTACAAACCAACAATAGAATACGGGATTATAGTCTTTAATACAATTTCAGAACGTGTATTTCGTCCTTTGGAAGTAATGCAGAGGAAAGTTCTACGAAAGTGTCTAGGACTGATGAAGAGTACTCCTAATGTTGCTGTATACATGGAAGCATGCGAATGGAACTTAAGTTATAGGAAAAGGGAAATGTCTATTAAATATCTGTTAAAAACAATGTCAGAAGTTAATCATCCGTTTAACGACATTCTATTTGACTTGGTTGAATTATATGATACAGGCAAAATTAATAACTGCGAAGATATAGGATGGGTGCAATTATATAATGAGTACTATGAGGATCATCAAAAATTATTGAAAGTAAGGAGTAAGCCCATATATACTCTAGATTTTCCTGTTTGTGAATATAGAGATATTTATTTTCCTGAACAATATACCAAATATGATTACATGGAAAGATGGAAAGATTATTACTTTATATATACAGATGGTTCAAAAAGTAGTCAAAATGTAGGATGTGCTGTTTATGATGTACAGAAGAAGGAATCAATTATGATACATTTACCGGAAGATTTTTCTATTTTTACAGCTGAAGCTTATGCAATTTATCAAGCACTAATTTATACATATAAATTGCAAGAAAAAAATATATTAATATTAACGGATTCCAAAAGTGTATTATATTCAATTTAGTCCAATTATGATTTATTATTTAAATGCTCCCCATACATTATAAACTGTGTAAAAACTTTACAAAATTTAAGGAGCAGGGGAAAGATAATTCATTTAACCTGGGTTAAAGCACATTGTCAAAATTTAGGAAATGATATGGCAGATTTGTATGCAAAACAAGCTAGGGTAATTCAACCTGTACTGGAGTTGAAAACCTGGTACACAGACCTTCTATCGAGGGTGAAGAAAAAGTTGAAGGAAAACTGGACGGAATGGTGCAAAGGTGAATTTCAAAATGCAGGCAGCTTTTATCAGAGGATAGCTAATTTCAATAGAAAGAGGCCTTGGTTTACAAAGGTTCAAGGTTCACGGAATGTGATAGTATTACTAAATCGTATTAGGTCAGGACATACAACTACTAAAAGTCATTTACAAAAGATCCGGATTCTACAAAACCCAAACTGTACATGTGGCAACAAGGAAGATATACACCATATCCTATTTGAGTGTAATAGATACACACAAGAAAGAGAGACATTCTATAAAACTCTTATAAACTGTGAAATTCCTTTTCCTCAGTGTTTGGAATCTTTGATTTGTGAACCTAACCTTACAGTTGGATATATATTGTTATCTTTTTTTAGAAAATGTGACTTAACTATTTAATAGAAAAAAAAATTGTTCATAGTATCTTTTAATAATAATGTACTAAAAAATGTAAGTTTATGTACAGTACATATATAGATATGGGAAAAACTGCTTAGCGGTAATCCCAAGTAAAATGTAAATAAATAAAATAATAAAAATCTTGTAAGTAAGGGGAACCGTGATTGGCCATTTATCTATTTTATCACTTCTTCATAATCTCAATTGACTTAAATGGCCGGAAAAGCAAAGCAAATTTATCAAATATAAATACTCTACTGCAGGCATAGTCGCCGACTCCATGGGGCTTGGGAGGGCTCTAGTCCCCCAATATTAACAATGTGGGGCAGATCCCCCCAAATAATTTTGCTTAAGAGGAACTAATGTATTATTTTGCTTCTCTTGTAAAGTTTACTCTGAATTGTGCCATATGAACTTAACTTTTAATACACATTTAAAATTTTCTAGACCATCAACTTTGGGGGCTGAAACCGCTAAACCATCAACTTTGGGGAGGCTATGACCAGAGACAGCAAAACGCATGATTTATTACTAGTATATACTAAGTATGTAATTATGAGTATTGTTAAAATTTTTACTAAAAAAGAGTTTCAAAAGACGATGTGCATGAACTAGGGTAGTGGATGGGACGTTCGGGCTACAAATGGCTCTCGCATGACATTCAGAACGAGATCATTGATATATTAGGGAGATCTCTTTTACGCTCCGTGGTAGCAGATAATAAAATTCGGGAATATTTTGCTATTATGGTTGACGAAACTTGTTACAAATCCATCCGTGGACAATTAATATTCTGCATTCGAACTGTGAATAAAAAAATGATATTTTTGAGGAATTCATGGGCTTTTATTAAGGGTGTGCGGGACGGGAACGGGACGGGAAAATTTTCAATTTCCCTACTGAGTCGGGAAATGTTCAAAATTTCCCTAAGCTCTGAAAATCTCGAATTATACACGTCATTTTCACTTTAAGTGGTTTCTGGATTAAAAACTAACCATTTACGGTAAGTTCCAGAAATTGACAATGCAGAAAACATCGAGAAATAACGACATTTTCAAATGAGCATTCGGTATTTCCCGACTGCACGGGATCCCGAAAATTCGGGAAATCATTTCCCGAAGTCCGGATCGGAACGGGAAATTTTTTTCCCGATCCCGGTCCTGACTTTTCGGGATCCCGCACACCCCTAGCTTTTATGAGATTCCAAACACTGAGGCTAAAACTTAAAAAAGGGAGAGAGTGAGTCATTCATTAATTTATTTCAGTGATCAGAGCCCCCCCAATAATTTTGACAAGTCGGCGCCCATGTCTGCAGGGACAAAAGTTGTGGGTAATAATAACCTCCTTTTTCCGCCACTACTGAAGTAGGTTAGGATTTATATTCATCTAAATTTCAAGAAACTAAATATTATAGAATTACTATCCTCGTCCTGAAAAAATCACGGTGAAATATTTCCTGTTGCCTGAACAGTTTATATAGCAGAAAACAACCTGCAGTGTCATAATAGATTCTCCAAATGAATTTAGCTTTCAAAGTACAAAATTATGTTACCAAAAGTAAGCATCTGCGCTTCATTCAGTTATACAGACCAATGAATCGTATCGCAAAAGAAAAAAAATCACGTCATGATCAAAATCACGCATTGTGTATTTAGATAATTAGTTTCCATTTCAAGCTTCCACCAGTCTCGAACTTACAGGACGATACGAAACAAGGAACTGAGAGGTTTCGATTTCTTCAGTAAAGAACGGGTCTTTCTTGTCGCACAACAATTTTGCTACCTTGTGCATACATAGCTAGCCTGCCTACCATAACAACATAGGCATTTAACTTAAAATTAAAAATCTTTCTCCCGTGACGTCAGAACAAAAGATTGCTCAAGTGTTGTGCGATAAGTGAGACCCGCAAAGCAAGGATTAATTGACACAGATTAAATGAAAAAAAGGGTTGCCAAACAAAAAAAATATCACAGACTATAAAATATCTACCACCAAAATGTATTTTAAACACTTGTAAAAAAACATGTTTAAAACACATTGTTTTAAACGTTTAAAACAATTGTAAAAAAAACAAAGCCGTGTGTTTTAAACGTTTAAAACAAAGTGTTTTAAACACTTTTGTTTTAAACATGCCAACCCTGTCACGACTTCAGCAAATGACTTCCCTAAATTTCTGGATCCCGAGCAGTCGGGAAATACCGAATGGTCATTTTAAAACGGTATTAATTCTTGACGTTTTCTACATTGCAAATGTCTGTAACTTATCGGAAATTGTTAGTTTTCATTCCAGAAATGCAAAGAAAATCACTTAAGGTGAAAATGAGAATTTGAGATTTCCCGAATAGTCGAGAAATTGCGAATATTTCCCGTCCCGAATGTCGGGATTTTAAAAAAAATTCCCGTTCCGATCAAAAATATTCTGTCCCGCATAACAATAAGTACCTATCTATATTTATTTTCAATTTGTCTGAAGCCACAAAATGTAAATGGGTGGAAATGCTCATTTGTGTACTCGATTTCGTGTGTTCAGTTTCTGGCATGGTTTCCTATCTGCATAGTGCAACACTAGCGCATAGATTTGGAATTCATTTCATGGATAAATTCACCTCTTACCGTCGTTTCGTCATTACGAGTAAACAACGGATTGGCCCAACATATACTTCTAATAACCTTGCATGAATGCACAATATCGTTTCGCTATGTGGCGCTTTAGCAACCATCCTAGCAACCGGTTGTTTACAGCCAACATGGCCGCACCCATGCGCGCGACTAACAGACGACTTTACCAGCGTATAAAATGCAAGGTACATTATAAAATGTTATTTCCCAAGATTGAAAGAGATCCCTACGTTTTCCCTCATTTGGCAAAATATGTCCCTACGCGGGCGTAATATAGTGAAAAGTCCCTATGTGTAAGTACCGTGCGTCCATTTCGATCTGCAGCCGAGAGATCGGGAGAAGCGTGGCGGGCGGCACTGACGGAGATGCCGACATTTGCGGCCTGAAATGCCCGCTTATTTTTATGGACATATGCAGACATTTATATAAATATTGCAAAACGAGCACTAACCTGTGTTATAAGAGCATGGTTTTAATTTTAGTAGCTTAGTGACTGTATGTGCCGATGATTTTGACACGCCCACCTCTTGTGAAACACGGCGTAGAGGTTTGTTTGGAGAACGTTCTAACGCTGCACCAATATCATCGAGTTTTGCTTCGGTTAGAATCCGTCGTTTTTGCTTAGGTGTTTTAAAATTTAACGATACAGTTTCTCGTAATTTAAGGACAAGATGTCTAACCGTATCTCTGTGTGGAGTTGAAACGCATGGGAATTTCTGTACAAATTACCTACACACGTCTCGACACGAGTTTGTTTTCACGTAGGTACGTGTCATACATAAAAAAATCTTTGTTCTAACGTGAATCTTGCGGCTGGCATTCCAATCGTCTCACTGACACGTCACACATACACACTACAATAACACAAACAAGTAACTGCAAGTAACCAAGAATAACACTCTTGCGCACAGTACGAAATTAACACGCTCTTGGTTTACATTGCTCGCCACTATATTTACAACTCTGTCTTCATCTAGTCGCGAAGGAACAAAAAACTCGAGCTCGGAGATTTCGGATTGCAAGGAAGCTCACGAACACTATTGACTTTTAACGGTTTCTTCTACAGCGTAATCTTGATACAGTGTTGCACATTCAAAACCTCCAAACGATCCCCATCGGCACAAAACTCTTTCAAGGATATAAACTTAAGCAGGACGTTACTGGTCAAAACTATGATTAAAATGTTTTATTATCTGTGGCTCTTAACATCGTTTCTAAAGCGTATTTTTTTGTGTATATAAGAGCAGAACTTGGATGAATTACAGAAGAACTTTTGCGTGTTATAACACAGGTTAGTGATCGTTTTGCAATATTTATATAAATGTCTGCATATGTCTATAAAAATAAGCGGGCATTACAGGCCGCAAATGTCGGCATCTCCGTCAGCGCCGCCCGCCACGCTTCTCCCGATCTCTCGGCTGCAGATCGAAATGAACGCACGGTACATGTCCATACGGTTGGCATCACTGAATAGGTGGGAAATGTTCTTGGTCAGCAACTGAGTAGTCTGTGGCTAATATGTGGTGTTCTGTTCTGTGCCGGTGTTGTTGGTCTGGTAAGGAAGAAGTACTTCCGAAACACCGGCCAAAAGTAAAGTGTAAACATCGAAAGGGGGAAAATGTTCCAGTAAATGTTGTTTTCAGTTTAGTGCCGTCGAATAACAGGCAAACATGTGACGATTGAAGTATTTGTTATTACGAAATAATAGTAATTCAGCCAACTGTTGTGATTTATTGAGGTTCCATAACATAATACAAACGGAAAATGGCTGACAGCATACCTTCCTTGCCAGAGGGGAAAATTCGGATATTGGATCCTTCAAATCTGCAGTTTCTGAAGGAAAGACAAGAACAGGTATGTAATACCTTACATAAGTGTGGTTCCGACATTAAAGAACTGTAAGACCCGAGCTGCAATATATAGCTATCTATATTTTCACATGTACAAGTGGATAATTTAGAGGCCCAATCTAGAACAGTCCGCCTGCGACAATTTACTATTTATTATTTTCTACAGTGATGAGACAACACTAATATTTTGCAGAGCGAAGGTGGGGAAATAACATATTCTAATCCAATATGTTGTTATGCTGATGGAAGCATTACACCAAATCTCCCCCTCAATGGTTTCACAGGCCATTCCAACCACACAAATATTTTTGTCTGCCTCCTACGAAGTGTGTTAAAAGTCGTATAACAACATTACTCAGGCCTGTACTTATCCTAAAATAAACTGAGGTGCCCATTACACAAAAGTGATTCCTTTCCTCGCTTCCGTAACACACAATATGGCGGCCACGTCTTGAGTCAGGTTGTGGGTATGCAGTGTTTCCAACCTTCACCGAAAAATACGTACTATCGTGTTCGTCACGTGTGCAAATTGTACATTATGCACAGGTAGCTGACGGATAGCCCCACGAACCATTATGCATGGTAGCTGACGGATGGCCCCACGAACTATTCACGGATAACCCCACGAACCATTATGCACGGTAGCTGACGGATATTCCCACGAACCAGTCACTGATAGCCCCACGAACCATTATACACGGTAGCTGATGGATAGCCCCATGAACCATTTCTGATAAGGTTAGCTTTGGTTAGGCAAGCATAGTGAAAAAAAAGGGGGGTTGGAAACACTGACAGGGGGTTGTGTCACGAAACGTACGTTGCATCCGGTTTAGGTACAGGAGGCAAATGAAAACAATGGCAATTGTGTGTTGGTGAGATATTTCTCTTGAAAAATACATGATTTCCCGTTAAAATATATTCCAAGATGAAAGAAAATACCTCAACGAACGTTGTAAACCTTGGTAGGAATTGACAATATAGAGAGTCTCCAATTTTGTTAATTTTCGGTATACTAACTAATTTTGGCCTCCAAATCACAAATCTGTTGTAAAAAACCAGTGGTCACGTCTGAACATTGTACATTTTGATGAAGCATTGTTCGTTAACCCCAAAAACCATCCACGGGTAGCCCCACAAACCATTCACACGAGGTTAGGTTAGGTTCCATTAGTACTCATTTCACCCCTAAATTCATCGAGAAAATAGGGTTCGTATTGGAATTGAACATCATAAATCATTTTCTTGTAAAACAACGGCGTGGTTTTAAACAATGACAGGAGATTACATTTTCGTTTGTAAAACTACGCATATACACTTAGGGGAGACCGGGGTAATTAGAACAGGAAACAGCCTGTAGAAGTTCCACTGTAAATTACTCAGAAAGTTACTGATGGATTTTTTAAAAATTTCTACCATTTAAAAGGACATCTTTTGCATATTTTTGAAAAAAATAATGACCATACCTGCATTGCAAATACTCGTCCAAAAAAAAAAAAATTGTCATGACACCATAAAATTGTTCCAATTACCCCATTTGGGGTTAATGGAACATAAGTTAGAAATTTCAACTGAATAGCTTTAGATTGCTGTTGGGGTAATACGAACATCATATATAAATGTCCCATTTACCCTGCAAATTTGAACACAATAGCTCTACTTCTTCTGGAGTTATCAATGCTTGTTTAAATAAAATCCCAAGTTAACGTCTTTTTTTCATAAAGTTCAATTTCCCAGCTGTGAAGCAAATATGTGTGAATGAAAATCAGTGTTCTATGATTTATTTGAAAGGTTACAGGCCATTCTACAATGTAGTAAAGAAAAAACTTCTAATAGTTACATGTACAATCTAGTATACCCAAGCGAAATCAAGCAAATTACGCAATGTTCTAATAACCCATTTGCAGAAATTTTTGGGGTAATAAGAACTTTGCTTATAAAAACCAGGCAAATTGCCCATAGACAACCAAACTCACATGAAATGATGTGTGCCCTTATGTTTTATTATAGGGGTGAAGAAAATTTTGCAAGGGTTCTTTCATTCACATCCAGTATATGCAGAAGCAGAGAAACACCAAGCATGCGTCACATCATTTTTGCAGGTGTATAATAAAAGTCAAATACAACTTACGTTTGTGTAGTTATTCCAATAACAAATTTTCTGCATGTAGGTTTAGTGTAGGTACATAGGTATGAAATGTTATTACACCAGTCTTTTCGTTTTAAATTATTCTACATTAACATGTTCCAATAACCCCATGTTCTAATTACCCCGGTCTCCCCTATATATTTATATATATATAAAAAAAATCAGTCTTTGTTGTTTTTTTTTCAAATTTCCAGATGTGATCCCCAGTTTTTTACAACAAATTCATGCTTGGGAGGCCAAAATTAGTTAGTATACCGAAAATTAACAAAATTGGAGACTTTCTCTATATTGTCAATTCGCTCCTAAACTTTAGACAAATTCATTTCCGTAAGTAGTTTCTTCTCTAAAAATGACAAAACTGTTACTGCACATAGTGGTTCAGATCTAATTTTAAAATGGAAGCCCAATCCCTATTAGCCTTTATGTGCATAAAGTGGACTTAAAAACTAAATGAATCAAAGTCTATACTAAAGAGGTTTTCTGATCACGTGCTGCTATTTTTTGTGTCTAACAATTTTTCCAACCCTTTCTTACATGTTTGCATGAGTGGGTTATAATCCTCAGGTTTGGTGGTGCATTATGATTGTGCTCCTGCGTACTATGTACAGTGGGATCCACTAGTATTGCTCGGCAAATTGTCCACGACTATTTTCATGAATTTTTATCTTACATCCTATGTGTTTTAAGCTATGGAGTTTTATGTATATTGATGGCAGAAGTTGTCAACAGCTTGTTTTGTGTCTTCTTTTAATTCTTGACGCTCTTATTGGGGAAAGTAGAGTGCACTAACATGGTGATGGACAATTTGCACGGTAATACTCATGGATCCCACTGTACACTGAGTACGTTAGGATTGTTGGTTTTGATAACCTTAGTATTTCATCATTTTCCTTTATTTCCTACAATTATATACAACATTGTCAATATGAAAACAATGAGTGCCACCAGGAACACTCAACGTCAGAACAAAGTTCGGTTGCTAGGTTAGGCATATTTTATGGCATTTCTTGGATGAAAAGTTGAGTAGCAGGGAGCAACACTTGATGACAATTGACTATCATCTTGTGTTCCACGATGGTCAAACTTAGATACTTTTCACACTGCATGTCAGACTTGACTGAAGGACCAGAAAAGTTAACAAATATATCTATTTTCATGAATGTATATCAATAACTACGAACAATGTTATGTGCCCTATTTACAATTATGCAGGCATTGATGACTTCATCAGAAGCCGTATCTTTGTACATTATACCCTTGAAGCTATTGTGCAGTAGTCCGTGGTGTCTGTCTGCCTGGGTGTAGCGAAAGTGCTACACCTTGCTACACCCAGGTAGCAAGTGCCTCCAGTCACCTTGCTACCTCCGTTTGCTCCAACGGTGAGTGTTCCTGGAGGTGCCCAGTGCTTCAAATAGCAGCAACGTATGAGTACAGCTACTTTTCAATACATAATTACTCACAAACTAATGCTTTCTGATCTTTAAAATGCACAAATTAGTTTCTCTTAGCTTCAAACTTACTTCCACCAGCATATCCTGTATTCCTCATGTAACTTGTAATAATTGTGATGGAAAATTTTAAATGTACGAGGCCATCAAAATGAGATAACATCCTTATTTTTTCTGTATGAAATTCCATTTATGGTTCTCTAGTCAGGATGAAGTACTAGTTGTAAAATTTACAGTAAAATATTAAAAAGAAACTGCTTAAAACTGTATATTATTGCTGTTGTAAAAAATAAGTTGATCAGACTTGAAGTAAGTTTATAAAAAATAAGTTTAGAATGGTAACATTGCATGCCACATGGAAAGTTATATGGTCATGGAATTACATATTTTAGTTTCTGCTAAAATCATTAAACATTTTTGCTTTGTGTAAATTTGTGAGTAATATTTTTGTTTAAAATTTTACTACAAAAGCTATGTGCAAATTTATTTATTTTGCAGGATCTGCAAAGAAATGAAACTCAGATAGAGCAGTGGATGAAGTTCAATGATGATTATGTCTCTCTTAAATCCCGGCTTCAAACACTTCCAGATCAAATAACTTACGATATGATGGTTCCTGTTGGCACACAGGCTCTAATGAGAGGCAAGATGGTGCATACAAATGAAATTCTTGTACTTCTGGGAGATAACTGGTTTGTGAAGAGATCTGCAAAGCAAGCATTAGAAATATGTGGAAGGAGAATAAAAAGTAAGTTCGTCCCAAGTTCCTTTTGTTTTATTGTAATTTTGTCATGATACAAATGCAATTTTTACATGGTTCGATTTCGATTTACATCTGTTAACACATACTGCGGAGTTTCAGCAGTTACTTAAGATTTTGCTCAATACATGCTTTCGTGGTTAAGTTTGCAACGTCCGCGTGCCGGAGCACTGCACACTACACCACGGAGCGGTGCAAAAGTGTACCCAGATATGCTAGCTTGTAGCCAGCCGAAGACATGGACTCAAAGTATCTCAGGGCTTGCGGGGTTTAATATTGAAAGGTCAAAGGTCAACTATTAAATGTTTATTTATATTTATACACGCATGTAAATAACCTGTTTAGCACATACGCTCTTAAATCCTCCTCAGTGAGGTACCTGGGCAGTATTAGTATTCTTATCTAATTTAGGGGGGGGAACCAACTAGTACAGGTAACCAATAGGAACCTTGGTAGTCGTCACATGCCACGCCGCCTGGGGACAACATGCGAAAGCGTCCAATCAATAGCGAGGGACGGGCCAAGGGCCCTCGGTTTCACAAAGGTGTTGGTATGAAAGGACGCCGCAAAGTCAATCCAGCTACGACAAGGGAACGGTTCGGTCCCTTGGTATGTCCAGTCAGTAGCAAGAGACGGCAAGGTACAAAGGGAAGGTCTGGAAGCACCCAGGAGACTTGGGCTTGGGCCGCCACGACCCAAGGTTAGCACACCAAGCTCTTATGGAGCAGACCAGGTAGGTAGGTAATCTGCTTTTCTTATCCTCCTCCTTCCTTCTCAAGGAAGCTATTGGATCCCGGTAGGGGGAACATCCAGACTAGATCTGGGAACCAGGTCTTTCGCAGTCGACTGAGCTCCGGGCCTCGCTGCTTTGTTTATATACTGTTTGGTGGCAGCACTGAGGCGGGTGGAGAAGATCGGAACTAAGCCGGCTGCAGCGTTGCAAACTCCCTTCAATTCACGAGATGCAACTCGTGCGTTATAAAATATCAAGTTTAGCATTGTAAAAACCACTAGCATGTGGCGATATAAACTTAACACTTGTGCGCTAAACTGAACACGTTACATTAAAGAAATTACAAGATAAAGAGATTCGACAATGCAAGTTACAAATTAAACAACAATTACTGCACAAAAGATAACTGAATGCGTAAACCACGCAGGGTATTTAGCATGCTTTCTTTAACCAAAACGTGTGTGCCATAACAATATATGCTTCATGCTTAACAACAATGCACTCAAAATTAGATAAAAGATAAATCAAAAGCGTAAGCCTCGCAGGGCATTTCTCAAGCATTAATAATTATATATGAAAGAATATGGCTGTCACGCAGGATAGCTACATGTGATGACCACGCAGGGTCGTTACATATGCCCCTCTCTCGGGCAAAAATTTTGAGGAAAATTAAAAAGTTTAAATTTTCAGAAAAATTTTTGGTAAACCAGAGTCTATATCTCTTTTACTCTTCAATCACTAAGTCTTTTCTTCATTCACTATTTGTCTTCTCCGTTCGGGGGAACACCTGAAGAGACGAAGGTTGTCAAAATTCACTCGGTCGACTGGGTTCTTGGTCGTCGGGTTCAACAGCAGGGCAGTGTTGCTTCGAACATCCGAGGCGACATAGGGGCCAATGTATACCTCAAACAATTTGGCGATAGTCCTATTCTTTCGGGAACTTAACTTGTAATTCCTGACAAGATCCAAGTCACCTTCTTCTAATTGAAGAGCGTTTCTTTTTACCCTAATTCTTCTTTTCTTGCTTTTGGTGCTTTCCCTAGTCCTTGCCATGAATAGTTTCAGATTCCAATTAGATATTTGGGAATCTGCTTCATTGATGGGCCAATTGAAGTGGTCCAAAACTTCATTAGGCACAGGCCTGTTAAAGAATAACTCGGAGGGAGCGTAACCGGTCGTGTCGGAAACAGAGTTGTTTAGAAGCCAAGATATTTCGGTTAAGTATTTTGACCAGGACTGGTGCTCTCGATGACAGAATAGCCGGAGTAATCTTACTATTTCCTGATTCATCCGTTCGATGGTATTGCTGCTAGGATGATAAGCGGTGGTGAAATAATACTTTATTCCCTTTTTATCCAGATATTCCTTCCACAAGCCTGATGTGAACTGCGTTCCTCTGTCTGATAGAATGGCTCTGACTTTAGGAAAGTGGGTAAAATATCCTTTCTCCATCACATTAATGATCTCTCTGGCCGTGCCTCGCCTCAGGGGATAGACAGAGACAAACTTCGTTCCTACATCAACCAAGGTGAAGACGTATTGATAACCCAAAGACATAGGTAACTTTCCAATTAGGTTGATGGACAAAAGTTCATGCGGGTCTTTCTGGTTAATGTGTAATTTGTCTTTGATGATCCCAAGTTTATCCATCTTGGTCTTCGCACAATCTCTAACATGTCTGGCTACGTCTTGTTTTAATTTAGGCCAAAAATATCTGTTCTTCACTCTTTTCAAAGTCTTAGCCATGCCAAAATGTCCTAACTCATCATGGTTCTCTCGAAAAACCTTATCTTTTAATTTCTCAGGAACACACAATTTCGCCCGTAGTTTTTCTAAACAGGAGATTTCCGTACAACTGATACAACCTTCTCACCTTGGACTCAGCAGGGGAGTCTTCATCTTCCTTCTGTCTCAGTACTTCCAAGATGGAAAGGCAGAAAGAATCATGCTCTTGAGCTTGCACCCAATTCTCGACATTGTCTACTTCTCCTCTTTCCTGCCAAATGTAATTAACATGGAAAAATTTTGGTTCTTCATCTTCCTCACTGACTTCTGCAGGATAACGACTGAGTACATCTGGCACTACGTTTTCCTTTCCCTGTATATAGATAATTTCGAATGAGTAGGATTGTAATTTGAGAGACCATCTAGTGAGGCGACAGTTCCAATTTCTAGAATTTTGGAGCCAGACCAATCCCCGGTGATCTGTATATATCTTGAAATGTCTTCCTCGGAGATAAATTTCGAATTTACTTACACCAAAAAGTATGGCTAGGCATTCCAGCTCATGGATGGAGTAATGCACTTCATTATTCTTCAGTTTCCTGCTCGCATACTGGATTACAACCTTTTCTTCATCTAGTTCTTGGAAAAGGACACAGCCTAATCCTTTTGTGGAAGCATCGCACTGTATGCAAAACTCTTGATTTAAATCAGGCTGAGCTAGAGCAGGAGCGGTTACTAATTCTTGCTTGAGCAGGTCGAAAGCTGATTGTTGAAAAGTACTCCAAGTCCACTTAGCACTTTTGGAAAGCAATTTCAGCAAAGGTTCTGTTTTAGCCGAAAAATCCTTTATAAATTTTCGCCTCCAATTGGCTAGTCCTAAAAACTTCCGAATATCTTTCTTGTTCTTTGGCAAGGGAAAATTCAAGATGGCTTCATTCTTTTTCGGGTCTATTTTTATCTGGTCACCCGAGATCACATGTCCTAAATACACTAGTTCACTCTTTACAAAATTGCACTTTCGAAGTTTTACTTTTAGTCCTACTTCTTCTAGTCTGAGTAATACTGCTTTTATGTGTTGAAGGTGGTTGCTGAAATCCGCATCAAAGATTAGAAGATCATCTATGTAAACTGTCAAATAATTTTCTGTTTCAGGGCCAAAAACTTGATGCATGACAGATACGAAAGTAGATACAGCGTTAGATAAACCATACGGCATCTTTAAAAATTCGTATTGGCGACCTTTGTATGAAAACGCAGTATACCTTCGGCATTCTGGCTTCAAAGGAATTTGCAAATAGCCTGAGGCCAGGTCCAAACTCGTGAAATACCGTGCTTGTTTAAACTTCTGTAAGGATTCATCAATGGGTGGAACCGAACTTTTGGGAACTATCATCAATGCATTCAATTGTCTAAAATCCAGGCATGGTCTCACACTTCCATCAGGTTTGTCCACGACTAGCAATGGATTCAGGTAGGGTGATACAGATGGTTGAATAATGTTTCAGGTCTTCCATAAGCTGAGCTCTTCCTCTAGAGCTGCCCTTTTTGAAAGCGGTACTGGATACGGTGCACGATGAACTGGCTCATTACTCTTCAGAAGGATTTCACACTCTGCACTTTCCATTGTTCCTGGCTTCCCTGAGAATACTTCCAAAAATTGAATCAGCACGTTTAACAACTCCTGCTTCTGGGAATCTTTTAGAATATCTACTGTGTCGACCTTCTCCCTGAGGTCCGCGGGTTTATACATCCATTTCTTGTCTCTCTCTTGGACATTTTGGATATACCTCACAAGTTCAATATCCAGTGGATTCCCTTCCTCATGTTCAGGAGTTTTCCCGAAATTCAACTTTACAGAGTTTTTCCTGAAATTTATCTCTGCCTCGTGCTGCCTCAAAAATGGCATGCCCAAAAGAAGATCCGTACTAAATCCCTTCAATATAAATACTTCAGTACTGAAAGTCATTCCACCTATTTGTAGCTCTACTCACCTACTTCCAAAAACTCGCTTTCTGTGGGTACCAGAGAAATCAACTAATCTTATTTCTGGAACCTTTTGTACCTGAATGCCTGGTATTTGATCCTTTAGTTTAGTCCAGACATTATGACTTAGAATTGAACATTCGCTTCCGGTATCAATTATACAGTTTATCGGTATTTCCATTAATTTTGCAGACACTGCTGGTGATTTGTAACTGGTCTTAGAGGCTCGTGCAGATTTCAGATCACTTCGCAAATTTATTTCCTCTGTTTCGGACAATTGAAAATTTACTTTTAGTTCCTGGATAGATCTTAGTGGTCGCTCCTCCGAGGCCCCTTGCCTAAATGGGAACGAAGCACCTAGACAAGGCTCTAGTTTGTTTGACTAGACTGTGACCTTTGGTTATGCAGGAAGTCCCGGGTTGTCTCTAGGGCTTCCTCCTGCTCAGAGGTCAAGTCTTCTCTGGTTGGTGACTGCCTTCTAGTCTGTTCTGCACCCCGAGGTGAGTATCGTCTAGGGGAACTCCCATCCTGATAATTCCTTATATCAGGGAAGCTTCGACCTCTTTCTGGATAAGGTCGATTAAAGTTCCTCTGACCATCCTGTTGGCTGCGGTCCGCTCCTCTCCAGCCTTGTCTTCTATAAAACTTTGGAGTCCTCGCAGCATTCCTTTCTCTACCGCTGGTTCTGGTCTCGATGTTGCGGACTTTGAAGCTCTTATTATTGAATCCAGACTCTTTACTCTTGGGGTCTTCCTTATTTCTCCAGGCATCGGGATCGTCATAGATGTCGAAGTCCTTGAGAAAACTGGTCAATTCATCAACTGATCTTGGAGCATGCGCAAGGCAGAGGTTCCGGATACGATTCGGCAGCTGTCCTATTATTAGATTCAGCACTTCACTTTCGCTGAAATTGTCACTCAAGTTTCGATAGGCAGCGTAGATGCTCCAAGCGAAGCTCTCCATATTCTCGTGGACTGGGCGAAAATATCGTCGATTTCTTACGGCAGTTAACTGTCATTGTTTGGCTTTCTCAGAGGCAAACTCCTCCTTAAATCTTAGGCAAAAGTCGGCATAGTTGACAAAACTATCTATGTTTCCCGCCAGCCAATGTTCCGCCTTGCCTGCAAATACTCTAGGAAGTAACTCAAGTCTATAGTGCTCAGGTATCTGCATAAGCTCGAAACTGACATTGAGCTCTCTAAGGTACTTCTCTGCCGATTGGGCCTCGATATCGCCTTTGAATTTTGGTATGTGGGCGATATCAGCCATCCTAGGCATCTTGAAATCGGCTCTACGTCGAGGAGGAGATCCATCAGAACTGTCTCCCTCTCTAGGCCGCTTGCCTCTACCTGTTCGAACTGTTCTTTCGACGCAGTAGGGACTTTGCACTACTCTAGGAGGTTCAAAGGTGACCGCTTCCGGGTTTAAGCTTTCACCCCGTTCAATAGAATCCGGGAGTACATCTGAAGTGGCTTCGGTTTGCAACTGCAGTCTTTGAAACTTATCCTGCAGCTCACCTACTCTTCTAATTATAGTTCCAGTTTGTTCATGGATCTCTTTTCGAAGGGACACTTCCAGTCTCTTGGTCTCTTCACGGAGAGAGCTCACTTTTTCTCCAGCAGTTGTTACAACTTCTTCCCGGAGATTCCGCGTCAATGCGTCGGCAGCCTCCTTCTGCTCGGTCCTTTCACCAAGGGTTTTTACCACAGAACTCATTGCTTCAACAGAGACCTCTATCTGTTTAACCCTCTCGGGATCGTCACTTTCAGTTTCTTTCCTAGTAACTTCCCCTCTAGACTGGACCAGTTCTAAGCAGATATCTAGATTCCTCTTCATCTGTTCATGCTCTCTTTCTATCTCTCCACGCCACTCAGCTAAGGGCTCTAGTTGTTCTTCTACTACCCTTACTACCTCCTGTTGACAAGAGATCCGGATTTTCTCCAACTCTTCTCTAACACTTTCTCGTTGGTCAACCTTAAGCTGAGAGAAAAACGTTCGCAACTCCTCCCTACCTTTCTCGGCTTCTAGCTGCCTTCTTTCATTCTCTGCCTCTTTTTCTTTGTTTCTCTTTTCTTCCTCTTCTTCCTTTTCTTTCTTTCTCTTTTCTTCCTTTTCTTTCTTTCTCTTTTCTTCCTGACTTTCCACCAGGACACAGAGAACTTCTAACTCCCTTTCTCTTTTCTCTTCAGCTTCTCTCTTCTCCATCTCCCTTTTCTCTTCAGCTTCTCGCTTCTCCACCTCTCTTTTCTCTTCAAGAGACTTTATCAGAGTCCTAAACTGATGTAACTCTTCTTTCCTTCTTCTGCTTTCTCTCTTGCCCTTTTAGCTTCTTCTTCTGCTTTCTCTCTTGCCCTTTTAGCTTCTTCTTCTGCTTTCTCTCTTGCCCTTTTAGCTTCTTCTTCTGCTTTCTCTCTTGCCCTTTTAGCTTCTTCTTCTGCTTTCTCCTCTTTAATACGGGCTGTCTCCTCTTCCTTCTCAAGGAGTCTCCTCTCCTCCATGGATTCGACCACCTGTCTCATCTGTAACAACTCTTTCTTTCGAGTTTTCTCTAATTGAGCAGTTTCCCTTTTTCTTTGTTTTTCATCAGCTTGTCTACGCTCTTCTTCCTCTTTCTTTTCTTTACGTCTCAGTTCTTCCTCATCTTTCTTACGCTCCTCTTTATCTTTCCTTAACCACTCCAGCAGCCAATGGTCTGATTGGGTCTTACTTGGAAGACTTGGTTCAAGCAGGGACGCTACCAAGGGTGCTGATAAGCATGTTTTACACCTAGCCTCTGCATCAGTCTCTGAGGTCTCTTCTTGCCCCTCACATCTCAAATGGAAATTCTTGAGACACTGGAAACACTGGAAGGACTCCATCTCGGCTCCAGAATTATCACAGCATGCGGACCCAGTCTCACCTTCCATGGTTTTTCTCCCTCTGCTCCGTAGACTCATTCCGGACGTTTCTTTTTCCATTTTGTCACAATCGTATATGTCACAACACTTTACCTTCGTGAATTCTGTATGGTTTCTCCGAAAACACTTCACTACCTTCGTGAATTCAATGGACGAACACTGTCACTAATTCTTGCACTACAACCAGTGAGCCACTTCTAGTCCATATACGGCTTCACCACGTAACTAATCTGACCCCACGTTTTACAAGTCGAGCCCTGTGTTTTTGCAAATCGGGCCCCACGTTGGGCGCCAAAAACTTTTGCAACGTCCGCGCGCCGGAGCACTGCACACTACACCACGGAGCGGTGCAAAAGTGTACCCGTATATGCTAGCTTGTAGCCAGCCGAAGACATGGACTCAAAGTATCTCAGGGCTTGCGGGGTTTAATATTGAAAGGTCAAAGGTCAACTATTAAATGTTTATTTATATTTATACATGCATGTAAATAACCTGTTTAGCACATACGCTCTTAAATCCTCCTCAGTGAGGTACCTGGGCAGTATTAGTATTCTTATCTAATTTAGGGGGGGGGGAACCAACTAGTACAGGTAACCAATAGGAACCTTGGTAGTCGTCACATGCCACGCCGCCTGGGGACAACATGCGAAAGCGTCCAATCAATAGCGAGGGACGGGCCAAGGGCCCTCGGTTTCACAAAGGTGTTGGTATGAAAGGACGCCGCAAAGTCAATCCAGCTACGACAAGGGAACGGTTCGGTCCCTTGGTATGTCCAGTCAGTAGCAAGAGACGGCAAGGTACAAAGGGAAGGTCTGGAAGCACCCAGGAGACTTGGGCTTGGGCCGCCACGACCCAAGGTTAGCACACCAAGCTCTTATGGAGCAGACCAGGTAGGTAGGTAATCTGCTTTTCTTATCCTCCTCCTTCCTTCTCAAGGAAGCTATTGGATCCCGGTAGGGGGAACATCCAGACTAGATCTGGGAACCAGGTCTTTCGCAGTCGACTGAGCTCCGGGCCTCGCTGCTTTGTTTATATACTGTTTGGTGGCAGCACTGAGGCGGGTGGAGAAGATCGGAACTAAGCCGGCTGCAGCGTTGCAAACTCCCTTCAATTCACGAGATGCAACTCGTGCGTTATAAAATATCAAGTTTAGCATTGTAAAAACCACTAGCATGTGGCGATATAAACTTAACACTTGTGCGCTAAACTGAACACGTTACATTAAAGAAATTACAAGATAAAGAGATTCGACAATGCAAGTTACAAATTAAACAACAATTACTGCACAAAAGATAACTGAATGCGTAAACCACGCAGGGTATTTAGCATGCTTTCTTTAACCAAAACGTGTGTGCCATAACAATATATGCTTCATGCTTAACAACAATGCACTCAAAATTAGATAAAAGATAAATCAAAAGCGTAAGCCTCGCAGGGCATTTCTCAAGCATTAATAATTATATATGAAAGAATATGGCTATCACGCAGGATAGCTACATGTGATGACCACGCAGGGTCGTTACAAGTTAGGCAGGTTTGGTTCTCTTAGCATTTAAATAAGGTCCCTAAATGCATTCTACTAAGGTTCCGACTTACTTCTACATTAATTCCCACTAGTCTATGATACTTACTGTCACTTGTGAACGGAGAATACCTTGTCCAGGGGAAGCATGCATGCTGGCGTAAGGTAATTTTTAAGTAAGTTTTTTCCAACATAAATACATTTTTTTTCAAATCCAAACAGTGCTCATTACTTTAAGGAAGGTTCAAATTTCGTGTGACAATGATTTCCAAAATTCTACGATAATTATAGGCTTTCCGCTAGGAGAATTTGAAAAAATCATAAAACAATCGGAACCGTGACCGTAAGTTATTTTGTCAATAAAAATAAGAAATTGGTCAGTTGTGTCATGGATGATTTTTCAGTATCCATTGATGTGCAAAATTAGTGGAAACTTCAAATTTTGCATAATTTCCAGAATAATTTGGCTCTGCAAAAGCATCTCAGGGCATGAATAAAGGCACTTTTTTTTTTCTGGGACATCTATATGTGGTCATTAGGTCAGCACATTCGTCCAGTTCAGTTATCAATATTTGATCTTGCAATTAAAGAATAATGTGTTGTAAAGAGAAAATACATTGTGTGCTTATGATATGATATATATTTACAGGTTGTGAGGAGATGTTAGAGAAACTGCAAAAGGAAAAGGTATTACTTATATCCTGGAAGAATGAAACGCAACTATTGCAGGAGGACATTATGGATGGTACTGAAAAGATTGAAATTGTGGAAGTATACGATGATGAAGATGAAAACAAGTGGAGAGGTAAATTTGTGTGTAACATAAGATCACTTTTAATCAGTGTAAGAGTGTGTTATTGTTTGTATTTAGTCTTTCTGCATGAACATTGCTGAAGAATGCTGTTTTTAGCTTATTTTGCAAGCCAGATATAAATAAACATTCTATAATGACTTGATCGCAGATATTTAGGTTGAGTAATTATCGTTGCACTGATGTTGGCAGAAAATCAAACTGAATACAGTACATAGTAAAGGGTAAAATAAACAACTTTCACATAAAAGTGTGTTGTTAATTTTGTGGGTGAAATTTTTATCAACCATAGATAGGAGTGGATTCATGTTGACAGTTTCTATGTGATTTGCAATTAGAAGAAAATTGAAAACACCTAGTCATACAAAAGTGTTTATTCAAACTTGTGAAGAAACTATATTTGTGAACATATTGCAACCTGCTTGTTTTGCTGTATTTGCAGAGGAACACAGGGAAAAAGTGAGGCAATATCATAGGAAGTTGGCTGAACTTAAGAAAAACCAAAAAGAACCAACAACAAAAGATGAGGTATTGTGGAACAGGCTTGAGCAACTAGAGTTACAAGAAGAAATGGAAGATGAATTGGCAAAGTAAGATTTTTACATTTAAAATATCAGTTTCATTGCTTAACAATATAAAAATGAAATCTTGCAAACTTTTAGTTAGGTTGATGAAACTACTTTTCTTTTTTTTTGTAAAAATTCTTATACCAGGTGGTTATAATTAAAGTGACGGTGTTCAGAGTGGTACAGCACGGGCTGTAATGAGAGTAGCAGTCTGAAACTTCGTAGATATGATAATGAAGCAATGCGCTCGCGAATTATGCAAAAAAAAATAAAAAAAAAATAGTTCCAATTCTCGCCACCAGGGTAAAAAATGGCGCTGTAAGCAGTCAAAACGTGGAATTTTCCGTAACTCTGACGTCAAAGTCGTTGACATTGCCTAACCATTGTGTGAGCTCCCTGGTTGTTGGTGGTGACGCTTGTTGCTTTTTTTTTTCCTTTAGTGATGTGAATGTTCGCCGAACATTAAAAGTTTGATTTTTCCCGTGTAAAAAGCAATGGCTATTGCGAAGAAAGACCGTGCACTGCTAGTGAAGTTGTTTTACCAGAATGGGAGCAATAGTAACGCTGCACTGCGGAAATATCGCCAACAGAAAGGGCTGAGAAGAGGGCCCATGTCAATTAATGGGCTAAAGAAGATGATGAAGAAATTCGAGGAAACAGGTGAATTGGGTGTTGCACCAGGGAGAGGAAGTTGTGGACGAAGTTGCTGTAGCTGTAGCTGACCGTGCAGCACATGCCTCAACTTCTGCAACCAGTGCTAGAGCTGTGGCACGTGAATTGTCACTCCCCTGGTCAACAGTTCGCAAGGTATTGTGGTGCATTTTACACTGGTATCCCTACAAGATTCAAATTGTGCACCAATTGAAACCCCAAGATATTCCACAACGCCGTGAGTTTGCCCATCGGTTTTTGGCACGCATGGAAGTGGATGACATGTGGCCGGGGAATATTCTGTGGACTGACGAGGCGCATTTTACTCTGGTCGGTACAGTGAATACTCAGAACTGTCGCATATGGGGTTCCACTCGTCCACATGTTGTGCAGGAACAACCATTGCACTCAGTTTACGTGACTGCTTGGTGTGGGTTCACTAGCTCCTTCATTCTTGGTCCGTTTTTCTTTGAGGAGATGACACCTCGAGGGCCTGTTAGGTGTACAGTGACATCTGCACGTTATAGGGACCTCCTTGTGCAACACGTGATTCCAGCTTTGCAAGAACGGAACTGTGAACACACCATTTTCATGCAAGATGGGGCAACACCACATGTCACTCGCCACGTGAAAGATTTGCTGCGAGAAACCTTCACTAATGACCGCATCATCTCTAGGCAGTTTCCAGATGATTGGCCTTCCAGATCCCCCGACCTTAATCCATGTGACTTCTGGCTGTGGGGATATTTAAAAGATCGTGTCTATCAGGGACATGTCCGGTCTCTGCCTGATCTGAAAGCTAGCATACAACGACATGTCGCTCAGATTTCACCAGACATGCTGCGAGCAACTGTCTATCATGCCGTGTTACGAATGCAGCATGTTGCTGAATTGGGAGGCCATATTGAACAGTTCTTGTAACCATAGTTCCTAATAAACATGCCAGAATCATTGTTCTCGTGTGTTTGATCTTTCCTGCCTATTTCCTGTAACTATACCACGTTTTGACTGCTTACATCGCCATTTTTTACCCTGGTGGCGAGAATTGGAACTATTTTTTTTTTTGCATAATTCGTGAGCGCATTGCTTCATTAGCATATCTACGAAGTTTCAGACTGCTACTCTCATTACAGCCCGTGCTGTACCACTCTGAACACCGTCACTTTAATTATAACCACCTTGTACATAATGCAGAGTGGCTACTCACTGGGAATTCCGGGATTTTTTCCCCGTAGACGTAAATAATTACAACTTTCATCAATCCAAATCCCATTCAATTCATACATATTTATTTGGGCTGAACTGATACTACTTTGAACTGATACCAATACTTGAAAATTGCAAAAGTTAAAATTTGTTCAAAATATTAACCAATATTTGTGTGTAAATATTCTTCTCCAATTATGTGCATCAATTTACCAATACATTTGCTTCAGAATATTCAAGAAATACATCAGAATATGAAAATAGATGTTATGTAATCACAAAATACAATTTGTTATGAGGGCCTCTCCGATGGCACAGTGGTAGCGTCCTCGCCTTGTAATCAAGGAGTTCCGGGTTCGATACTCGGTGGAGGCACATAGTGGTTCGGATTCCACTTTAAACTGTAGGTCCAGTCCCGATTAGCCTTACTGTGCATAAAGTGGACTTAAAACACCAAATCAATCCAATCAATCCAATTTGTTATGAAAAATATGGTTGCAAAATAAAAATAAAGTTTGAATTTTGCATAATTTCCAAGATAATTAGACTCGGCGAAAGTGTCGTGCAACATTTTTGGGGACCCCGTGAAAGACCAATATTCCGTAAAAGTATCGACTGTTATCAGTAGGTGAATTCCAACCGATACATACCGATACCACTGGTTGTATCGGTATCGGATAAGCCCTAATATTTATAATTGCCCTGAGGCAAGTGTTTACAGTTTAGCTTTTATTTTTATCGATAAGAATAAGAAAAAAGCTGGCTGGAAAATGAAACAGAATTCTGTCAATCCTTTTGCTTTCTTAGTGTCCTTTGCAGAACAATCTACCTGACAGACGGAAGATATTGCAAGATAAGATATCTTGAAGTTGATTAGTTAAATCTGAGTTTGAAATTCTCATATAATCAATAATTTTTCATAGATTAGTATATCCCGTAACATTTGTGACTTGTGTTTGTCTATGTATTTTGAGTCATGAAATTCCAAATGTAAACTCCACATCTTACATTAAATATTTTGTATACATTCCATTTAATTGAGTTGAATTCTTGAATTAGAATTTTTAATACTTTGGAATCACACAGACCCTTTATATTGTTAATTTATTTTTGTGTGAATTGAACTTGAATTTTATTATGGTCCTGGAGTCGCCACCCTGTAATTACTTGAAGAATGAATGAATGAGTTTGAATTTTTGGGTGCATAAACACTTGTGCTGCGACGCCAAGGATCCCAGGTTCGAATCCCGGTCGGGCTTGGTTGTTTGTGAATGTCCATTCATCAATTTCATCATTTCATCACTCATCCCCATCTTCGCAAATTAGTCAAGAGGCACAAAAATAAAATAAACTAAATCAAATCAAATCATAAACACTTGTGGTCATTTCACACCCTTCAGTGTACACGAGGGAAACATCCTCTTATATATAACCCTTACCTTAATCTTTAAAAATGATATGAAGACCCATTTGAGAAAGGATACAATAAAAACTTTCTCAGAAACAGTGTGAAAACATTTGTTGAAACGCTTTCATTACCTCCATACATCGATAAAAAACAGTCTCAGGAAAGTAAAATCGGAACATTCAATATCAATATGTAGAGGCATGCAAATTTCGTTTTTGACGAAAACCCGAAATATGAAATAACATGCTGTAATGTTCATGTTTCTGAAAGGTCTGAGGTGCATTTTTCTACCCTGTTTTGTCACGAAATAATGCGAAATTGACTCTTAAACACGAAATTTACCGTTTATATACCGACGCGACACTTTCTGAAGTCTGAAGTATCCTGTGAGTTATGCAATTCACAGAAAATTGATTGATTCTGCTGTAAATATTTGAGAAGCAAAAATGGACCCCTTTACACAGGAATAAACTTAATACTCTGGTAACTACATAGATGTGCTATTAGAAGGGATAAGTTTATTTTGTGTAATAAGTGAAGTTTTTAAATCAAATTTAGGATTATATTCACAATTTTAAAACCAAAATGTATATAGCACTTTTGATGTGATTATTCACTGCTATAACACCGAAATTTTATTTTATTTACCGCTTTTGAACCCGAAATCAACTCTGTTTTTGTACCGAAATTTTGCTTTTTTATTTACCAAAAATATTTGCCTCTATCAATATGCCAAATGTTTAAAGTAACATTAGAGAGAGAACACATTGGAGGTTTCAGGCCTTGCAGCAGAACATTTTTTTGTATCTGTGAAAGCAAATTCAAACATTTTGCAGACAAAAGTTTAAATTTTTGTTCACTTCAAGTATATGTATTGTATTTCCAGGTTAGGTGTTGAAGATGAAGAATTTGAAACCATTCAAGAAGCAACAGATGAAGAAGATAGCAGTTCAGATGATGATTCCCCTGATTTGAGTGCTACGAAAGTATCAAGTCAGCAACATAGTGATGAAGAAATGAAAGTGGGTGTGACAGAAGATTTGTCTAGTTCCCTAGACACACCTGAAAATTCCAAAATTCTTCCCAGTGAACGAAAGTCTGATGAAAGGCCACAAACTTTGAAGCTACAGAAGAAGAAGAGTGAAGAAAGGAAAGTGTCCTTTTGTTCCGTAGCTCAGGGAGATGAAAGAGATGATGAAATTCCAGAGACACTTCGTATTACCTTCAAGCATAGCCCACAGGAACATGTGAAAGATTTCACCTCATTACAGAACACCGAGATCAGTGCAGGTAGTGATTCCGCCTCTCCACTTCAAAGTCCCGCCGACATATACACTCATTTTGCAGATTTCTTACGCCCTAAATCAATACTCAAAGTGAAGAGTAGTCCCACTGTGAATGTTAGTGCAGTGCCACATCCATCGGAAGGAGACACGAAGAGGTTGAAGTGGCTTGATCAGGAAGATTCTGTGCCTATAGTGAACGTTGGTGTCAATGGGGATGTGTGCGAGAAGCAGAAGGTTGAGTCTCCTGTACCTATTGTAAGTATTGCAAGTAAAAAAAAGAGCTTATGTATTCAAGTTAATTTCTGTGCAAATCTTATTTTAACATGCAGTTGTAAAATAAGCTGTGGTAGTTGTCTTTAGGATGGTCTGACTACCATGTGAGAGCCCCGGGTTCGATCTCCGGTGGGGGAGAACTGGGATTTTTCCACCTGTTCAAGTTGCTCCGGTGCCCACCCAGCATCACATTAAGTGGGTATCGGGAGAAAACTCTAGGGGGTAAAGGCAACTAGGGGCATGGTGCTGATCACATCACCCCCCTCCCCACCTTCGCCCGTGATCAAGAAAATGTGGGGCAATAACTCCACACCCCCTATATGGCATGGTGCAAAGCACAGGGAAGCAGTTTCCTTTTTTTAACTTTTAATGGTGGTAATAAGACATTCTCAAGTGCTTTTAACTACACTTAGCTCTTCTCTTCAAATGAACAAATTTCTTTTTGCTGATGATGGGGATCAAACCTATACCAGACCTGTGATTTGACTGCAAATCCTGTGCTCGTAACCAACTACTCCATGTCACCCTCCAGAATTCTGTGCTAATTTTTGAGGAGAGGGGACCATATGTGCTTGAATTCTACATTGGAATGACGTATAGGTAGAGGCACATATTTTTGGTAATTAAAAAAGCAAAATTTCGGTACAAAAACAGAGTCGATTTCGGGTTCAAAAGCGGCAAATAAAATGAAATTTCGGTGTTATAGCGGTGAATATTCACATGAAAAGTGCTATATAAAATGACATTTTGGTTTTAAAATTGTGAATATAATCCTAAGTTTGATTTAAAAACTGCACTTATTACACAAAATAAACTTATCCATTCTAATAGCACATTTATAAAGTTACCAGAGTATTAAGTTGATTCCTGTGTAAAGGGGTTTATTTTTGCTTCTCAAATATTTACAGCACAATTAATCAATTTTCCGTGAATTGCATAACTCACAGGATACTTCAGACTTCAGAAAGTGTCGCGTCGGTATATAAACGGTAAATTTCGTGTTTAAGAGTTAATTTCGCTTTTTGCAGTTCATTTCGCATTATTTCGTGACAAAACGTGGTCACAAAATGCATCTCACACCTTTCAAAAACATGAAAAATTAACACTACAATGTCTTTTTTCACATTTCGTTTTTTCGTCAAAAACGAAATATGCATGCCCCTACGTATAGGGTTTTGGGCGATGGCAACGAAGGCTGTTTCTTTGATTTGTTTACTTGGAAGATGAGAGAAGAGGTGCTGTCTTGAAATGTAGTATTGGAATATACACAGTGCGGCAATTTGAAATCTGGAATGGTGCTGTAAATAATAAACAAGTGTTCACAGAAATTTACTTACCTGGGATCATTCAAAGTAGAACCCTCCTGCATCCACACATTGTTGAGCTCTGCCTTCCAGTGCATGGAAGAATTCCTGCAATTTGTTTTGTGTAATGCTGAAATCATTGCCGTAGCCTTCTTGATTGTCGGTACATCATCAAAGTAGGAACATTTCACTGCAGCTCTTAGTTTAGGAAATAAAAAATAATCACACAGAGCCAGATCCGGTGAATAGGCCAGGTGTGACAACACAGATTGCTTTTCGGGTGAATCAGAGCTTTGTGACTTGGGGAATGTTCATGAAGCAGACACTAGCTGCCATCAACCAGATACTCCAGCCTCACATGTTTTTATTCTTCGCACGAACATTTCAGTACCTCAAGATACTGAGCAGCAGTAACACTCTGTCTGTAATTTTGATCTTCAGTAATGATTGTCCTCACTTTCTCAACAAATATGGGTGTTCTCACCGTCCTTGCTGCACTTGGATGCTCGCCATCTTCAATTGACTCCCGCCCTTCACTGAAATGCCTGTGTCATTCAAATACACATGTACGGGATAAACAATTGTCCCCATGCACATGCTGCAACATGTGAAATGTTTCCGTAGCAGTTTTACGAGAGT
The DNA here is from genome assembly GCF_977018435.1 of Lepisma saccharinum. Classification (NCBI taxonomy): domain Eukaryota; kingdom Metazoa; phylum Arthropoda; class Insecta; order Zygentoma; family Lepismatidae; genus Lepisma; species Lepisma saccharinum. The sequence continues at coordinate 39,708,917 of NC_139245.1, forward strand.
GCAAAAAAACTTGATGTTTTCTTTTTGTTCCACGTTGAAATCATGACACGTGCCACATGCAGCAAAGTTGCTCAAGGTCAACGATCTCTGCATCGATTATTTGTGAGATACCCCTCACTTGTTCGCACCACAGAATGCTTGCACAGTGGCACCACCTACCGAGAACAAAAATCAGTCATGATTTCAAATTGCCGCACTGTGTATATAGTTAAAAGCACTAAACAATGGATAATGATGTCCAATTAATATTGCATACTAATGGAGAACCTTTGTCACCAATATTCAGAGAATGAATCTTATTTTCTCTGAAATTTTGTTTGTACAGGTTTTATGAAATACTTCGGTGGTAATTAGTTATTGTATAAGACAGCCACGTTGGCCCATTGCTATACACGAGACCAGGGAGGGTGATGTAATGTTGGAATTTCTAGCAATATCCCTGCATGGAACAGCTCGAGGGTCACTCAGCCTCAAATGGGTATCTGGGAACAACTGTGAGGGTAACAGCCAGAACATGGTCACCTAAAAATGACAGGTATTGTGAATATATGTGGTTCCATACCTCTGCATCCCATGTGCCTTCAGCGTTCAGTGAACCAAAATAGGGTTGATCCAATCCCACTTTTAATTGATACATTACTAATTCCAACCCATACCCATGCTTAGCTTAAATTATGAGTTAATCAAGGATTTTGCTTTAAAATCCGAATATTAAAATACATGTTATATAGTCACAAAATCCAGTTTTTCAACAAAACTGGTGCAAAATAAAAAGTATCTTCAAATTTTTCAGGATAATTATAAGACTCCTATCTATAAGTATTGTGCAACATTTGTGAACTCTGTGAAGAACCAATATGCAAGAACATATCATCTATTACTTTCCATAGTTCCAATTGCGAGAAATAAAATACTGGAACATTTTGTCATCTTGTGTTTTAGTGCCCTGTGCATACTATTATACATGGCAGAAATTAAATATTTATTCGTGTAAATATTAAAAACCCATTTTCTGGTTCCCCTGGACTTTGCACGCATTCATGAGAATCATCTGTCGGAAGATTGCAAAAAAAAAATCAACTTACATTTAATTTTTGGTTGTTCTTGTAAAGTCAAGATTGCAGTTGTCATCTTACATTCACAGGCATTTGCAGATGTGGTTATCGAGCACAAACCAACTGAAGCAGTACCTCCTAAGCCACCTTCTCAAGCAAGGCCATCGAGTAAATTTCGATCTGCTAGACAAGCTTCAAAGAGATGACGAATTGAAAATGAAGATAGTTCAGACATGAATGTCCATCATATATGAGTAAGAACTGAAGACTGGATTAATAGGACTGCTAATTTGGTAAACATGAGTAAATATTGTGAAGAATATATTAATATTTGTAAGACCTTTTTTTCTGAAAGTTGTTATTTCTTAATAAAATATTTTATTACATCTTAATATTTCATTTGTACACGTACATTTCCCTTAGTCCTTGTCCTTTTAAGTAAAATGCCTCCCCAATATTCTGCTAGTTGAGGCTGTGTATAGGTCTAGCCCGCTTAACTTCTATGTGTAAAGTTGGGCCTATAACTATACACCCAACGGTAAAAGAAAATATTAGGTGAATTGTCTATCACCATTTTCAGTGTGTTTTCCACAATGTGATTATCATGAATTGGAAAAAAAAAAATAAGACCAACAAGCAGAGAGGACATCTGCTTCACATCAACAGAATATCATTTCTTAAAACAACACACGATATAGAATAAAAAAGGATGGAAATAGTGATGGACAAATTGTCTGCGCTCTTGGTTGTTGGCTGTACAACTATACTTTTAACCATTTTGGTGTATTTAGTATTCTAACTTCACAACACACAGTTATTGCATTGGAAAATGGCATAAGTTTATAACTCCACTTTCATTCTATTGGTATTGCAAGTCCACTAATACCTTGTTCATCTGATAATCCAGAACGTTTAGTAAATTCCATCAATATTTTAATAGCTGCATAAAAAATTCCACATGTTTTAACATTGTACACATAATACTGTAACCCAATTATATATATTATTCATTGTACACACAATACTGTAATTCAATTATATGTATTATTCATTGTCTGTGTATCATCATTGAAAAGAGATTTAAAAAATTGTAAATGTTTTAATATAACATATTCTGGATTATGCAAACTTGACAAGGTCCCATCAAAATCTGATAAGCATTTCTAGTCATCCTATGAGAACCAGACGGACGTAACTCCAATTTATCAAATTTACAAATAATGTGTGTGTTCTTAGGAATATGTCTGACCCTTTTGAGAGAATCAATAAATTCGAGATGCAAGACTCAACCTTACTGCTAAGTATTGGAAGTGGAGATATGTCAATCTAACTCCAAATAGAACAGATACGTAAAACAAAAGCAAAAATAGCATTTTTGTAGTTACTTTCCCCTAATTCTCATATGATGTAGTGTACTTAAGCATTATATTTTCATTGAGACTATTTTTAGGCACTTTTTTTTTACATATCCACCCATAACACAAGCCTCGTCCTATCTAATCCCAACATGTTGTCGTGGCAAAGACAAATATCAAAATTTGGGATCGATGAAGTTAAAGAATCATTCTGAAAGCAAAACGTCAACATATATTTATAGGACTCCAGTATTCCTGCCTTTGATGTTCTTTTTTTAGGAATCCTGGACCAAAGGGGGGTTATGACCCCCACCAACCCCCTTAGGCATGCCACTGAGTGTATACAAATTTAACGTGATTAACTTTGCTCCACAAGAGCTACGTACTCCTGACAAATATTCTGACCTAAAAATATCACCAAACAGTATATCACATCCATTCCTTTTGTTTGATATATTACAGGAACATATTTGTACGACTGAAATTTTTTTTGGTGGCATCGACCCAAGTTTTTCAGTCAGTCCCACGACTGATTGATTTAACATGGATGCCTGATATTAACATTCTATGCGGGTAAAAGTTTTTTTAAAGCTTTTTTGCTTATTGGCTGGTCTACTATATAAAGGATTTAAATCTACGTATTGTGTATCTATCAAATTTCCACTTTTGTTTCTTTCAAACATTCTTGGCACCCACTTAAAAGAGCTGCAACTCGCTGCAAAATTCAGACATTAAAATTTACTAAATAATACTCCAATAAATGAAAAAGAATCTTTTTATTGTACATATAAAATATTTGGAATTTTCCAATGATTAAAAAATTATGAAACGTGATAAAATTATTGCATTTAAATATATAGTAACTCAATTGAATACATTATCCGGAAATGTGCCTTTGAGCTCAAAAAATATTGTAGAATTATTTCGAGGTTTATTTCCCCTTTGTCTATACATGAGCATCAAATAAAAGTAGCAAGCTTCTAAGGTGGAAAAGGGATTATAATTAGCCTAAATAACGAATTAATCAGATCAGGAAGGTATTTGTAAAACAAAAAGGCTTGTTTACTTTGTTAAACCACTAAATTGAAGTGATCTTAAAACCCGAAAAACATCAAGAAAAGAAGGGGGTTGCTATAAAACTAAAACAGCTTGTTACGATTACTTTGTAGAATCTTCATTATGTCCATAATTCTGGCAAATTAATGGACTTGAGCTAATGGCACTTCACAGGACACTACAACCACACTAAAACAATAATTATGTACAACACTAAGCACCCATTATGGCAGTGATACATGCTTCAAATAATTCACAAATCTTTATTTATGTTCCTAACTACAGGAATACACATTCTTATTTTCACCACATCTGGGGACACGGTAGAAAACTACAAGTTTCGTTGAGACCTTTGAAACAGGCAGGAAAATATTACAATGTATCCAACCTGGATGTAAACAAAATCCAGTACCCTTGATTTTCTAATATAAAATTGGCTGCAGCTATAGGCCAGCAATGTCCTTGAATATAACATCTAGTGCATTTTTGTTTTTTTAATCTCAAAGCCCAAACATGTAAAGCAACATATTTTCGTTAAGTGCACGACTTAAGTCAACTTACAATATTTTATTTCAGATATCAACTACACACATTTCCAACATGGAGATGCAAAATCGTACACTTTTGTATTCATGTGTATGGTGAAGAAAAAAGTGTGTTTATGTAGTTTATTAATAATTTTACTCAGTTGTTACTCGTAGCAAGTCAACCTAAACCAAAGTGGATTTTAACTCTTACATGTATAGTTATAACAAGATGACTCAATGAACAATAAAGAACATGGTTTTGGGAAAGCAAGGGTTGAATGGCTTAAAAGTTTGACAAGATAATTGGAGGGGGAGATGACATTTTAGAAATAAAACTGATTACTCGTAAAAGTAATGCATACATTTAGGTCTTTTTTTCTTTTACTATTGATGTGATTGGCTGAATGATATAAGTAGCAAACTTGAAGAAGGCATGCCAAAAAAAATACATCTTACTGTAAATGCCAGCTTTAAAAATGCTGATAAGCAATGCATAATACTTATTGTAACACTATTTTGCACATAACTTGCACAATATGTATGGAAAGATTTATTTTTTTTAATTTTAAAAAGGCAAGCTAAAAACTTTTAAAATTTTATATTCATATGTAAATCACATTTTTGGTATATTTGTATGAACTGGAATATATCAAGATTAACCTCTTAACTAGGCATGATGAGTATGTCCATACAAGAATCAAGTTATTGTAACGGTATGACAAACTATCCTGTCACCAGTATATCCTGGGTATAATAAGTAATAGATTATTAGGTGATAGGTTCATAATATTTGAAATTTTGTATGCTAGGCGACACAACCATACATGGCTAATGAGCACACACATGCATATTTAGATTTTGATGGAAACATGAAATTTAAAATAACATGCTGCAATGTTAATTTTTCATGTTTTTGAAAGGTGAGAGGTACATTTTCCTACCATGTTTTGTCATGAAATGAACTGCAAAATGAACTAACACGAAATGTATTTACCAACAAAACTTCCCGAAGCATGAATTGTCATGAGAGATGTGCAAAATCTCAGAAATTTAGTTAATTCTGCAGCCAATTTTTGAGAGCAAAAATTTACACAAGACTAAACTTAATACGCTGATGTTTGTGCAATAAGTATAGTTTTTAAACCAAATGTAAGATTATTATTCATTTTAGCTGAAATGTCATTTTATATACCACTTAGTGTGCCCAGTTTTAGTACTAAAATCGTGTTGTTTTTTTTATTGACCACAAATATGTGGCACATTAATGTGGAAATTGTAGCCCCCCTATGATAATTACTTTGAAAACTCGATAGCCACAGTTTGAGTTTCTTGCAAGAATGGTGGGACGTGGACAGAAATAAAAAATGATTGAGAGATATACATTTGAAGTTCAGGAAGATGAAATTGATATTTCTGAAGAGGATTCCGACAATCTGATTCTGTTTGATAATTGGTTTTCTTATAATTTTGAAGGGGAGGCAGTTCCGAGATTAACAAACAATATTTGAAAAATTCTTATACTTTATTCTCAATGGAAATATGTAAGAATGAATCCTATAATCCACCAAAATTTGTAACGTTGGCTTGTGAAATAATTTGAGGGACCAGGGCTTTCATTGGATGATGCCTAGTCAGTGCATAAGAGCCATGCTCACTATTACCTTTCAAGTAGCTACCCAATTGTCCTCACCGTGCAGAGAACACTGAAATTTTGAGGGCTCTAATTAAGAATTGAATCTGGGACTGCTTGCACCCAAGGTTAGTGCTAACAATTTGGCTTTCCAGGAGTCTTAATGAGTGTTAGTATTCTAATTAAGTTTGAATAACCAGTGTCATACACTGATTAGCCACCTAAAATTTTATTTGCTATTTGTAAGGGAATTTTTCACAATTTCTTTAACACCATGTGTATATACAATTCGATGCTTGCGGAATATTTTCATTTATTACAAAAATATGCAGACAAAGCTTTATTGGATTGAAGTAATAGTTTCATATTCTGTATATAATGATACTACTGAATTCTTGTCAATGACAGCGTACAATTCATTTGGTAATAATTAAGACAAATAGTATGTTGGACACTGGGCAAAAATAAAGAAAAACAAACTTCTAAAATATATGTAGGAATAGTTTTTGTGAAGCATAAATTATATGGATAACAAAATGCAAGGGTTGCTTGCAAATAGCACACCAAGAAATAATACAGTAGGACATAATACTAAACAAGTACATACTTGCCTAGAGCTGCTAGCACAATTCAGGAGATTGAGACAATTCACAACCTGTGGTCTCCACATACTTTAATTAGGGGTAATGCAAGGTATCACCACTCAGTCTTAAAAAAAGTTAAGGACGTGTTCACAATCTAAGACAGTAACACCTGAGTTATGGATCATGAATGAAAACTTTAGTGGTGCACTGATTTGAACCAATTTTCCAACACACTTGTACTGATATTTTTTTATACATGTTTAAATTTACAAATCATTACATACTGCACAGAGACTGAATCACCTCTATTGAAACATTAACCATTTATATTATAATAATGCCATTTATACATAATAAAAAGGGTAAAATAACAATAAATAAAACAATAGTGCTCTCTCTTCAGCAAAAATCTAGATATCAACTGCATATTCTAACTGTACAGCTCTCCATATATGATGGCTAATGAACTGATATGTGCGGTCACGTGGCTACAGCAATCAGTGTCCCTTGTATTGCAGCTCCGAGGGGTTCTGCCTGAGCGACCATCATATATGGCCAGCTGTATAACTTAATGTAAAGCCTAACATTTCCAAAAAATGAAGATACATAAAAAAACATGCGTTTTACACACAAAAATAAACTTATTCATTGATAAAGTTTCTTTTTAATATGAATTTACATCATAGATCCAGCATGAAGATAATTTCTTTCAGTGATAAAAATTGAAAAATTTGACTGCAAAAGTAATGAGAATTAACCATTTGAGTTATTAACTTGTACATTGAAATCAGTGCAACACTAAAGCTTCTCCTCCTTGGCATATACTGATCAGAAGTCAGCAGAATGTTGGTAATAGAATGAGGATGCAGTATAAGATGAACGTAACCTTCACAGTGGCATTCACTGTGGAGGCTAGTGGACTAGAATCAAGAAAGCGTCTTTCAAACAGTGGTTTCTTATGTACCAGCCGCTATACAAAGCTCTTGTATTGCAAACAAGAGCTACTGAACACATCATTGTTATAATCCATCACATATCGTGATTTTATCAAGTTCACACATCTCAGCCATCTTACCACTACAGATATTCATTTAGGTGCTACACCTTTCAGTACTAAAAACGTTAGTTATCTCTATATATCTATTTATAAATATATATTTATCTAAGTTTCAATCACTCAATAATCTACCTTAGAAATTACCCTCTGCCATATACATTTACATAAACTAACGCATGTACTCATATCAAAATATGCACATGCACACACTCAACATGCATAAACTTTTCAACATTTACTATTTAAAAGGTAAAAAAATATTGTCTCATAAACGTGATCTTCAAATACGGAAGAATAAAGACATTGATGTATTATTTGGCAGAAACCTCTATCTTCCCATGTTGTCCCATCACAGAATCAAGGCTGTCTCTCTAGGATACAGATAACTCATTGAAAGAGACGCAGCAAGAACTCTCGTTCATGCTTAACTTCATTCATTCATTTTAAAATACATACATGATGAAGTCTCGCAACTTGAAACAGATTTTCATCTTGATTAGCCTTTTATCAGTTCGCAATGCACAATTGCTTTTTATGATATGAAGTATGGAATTAAAAATCATTCGACTTCTCACAGGCTCCACAATTATAAAAATACTAAAATTAAGGCTTTAGAATCACTTTCCACAAACCGCATTAATGCTCACTATCACACTTGCCGTTGTGCAGCTGCGCAATGCTTCCTGGCTGCAGACTTCTCATGACTTGGAGGTGGAGTTGGTATACCATGTGAATAAATCACTGGAGGGCTTTCTTCTGACTTAGGCATTTTGGCATGAAGCGCTTGGGCTTTTTCCTGAAAATTAATAAACAGAATTGAAATGATTGATTTGGTTTGATAAGTCTCATTTCTGCCACGTTTGGCTAATTGTGAAGATGAGGATGAGTGATGATGGGACACTCAAAGAACACCCATGCCAAGGCTGGGATTCAAACCCAAGACACCTGGCATCAAAACGCACTGTGCTAACCACTCTACCATGGAGGCCGGCTACACAGGATTGAAATCCAATACATTTGATCATTTTATCCACCAACAATCAAACAAACGTGTATTCAAATCTAACCAAAACATTAAATATTGGGAAGGAACCAATAACAATATGATCCATAAATATTTCTTAATTTAGTGCAATAATCTGTCTTTTTTTGTAACTTTTATGAATATGAACACACAATCTCCATTCCATACTCTTAAAAATTAAATGTCGAAATATGCAGCTTCTTTTGCATTGGTAATATACATTTATTAAAGATGTCAATGAACCATACAGGTTCTCAAAGGACCACTTGGAATTTTATGTATCGGATCGGTATAATATTGGTTTTCGGTGTTGGTTAATTTTACATCTGTACTTTTATCAGTACAGAATAAAATTTCATATCAATCCATCTACAACAATATTCTACCGATCTTACATGGAATTATAAATACAGTTAAAATAAAGAGAAAAGCCCTTTATAATTGGAACTCAAAGGGGACATGAAAAAGGTTCGAATTATCCAATCCAAAATTCTAATTAACAAAAACACATTCTTGAAGATGATTTCAAGGTGAAAAAACTTCTGTTCACATTACTGGGTCATTCGAATTATACAAGTTTGAATTAAAAAGAGTTCACTATATAACCAGGTGACAAGAAAAATAAAAACTGCATTTAGAATCTTACAAAAGCCATGCATATATATTAGTATACCTTTACAGTATATACATCTATATAATGCACACCCTGGTTTTTGATGGGGAAAAGCAGCAAACAATTACATCTTGTATATAATGCACAGTACAATTAAGGTTCAAGAAATAGATTTCTTAGGTGTATGTTGTACGAGAGCTGTTGCTACCAAGAGGAGAATATAGTCTTGTGCATACAATGAGTCACCAACCCATGCCACCTCTCCCCCAGTCCCTCCACTGTGTTTAGCATCCCAAAGCTTCTTCTGTAACCACCTTGTTTATTCTGTGGTATAAGAAAGAGATCAAAATTATGATCTGGATTTGCAGTGTTCAGGAAGTGTGCCAGAACTGCACCACTTTTCTGTGTCGCGAAATGTTTTGTTAAAAAGTGAAAAATCATGGAAAATGACCACTTCACTTTTATAGTTTTTTTTTTTTAAATCTAATTCCTAAGAAATCGAACCTGACAATTTTTATGTATGCCCGCTGATATATACATGATATATTAACATGTATGGTTTCATATTGGCTTTCTGAATTATTCCATGCTTAATACGCACCATAGTTGTTGGGGGGCAAAACTTTTGGAAAAAAGTGGACATTATATATGAGTAAATACAGTATATCAAAAATAAAAGTGGCATAGTTTTGCACTAAATTATAACATCGTATTTAAAGATACATCAGATCAGTAATGTTTCCAATAAACCAATGTGCTTACATCAGCCGAAACTAATAGTGTACAAATTGAGCTGACCTATCCATAACTAAATACATAATTAACATAAATCATTGAACATTAAGTTTGAAGCATTCTATTGCAGCAAAAAATAAGTTCTATGAAATACTCCCTCTGTCCCATAATAATAGTCCGGTATGCCAAAATGGTAGTACAGGAATTACAGACGAAGAGGCAGATGGAAAGCACACAGATGAGGAGAGGCACAGTAGATCAGTCTTCAAGATTGTGAAGAGGAACAATGTGACCTTATCCCAACGAGCAACAAATCCCAGACAGCCGATTACCAAGTATTACAGGACAAAAAAAATGTATGCCGGACAATAATTATGGGACAAAGGGAGTTAACAATTGCAGAATAAAAACATCTCACGCCAAAAACATACTGTGTTCAATAAGGATACTTGCAAGTTTAACATACAAAAATGTTAATTACGTTAGGGAGCCAGAAATCAACCTGCATCCAAAACATTATTAAACCTTCCAAAAGCTAAGTTGCTTCACAACTAAGTGTCCCTAGTACAGGCAGAAACTGTTCAGGGTCTTAAAAGCTAATACTAACAAAAAAAGTAATAAACTACAACTAGTATTGGTCTCATGAAGAACTAAACACATGACAGGTCATTATAAGTTGTTTACACTTCTCTTTTTTCAAAAATCACTAAATACCACTGTCATGGAAACTTTCATGCAAAAATAATACCAGCCATGTTTTGCCTTGTGTATCACCTTGCATGTTTGTTTATACGTGTAATATTGGCTTGCTGCATATGCAACTTATTTGTCAATTGTATCGAGACAATCATGACGTTTCAATTACAAACTTGCTGGTAATATACCAGAAGAAAGGAGTGCTAAAAATGTTGTACAAAAACTAGGTTTGCATGGTAGCAATCATGATGTACAAATTGTAACTTGTTGGTTATATCTAGGAAAAGTAAAGGGACAAAAACGTTGTAGAAAAAAGTTGCCTTTGGAGAAAATATAGTCGGCTGATGGTGTTATGTAGTTATTTACATGTTTTGATATTACGACCGCTTTCTTTCTCGTTATGCTGCTTGCAGATCAAGAAGAGTGGAGATAGGTTTCCTTTCATGGATTTTTACCTTTCAGGCTTTATGTAAAGTATGCACTTTCATATTTAGTCTCAAGAAACAAAGTTAGTAATTCCATATGCTTTTATTAGTAAAATATGCTAAATAACACTAGGGAAGAGCCATTTTGTATCCTGTTAGCTAATGTGTGTTCTTAAATAATTTCGGCGTGTGACGTCATATTTGATATAATATGGGCAATGTATGCACAGCTGCATTTCACTTTTCTTGAAATCTGGCAACACTGCAAACTGTTTGTGTGCCAAATCATCATGTCTACCTTCAGTAGTCTTCTGTGTGTGTTGGTATGCGAGGTGTATTGTAACGCTCTTTGCTACAATAAAGGATATTAATATATATCGCAACAAAAAAACATGCATTTGATTTGCAAATCAAATGCATTTACAGCATTTGATTTGTGCAGTGACACAGTGCAGGCCCGAATTTCTTTCCCAATAGGCCTCATAGGCCCGGGCCTAGAGCAGCACTTTGGTAGGGGCGGCACGATTGTTTGTTTTAAATTTATAAGGAATACCTAATACAAAGTAGTTGTATTGTAAATATAAGTTAACGAAGAATATTTCTTAAAGAAAGATATGCCAGCAGGGCTCGGAACTAGTTTACCAATTTCTTGCTTTAATTACAGACGTCGTTGTTTCGAATGTACAGTATTGTACTGAGCTGGGTCTGCAATTGCAGCAAGAACGTGGAGCCTGTCGCTTGCTTTTGAAAGACAACACCAGCTGCACTGAGTTCCAGGAAAGCATGTGATTCACATTGAATTGTTAAGAATGAAACTGTCGGCACAAGCATTATTAAAGGGGTTTCACATTGTACTATTCTACTGTTAGTTGCTCGAGAATATTGTGTGTGTCCAACGTGCATTTGTTGGGATAAGTTTAAAACGACATTACACTCATTATGAGTGATCAAAGATTTGATTTATTTTACTTCACTTTTTGTGCCACTTTTGGCTAATTTGCGAAGATGGGGATGAGTGAGGATATGATGAATAGACATTCACAAACATCCATGCGCAGGCCAGGATTCGAACCCGGGACCCCTGGCATTGTAGCACGATGTGCTAATCACTCCGCCACGGGGCCGGCAAGTGATCAAAGAGTAAGACTCAGTAGGTCACAATACAAAAAGAGAAAATCAGAGAAAGTTGAAAAGCAGGAAGCATTTCTGAAGAAGGTTACGAAAATCAATTCTTTCTTTATACAGAAATTTAATCAGGTAAAAAGTGAGGAAAGTGCCGTTGACGAGCCCAGTGTGTGTTCTGTCAATTCTACAGATGTTTCTCATGCATCCAATGAATCTCAGGCATTATCATCAGTGGCGGATCACCTAATGATTCTTCAGTTGCAATGGTGAACTCTGGTAAACTTGAAACTAGTGGTTTTTCTTGTATGTACGCATTGCTTGCATTATAGAATTATTTTCTTGTAGTTTACGGTTATTACAAGCATAAGAAAACAGTTTTTCTTTGCGACGATTCAGGAGAACACACGCTCCTTTCATCAGACATTTATTTTCATTTTGACTAAAGATACAGTTATACAGTTTTCTTATGCTTGTAATAACCGTAAACTACAGGAAAATAATTGAAATTAGTGGCAGTGTTAGCATAAGTGTTACTGAAAAACACAATCTAGTACTAAGTACAAACCCAGCATTGTGGAAAATTGATGAACAAAAACATGTCTTTATCCGAAATTTGACTAATGGAGGAAAACAAATGAGACATTGGCTGGTTTATTCAGAATCTAAGGACTATGTTTTCTGCATTCCATGTTTGTTGATTGGTGACCGAAAAAACTGAATATCTTTTACTTCTGAGTTTAATGATTGGAAAAATGCCTCAAAAAGGGTGCAGCAACATGAAAATTCTCCTCAACACAAAACAAGCGTGACGAACCTTAAGCTTTCTGTAAGTAATACAGAAAATAACTATTTTTTTTCCATTCTTGATAAACGGTATGGGGGCGGCAGAGCTTGTTTGGCCTAGGGGCAGCAAAGAGGCAAATCCGGCCCTGACACAGTGGACTCTGCTGTGATAAACTATGTCGACTCAAAGAACACCTTATCTGTGTATATCATCCAAACACATTCTATTACTTTCTGACAAATGCACTCCAAAATTGCAATTTAAAAACATCACAAGATTGTGTAAAGATAGCGTACCAATTGAACTTTGGTTGTCGCTGGGATGTCAAGACCTCCCATGGTACACGTCAAGGTTGTGTTGTAACACTAAGAGAATGGTTGAATGGTATTCATTCAATTCATTTTGATGTGTCTATGGTATGGCTTGAACCAAGAGACCACGTGACAGATTGTTATTTTTGTTGCACTGTAACGCTTAGCTATTTCTCGAAGAATAAAACCTGTGCATATGCTGCTGTACCCTTCGCATTGAAGTCTGTACCACATACTGAGGGATTCCTAAATCACTATCCACCACAGTGGAATTGAACATTTCTCGTGACTAGGAAGGTTCTTTCAAATATAAAAGATAGGTAGGTTACCTTTTTGCACAACAATTTCAAATCTTTTATTTCATCCAGAAATTAATGGAATAACTTCACCAGATGTTGGCGCACCTGGTACTGGACTCTGACACGACCAATGTTGCCAGTACACTTCGTAATTTTTCAAAAAAGAAACATCTTTTATGAATATGGCATAATCAAGCCCATAATGTAATGCACAGAATTACTCCCACATCCCCAAACATGCTTTCATTGCATGGTACTACATACACGGGGAACGTGTTACTACATGTATTGTTCTTTTTTATATTCGATAAATACCCATTGAGACCATCGAGACACACAAAATTATATCTGTCTTTTATCCATGTTTTTCTTTCCTTCGTGCAATAATTTTTTTTACACCTTACAAGCTTTTATACCATACTGAACGTTCATGAAAAGAATCATTTTAGTGTTTAATGTTTACAGAATATCCATATAGATAAAGTTAATAACTAATACAATGTTCATGTCTCTATCATTTTTTGTACAACAGTTAAGAACATCCAAAGTCTCTGTTCAGTGACTTTTGAGACACCCTGTACATCTCAGAAATGTGACGTGATACACAAATTTAGAGACACACTGAATTCCTAGCACCGAAATTAGTAAAGATCACGTTATTCCATCCAGGATAGAGAAAAAGTTGAAATTTGTTCCCTACTATAATTCGTGAAAAGCAAGTGTTCGACATGCATAAAAATCAACTTTAAAAAAGCAATCACACGAACCAAGCACAGAATAATATTAGTTTTTCCTCTATCTTTTACAACGTTTTTGTCAATTTCCCTTTTCTACATATGGCCAATAAGTTGCAATGTATACATCAATCATTTCAATGCAAAATTAGTTTTTATACAACATTTTAGGAAAGATTTCAAGATATGAAGATCTATTACATTGAATGTTCAAGTAATACTAAAAGCATGAACATTACTAGCTTTGATTGTATTTGAAAGGTGAAATGAAATCGCATAGGGTATTAATAGCCTGAAGGTAAAAATCCACGTAAGGAAACCAGTCTACTCTTCTCAATCTACAAGCAGAAGAACTGGAAAAGAAGGTGGCCATACACGTTCACTCAAAAATACTACACCATATAACCTACAATTTGAAGCAGAATATAAATTTATTAATAAAATATCCTTACCAGCAATTCCAAAGTGACAGAATGTGTCTGTAGCTTGTGTGTGGGATCTAGATGTATCGAAAAACGATCAGGATGTGAAGGTTGCCATAAATCAGATGAATTGGATTCCATAGATTCCCTGACAGTCATCGCAAATGCACTCATCCACTGCACACAGTCCGCTATTTCACTATACTGCAAGCCTGTAAAACAACGGTGTTAGTTAGTATCTTCAATAACTAATTTGTTCTTAATTTGCATTCTACAGCTTTCCTCCATCCCAGTCACACACATATACTAGTTTAATTTAAACTACAACAAATTACTTATTTCACTTGTGATGCACAGGACCACATATGTATGGCGAATAAAAGCTCAAAATTCAGTACAAAACTGCACATTTTGGGGTCAAAAACCGTATATAAAATGGAGAACATAACCATAAATTTGATTGAAACCTACACTTACAACATAAAATAAGCATTTCCCCTCCAAAGAGCACATTTATGTAATTATCAGAGTATTAAGTTTATTCCTGGGTATTGTTGTTTCTCAAATATTTACAGCAGTATTAATCAATTTTTCATGAATTCCATAACGCTCTGGATAATTCAGACTTTAGAAAGTGTCATGTCTGTAAATACTAAATTTCATGTTTAAGCGATCTCATTTTGCATCATTTCGTGATAAAACATGGTAAGAAATGCACCTCACACCTTACACAACCATGAAAAATGAATATTAGTGTGTTATTTCATGTTTTCCGTCAAAAGCTATATGTGCATGCCTCTAATGATGCAGTGCAGGGGTAAAAAATATAGGGTGTCCGGTTGTCATAGCACCTGAATTTTCATTCTATTTTTCTTCTAATAATTCAAGGAAATTCCCATTACAGTATATGTTCTTTTTCATGTTTTTGTTTTCTGTATCATTTAATCAGAGCAATAAACATGTCATTATAAATTTTTACACTGTTGCTACCTGAATTTTAAAATTGGCAATGATATGATAGAATTGGCCATATATTAGAATATAGTGTAAAGTTATTTATGTTGTTTCCAGTAGAACCATAGGGTTGGGGGGAAGGGGGCACTCTGGCACAATAATTAATTGCTTTTAATCTAATCTTGCACTCATTTACAGGATTCTTGTTGGAAAACCTGATGGTAAGAGGCCTGTAGAACAATCTATTTGACATACGGAAGAGTATTGCAAAATAAGATATCTTGAAGTTGATTAGGTAAATTTGAAATTCTTATGCAGTTAACAATTTTCGTAGATTACTATATTCCGTAACATTTGTGACTTGTGTTTGTAGAAGTATTCATAGTCTGAGTATGTGAAATGTCAAATGTAAACTCCGTACCTTAAATTGGTCTAATATCCTAATTCAATTCAAATGTATGGTATTATATTAAATTTGTCTTATATTCTAATTCAATTCAAATGAATGGTATTATATTATACAAATACAAGTCACAAATGGTACGGATAATCTACGAAAATTGTTAACTGCATAACAATTTCAATTTTACCTAATCAACTTCAAGATATCTTATCTTGCAATACTCTTCCATATGTCAGATAGATTGTTGTGCAAAAGACACTAGCAAAGCAAACTAACAGAGAATTCCATTTTATTTTTAACGCAACTTTATTTCCCTGACTCGATAAAAATAAAATGGGAAAAACTTGCCTCAGGGCATTAATAAATATTTATAAAATCAATGGAATTTGGATTAATAAAAGTTGCAATTTTTCACGACTGAGAAAAATTCAAGGAATTCCCGGTGAGTAGTCACCCTGTGTAACCATTATTATGTGTATGTTCGTATGCACACATTGTTTTCTTGTGTAACTTGACAATTTCAAATCTACTGGTTTGTAATGAACAGATAATCCAAGTGTTGGGAGTCCATAACAAAATGTACATTTATGATGTCACAATTCATGAGAGATTTCTCTTACCTGATATTTTTAATGCTGTCTCCTTGTTATACATATGGTACAGAGCAGATGCAGCCAAGACACTATAAGAATACCGAAGTGATGAGATGTCCAACGAACACAAATCAATAAGTTGTACTGT
Organism: Lepisma saccharinum; assembly: GCF_977018435.1. Taxonomy (NCBI): domain Eukaryota; kingdom Metazoa; phylum Arthropoda; class Insecta; order Zygentoma; family Lepismatidae; genus Lepisma; species Lepisma saccharinum. The sequence continues at coordinate 39,725,447 of NC_139245.1, forward strand.
TTGAACGAAGCCTAAACTTGAGTATCGGGGCAGTATGAAACTGTCTGGCGAAGCAGTTACCCAACCCTGAGTATGCAACTGAAGGAATATGGTTAACCAAGAGATCACAGTTACTGGAGAAAGTTGCCAGTTCAGAGCCTGGGAGAGAAAAAAATGCATACATATATTAATACCACATTGCAATAAAACAAATCATGCTATAACTATTTGCATCAACTGAAACTGTTTAAGTGAAAATGCCTTCCATGTAGAGCACTGCCATAAATTATACTTTTAACATACATTTTGACAACAAACTATATCTGACCTATTGCTGGAAACATACTATTATTCACTATATAATTTACTAATAGCACATTGATTACGTTATAACAGGTATAAAAAACCAATACAATAAAAGTGTTATTCTTCTCACTCCAATGTGTCTGAAGATGCAAATAATATTTTTTTTTGAAATGTTACCCAGTATGAAAATTAAATGCACTATTTACAAATACAAGTCTATTTCAACCTGGTCCACTGAAAACTTAAAATAGATGTTCCACTGATTACACTGAATAATTACGATTTTTGCCAAAAAATGTATACACAAAAACAAGGGGAAAAATTGTTTTCAGGCTCATGTTCTTTGATATTGTAACATAACATTATATGCCACCTGATCAAAAATGTCTAGCCAGTTTCATTTCCTAGAAACACAGGAGAATTCTTCAGGCCTGCTGAGCAGTATACAAAAATGCACTTAATGGGAAAGTCAGGTCTTGCATTGAACCACATGCAAGTACAGTCATAGTTGACAAGACATTGTCTTAATATTGCATGGGTGAAGTTCCATGGTACTGCTACAGTCTCCATCCTAGATGCCATTATCTTTGTTAATAAAAACAGTGATGCTTGGAAAAGGGGGGCGGATGAAAAAGAAAACTGCAACATGTAATCTGCAACTTCACCTATGCAATACATATGCAAGTAGTCTGACCTTCCCAGAACTCCTACACTGTTACACCTGAATCAGACAAAATGTCAGCTTTCTTTTAATTATCACTGATACTTTAATAATTATAAGAACTAAAAGTTGTGTTCATATAAATCTGCTTTTAAAAAGAGTAAACTAGTGTAGGAACACCACATTTCATTTCTATCCATGTTACATTGCAAGTAATGTTTTTCTAAAGCACTGGTAACAACCTACTTACAATGCATTCAACAACTTTATTTTCAGGAAAAGCTTTAACAATACATACCTTCAAAATGACTAGTTCCATTTCTAATATTTCCTCTTCTGTGCATGCACCATCAGTCACATATGCAAACTCTGCTAACTTAGGAGGATAAATCTCTTCAATCTTCGCGGCTATAAATAAGCACGTTACACCTGCAATTTTGGAAAACAATAAGAATCTAAAAAGAAACTATTTAACTTTCAATCATCACAATCACTTACAATATGCATCTTTACCCCACATGATTCCACAAATCTGCTAACAATGAATGAGAAATAGATATAAAAAAAACAATTGCAAACCTCCATGCCTGAGAGCGATTTGTACTCCAAAGCAATTGTTTGTACACTGCCTAACAAAGATCAAATTGGTAGTCGGGAGAATATTGCATTATGGAAACATTTAGGCGCACACAAATTTCTAACATTGGAAGACAAATCAAATAATAAAATAGTATACTTTAGGCCTCATGTTGATAACATGACCACATCAAATCAAAGAACATATGTATATTTCGAGGTTTCCTCTCAAATCTTTGTCCAACAGGGTAAGGTTCAGAAGAGTTACATCACATAAAACTTACTGCATGTCAAAAAGATAGGTGTCGATAAAAACTTAACTTAAGGTAAATGAAGGAATAGAAACATAGTCCATTCATGGCAGTCCACTACGCATGTGACAAGACACCACCAGCAGATGTGGGCAAAAATGATGAGGAAAACACATGAGGTAGGGGTCTGTTACTTTGACTTGATGTGATCAAATAGTGTTAAAGGTCAACAGCCAATAAATGATGAAGGTTGTTTTACAGGATAAAGTGCAAGGCAGAGGAATATCACAATCTTCTGGCTGTGTAATATACCTAAAACATAATGATAGCATGTTATGAACATTGATGGATGCTCACCAAAACTTGAACCTTTCACAAAACAGTTGTACTGGTATTCCACTGCAACTGTACTATCACAAACTACCAGTTATGCATAAAAATATTCACACGTTTACATGTTGTCCTGACTAGCCAGAGTGGCAGAAAAGTGACAACAAAAATCAAATCAATCATAAATTCTTACATCCATTCCTAGGACAAACTATTGTAAATTTGAACATAAACAGTGCATGCAAAAACATACGATTGATTTTAACACAGAATTAGCATTTTATACTGACAGAAATTTCATATCTATTGAAACAAAGCCCATCTTCATCAAACAATTTTAGAACAAGGGAAGAAACTTACCTATCAATTGAAGATACTGTTTGCATATGTCTTTTTGTGTGAATAAATATCGATCGAGAAAATCCATGGAGAGATAGTAGGTTTCCCTATGCAACTTGTAAACTTCACAAACCTGGAAAAGATTAAGTTTGATCACTAATTCTGTACCTTAATGTCACAAAACTATCTCTAGAAATTTAGTAGTCCTATCAAGCAGTAAAAGCTCTCAAAATGATGATGTTGTTCAATAATCTTGCAAACACATTAGAATAAAAAGCATGTCAAAAAGAAATGTGAAAAAAGTAGCTTAGCATTTGTTGTTTTGATACAAATAGATAACTAGCAGTGTCACACAATAATTATGTGTGTGGTGGGGGTGTACTTAGACAAACACAAATAATAGCATCAAACTTATTGCTAGATATTACCAGTTTACGATTATTATAGTTATTACATATTTAATGATAAAAATTATTTTACATCCCAGCCTGACCTCCTTTACCAAAATATTATTTGTTGAGAATTAATAAAATCATTTTGCATGTGGCATGCAAGAACTCAAAACTCACCTCTGTTAGCCAATCTAGCAAAATAGCACGCATTCGTGCATGAAGGTTTGGGTGCTTGGACAAAACATCAGCATCTCGATCTCTCAACGAGTCGAGATCTTTATGATACATTAAATCCCACAATTGCTTTGGATCAGCCCATGACAGTTGAGGTAGTGACGACCGGCCATCCAATACAGGCGTCGGCGGCAAGCACGTCAAGGCACGATGGCTGCCAAATACATTAAAGTGTACAATTAAGGGAAATAAATATATTAAACAGAAAAAAATTAGATGCAACATCATCAAAAAATAAAACAAACATACCTATGAGAGAAATTCTTATTGGATTTTCAAATTACATAATCACAAGAATAGAATTATGTAAATTTTAGTACTGTACACCCAAGTTCGTTAAAAAATGTCCTCAATATAATTATGTATAGTGACTAAAGTGGAAATTAAACGAAGGATAAAAATAACTGATTTAACCAAACAAAATGGAAAGAAAACTGACCATTTATTGACCAATTGCATTATAGCCACTCAGTAGGGTCATGCATATTTAGTTTTTGACGAAAAAACATGAAATGAGAGGTAACACCCTGAAATGTTAATTTTTCATGTTTTTGAAAGGTGTTAGATTCATTTTACTGTCAAGTTTGTCACAAAATGATGCAAAATGCAAAATAAACTCTCAAGCATTCTGAAGTCCGAATTATCCTGAGTGTCATGCAAATCACGGAAAATTGATTATCAAATATTTGAGAAGCAAAAATAGACTCCTTTACACAGGAATCAAGTTAATACTCTGATAACTACATAAATGTGCTATTAGAAGAGAAATGTATAACTTGTGTAATAAGTGTAGTTTTATATCAAATTTAGGGTTTTATTCATCATATTTACACCGAAATGCCATTTTTATATGATGCTTTTGAACCTGAAATGTGCCTAGTTTTTGTACAGATACTCTGATCTTTTATTCATCATAAATATGTGGCCCAACCTACCAGTAAAATAGCATTTTAAAAGTGTATCTGAGAATTATTCAGCAACCAAAAAATGCCAAACCTTTTTACTTTTACATTATCACATGTCCATTTTATACCTGCATCAAAAAATAAAACCAGTAAGTAGAGGATACAACATGGCACTCGAACTTAATATGTAATTTTCTTTCAGCACAATAGTAGTTATCGTAAGGCACACAGGAGCTCACTGGTATTATTAACATTTTTTTAAATGACATCAATCACACTCACCACTGTTACTCCTCTTCATAGTTAGGGTAATTGGGAAGACCTCAGACAAGGATATAAATACTATCTAACATGCTGATTGGTTGGTGAAACTGGAGCAAAATGTCAGTTCTATAGCTCTAAGATGCAACTTAGTACGGATGGGACAGAATAAACGGTACTCTATTGGTATTGACCAATATAGGCATGTCAGTGAGTCAGTAAAATTATGTAAAACTAAACTGAATGGCACAACAGCCCTCTAAGGGCCAGTGCCTTTAAGAGCTGTGTTTTCATTGGGTGACACATAGTGCATCAGTTATCACGAGTCCCATCTGGATTTCAAGATTGGAAATAAAATTACCACTAATTAAAAATTCAATATACTTCTGCAATTATGTTATTGTTATGAATAGTTCTTGCATAATGGAATTTTTTTTTCAAGACAAAACCTATTATTTCAATGTTATTACTAGGGCTTGAATTTTCATGACTTAGCATATTTGTTTTGGGTAAGGGTGATGTGTTCCCTAAACGTGTAGAAATTCATATTATGAAGAAACTAATTAAATGAAGGTGCTTTTTAAGGACATATCTCGGCATATTTGGCCATTTCTACATGATGGAGCATATTATGAATTTTCAGTCATATTCAGCATATTCTTGCATTTTCAAATGATAGGGCATATTTTGTAAAATTTTAGGTCATAAGAGCATATTTTGGTGATTTTTAGGTCATAAAAATCCTAGCCCTAGTTATTACATAAATGAAGTTTGAACATTTCCATAACTTATAAGGATATCCCACTTTTGCCCTTTTATGTTCATAGGACACCAGCTAATCAAATTACCTGCTGAAAGGAAGTTCTTCTACAGGAGTACAGTGGCCACTAACACGGATAGCTTCATTCCGAAACATCCCTTCAGATGAATCAGTAGACTTATCACTAGGCTCTTCTAGCATCTCTTGCTTTGGACTATCTACCACAGTCTCTCCACCAACATCAGAACTTCCAGATATGGGTGCCCAACAAGCCTAGAAATAAATACATACATCTTAACGAGCTTGTTCATTCATAGTTCTTAAATCGGTATTTTACTAGCTTCAACCACATGCATTACTTTCACAAATATTTCAAATTGCAAACATTGCTATGAAGTGCAACAGATACCCTAACTTATATGTGATAATTAGCATTCTAAGTGGAGAATTTGTTTTTACAAGCAAACTAGATCAGGGTGTATACCAAAATAACAAATACAAAATTCTTAGAGTTTCTCTTAACCTTTGTTTACACGACCCTTAATTAAGTTGGAAATTTGCAATTAAGAAAATAAATATTTAATGAAAAACCCCTGCCGAAAGGCCAGTTAAAAAAAGCTGTATTTATTAAGAATTAAACTTGCTTTATATATTAATGCATACTGGACTGCATTTGGCAGACTAGCAAGGCCCTGGCGTCTGGACTCTCAGTCAGTATAATCTCATGTGGGGCTTGTGTTGTCATCGCCATGTATTTGTGATGGCCCCTTCATCTATCTTACCTTAACACCATTTATCCTGATCTTCGCAGGATAGTTACGTAAAATATACAAAATCAATCAGTCATTGTGATAGCAAAATCTGTTGACCACAAGTATAGTCTCTTGACATTTTGTTGATTTTTGGCCTACTTATTGCCCTTTACTTTTTCTTGACTTTAATGACTTTCTTGACTGTTCGATTCCCTGCAGATACTACACATGTTGCTGCCATCTGCCTAAGGTACACCAGCACCTAGGACCAAAAATTTCCTTTTTATGTTAAGTTTATGTAAAGATAGGCTAATTGGGACTTAGACTAAAAGTTTAAAGTGGGATTTGAACCAGTACCTGCCTCCACCAGGTATTGAACCCAGGATTATAAGGCAAAAACGTTACACTATGGCAATGGGGGAGGCCTTCTATGGTTCTTGAAAAAGATACATAATCCTATACTACCCTAGAATTGAACTCTTTAGATGCACTTCAAAACAAAATCAAACCCCTACACCAGCAAATGTTTTGAAAACATTGCTCACACCTGCTCACTCACACATACACACTTGTTATTTAATTCTGTACCTTATCTTGAAATTCCTGCCTTCGCTTCAAAACCTGAGAATCGACATCACTTTCCTAGAAAAAGAAAGAATATTAATTGTTAATAAAAAATACTATTGGCCGCGGTGGCTCAGTCGGTAACGCGTCTGACTACCATGCTCAAGGTCCCGGGTTCGATCCCCGGCCAGTTCAAATCCGGGAACTTTTCTAAGGTTGGAAGCGGCCCCGGTGCACACCCAGCGTCGAATAACATGGGTACCTGGGGGAAACCCTGGGGGGTAAAGGCGGTCAGGCTGATCACATCACCCCCACTCACGACCGGATCAAGAAAGTGTGGGGCGTTACCTCCACACCCCCTATACGCCTTCATGGCGTGGTGCTATGCACAGGGGAACACTTTACTTTTTTGTACAACATGATTAATACGAGATGGAACAAAGTAAATTATATGTAATACACATATATCAGTACAGTAACACCCCCTCCCGAGTTACAAAAGTAATGCATTCAGTAAACGTTTACGTAACTTCGCAAGAAACTGCAATATTTATTAGTGAGTGAGTGAGAGTGTGTGTGTGTGCAAACAAATTTACGTAAGTTACTTTACATAATTTAAAATGTGTGCATTTAACCAGGAAATTATAGGACAAAATATGTTGAGATTGCTTGCATATTAAGAGTTTCTTCAATCGATACAAATACAGATCTTGAGTCCATAAAGCAGAGGAAACGGGGAACTTACAAGAGGCTGTAAATTTCCAGAAATTGATGAGTGTGTATATGTGGTTCAAACAATCACATGAGTGCAACATACCAATAAGTGATCCATTAGTTTGCACCAAAGCAGGGGAAATTGATGAAAAATTGAGCATCCAGAACTTGAACATTTAGGAGACCGATCGTCTCGATCGAGACACACTGTCAAGTTCGTAGATTTTATGTTATAACTTCGCTATTTTTTACTACAATTTAGATTTTCTTTTTTCATATCGTTGTTAACACATGTACTTAACTGAAATGGCTGTTGCTCATTTTTTCTTTTCATGAAAATGGCAGGAAAAACGCAACTTCTTTCTTGCATCTTTTTTCAAGAGAAAAATAGTCCGCCTTTGTTGTTCTAAAGCAATGCGTTTCCCTCGCCCCAGGAAACTGCATTGGAAGGAAGTTTGTATATCAGTACCCAAGGTAATTTCTATGTGCAAGTTGACCTTTTCATTTCCTTTTTTTGAGAGGGCAGGGGGGGGCTTTTTTTATTTAAAAAAAATGATTTTTGGGGGGATCCCCCTTCCCCCTCCATATGTACACCAAATGCGCATAAACTTTATATCGTCTGAATCTGAGATTCATTCCGCGTACAACGGTATATCATTCATCTCTCTAGAGCAATTAGCCTCTGAGCTACAGTCATTTCAAGGTACCGCTGCATTTTGAAGCTTGAATCAGTGCCATGCTGACCATTCCTTTTGGGGGTACAACTCGCGTTACATTGGTCATAGGATAATAATGCAAATATTTGTGTGTTCATGTCAGTGATAATTTCCATGTGCATGTCCAGACTGTCATGTACTTTTTTCTTGGGAGAAGGAAATCCCCATTTTCTTCCCGAAATTTTGAGTGTTCTCCCCTCCCCCGCCACATATACGCCAAATTTGCATAAATTTGATATAGTCTGAGTCTCTGGTTCATTGAGCGTACAACGGTACATCACTCATCTCTCTAGGGCAATTAGCCTCGAATCTACACTCATTTAATTGAAACTCTGCATTTTGCTCAAAATCGCCTCTGGCATAAAGGGGATTACATGTGAAAATGGCCTTGGGCTCCAAAAGGTTAAAGCCAGTCTGGGTTGGTGTGTTTTAAACCTGTGTAAAGTCTTCCAGTGAAGTACGAGGCTAATAAGAAGCCTTGGGTTACTAGTGAACTTTCTAAAAATTTGCTTGTGACACTAGACAAAAACTGCATACAACAGGAAAATCTTGTTATTTATTGATAACTGCACGGCTTACTCTAAGATCTCTAAACTAAAGTACATTAACATAATCTACTTTCCTCCCAAACAGATGTCAGTTGTGCAACTTATTGATAAAGGGATAATACAGAATTAAAAACATTTGTATGGATAAAATTAACATTGTTTTGTCGGATGCTAGTCACATGCTGAACAAAGCTTGGAAGCATGTCTCTTGTCTCTCAACAAACTGAGTTCAACATTCAATAAATCAATGTTCAAGTTGCACCAGAGGAATCAAATGCTCTGGTATGCAAGTGGTGGTTAAGAACTGATGTCCGTTACGACAAATATGTAATTTCATGATGGATGTGGTAAACGGTATTACGTACATGAAGTTTTGTGTTTCTGCTTTGCACATTAGCGGGTCTCTTCAGATTAATTTTGAAGGTTCACTGCCTTAATTCACTGACAACAATGAAGAAGGTGAAGACAAGATCAGCAATGAAGTAACAGAAGAGCCAGCACCAACACCTTTTGAAACTTTGAAAAATGGTTGAAAATTGAAGATTTTTTACGTTAGAGATGACTTGTTTCAAGTAATTATTGAAATTGAAGATTTTGTTGCCTGTGTGAAAATAAGAAAACAAAAATGATGAACTCCTTTAAGCGAGAGCACATAGCTAATGTTGTTACACATGTATGTGATTTTGCATGTTAATACAGAATATGTACTTAAACGTGTACCCCATTTAGCTTTTACTATTGTGAGGAATTGCTTTGCTTGCTTGCACTATAGAACTAGGCAAAAAATAAAGCATTTTTTATGTTCAAGCCTACTGCATGTTCATTACTTTTGTTTATACGATACTAAAGTAGTTTTCATATTTTCAATATCTTTAATAATGCATGTTTTGCATAATTTGAATTATCTCCATGCCTCTTGGAGTTCAAATTATAGAGTCCACTGTATTTCAATTTGCTGAAGAAGATGCTTGTATCACATTAAGGTTTGCAAAAATACCACCACTGGTTTATGATGACTATTTCAGGTTTATAAACATTTTATTACAAATCTTTCCTATTTCAGCTCAGTACTTCCCCCAGATAAAAATAGCAAAATTTTGCACCTAAAACTTGTCAAATGTACAAAATCTACCATAAAAAACTATTAAAATAACCCGTGGGGCAACAGCCAGTGAGGGTCAGGACATACCAACCAAGTATGTGGTGAGTGTGGTCAGCACAACAAACCCCAAGTTGTTGTTGCAGGTTTCAATGACCAGGAGACTCGAGCCCATGTGCATCCCGTAACCGAAGCCCAAAGCCTAGACCACACGGCCACGGTGTGAGACTTAAAAAGCTAACAACACGTGGAAAATATGCAAACATAAGTTAACTTACCTCCGCATCTGAGCATTTCCTTTTCCTTGATAGAAGTGTTGGCCGAGTCCTCTGATGACTGCAAGCAAAAATTTAAATTAGACTTAACAATTTAAGGGTCTTTCATTTTGTGCCAAACTATGTGGTTATTAACAATTATGCATATGAATCTTTACATATAAAAAACATGAAAGTTCATATCCAGCAAAAGCGAAGTTTTAAAACTCCACAATACTGTTTTGTCGAAAGTTAGCTAGCTTTTCCTTAAAAATGAAGTGCAAATGTTTAAACATGCTTGAAGACAAAGAAAGGTTGTTCCAAATATTAATATGCAAACATTCCACTACAATTATACACATCAAACGAAAGGAAGCTTGCTTTAAAATATTGGAGAACAACATGGAAATATTAAAATACATGTTACTTAATCACCAATCCATATTTACATGCAGTACAGGACACCCGGCCCATTGGTTAGTGATATACGATGGCTGCTGGAAAAGTTTCTGCAATCAATATGAAAAAAGACACTGAAACTGATACCTCAGAAACTGCTATTCGGAATGTATCAACAGCTGCTTCAGGCGACACAAATTGCTCACCACCCATCTTATTTTTCATGTGTGGGAACAAAAAGAAGCCATCAGGTGATAGATCAGTTGAGTACGGACAATGAGCAATTAGACATTTTTACTAGACAAAAAATCAACAGTTTGGTGAGCTGAGTGGGAACTGGTGTTGTCGTGGTGAAGAATAATGCAACGATTGGGGTTTGTTTTACGAAATTCATTGATGACCTCTGGCAAACAAAATGTTGTATACCACTCAGCATTTACAGTCCTTCGATCTTCTAAAGCTATTGTTGCCACATGTCCGGTATAACCGAAGAAACAAGCAATCAATTGCTTGGCAGCACTCCTCGAACGAACAACTTTTGTTGGTTTCAGCTTATTTTGAAACACCCAAACAGTGAATTGCTGTTTAGTTTCGGGTTCGTATGAATTAGTTTCGTCCCCTGTAATGATGTAGTACACCAAATTTGACTTGCTTCGGTTCAATTTTTTGAGCATTTCTTTACACCAATTTACATGATCATTTGTTTTTGAGCTTCGGTCAAGTTGTGTGGGATCCAACGGCTTGAAAGTTACTGTACCTTCAGATGACCATGCAAAATTGTATGTACTGCTTTCATGTCTATGTTCAAGGATGCCTGAATCCCACGGTATGTCACATGCCCATCTCTCTCAATCATTTCATGCACAGCATCAACAGACGTGGATGGACGACCTTCACGAAATTCATCACTGAGGAATGTGCGACCATGTTGGAAGTCGGAAAACCAATTGTACACAGTCCTATTGGATGGTGCTTCATTCCCAAAAGCCAAATAAAGTCGCTCGATGCATTGTTTCGGTGTTAAAACTACATTTGAAATAAAAAAAATCAATGCCCGAAAGTGTTCACGAGAAATTTCCACATCTCACACAAAACTACTACTTCAAACTGCTGTGAAAAATAAACGAATAGGCTACAACAAAGATAATTTAAACATAAAAAAGGTGTATTCGTCTGATTTTTATAATAGCGGAACACAAGCGGCACTGTTGGTGGTAGTCTGCAGAAACCTTTCCAGCAACCCTCGTATTTCAATGCAAAATAAATGATATCTCCAAAATTTGCATAATTTCCAAAATATTTAGTATTTCAAGTGTTAAGGGGCAATTTTCTAGATCACCAAAATACTAACACAGGAATGATTGGCAGTCGTTTGTGAACAAATTCCAACCAATACTGATAATTTGGCACCCCGAGTCAAACTGCAGACATTTTCCAGAACATTTCTTCTACATACTAACCAGACTCATAAATAAATAGAAGTTGAACATTTTGTTACATCCTGAGAAGGTTAATTCTTTGAAAAATAAGTATGTTATATTGTGTTCTTTGTTCCACAGATTAACGTATCAAATACAATAATGTATTATATTTGTACACATTTTGAAGGCGGTTGCATAAAAATGTTTCTCTCCCTTTAATTTAACTTTATGTTTCTGCTATTTCCTCTGTTAATATATTCTGATGTGAAAAAAGTTAAGTGATGAAGTTTGAATTTTTATGTCAAATAAACATACAATAATAAAATATCAGGATAATATTTCCATGCAGAATTATGTACATGTAAAGAGTGACACTATGATATCTTGGAAATTAGAAGAAAAAGGAATGCTATAACTCAAGTAAAAATCCTACTCTACACGATCAGACTTGTCCCATTTCCATTCCCTTGATTTTAGAGAAATCTCGTCTTGACTGCCCTACCAAGGCCTACCAAGTAGCTTATTTGGTGAAGCATGGGGAGCATGTTGAGTTCCACTGCCATTATTTTCTGGTTTTCCAGACTGAAGTTTAATATCAGCTTTCAAGTAGCTCACCAAGCTGATACAAATAAAAACAAAATAATACTGGGGCTGATTAACTATATGGATAAAGTAAAAGAAAAGTTCCCCGTAAAAATAGCACATTTATGGAATGTGCGGGTAGGGTCCCACACATTCTCAATTTCTACCATTGATTTCACTGATTTGAGGCTGGGTGAGCCCAAAGCCACTTTATGCACGGGACAAGGCTGGATAATTTCCAACCTTAGACCACCCATCCAAGTGCCCCACGTGGCAGTAAGATCCCCTACTGCTAGACCACCTCACCCTATATACCTAGGTAGATACTTCAACTTGGATGCAACTGATAATCCGGATAGTACAAATTTGATGGATTTGTAGAAAATCTGTAGTAAAATATGAACATAACAAATTAAAGAATACGTGGATATCCCGTAAAACAGATAAATTATTAAAGTGTCTGGATAATGGATACATTTGAATATATCCAGACATTTTGGATAATCTGGACAATATAGAATATCCAAATATGGAGAAATAATATAATTCAGATTTGGCCATTCCAAGTTCAGACCCCACAGTAAATTGACGATCAGCACAATTAGTCTATCCAAGAATAGCACTAACCACTGGCTGCATGAGATCTCTAGTTTAGGACCTACATAAAGTAACTGTATGTGATAAATGTAATCTCAAATTACTCAGTCAAACTTGCAGTGAAGAGGCAAATCTTGTCTTTAGTTGAGAGTACTAATATTAACTGTGTTTAAACAAGTTCACTGTTCTCTACCAGGGTGGCCACTCTAGGAACATGATAAAATTCAAGTATAATTCCAGGTTTTCAAGACTAACTTTACAAAAATTCAAGTGTATACAAGAAGAGGTTTTCTCTAATACAACCTTATGAGTGATTCAAACTTATCCAAAAATTCTAATTCAATTCAATGAAATGGTATATATACATTTTAAAATAATTTAAGGTGTGGAAATTACATTTGCTATTTCACATACTCAGACTTAAAATACATCTACAAACACAAGTCTCAAATGTTACGGGATATATACTAATCTGCGAAAAATTTCATTGTATGAGAATTTCAAACTCAAATTACCTAATAAACTTCAAGATATCTTGCAATAATCTTCAGTCTGTCAGAAAGATTGTTCTGCAAAGGACACTAATAAAGTAAACTGACAGAGAATTATGTTCTATTTTCCATGCAGAGTTGTTCTTTTTTCTTTCTTCCTCGATAAAAATAAAAGCTAAACTGCAAAAACTTGCCTCAGGGCATTTATAAATATGTATAAATTTAATGGGATTTTAATTAATAAAAGTTGCAATTTTTCATGTCTACGGAGAAAAAGCCAAGCAGAATTCAAGGAGTCAATAATTCAAGCATAATTCCCAGAATTTCCAGTGAGTAGCCACCCTGTCTACCTTAATATGCATGTTTTCCCATACAATATGCAGCCTTTCATTTTATGGAACGACTTAAGATGACCGGACCCCTCTCCGATTTTCTTCATGTTTGGCATACTCACTAATTGAGGCCTGCTAATGACGAATCTGAAGTTAAAAGTTGTTGGAAATGTCTAGAAATTGCAAAATAAGCAAAAATAAGTCATTAGTTTTCGTAATGGAAACTGTCTATTTTCGTGAAATTTTGTTTCACAAGGATGTATATATATATTCCTGATACTACCACGACACCAAATTTTAACTATGTTTGCCTAACCTAACCAAACGTCAATGGTTCGTGGGGCTAGTGTCAATGGTTCACAATTATTTTGCAATTTCTAGACGTTTCCGACAAATTTTAACTTCAGATTCGTCATCAGCAGGCCTCAGTTAATAAGAAAAAAAATATGCACATATCTGCACCGAAGACAAGAATGGTTAGGTACACAAAATATATTTAGAAACCTCTCAGCAAAGAGGTAACCTAAACTACACTATGGAAAAATAATCCATCCATAGGTTCCTTCTATCATGCACTTCTCATTCTGTGACGCATGGCCAATGCATTAACTCCACAGCTGCCATTATCTTTCAAATAGCCATTTAATTTGCAAGTAGTCTTCAGACATTCCTGCAACAAAGAAATGTCGTAGATCCTACCAAGAATCAAGTCCAGGATAATCTGTTTTGGTTTATCTTCTCTTTACTATGCGCGTATGCCATTTTTGGCCAACTGCGAAAATGAGGATGAGTAATTATATGAAGAGACACCCGCAAAGAACACCAATACCCAGATTAAAATTCAAAACCCAGGAACCCTGGTGTCTTAGCACACTGCCTTAACCACTCTGCCACAGAGGCCAGCCAAATCCAGGAGAACCATTTGAGTGACACAGACAGGTACGCGACTCTCTCACAAATATGGAGGAAATCACAAGCTAAAATATTTAGCATGGATTATGAATGGTTCATTAGTAAATGAAAATCTGTTCTTGTGAAGCAAAGCATGCCTGTTACCTCAGCATGAAGCTGAACAGCACAAAGGCTTCACGGAAGTAAATATAGCACCCAATACAGCATTCCACAATAGCAGCTATAATTTTACATAATTAGGTTTGGGACAGAGCAATTTTCAACGTGTTCTTTCACTATTAGAGTGTACATACAAACAGTTTTTAACTAAAAAAAACGTGGTGAAAGTACTCTGAAATGGCACGTCCTTACTCATGCTGGACATACATTGGGATCAAATATCTGTTATTTGTCTTTTCCGTGTGCTGGAACCAATATTGTAGTATGTAAAACACTGAAATCTGTAATTTAAAAAAAATTAAATTCGCCAAGGGGCAAAGTGGATCCTGTCCATAATCATACATTAAGTTGAATCATGAAGACATTTAACTTACCTTATTCGTGGCATTGTAGCAGAAGAATCACCACAGCTCATTGCTTGACCATCCCCATTCACTACAAAACAAAAATAAAGCCCTTACAATCTCATTGCTATCACAACATTAAATTTTGTTAAAACATCCAAACATTAGAGAGTAGTTGGATTAAACAAACACATCACTTTAATTTGTACTCCCTGCACAAAATTGATAATTTCATGTGCAAGAAAAATAAACCATGTAGATCGTGACCAGCATAAAATTTCTACCAATACCAATAAAGTAACCATAAAATTGCAGAAGTTCCTTTAACACAAATGGTTCAATAATAATAACCCATGGCTCGACAGCCCACGAAGGGCCTTGACCTATCTCCCTTTCACAATTCTACCTAGAGGTGTGGAGGTCTTCAACCAGTAATGGGGTGACCTGGGGTCAGCACGTCGAACCCTCAGCCGTTGTAGAAGTTTTCCGAGAAAGGGTTACGCTACTCTCTCGTAGCTCCCCAATTTCCT
Source organism: Lepisma saccharinum (assembly GCF_977018435.1). Taxonomy (NCBI): domain Eukaryota; kingdom Metazoa; phylum Arthropoda; class Insecta; order Zygentoma; family Lepismatidae; genus Lepisma; species Lepisma saccharinum. Next base: position 39,740,855 of record NC_139245.1, read on the forward strand.
CACGATGGTGGGTTGCCAGTCCTATACACAGGCCAAGAACCCATGCCGTCCCACAGTCAGAGCCCAAACCACAGCACCAGAGAGAACACTGGCACGGAGAACACGTATTTAATGAATGTATGTAACCAGGTGACTGCAATGGGTTTTTGAATGACAGAACAATTAATACATTGTATCTCTCATATTTTATGCAATTTGTATGTTGTCATAACATCACGATATCTCTGATTATGGAGATGCATGCCCTACAATAATTATTCAGTGCACACTGGAAACAAACAAAATGTTCCTCTAGTATATGTCCTATATACTCACATGGAAACAATAAATCAGCATATTAGTGTAACAAAAAAAGACATTTTCTAGAGTATATAAGATTTCGACAAAAGCACTTTCCTCTTTCCATTCTTACTGCCAGAAATGCCATACAAATGATACCAAATTCGCATACCAGCAAAAATTTTCCATTGAATCCTATCACATTCAAGTTAACATTTGTGATTATGAGGACAGTTTGAGAGCTACTTGATGACAGTGGTAGCTGTCTCCCCATGTGGAATTATTAATGGTATAATTTAACAATACAGGGAATTTCTCCAATTTGTTTGAAATTCGGATACTTACTAATTTGGGTCTCCTAATCACGAATCTGCACTTAAAATTTGGCGCTCACGTATAGAAATTCCTGAATGGCTAACCCCATGGACCATTGGCACTAGCCCCACGAACCATAGGCACATGGTTAGGTTAGGAAACATAGTTAAAAAAATTTAGGGTCGTAGTAATATCAGGAATATATATATATTTCGTTCTTTAAGTATTTGAAACGGAAAATCTTACGATAAATAATGAGCAATTGTGCATTGTCGGTTGCGATGACACCCTCTTATTTTGCAAGTTTGACACGTGAGCGCCAAATTTTAACTTCAGATTCGTGATTTGGAGCCCTAATTTAGTGAGTATGCCAAATTTCAAACAAAATGGAGAAATTCCTGGTATTGTAAAATCGCTCCTTATTAATATTATTGTTGTTATTATTTGTTTAAGTCTACTTTATGCACAGAAAGGCTAATCGGGACTGGACCTACAGTTTAAAGTGGGATCCAAACCACTGTGTCATGTGCATCGACCAGGTATTGAACCCGGTACCATCTTCTCATGTGGAGATGCTGGTCTCCCATTGACTGCTTCACCTGGGTGGCAGATAGGGAAATGCTCTTCAGATATGAAGGGTACAAGGGAAATAAAATACCTGGGTAGGCCAGAACCAGCACTGCTGCCTTGCAGGAAGTTGGTTGATTAATTGGTGTATTATACTTTGAGTTTCTGCCACGTTTTGGCTAATCACAAATATGAGGATGAGTGATTATATATAGAGTAGCAAAGAACATCCATGCCCAGGCCAGGTTTCAAACCTGGGACCCCTTGTGATGAAGCATGCCGTGCTATCCACTCTACCACGGAGTAGATGTGTCCACATAAAGGAAAGGTCAAATTGGTCTCACTGCAGAACATGGGCTGCTTTTTCCCTCTATATAGACAACAAAATTTATTTCCCCTGAAAGTACGTACCTTCTACTTCCATTTTCCGGTGTTCCTTTTACGATTACTATTATATTATTGCACGTAAAAAATGTTTTTCCTGCTACTAAAAGCAATGCATTTCTCCATTTGTTCGCGTCCATATTGTTTACGAACTCAAGTGTTGTGCGATAAGTGAGACCCTTCATTTCGCGGCATTCGAGTTGATTTGTTGCTCCGGATTCCACCCACAGACGCACAGTTTCTTTCATTATTTCAGATGAGGAATGCTTACAAGGTTAGGTTAGGCCTGTTAGGTTGGGTTCCAATAGCATAAATACAATGAAAAATGTTTTTCCTGCTACTAAAAAGCAATGCATTTCTCCATTCTTTCTTGTCCATAATGTTTACGCACAGTTTCTTTCATTATTTCTTCGAGGAATGCCTACAAGGTTAGGTAAACCTAGCTACCTAACAACATAGGCATTTTTAGCTTTCACTAGATTTGTGCAGGAATATGCCTTTTCCTTCGCTTCTACGATTTCAATACCGCCCAACCTGGACACGTTTTTTTGTTGTTGTTTTTTAAAGAAAAAATATTTTCCGCACCTTAAAACTTACTTTTCCCGATTACTAACTACAAAACGTTACCAAAAAATTATGAACCGCGTCCCTCCTAAGCAACCCATATTCTGCAGTCTTACCGTCAAATTGCCTGATATGAGTATCGAGCTGACAACCCAACCTTGCAAAACACTAATGAGAACCAAACAGCGAAAAGCTGTAGCTGCCGAACAAGACAAATGGTAGAATCTCTTTAGGAAAGCTAAGGACCATCCTGGTGTTTAGAGCCACTTGCCTTGCCTTGATCCTCTTAAGGTCTACTGCACCATGGGGTTTAGATTGATTGAGTTGGTGTTTTAAGTATGTGCCTCCACTGGGTATCGATCCCGGGACCACTTAATTACAAGGCGACGACACTACCACTGCACCATCGGGGTTTAAAAGGAATGATTTTGTTAAACTTATTTGCTGTACTTTATGTAGTACCAAATGTTCAGGCCTATGATTATGTCCCATCAATGGTTGCTTACAGGGATTACTGCACGAAAATGATCAATGATTTTTATTATTATTTATTTTTTTTTTTTACACAAGTACTCCTTAAACAAGGCTACCCAACTGAAGTGACCAAGGACAGGGACACCTACTTATAACCACTATTATGGATCCTGTGTAGGAAAGGGTTTATTTTTCAGAAATCAATTTGCAAGAATAGATAGTTACTGCAGTCTAGAATCAAAATTCACTCTTTAAAAAAGACGAATTGACTGCCAGTTTGTTTGGACTTAGTCAAGGTTATTCGGAAACTGAAGTTGAATGAACTTCAAACTACGTGTGGTCTAATCATAAGCACACATATACATGTGTATGTGTGCCTTGGGTAATTATATACAATTACAATTATACTGTGTAAAATGTGTATTGTGCTAATTCACATTTTTCTATGCGTACATGGACTCGCATGAATGCACCCAGTAACCTTGAAGGTACACTGACTCGTTCCGATTTCGAAACGTTAAGTTAAGGTTTCGAAATCCTTCACATATAACAGCACAAGTTGCTTTTACCACTATGCAAAATCATCGTAATTTACTCCTGCAAGCAATAGTTCACTGCCATAATACTTTTACATGCAACACAAGCATATGTAAAATGAGCGCCAAAAAGTCGCGCCCAAACTACATTTTACGTGGCAAAGTTAACAATTGTGAAGTAGTGAAGAAATTTGAATTGCTAAATACTCACATCCCTAACATTAATCTCTGATTTATGATTCCTGGTATGAAAAAGTAGAAGTTTAATACAAAAAGTGCATTAGAATACGAAAGATACACTGCAACATACAGCTTTCTATTCAATAGTTCGAGATCTACGGTTTAGCATAAAAACTAACAGAAAAGTGCAAATATAAAGACAAAGTAACTATTAAAATCTTCAAGAAATAAAAAAAATAATAATTTCACTTCCCAAGAAAGTAATTTTCTTCTGTGAAACCCCATATGGTCTATAATAACGAGTTCCGGTTATGCTTTGACAAAAGTCTTTTTTTCTCTGAAAACGTAAATGATTAATATGAAGAGAGGTTAAGCATATGAAACAAAATTTGATAAACATACCATATATTTACTAAATTGTTCCTGTTCCTCTAATCCACAGACGTGATAGCCTTCAAAAGCAAATGAATGAAATTCTCTTGCATCACCAATCCATAGCACTCTGGCGGGAAATTACGGACAGTAAGTTTCGAAAAAAACTCTTTAAAACGTTCATCTTCACTTAAAATGACTTCACAGAATTAAAAAGTAGCTTCTTTCATTCATAAAAACGTACCATTTACACTAAATTCTTCATAAACACACATTCATCACCGTGCAACTAATGCTAACCCATTCGCTCACTGCCGGCACTGTTACCCGTCTGATGTGGATTCGTCAGTTGCGAAGGCGCCATGTTTTGGAGGGGAAGAAGTTGAACAGAGAGGGGTGTCACGTCATTTCAGCTTCTGTGATTGGTCGAAAGTCTATCGCAGAGAAACTCGTCCTGCCCAGCTGTTTCTCAGCTGATTAGTGTCTGTATCAACAACATACCGGCGCGGGAACAACTTCTACTGGACGATGGTCTTCCAAGCGGTATAGCTGGAGAAAACGCGCCAGAATAATGTTGCATATGGTTGTATAGGTTCCCACCCCTGTATTCGAAACTGAAATGTCTTTTCACAAATATTTCCCGCCTAAATAAGATGTATTTTTCTAGTTTCACAGTAAAGTTACCTTCGCGGCTACACAAATCTTACAAGAATACAAACTGAAAAATGCTTCAACAACATAAATGGGACTACCACTTGGATTTAGCATTATCATGAATAAAACAGGATATCAAAAATATGTAATTTTACCTAGTATTGCAGAGATAAACCCCACATAAGAAAAGCCAACGTAGGCCAATATAAATCTCTTACTTGAGATTACAGTATTTACATGATGCACACATATTCTCATAGATTCGTCACGCAAAAAATACATTTTCGTCTTGTGGTTTATGAATTATAAATTGGCTCTTGGTAACCCAACTTTATCCTTAATGGGATAATACTTACAGGCGACATTTAAGTCCATCAGAAAAATAGAAATTGCCCTACCCCGACAGTTCCCGCATAAAACACCGTTCCGTTACATACCGGTACTTACGGACACGTCGAGGTACTTGGTATCCTTCGAGTTATGCTTCACGCCAATACCTTGCTCAAATCATCTATTCTTCTCCCTCGAAGAGTCCGCCAAGCTTGGGAGTTCGTTATAAATTTTGGCGGACGCGGGAAGCGATTCTTTGGTGTGGGGTCAATGACAAGCTTCTCACTTTCACCGAGGGGGGCAGGGATTTACAGTGAGGAGTCGAGCATTCTTGCCTTGTGATCTTGCACGTAGATATACCAATTTACAGCAATTTACAAAATAAAACACTGAACTGAACTTCAAGAATAAATTCACTGAAACTGAGGGCTACTTCACAGTCAGGTGACACACAAAAAAAAAGTTGGTACTTTATTCAACTTTAACCTTAAACATAAATTTTCATGTGATATTTAGGGATATAAGAAATGTGACTATAGGGATGTAATATTGTTTGTTTTTATTTCCACTTGATGCACAGACAGGATAATCGGAACTTGGTCTAGTTTAAAGAGAGATCCGAACCACTCCACTATGTACCAACAGCGGGTATCGAACCCGGGACCCCTTAATTAGAAAGCGAGGACTTTACCATTACTTCATCGGGGAAGGCCAAAGATGTAAAATAAAATTGATGTCAAAATAACAAAATCATATGCCCTTGTAACATGTGGAACAGTTCCTTTTTTCTAAAACTCGAAACCATTTCTGCTGAATTAGAAGAAAAAAAAGTGCAGTCTGCATATTATACGAAGTTGTACAGGAGCTTTCAGACCGAAGCGACAAGCGAAACACAATACATGTCGCTTGGGAAGGAGCCAGTCAACAGGAACGTTTCACACCGTATCACCATGACAGTCGCATTCAAGCGACACGTGTTGCCTTTCGCTTCGGTGTGAAATCTCCCTAAAGCAAAACATTCGCATGCGCAAACAGATCAGCGCACGGTATTGTGAGAAAACGACCCGAGTCCGAGCGACAAGTGCAGCTTGTCGTGTCGCTTCGGTTCGAAGGGTTGCATATATTACTGAGGTACTAGTTTATGGATTATTCCTAACGTTGCAGTCAGGCCCGTAGCTAGAATTGATCTCCGGGGGGGTTGTAAACAAAGTACAATTTTAAAAAGTTTAAGAGTATTAAATGAAGGTAAATTGAATTGAATTGACTTTAGCGAGTTTCAGCTGTTGCTGGTCTACCACCTAATCCCAAAAAGTAAATTCAAGATTACAAAGAAATTGAACAAGAGAGTACAATAAAATACAAAAGGAATAAAATCCCATACAATAGAACAGATTAAAATTAAAATAAAATTCAATATTACAAAGAAATTATATGTGGGGGTGGGGATTAATGAGTTATAAAAAATTTAGAAATATCGTACAAATACTACATTTATCTATATCTTTTAAAACATCGATTTTTGAAGTGTTGACTGCTACAATATTCAATCATAGTGCCTACAGTACATTCCACACCCGACCGAAGCAATGAAACTCTCCTTCGTTCCGAAAACTTGGGAGCTGTTAACCTTTGACACAGATGCGGAGGGAATTTGCATGATGACTTTAAAGTCGCAGATTGCAACAGGGACAACGAAGGTACAGATAAAGGAGCTCCTCTGTGAAAGAACTTTCTACAGTCTAGAGAAGAGAATCTTCTAAATACTTGCCGCTACTTACACTTCTGCGAATAAATGTATTAGCTGTTGTTCATGTTCTGTGAATTTATCCTTCACCGAAGTTGTGAGCAAAATAATATCTGTTGTCTACATTTTCACACTTCACTGCAAACAAATTACACAAAATAGTTTTGCCTAATATCAAGGGGGCTGATGGCAGTTCCAGGGGGGGCTCAGCCTGGCTACGGCCGTGCATCATTTCTCATATCTACGTCATGGGTCCCGGATTCGAATCCCGGGCTGGGCATCGGTGTTCCTTGTGTGTGTCCATTCATGAATTTCATCACTCATCGTCACGAATCACGATCAGACAAAACTGGCATAAAAGCGAGGTAAATTAATTATGCGTATATTCCTCACTTCATCATCAATTCTCAGTCGCGATTAGCCTAAGAATTGTAAAAATGACGTTTAAAATACCGTTCTCTTTCACAGAAGCCATAACGCTATTATGATGAGATCGTTGCGCCTAATGCCCTAATCCCGTCTCACTTCAACGTGTCCCAAATTCGCGGATTCCACTGCACTACGTCACCCCCCCCCTCCCCGTCTCCACTCCACCCCCTGGTTTCGTACCGTTTGGTTCGACCTTACAGGTGCCTCAAAGTAAATACCAGAAATCCATTCTTGCAAGCAACCTTCAGGAATGTCCTTGAAATTGAGGTGCTTTGCCCGCCGGAACTGGCGATCCTCATTTTTTGATTTTTTGGCTGGAGGACATGTTGTGGTTCTCCCGCGCTTCTTCGGATTCTGTTGGTAACAATTAAAATGACTTTCTTACAGAGTAGCCAAGGACGTATTTAGAGGGGGGTACAGTGGGTCCAGACCCCCCCCCCCCGAAACAACAGTTACCAACTACTGAAATTAAAAACGAAAACATACTTCTTTAACATTTGTTGCATAATCAAGGTTTATTTGGGGTTAAAGGGGTGGCCATTTCTCAAGACACCAAAATGTGGTGTTTTTCAGTGTTTTCATGTCGTTCTTTCTTCCTTGCCTCGAATAATCCCACTGAAAATTTCAAACCAGTCAAGTAATAATCGGCCATTTCCTGATCATATGCAAAATAATAATATGAAAATATCTTTCTCCTTTATTAATTAAAAAAAATCCCCAAGTTGGGCGAGCTGACTATATTTCATGTCCGTGTAAATTTTTAAAAGAAAAAAAAATTCCAGTTCATGTTTATGTAAATATTTTATTATTATCTATTATTAACTGTAATACAGCGTGTCATTTCACGAGTCGTTAATATAGTCGTTGTAGCTTTCAGAGGCAAAAAAAGACAACAGTAACAAGGACGTATTTATAGGGGGGCCAGGGGGTCCAGAGTCTCCCCCCAAGACTTACTAAGTACACAAATTAAATCATGAAAATGAAATAATAAAATAACTAAAATTAAATAATGAAAATATACTTATTGTTTAATCGAGGGTTATTCATTCCCGCCAAACTTATTGGAAGGCAAGGATTATATTGTGATCATACGACTCTGAATGACTACCAAACAAGATTTATGAAAGATTTATTACTACTTATAACGTAACATTCATAAAATATCACCAGTAACTTTACTTTTTGTCAACTGGATCCAACATTATTTTCAATATTCAATTCTTTACTTATTTGACATTATAATTTCTTTGCCAGACCAGTTATTGTTGCTGTTTTTTTTACAAAATTTGCCGATCCTAACTACACGTAAGCTAGATAATGAATACGTGCTGCTATATCGTCCTTTTACCCATTCATGTAATAAAATATAATATTAATTTTAATATTTTAATTAATACTATTTTATTACATTATAATTATTTTAGTTTAAACAGTGTAAATAATAATAATAATATTTTGAGACACTTGATTCTAAGCCCCCCCCCCCCCGTTTCGTGAAAATTTCACTTTCGAGCCCTGAGTATAATCGTCTATAGGATTTGTGTCCTGTCTATATGTGTTCGTGATTGTCCCTACATCTTAATCTTTTGTCTTTAATCCAAAATATAAGGTTACGATCATTCATTTAACTTAAGATTATTATTTTGCGTTATTTTTCTGTCACTATTAGCCAGTGGCGGTGAATATGGGGGGCGAGGGGGGGCGTTGCCCCCCACTTTTCGCCACTTTTGCCCCCGCACTATGCTAAACCTTATTTACAAAGGGAAATAATACTGTATTTGCCCCCCCCCCCCGTTTTGGCACCTTGCCCCCCCGGTTTTGGAACCCAATCGCCGCCACTGCTGTTAGCTTATCGTGGCGATTACGATGAATGATGATGATGATAATGATGATGATGGGTGGCCAACTCTCTTTTACTTCCTGGGAACTTCTGAATTAGAGCTAATTTGTTGGATCTTCCGGGCTCCCGTATTGACCTGCTATTTCTCTGGTGTGTTCCAGAAATTTAAATTATAGATTATTCACGCCAAATATATTTCGGTATAAGACGAATTCGTCGACTGCAAGATCTTTGCACACGAAGAAAGACGTATACTTATTTTTGAAGTGGACGAATACATATAAGTTAGCACTAGAAACATGAAATTTTGTAAATGTTAGTTCTACATTGTGACCTCTCTATTATGTACAGTGTAGAATAGTTGTTTTGTTCAATATTATCCATACCATGAACATCTGCTCAAGTCACGCCGAGCAGTTACAAATACGCAAAATTTGTTGACTATATCTCCCTTAAATTCATGGACGAAAGCTGGTCACCTTAGTTGATATTAAAGTGGAACAAATAAAGACACATGAACAGGATACATAACACAAATCCTACCATTGAATTATACTGGCTGTGGTTCAAGATGCCTGAGCCTCGTTAGCCTGTTACTTTGTGAAGTACTACCAAAGAATGTGGTACTCCTACCAATACTATGAATGTTCAAAGGTACAACTGTAATGCAATCAAGCTGGAGAGACATAAATACATGTATATTCGCCTTCCCCCACAAAATCGGAATAGATGTCAATGCATAGCAGTGTGTTATTGAGTTTTACGTCCACTTAGGCTAATCACTGTGCAAGGTGCCTCGATCGGGTATCGAACTCGTGCCCCTTGGTTACAAGACAATGACATTACCACTACGCCATCGGGAAAGCACACTGTTAGTTATTCATAGAGACATGCATGTTTCGTTTTTGACGAAAACACGAAATGTCAAATAACGCACTTTAATGTTCATTTTTGATGTTTCTGAAAGTGTGAGATGCATATTCCTACACTCTTTTGATTGATTGATTGATTGATTGATTGATTGATTGATATGCTTTATTTTACTTCGCTTCTTGTGCCACTTTTGGCTAATTTGAGATGAGTGAAGATAAAATTGATGGACACTCACAAACATTCATGCCCAGGCCAGGATTCGAACTCGAAACCCCTAGCGTCGTAGCGCGATGTGATAACTACTTTTTTTTAATATTTTAAAAACGGATACCCCTATTCGGTGGTATCCCCCGTCATTCACACTTTTTGTCAACATTCATACATATCAGGGTATTTTTTCTCTTAATTCTCGGTTTTCACATTTACGGACAACACAAACATCCATGTCCTATCCGGGACTCGAACCCGGGTCCCCTGACTTCGTAGAGCGCTATGCTAACCACTCCTCCCATCGGGGAGGCGCTACGAAATGATGCGAAATGAACTCCAAAATGCGAAATTGACTCTTAAACACGAAATTTAGAGTTTATTTATGGACGCAACACTTTCTGAAGTTTGAATTGCTTCTTTATTTACCAAAAAATATGTACCTCTAGTTATTCAACATCGATGTTATTATAAGTGAAGTAGTTAGTCAGACAAGAGTCACACGTCAGCAAACTAACATTCTTTCCTCATCCAAGATAAGCGGCTGTTGTTGCTTACACTTATCTACAAGATACCAATAGAAGTAAGCAACAATCGGGCTCGTCGGCACAGATCGATCAAGTCAGTTGAGTGCCTGACATAGTGGACTAGGAATGTAGTTGCCTTGTAATCAATGGGTCTCTAGTTCGAATGACGTTGGGGTCAAGCGCGACGCTCTGGCGTAAAACTGTAGGCCCAGTCTCAATTAGGTTCTACACATGAAGCCGGTTTGAAAATAACTGATGAACTTTGGTCTTGCATCAGCAACGAATTTGTTTTCTTTCTGTTTTGGGGCCGGCAGAGTGGTTATTACAACGTGCTACGACGTCAAGAGCCCCGGGTTCAAATCCCGGCCTGGGCATGATTGGTGTTCTTTGTGAATGTTGCTTCACCAATTTCATATCATCATTCATCCTCATCTTCGTGCTTAGCCAAAAGTGGGAGACAAGCGAAGCGAAGTAAATCCATCAATATTTCTGATCTGGTTATTTTACGTCGCTTTTCTACTTGTAGCCTATAGTACTAATCGCGGCGATGAAGATGAATGAAGAACAGATGAAACGGATGATGGACATCGACGGGATATCTGGCCTTGTAGTGCGTTGTAGTTATGAATTTCAAGAACTTCACTGAAATCCGTTTACCATCTTCGTAACATACACACACAAGGAGTAATGCTTTGATTGATTGGTTGATTTGGTTAATTTTATTTCGATTTCCTTCCACTTTCGGCTAATCGCGAACACGAGGATAAGTGGTGATACGAAATTGATGAAGAGACGCTCACAAAGAGCACCAATGCCCAATCAGGGATTCGAACTCGGGACCCCTGGTGATCTGTGACGAGAGTGAATGATCCGTGGACGAATCGGGGTGGAGGGACGACCAGCCTGCCAAAGTGCTTCTAAATGTAACATAAAACATAACAGTATATGTTGAGTTGTTGGACTTCTAAGTACTGTTTTTAATGTTTATTTTGCTTGCATTTCTACACAATTTTATTCCCTGTTTTTATGTTAACCCTCGCCTGGTAACAAATTTGACACCTTCCGTTGGTTTACTCGTCACCGAAGAGGTTTCGTACACAATTTAAATATAATAATACATGCCATAGTAATACATAATAAGCAGTGACGTGCCCAGGATTTTCATAAGGGAGGGGTTACATGTACTCTTTTTAGTAATCAGTCCTCATTTTGCCATATTTTCTTGACTTTGATGTTTCTTTTTTTTAGGAATTCTGGGCCAATGGGGGGAGATATGACTCCCACCAACCGCCCCTTGGGCACGCCACTGATAATAAGTATTAATACTATATGGTACCGCACCGTGACCATAGGCGTTAGGCTTTGGGCTCCGGCTACGCGACGCGCGCAGATTCGAGACTCCTGGGGCAAGTGTAACAACTGTTCTCCTCAGATTTCGGCCTATGTATGGGACCAGTAGCGCCACCCACCATCGTGAGGAAATTGGGAAGCTACGAATGAGTACCGTAACCCGGTGATGGAAACCTACAACGACTGGAGGTTCGTCGTGCCACTCGGGCAAAACAGCGACAGCTAAAAATCGGGCGAGTCGGTAGCTCTGTTGGTGGCGAAATGGTACGGCATGTCAAGAGGCTCGGGTTCGACTCCTGGTCGGGCCTACAATTTCCACAAAATAAAACATAACAAAGAATTCAAATTTCTGGGCACGCTACTGATTTCTAGGCATATCTATGAGGTAACTTAGAAACAGACGCCTGTGGAGGTTTGTATCTTCCAAGCTCGGCCAGAAAGATCGAGAATGCAATTTCAATGAGAATGGATCGAACCCAGGTTACAATGCTTCTCTTCTCATGCTTTGGTTGGTTCGAAAGAGGCTTCGTGGGAACTTTGCGAAGCAGGTGCTGGGTCGAAACTCCAGGGAAAAAGAGAGCAGACGGAAGCCAAGAAAACTTGGGGGAAGGGGATTGAAGGGGGGAACGTATAGGCTCCTGACTAGGGGGACGTTGCAGTTCTACAAGTCCAAGTAGCCGGATCAGAACCGAGCGCTGTTGGGTGGGTTGAAATTTTCCATTCTCCCCCCAAAGGCATACACGCTGTACGGCCTGAAGAATAAGGACCCGGTCATCCCTTTTGTTCGATCCGATGCCTCAAGGGGGGGATAATACTGATACATACATACACACACACTCGCGCGCAGGTTTCAGGTGCTGGATCTGCTTCCTGGTAGCGAAGAGTTCAGCGCTCGCATAGACTTGCAAATGCGAGAATGCCAGATGCCGAAGACTTGGCGAATAAAAACCTGAACCACATCGTTCTAGTTGTTGGCGGGGAAAGACTAGAAGGACGCATGAAAAATCGGCGCTGTGTCTGCGACATCCCCTTGCCAAAGACACGAGATGTCTTGGGCGTCGCCAAAAAAAAATGTAGAGGGGGGGTTAGACCATTGATAAAACTTGATTAGTATTATTAATCGCGAATATTTTGTTATTTTGCAATAATAACAATTGTAGACTTGCTTTGTCTATTAATGCATCCTGAATTGCACGTTGCAGACTAGCGAGGCTATGTTGTCTGGACTCACAGCCAGTATAATCTTATGTGGGGCTCGTGTTGTCCCTATATGTTTGTGATTGTCCCTTCATGCATCTTATCATCATTCATCCTCATCTTCGCGATTAGCCAAAGGGGCAGACAAGAAAGTAAAATTAACTAAATCAATCAATCAGTCCTTGTGACAGCAAAAATTCTTCATCACAAGTATAATTTCTTGACTTTTTACTGACTTCTTGATCTACTTAGGTCTCCCCGATGGCGCAATGGCAGCGTCGTCGCCTTGTAATCAAGGGGTCCCGGGTTCGGTGCCCGGTGGAGGAGCATTAGTGGTTCGGATCCCACTTTAAGCTGTAGGTCCAGTCCGAATTAGCTTTACTGTGTTTAAAGTGGACTTAAAATACCAAATCAATCAATTAATTCTTGATCTACTTGTTGATTTCTTTACTTTTTCTTGATTTTCATGACTGGTAGACACCCTACTAAACAATGAATTACTTTTTATGATATGAGAGCAAATAACAGCATATCAGGGCCTCCCCGATGGCGCAGTGGTAGCGTCGTCGCCTTGTAATTAGTGTTGCCCACGAGACGAGACGAGACGAGACTTTGGTCTGTCTCGTCTCGTCTCGTGTCTCGTCTCGAAAATATTCGTTTGTCCCGTTGTAACGTATTGTTGAGATGTCCGAAAAGAATTACGAAAAGAACTATAAATACCCCTCCTGAAAGTGGACTATGTCTCGCGGGAAACAGCAGTGTCAGTTGCTTTTGGCGTTACACCGTCTCGTGTCTCGTCTCGAAGGGTTCTGTCTCGTCTCGTCCCGTCTCGTTTTGTCTCGTCTCGTCTCGTAAAAGTAATGCAGGATATTATGCCAACAAAAGTTATAACTGGGAGACATCACAAAATATTATTCTCGAAAATGGGTTAATCCTGTAATCACTTTGCTCACTGTAGCTATAGTGAGAATAAATATGATTCCTTAATCATAAGAACATGAGTATATCAAATAAAGTTTGTTGATTATATCAATAGCTAGATAATGTATAGAATCTGCCTTGCTTTTCTAGCCCCCATCCACTCTTTATCCATCGTACACGCAGGGAGCTTTCAGACGGAAGGAACACGCGACAGGAGACAAGCCACACGGGGGTTTACACTGAAGTGACAAGCGACAGGATCCCCTTCCGTTCCGTCTATGATAAAAGTATTCACCGTATGGGCAGTACCAACAGATCGAGGCGATTCTACGCTCGATATTAAGAAAACGACCCAATTTGAGCGACAAGAGACACGTGGTACTTCGGTTCGGAAGGTTACGTTTACTGAGGGTTTGTATCTAAGCGAAACATGTTGCTTGTCGCTTCTCTCCTGTGGCTTGTTCAATGTGACTAGCGACACAGAAGTATCACACTGAAGCAACGAACGACAGGGACAATTCAGTTTATAAGCAAGCATGCATCACGCATGCGCGGATAACAATCCTCGCGACTATACACGACGGTATCCAGAAAACGGCGTAAGCAGAACAACAAGCAAGCGATAAGCGAGACGTGCAGCTTCGGTTCGAAGAATTTTCTGTGAGGAAGATTTCTTAACACCAAAGTTACAGGCGACAAGCGACACGAGTCGCTTGGAAGTGAACTTTCAGTAGTCAATGCAACCTTTCGAACAGAAGACACACGAAAAGCTGCACGTGTCTCTTGTTGCTTCGGTCCCTTGTTCACGGATGCGGGGTGAAGACTGTAGACAATTTTGTCGGTTGGGTGTGAATTATACGTGTCGCTTGTCGCTTCGGTGTGAAATTTCCACAAGATAGCTTTCAGGTTGAAGCGACAGGCGACAAGCGACACAGGGTTTTCGCACCAAAGCAACAAGCGAAACGCTCCTTTAGGGAGATTTCAGACCGGAGCGACAAGCGACACGCGACTTTTGGAACAAGCCAATCAACAGCAACGTTTCACAGCGTAGGAGCATGGCAGGCCGCACAAACCTGCGTTCGATTGGTGAAATCCTGAAGCGACACGTGTTACGGGTCGCGTGTCGCTTCGATGTGTAATCTCCCTTAGTCTATAAGCAAGCTTTCACTGTGAATTCACTACCAACAGACAGAGGCGACACAATGCACGCAATTAAAAAACGGCCCAGTCCGAATGACACGCAAGCGACAAAGAAACACGTGCCGCTTGCCGGTCTAGTCGCTGCCGTTCATTTCCAAGCGACAGTTGTTGCTGTCGCATGTCACTTATTACTCCTATGATTTCAGGCAATATTATGTTCGTTACGTCAAAGCAGAGTATCTAATTGCACTAGCTTTTTACTAGGTTTTTAGAGCCGCGGTGGTGTAATCGTTAGGGCGTCTGACTGCCAGGCGAGAGACCCGGGTTTGATTCCCGGAGTGGGTGAATAAAGGTCGGAATTATTCCGAATTGTCCCCTCATAAAGCAGCTCCGGGGCTCAACAGCCTCATATCAATGGGTGCATGGGGGCAATCCTGGAGGGCAAAAGCGGCCGGAGTGTGATGCTGATCACTTCGCCTCCAAAATGACCTTTCCCCCACATCCCGTAAATGTGCCTTCATGGCCCTGTGTTATATGAACTTGGAACTTTACCTTTACCTAGGTTTTTAGTGCGAAATCTTTGGAGTTTGCAACCAGCACTCGAGGCTGATGTGGATTTTGAGAAGAGGGTCGCAAATGAAAGAAGGGTCTGTTTGGGCGAGAAATTTTATGACGATTGTCAGCAGTATGGCTGGAACAGGGCCGTAGTAAACAATGGCAGTGACTACCTACGGATCGTTTTGCTCAAGGATGAATGGAAGAGAGCTCCTGGGGTAGCAGATAGTCAATAGAAAGATACAGGGATTTTGCAAGTTAAGATAGCTGGGACGCGAGGCTAACGTCTCGGCAAATTCGTTACGGACAACGTGTAACAAATTAGGATTTTTCGAGGGGGAATCTTACAGATCTTTATTCATGTAATAGAAGCTGTTTTGGGTTTCCAAAGAAAATGCTTTATTCCGAATAAATAAATATTTGCAATTGATTAGTTATTTTGTTTATATTTTTTCGAGACTTTCGAGACGAGACGAGACTTTTCAGGAGCCGTCTCGTCCCGTCTCGTGTCTCGTCTCGTTTTCGAGATGAGACACGAGACGATTGTTGATTTAGTTTATTTTACTTCGCGTTTTTGTGCCTCTTGGCTAATTTGCGAAGATGGGGATGAGTGATGAAATGATGAAATTGATGAATGGACATTCACAAACAACCAAGCCCGACTGGGATTCGAACCCGGGACCCTTGCCGTCGCAGCGCGATGTGCTAACCACTCGGCCACAGGATCGGGCGAGACACGAGACGAGACGGGACATGTCTCGTCTCGTGGGCAACACTACTTGTAATCAAGGGGTCTCCGGTTCGATTCCCGGTGGAGGCACATAGTAGCTCGGATCCCACTTTAAACTGTAGGTCTAATCCCGATTAGCCTTACTGTGCATAAAGCGGACTTAAAACGCCAACTCAATCAACAGCATAGCAACAAACCCAAGATTTTCCAGAAATTATCGCAACAGGAAATGTAAATTTGAGAAATCTGGACGTGGTGGAGAAGCTCTGTCGAAGCCCTTCAAGATAGAGAGAGCAAGCATTCCCGAAGTGTTGCTGGAGGTCATTTGAAGGTGCCTGTATGTCCTCGAACGTCACGAGTATAGATAGACTGGCTGAGTACATCAACGGAATTCCAAATATCATCAAATACATATTTTATTATGATTAGCCAAATTACTCCTGAAATCCTGCTGCTGCACAGCTTTCACGCTAATCTCCACAGAAACAAATTCATCCCCGTAGGATTGTGGTGGGGGTGTATGGGGAAGGAGTGACCTTAGCGAAGCCACCCCAAATGTCAACATTGCTTTCACGTAGCACAGGGACTCAACTGCACTGTTGCAGAATCAGTGACTTATCTACACACACCAAACACCTCCCAAAATTTCCTCAACACCAGAGTTGTTAAAGGTCCAGGAATTCCGGTCCAGGAGAGAAAATCAGCACGCGTAAATGGGTTCTGAACCGTAAAGACCCTTTTTTATCTGTAAAGTATTTCAATTCGGTCCAGCAACCTTCTTTCCGGCCGGTCCAAGTTCCGTATTGAAATGAAACAATACGCAACTTGGACCGAATTTAAATTGTGCGAGAAAAAAGGTTTCGGTCCTGTTGCGTAACTCAATAGAACCCATTATAATTTACACGTTCCTGGACCTTAAAAAACCGTGCTCAACACCCCTGAAATTATTCACAAATGCCCAATTTATGGTAATTTTGGCTATAAATGTACCCCTTTGCACCCTCCTAAACACAAAATACACACAATGCTGTTCCCCTCGCACGTGTTCATTGGGCGAACCCTCTCGAGTCAATACTTGCACAGAGACTTGCTTTCGTTCGCTCCCTTCGGAAATTTCCTGGGCAGAGTGTACTGGGATATTCTGAAAACAGCCTTTGTGGGTCAATTAAGTCTTTTACAGGTCGAGAGACAAGCAATCTTTCTTCGACAATTCCTGAAACTTCCTAGATACAAAGTTCAGTCCACTATGTGTCCACTAATCAGAATTGAACCCCATTTAACCCAACCACTGCGCGGTGTGCCTACTCCGGTTGATTACAAGGCGACGGCGTGTCGATTCCTGCATGTGGTTAAACCACCGAACCGTAAAGTTGCAATGGGCTCAGGCAGACGCGTGCTCAGTATTATCCCGTCCGGCGCCTACCAACCATACTTCTTTGTTTAGGTGCATGTGACGGAAATAGCCCCCATCACATTCACCCCCTTTTTCCACTGAATACACTACTAACGTCGAGCTACTCCGATTACGGCTTCACACACAGGTAATTTACGTTAAGAACTGTTGGATACACTTTACACATGTACTTGAATAAATAAAGCTGAGCATACTGATTAATTTCATCGTTAGAAAAAAATTCCTACAACCAGATGAAGCCAGTCAGAAGATAATCCTAAACGCTCGGCCATGAAAATAGGCGGTTGGGCAGAATTGCGCTGATGCCACATAAAACCTGGTATCCACTTGTTGCAAACCAGCGTATCGTATCCCCGTTCCGTATTATCCACCCTGTAGCATGATTGATACTGGAGTGCGATACGGTTCACAGTCTGGTCTCAAATGACAATGAGTACACCGCAGCAAGTGGCACCAGCAGCATATAGTTTCATTAATTACGTTTTACCGAGAAAGAAAAAAAACGCAAATCACCACGTTGGTGGATGACAAACATGTACGCGAACCGTGAACTGTATAGTGGAAGCATCTTATTGGCAGACTTGCGGTTCCCGCAGATCAGCGGATTATACAAAAACGTTACTTTATATCAATAAATGCAATAGTATTTTCCTTATTCCACTCCATAATAAAGATAATAAAGAAAACAAATTGGCAATGGGACATACTGTCATTCACAGAGCTCACTACACACTGAAGGATGATGCAACGAGGCAACGGAACACGCGCATGCCCTTCCACACTGCCCCTCCTCCGCGTATCGTATCCTTCCTTTGATGTGACGGGGGAAAACCGCCAAATGAGCGATCGGGTCCGTTGCGTATCTTTTCTCACATGTTGAAACGGAGCGTTGCAAGTTTTTACGAATAAATTGATACGGAACGGGGATACGTTACGCTAGTTTGCAACAAGTGGCAAAAGTCGCTGGTTCCCGCGCACTGTGTGGCAAAGTCGACCGGGCTGCGTTGCCTACTTCGAGCGTCAGACCGACCTCTCTCCGGGACACGTTTGTGTCATCCCTGACCTTTCGAGCAAATACTGTCAGTTTCTATCACGAGGATTTCAAAGACCAACTCTCCAACGAGATCTTTCATTCCCTGACACACGGCGTTGTGCTCCGACGTGGCAACAGCGCAAACTTTGCCACCCGCCTAATTTCATAGCCGTGCGTTTAGGCGCCAGAACTGATTGATTGATTACAATAGGTTATTTTACGTCGCTTTTTTCTGACACTTGTGGCTAATCGCTTAGTTTATTTTATTTCGTTTTTCTGCGAACGAAAACAAGTCTCTGCGCGCAGAGAGGGCTCGACTAATGAACGCGTGAGAAAGGAAGCGATTGCATGAAGGTGAAAAATCGTCTGCAGTCAGGGCCGGCTCTACCGTACATGCAACACGTGCATTTGCACGGGGCGGCAAGCTCAAGGGGGCGGCGGAATATATAAAAAATGGAAGCTGCATTATTTGAGGCAGTTTGGTCTTCTTGGGGCGGAGAAAAATCAAATTAAATCCATTTGCATATGCAGTATAAAGCAGAAACGGATAAGAAAAGGAAAGAGTGACTGCGAAAGAAAGCGGTGACGAAAGTTTATAATAGTTGTCCTCTTACAAAGCACCTATTATTGTTTTGTCTGTGAAAATGGTAAGCAACGTCTACTGTGCGTGTGCGGTGCCGAGTTAGAACGCTATCTATTGTTTGATCGCACGCAAGTCCTCCAGTCCTCCGCCCCCGCCCCCTGTTGTCGAGTTTGAGTTAAACGGACGTGTCGCATTCGGTAGTCGGAAATAGAGTTGAATTGTTCTTTGCGTGTTGATCGCGAAAGGTGGTGATGATAGGTATTGCCGAATCGCGCAAGACGCAATAGTAAGTACGAATATCCGCTGTTTTTGTCGTTGCTGGTTGCACCTCATTTACGATCTTGATGGTATAATGATAGTGCAGTTAGTGTATGTCGTGTGTGAGAACGCGCGCGCGCTTGAGTGTGACTAATGTATTGAGAGACTCGTGTATTTGTACTATCTTAATGATAAACAATGGTAAACAACTGGTTTGTCAAGTTGTTGTAAGAGATTCAAAAATTATTTGTTGCATTTGTAATTATAAACTAAAGTATGTCTGATAAAAGGAAAAAAAACTCTCGGGTGCAGAATATCGTAAACGCAAACGAGAAAAAGAGCGCAATGTAGAAAAACAAAGTGGAGCTTTGCACAAATTTCTGAAATTTATTCGCGACTTTGCAAATAGAAAAGCTACAAAAGTTCATTTGTAAGCTCTTCAACTTAAGGGGTGAAAATGTACAAAGTGAATAGTATAATCATGAAGAAATCGTGCTTTACGAGGCGTACATAATTGTACATACATAGTTCATTGTAAATAGTTATGAAGTGAAGATATGTCACTTCATGTACAACGTTCTGGAAAATGTACCTATGTCATAAAGAAATAGTGAAATAAATCAGGAGAGCTGAGAGTTCTGCACCTCTGTAGAAACTATGTTGAGTAAATTCAACATATATTTTATTATTATTAGGCTTAAATATATATTGTTATTTTTATTTATGAATAACTTATCTTCTCACATTATGTATTCTTTCTATTATGTTAAAAATTGGTTATACCATGTGAAATTGCCACGGATAACAAGCTTAGTTGTTCATACATTACTTTCTTGTTGTACGCATTTTTGGGGTGGGGGCGGTAAAATTGCACGGGGCGGCAAAATTCCTAGGGCCGGGGCTGTCTGCAGTTATCAGGGAGGCATCAAGTATCTGAGCGCTCGGCGAGCAACGCGATCGTTCAGCTGCTTGATGGCCAAATAAGCGTTGCTCGGCGAGCGCTGCTCACTTGATCGTTGATATTGTTTTGTGTTTCCATCTATTGAGAGGGCGGCAAATGAAGAGCTATTTGTGATTAACGGCTTGATATGGCGTAATTACAGAGGAATTTCAAGTAATTTAACTTAACAGAAAGTAATATAATTTTCCACTATTTTGTAATTTTATTAAAATGAAAGTGTTGTTTATTCCAGACATACACCGTAGTTTTTGCAAAGTTGTGCAAGTGTGTGAAAACGAAAATTTAAATTTCGAATAACGTTTGGTGAATAATGTTTGGTTTTGTTCTCATTCACCAGCACCCATCCTTGATTTAGAAGCAATATTAGTTTTGCAACGCGCAATTACAGATGATGGCCCTGATGTTTTGATAAATAAGTACACACCGTCAAGTAAATGATCCGTCTGCTCAGCGAGCCATCGCTCAGATACTCGACGCGTCCCAGCCGTTTCCAGCAGCGCGCACTGCTTTGCTCCGCCTACTCCCTTCTCCGCAGTTATGCGCGGCCTTGCTTCACAGATTTTCGAGACAGAGTGTACCAGAGCTCGAACTCGGGACCTACAATCGTACTAAGAGAAAGACCGCGATCAACTCGCGAAATGAAGTGGACAGTCATTTGTGCACTCCTCTCGCAGTTACAGCAGATAAATATGTTCCCCTTCGCTTGTGTCGGAGTGACCCCGTGTTGCCATATCTATAAAGCCCCTTCTCAAAAAATTCAAAAACACTAAATATTACGTCCTTACTTTTACTGAGTACGGTTTTCCCCTTCTTGATGATACACAAACACTGGATTAAGGTGACGGTGATGTGCTGATAAAAGCCGCGCATTTTGGCAACGCAGCGGCGGGATGGCATGGAAAACAGCTGATTGCATCATCCAGGTTACCCTCTCTCGTTTAGGGTTGAAAATTTGGTAACGGAGGTAGAGCGTAAGAAAAACAATGACTAGGGGACCTTGATTTTTAAATTATTTTTTTTTCAAATTCGGTGTTTCTTTTTTTTAACTTTTACGTGTTTTCCCCCAAAATTTGCGTTTATATTTTAACACATTTTCCTGTAAAATACATCTAAAATTATACCTTCATTGTGCTTCTAAACTAATATTTTAAATTGTAGGTCACATGGCCTACGCTGGTTCGTGGCATTTTTATACATTGGAACCGTCATTTGAGGAATTTATATTCCATTATTTCTCACGCGACAAATCCCGATGTTACGGCTCCCGTGTAACGGTAGAAGCGCATTCGATCCCCGCCAAAATCGCACCATTTCCCTCGGGACCGCTCGCGAGACAAAATCCCGATGATACGACTTCCTTGAAACGGTAGATGCGCATTCGATCCACGCCAAAATCGCACCAATTCGCTCGGGAACGCTCGCGAGACAAAATCCCAAAGTTACGGTCTCCGTGTAACGGTAGATGCGCACTCGATCCCCACCAAAATAGCACCATTTCGTTCGGAAAAGCTCGCGAGACAAAATCCCGATGTAACGGCTCCCGTGTAACGGTAGATGCGCACTCGATCCTCGCCAAAATCGCACCATTCTGCTCGGGAACGCTCGCGAGACAAAATCCCGATGATACGACTTCCTTGAAACGGTAGATGCGCATTCGATCCACGCCAAAATCGAACCAATTCGCTCGGGAACGCTCGCGAGACAAAATCCCAAAGTTACGGTCTCCGTGTAACGGTAGATGCGCACTCGATCCCCACCAAAATAGAACCATTTCGTTCGGAATAGCTCGCGAGACAAAATCCCGATGTAACGGCTAACGTGTAACGGTAGATGCGCACTCGATCCCCACCAAAATCGCACCATTACGCTCGGGAACGTTCGCGAGACTAAATCCCGATGGTACAGCTCCTGTGTAACGGTAGATGCGCACTCGATCTCCGCCAAAATAGCACTATTTCGCCCGGGAACTCTCGCGAGACAAAATCCCGATGTTACGGCTTCCGTGTAACGGTAGATGAGCACTTGATCCCCGCCAAAATAGCACAATTTCACTCGGGAACGCTCGCGAGACATAATCGTGACGTTACGGCTTCCGTGTAACGGTAGGTGCACATTAGATCCCCGCCAAAATCGCACCATTCCGGTCGAGAACGCTCGCGAGACAAAATCCCGATGTTACGGTTTTCGTGTAACGGTAGATGCGCAGTTGTTCCTCGCCAAAATCGCACCATTTCGCTCGGGAACGCTCGCGAGACAAACTCCCGATGTTACGGCTTCCGTGTAACGGTAGATGCGCACTCGATCCCTGCCAAAATCGCACCATTTCGCTCGGGAAATCTCGCGAGACAAAATCCGAATGTTACGGCGTCCGTGTGACGGTAGATGCGCACTCAATCCCCGCCAAAATCGAAACCAATTCGGTCGGGAACACTCGCGAGACAAAATCCCGATGTTACGGCTCCCATGTAACGGTAGGTGCGCACTCGATGTCCCGCTCGAATCCCACCACTTTTCTCCGTGATGAAAAACGTTTCATAGGAGGTGAAAAATCCTTGGAAACTTCCATTTACACACGATTTCGTGTAGCTGACTGAATCATTTCATGTATAACACACCCCACAGTTTTTGGAGGGATAAAATTTTGGAAAACTTGCACGTTATACATGCGTAAAAATGGTATATTCTATTTTTTCAACCCTCAGCCACAAGAATGGTGTTGAAATTGGCGAAGAGGTCACAATTGGCATTTTATGCCAAACTCCAGTTATTTCGCTATTTCGAATGGGTGAAAAATGTGTTCAGAATATGTCACTGCACATTCAAAAACACTTTTTTTTGGTAACAATTAAAATCTTTCGGTGTTATTTGGTTTGTGAAAAATCAAGGTCCCACTAACTACTGACTCGTGCCCCTTTAGCATATGCACCACGATTAATCGTGAGGTGTAATAAACGCAATTTAAATTACAAACATGTTTTTTTTTTTTTGTGGTATTCGTTTCACTATTGATTGGCATTCCTACTACATATTCAGGTCAACTTTGCATATCTAATCCGATGCAGCATGGCTCATAACATTTGAAATTAAACATCATGTTTCCCTTATTGACGAGGCGAATTCAATATGTAGAAACACGCGCTTAGCGACAGTCCAGTGTTTTCTTCTTTTTTTTATTGAGAAGGGAGCGAAGTTTGCCAAATCGAAAAATGATTGACAGCGTACTGCATTGCTTTCTTTTCAAGCATCAAGTTTACCTAAGTTTTGACATAGCTCTCTTAAGAGAGGCCTCATTGTCGCGTCCCACCGTCTTGACAGAAGGCAGTGGTTCGTTCGCTTTGTCGCCTTTTCGTAGGAAACAAGAAAGGCGACGCGACGGAGAGAAGGGTAGGGAATCAAGGTACTCAAGAGAAATCTTTACCCCCCAAAATTGTTGTTTTCGCGCAACCTTCCGCGGAGCAGATGATGTCAGAATGTACATAGGGATACTCGTATTACAGTCAGGATTCCCGGCCAGACGACAATGAGAATTTTCATCTTTTGTTGGCCGGACCTGACTCTAGAAGGTTTCCTTCTCGTATACGGCCCCCTCTCTGCCGTAAGCCTTCTCCGGCAACCGTACAAGGGACTTCTTTCCAGTCTCGCTCATCCAAAGGACAGTCAATGCAAAAAGGAAGGGGGGGACGTTCACTCGGAGTTCGGAAACTGCTAGTCTACATATGTGTCTCCCGGCGCTTGCATCTTTGACAATGAAACGAGGAGCGAAGGGGAGGAAAACCGGCTACCCCCTCTTCTCTCGTCTCCTTCGTCCTATATTGCACCTTTTGGGTCTGGCGGATCTAAAACTCTTCCTTCGTTCGAGCTGTAAGGGAACCTACGTACGTGCAGGTACAGCAGCTTCACCTCGCTTGCCCTTCTCAACAATAAGAATTCGCACACCCGAAAATGGCATGGGGAAGATTTAAAAGGGCTCGATCTTCAAGTTGTGTTGGAAGACGGGGGAAAGAGGAGCAGTCCAGATTTTTATAGGCTTCGTTTGTGAGGATCTCCATCTTGCGTACTGCATTTAAATACCCCCCCCTTTTTTTCTCCTTCGTGTTACTCGGCAAGATCTCAGCATCTGCTTTACGCACCCATTTCTGATTGCAGTTCTTTGTCTTTACAGAACCGTGTGCAGGGCCGGTCTTGAATGGATGCGGGGCCTGGGACATACAATATAAGGGGGGCTTATAACTAAAAGCTTTCAGATGTCTGGAATTACAAATGCTTACAGATCACAATATAAAAATTATAATTAATAAACAATTATATGCCGACCACCTTGGCGGAGTGGTTAGCACAGGGGTCCCGGATTAGAATCCTGGACTGGGTTTGGGTGTTCTTTTGTGAGTGTCCCTTCATCAATTTCATCAAGTCATCACCCATCTCATCGCTATTAGTCAAAAGTGGGCGAAAAGCGAAGTAAAATAAACCAAATCCATCAATCAATTATAGCTATATTGCATACCGTGGTGGTCTAATCGGTAGGTTGTCTGACTGCCACACTGGGAGATCCGGATTCGATTCCCGGGATGAGTGATCTAAGGTCGGAATTTTTCCGGCCTTGTTCCCGCATAAGCGGCTCTGGGGCCCACCCAATGAGTACTTGGGAGCAACCCTGGGGGTAAAGGCGGCCGGATCGTGGTGCTGATCACATCACCTCTAAACTGGTCGTGATCAAGAATGTGTGGTGCCCTACCCCCACATCCGATATGTGCCTTCATGGCACAGTGCACGGGAAACTTTATCTTACCTTACCTTATATTATTACCTAATGGCAATAAGCACAACGTTTTGAATGCACAAAAAAAGCCCTTCAAACCAGGAATTATGGGAGGCTAATAAAAATTCCTTGCTAGCCGCGAGGGTCCATTCGGTAAGGTGTCTGACTGTCATGCGCGGGACACGGATTCGATTCCCGGAATGGGGTATCTGAAGTAGGAATTCCTCGAGCACTGCTCCTGCATTGAACGGCTCTGGGCTTTAGCCAGCCTCTAATAAATGGGTACCTGGGGGCAACTCTGGTGGTCAAAAGCAACCGGAGCGTGGTGCTGATCACAGCACTTCCACAGATGACCGACACTGTGAACGTGTGACCACTCCCTCACATCCCTTCACGGCATGTTCCAACATGCAACATTTGGATTTTAATAAAGTTCCAACTCCACGGCGCAACAGCAGGGTCATGTCCTGCGATAGCGGCTCTTTAATTGGATGACGCGTGGTCAGCGCGTAGAGTCCCATCGCCGCTGTTTTTTGGCTTTCGAGACCGGAGCTCCATACTTCTTTTCAAATAGCTCTCCAATTGTCCTCACGACGCTCAGGGCATCTACCAAAATAACAAATCCATTTTTTTCTTCTTTTTCTTGCCCTTTCTTTCCTTTCCCCCCTTTTTTCTTAGAATTATTTAATCGGCCCCTTCTTAGGTATAATTACAAATTAAGAAACATTGATATTCTTATTCAATGAAAAACCCTTACCACAAGTCTAGTTAAGATGAAAACTAAAGATTTGTCGATAACTTTTGCAAGAGTGTCTAATGCCTGAATCACATGAGGTTGGATTTCCTGCTGGATTTTCCAGTTGGGCTTGGACTATTTGTGTGGCACTGGCTCACCTGCTAGTTCTCGCCTCACACGATACTTGTTTTACCGTACTTGTCATTATACTTTTGTTCCCATAAGGCATTGGGGACAGTACACAAGCTAAAAAGATGGACGAGCGATTTGAGGAATGTTGTAGAATAGCTACTGCCGTTATTAAAAACTAAAATTAAAAGAAAGGATGGGTTAGAAATTGCCCCGAAAGAAAATATGCAAATCAAGGTGTACTGAACAAGCTTTTTAATGAACTTGGGTATTGAGATTCGCAGGATTCATTCATAAATTATATATTGTTCAACAAAATATGTCAAACATTTAATGCACTGGTAATAAATAATAAGGATCTTCATTATCGGCTAATCACATTTGTCGTGTACAAATCTCACCGCTTTGAATAAATTCATAAATATGAACCAACCCGAATGCACATAATCTAATCGGAAACCACACCAAAATAACTTCCCCTTGCCAAACTCACAGCTTAGCTTCACATGTCCAAACTTTCGCTCTGATTGGCTGTTACCGCAGCATCTAGCAGAGAAACCAGTTGCAATAAGAACACTGTCTAGACAACAAAATCAGTCAAGCAGCCAGCCTGGCAGACATAATTTCCAGTGAGGTATTGATTTGCATTATTTTACTTCCCTTTTGTGCCACTTTTGGCTAATTTGTGAAGATGGGGATGAGTGATGAAATTGATGAGTGGAAACTCACAAACATCCATGCCCAGGCCGGGATTCGAATCCGGGACCCCTGGCGTCGTAGTGCGATGCGCTAACCACTCCGCCAAGGGAGTCGGCCAATCCTACTGGAATTCCAGTTCCGTGTAATTCGGCCCTTAGCATGACTCGATGCTTGTCTGCATGAATAGGATGAATTCGATTTTCTTCCCTGTCGTTTCCGAGTTTCACATACCAACTTATCCCCAAACTGTTTAAAGCCATTTGCTTCAACTTATCTCCAAATATCTTGATGCAATTCCAAACAGGCTGATTGAAAGCTCATCGTGATAACGTTCAGTTTCAACATATTTCTACTTCCACGACAAATCTTGTTTCTGTTTCACGCACGACTGGTAGTGGAATTTCATTCCGATGTTTTCAGCTTCGGTGACTAGGGAACGGATTTTTAGATGCTAAAAGAGGGGGATTTAGACTTTCTGAATTCAATTTTAGGACTTTTATAATACATCAATAATTATAATTACTAATTAATAATAATTTTATGAAATATCTAGTTTTAGGTGAAATTTGTAAAAAAAAAAATCCTAGTTCCAGTGTAATGAATTCTATTCTTTGATTATAAAAAATATACAGTGTGTCCAATAAAAACTATTTTTTTAAGCACCTGAATTTCTTCCGGTCGTCCATAAGTAGATGTTTACACATGGAGAAACAAACAAACGTCTCTCCACTTCGCATGCTTGCTTGCAACTGTTGCTACTTTTCAAGGCATTGATCTTCGCTCCTCGATGCCACAACAGCCTAAAACAGCTTGCATCTTTCGTTTGGTATACTACACGTACGATCCCTGATCGCTTGGGAGGTAGGGTGTTCAACAACGGAGTGTCATCCACTATACTTCCACATTTATCCAATTTGGTGATACAAGTTGGAAGCTTGCGTAAATTTTCACAGAGGGAGGGCATAGACGCTGACAACCCTTGCCGTTGTATTGTCGCTCTAATGGACCATACTAGTGGTGACGTCACAGCAGACTGAGCGCGATTTGAGTCCAAAGTAGGTAGTCAAATTGTTTTGTCGTATATATTAACATTGGAATTTCCATCGCAATGGGTAACTTTAAGGATTGTGGCAGCAGTGTATAGTAAAGATAAGATTTCGGAGAATATGTCGATATATTACACATACCTTACAGAGCATAAGGTAAAGAATAACTGTAGTAATTAAATCATGCATTTTTAAAGAAAATCTAGCTATTTCGTTTCCGAACACAGCCGAAGCTCAACCGAGCTCACCTTCAGTGACGTTGCCGATATGAATTCTGGGAGTTCACAAGCCTCACGTGACTGCACGCCTATTGGCTGCGATTCCGGATCGGACGCCGCTAAGAGCATTCGCTTTTCTCGAATTTCTCTCCATTTATTCCTTTCATTCTCCTCTGTAAGGTATGTGTAATATACCTAGGTATGGACGTATTCTCCGAAATCTCATCTTTACATTGATGTACGACACACATAGCAATTTTGTTAAATAACTGCTGTCAGAATTCTTAAAGTTACTCCTCGTAATGGAAACCCCAATGCTATTTCATAGGTTAAAATTACGTGAGATACTTGTTTGGACTCAATCTTGCAGCGTGACGTCACACTAATATAGTCTATTGATTGCACATCTGATTCGTTCAAGGTCTCAAGCATTTGTAGTGGGAATTAAGGGTTGTTCTCAATAAAAGTTATTTTTAAATTTAATGAAAAGTTTAAAAAGGCGCTTTTCAGGTACAAAATAATTTCAGTTGAAGGGTGCTGTGCACACGAAATGCGAAGATCTCCCAAATACGTAGCATACGTCTAGAGTGAAAAAAATGGTATGGAACTAGAAATCCTTTCCCTACTCAGTACCACTAAATTCATCTCTATTCTCCATCCTCTTTTTTTCGTCTCCCGTTCTTTCTTACACGGTTTCTTTCTCTTTCTTTCTCGCTCTTCCTCTTTTCATTGTTTCTCTTTCTCTATCTCTCTCTCTCTTCCTTTCTGTTTCTCTATCCTCTTCTATTTCTTGCTGTTTCTCTACCCTTTCTCTCTTCCTCTGTATCTCCATGCTCTTCTTTCTTTGTTTTCTACTCCCTTTCTCTATTTTCCTCTGTTTCTCTATTCTATTTTCTCTGTTTCTCTATCCTCTTTTTCTCTTCTATTTTCTGTTTCTGTATGCTCTTCCTTCTCTTCTATTTTCTCTGTTTCTCTATCCTCTTCTATTTTCGGTTTCTCTATTATCTTCTATTTTCTTTCTCTATCCTCTTCTCTCTCTCTCCTATTTTCTATTTCTGTATATTTTTCTTTCTCTCTCTCTTTTCTATTTTCTCTGTTTCTATTTCTTTCTCTCTCTCTCTCTATTTTCTCTGTTTCTCTATCCTCTTCTTCCTCTCTCTTTATTATATTTTCTGTTTCTCTATCGCTTTCTTTCTCTCTCTCTCTCTTCTATTTTCTGTTTCTCTATCCTCTTCTTTCTCTCTTCTATTTTTCTCTTTTTCTCTGTCCCCTTCTTTCACTTTGCTACCAAGTCATGGCATAACGAGAATATATGCAGTTCTAATACGTTTCACAATGAAACAAGTAGTCTTCTAAATCAGTCATCTCCTGGGTCAACCTAACTGGACCTCTATGGTGGCGCAACCTCCTCGCCAGTAAACTATTTTTCATTGGTGACGCGTGGTCACTTCAGACTTGAGCAGTGGCAGATCCAGAATTTACACTTTCAGTCTCATACTTCACAGAGCCGAGAATTCTAACATGTATATGTACAGTCGGTAGCATAAAAATGGGATTATTTGTTTTGGTTGGGAGAGTTTATGTAATGTTGTTGGTAACACTTATTGATTGTCATTTGCATCACCAATGTATGCCATTTACAGACATGTATCGCTGGAGCTGCGCTCAACGTGCTGTAGTTCTGAGGGCGTTGTATAAAAATAGCGACTCTGTTGCTGTTGCGAGACGAGAATATCGACGTTGTTTTAATCTCGGGAGACATGATCTTATTCCGTTGGGCAATGCAATCAAGACGTGCCTGAAGAACTTTGAAGCTAAGGGAAGTGCACTGAAGCAGAAACATTCCCATTCACATGTTGGAATGTGCCATGGACGATTTCGATCGCAGATTAACCAAGTGTAAACAACGAAACGATGGTCACCTGCAGGACGAAATTTTCAACACATGGACCTGACTGCATATTTTGCAAATGATGCGTTTGCACTTTTGTCTAATAAAACGTAATATTAGTTTCACTGCATTAAAAAAAAGCCAATATTTATGCCACACCCGTTACTTAGAAATTTAAGGGACAAATGCAGGGCATACCAGAAGTCGAACCCGTGTCTGCCATGATATGCCATACACCGAGTTCGAGTCTTGGTTGAGCAAAAATTTCTATGATATATTTGTGTTGTGGGCATTCCCCCCCTGATATTTCTGGAAAGAGTTAATGTAATTCGAATGGTGAAATTGTAAAGATATTTTATAACAAAAAGTATTGTTTCTGTGACTTACAGGCCGTAAGTTACAGCAACTATTATTATTATTATTTGAAATAGGGTTACATTTATGCAAATTGTATTTAGATATACAGAATATGGAAATTACAAATGTATGTAATTAAAAAAACATAAGTAGTAGTAGTAGTAATAGTAATATAATAATAAAAGTTTCTGTGACTGTCCACCTGAGAAAAAATTCTGAGAGCGCACTTTGTTGTGGGCATAAACTAGTGGCGTGAGGTTGGAGGCTCCCCGCCCCGGAAGGAGCTAAAATTAAATTAGCTTTCTTTGTGCTCAACTGAATGAAAACGAATGTTTCAGCACTAAAATTAAATAAACAAATACTTTGTGTACCGTTTGATGAAAAACATGAAGGTTATTTCCGCACTACTTGCGAAGATATGATTCGATTGGGATGAATCAGTTTTGTATTGACAGTGTGTAAACTAAAGTCCATGATGCAACGATTCTGTGAGGGTCACGAGCGTGGTTTGCGCGTGGTCAGCGCATGGAGTCCCATCGCCGCTGTTTTCTGGAGCAAGCTACTTCATTTCAAATAGCTCTCGAATAGTCCTCAAGATGCAGGGCCAGCATCTTGGAGTCTCCTACAGGAAAACGGGAACCATATTGACACCGGGTACAAAAATTAATTTGCAATAATAATCAGAGCCTTCATTTTTCATCAGCTGGAAATCAACTGTTTGTTATCTTATTAACTCAGTATTATTTATTTATTTTTACATTACTTTCCTTCCGAGGAATCCTCGACGGCCGATGGGGTTCCGGGTTCGATACCCGGTGGAGGCACATGATTGTTTGAATCCCACTGTAGTTCCGGTCCCAATTAGAATCTATGTCCATAAAGTTGTAGGGAGAATTCACACCGAAAAGAGACGCGACACGAGAGATTCACACCGAAGAGGCAAGGTGCACGCAACACTTATTTCTTTGTTCAATTCGCATGATGGTACCAATATAATTGCATTAATCAGTTTATTAGTCACCCGAAAAAAACGTAACAAGAGACATTGTTACATGTAAATCGCGTTGTAAAATTTGTACAAGTTATTGAAACTTTGGAGAAGCATGTTGTACATGAGAAAACTAAGAAATAATATGTATTGACCTCAAACTGTATACGTTAGACTTTCCAGCCTGAATAAAGCGAATACCTAAACACTAAAGAAATGGTTCTCAACCTTCGTGAAACCATGTTCCAGTATTTGTTTTAAGTCAATGACCTTAGCCAAAGAATTTTCCTCTTAAATACATATACAGTATTGAAGATCTTATGCATGAATTAACATGCAACTATCAAATTAAACATTGATAAATAAATTCTGGCATAATCATACATAGTAATAATAGTTTGATTACGTGTAGGATTGTTGACAAATATAAAAATATGGATGACGAAACGGTAACGTCGTCTATTTGTAAATAAGTGATCCCGGGTTCGATAACCGTGGAGGCACATAGTGGCGCAGGTCCCACTTTAAACTGTAGATCGAGTCCTGATAAGTACATTTGTGCATAAAATGAACTTAAAAAACGAAAACTCACAACTCAAATATGATATTGTGATTATGATAGTTGTCACCACTTTCAGCAGAACCTTTCGCAGCTCAGTATAGTTGATACGAGGGCACGGTATTGGGTCGCGCGGCCCGGTGGTTGAGAAACTATGCACTAGAGTACTTTACCATGTTGACTGATCTATTTTGGACAAAAGTGCCTCCATATGCTAGCTTTTTCAAATAAAATCAGTCACGTCGTAAATGGTCAAAACACTGCCTCTTTACAAGATGTTCAAGGCAAATTACAGCCGATAACTGCATCAAAAAACTTGATAAAGCGAAAATAACATTGTGTTTAAATCTTAAAACATTGTACATATCGATACTTTATCATTTCAACAAATTAGAGGTTCAAACATGACGCCGGTCGGGCTCTCTCCTAGTCTGAATATAGCTCGTTGGAATGAAGCATTCGCTGCGCATTCGCGAACAACAAACTGAGGCGGCACGATGCACGGTATTGAGTAAACTGCACAGTCCGAGACACAGGTAAGCGACATGCGACACGTGCAGCTTGCTGTGTCTCTTCGGTTCGAAAGGTTGCATTAGTTACTGAGGGTTCGCTTCCAAGCGACACGTGTCGCGTGTCTCTTTGGTGTGAATTCTCTCGTAGTCTACTTAAAACAAAACACAAACTTGTAGAATATATCTCTTTTATTTTCATATCCACATTGTCGTGGTCTTAACTCGAAGTAGGCTATGAATGTTATGAAGTTATGTATCTCCTTTTCGCCATGTTATAATTATTTCTATCATAAAATATTACCATACCCTTTATTATTAAAATAATTATTAGTAATAGTATTTGTTATATGCGAGGCAGCCGTCCCGAACTTTATTTAGGCATCCCTGATGGCGTAGTGGTAACGTCGTCGCATTGTAATCAAGGGATCCCGGTGGAGGCACATGGCGCAGTGGTTCGGATCCCACTTTAAACTGTAGGTCCAGTGCCGGTTAGCCTTTCTGTGCATAACGTGGACTTAAAAACAACAATTCAAACCGAAATCTCTTTCCATATGCATGCCTGAATCCAATGTACGTACATTTAGAATCTTTGAGAATTTCTAAACACAACGACATTTTTCAAAATGCAGAATATCGGCGAAACCAGACTGAACAAATCATTCATAAAAGGCTCAGAGCTTCGAGAAACATCTTCAACATAAGCGCCACTCTGCCTTCACGACCCACATCTGTGGATAATTCTTCTCGGTTCGGGTTTCTTGTAAGAGAGCAATAAAAAAAAGAGGGGTATTGAACATCTCTAGAGATCCTGCTGGTGGTACTTTCAGGATCCACAATGGATGTTCTTTCTTTTTAGGACCGCGTGCTTCGCCTTCCCAAACCGGTTGCAACGCCCCTTGGAAGGGTGCAATTAAACACCATTCTGCACCTTGTCCGACTTCTCGATATGGATTACTGAAAGAAAAAAAACTCCATGTTTTGCAGTTTTCGGAACCATCGGTGTAGTAAATTGAAATACATGTTCAGTATCATGAACCATAATTACTGTATCTGCCAGCGTATACGATTTTCGTACACAATTTTGAAAAAAAAAATATTTCTCACCGAATTTATAATTAATTTACATTATTTCAAATATAAAGTGATATGTAGGTCTACTTTCAACAAATAACTTACCTAATCTAAGTAGAAAAGAATACATTTTAATCTTCTTCGTCACACACCGCAAGGAAGCTAGAAAGAAATCGTCTAACTCAGAACAGAAAAAATTTCGAGAAATGAAGGTATCGGCGTATAAATATGCAGCCTGTTTTTCAGACCTATTTTTAAAGGAAAAAGTGCGTCTTATACGCCTAAAAATACGGTATTTTATAAATGTGGAGCAAAAATATTCATATCATTTCCTTTCTGAAAAGAAAGTCCCATAAAATTTCCAAATTTGGAAAGCTTGAGTGTTTGTTAGGTTAATCGGAACTGGAGTTAGAATTTAAAAGCGTATCCGAACCACTGTACCTCCACCGGGTATCGAACACAAGATCCCCTGATTAAAAGGCCATAACGTTACCGAACCAACGTCATCGCTGAAACAACAACTGTTATCGGGTCAGTGCTCGAAGTGGAGGGCGCGGGGATGCTATCCCCCCGCAAGAATAATTTCATTAAGCATCTCCCTATCTGCTGCATTGTCTCCATGTTGATGCATACAAGCATCACTACCGTATTCTCAAACTCGACCAAGCTCCCCACCCCGGCTAGGAATGTCCAGTTCGGAAGCAGCGATTTTTAAAAAGTAACTTTGGTGTGAAAGAAAAACGATTAAAATTTAAAATAGGAACGGAGGAAGAAAAACAAAAAGAAAGGAAGAGGCAGGAAGAAACAAACATCTGAAGAAAGAAAGGGATACAGAAACCAGAAAACAATGACAGAGGGGGGGGGGGAGAGAAAGAGAGATAATGAAGAAAGGAAAGAGATAAAATAATGTAAGGGGGCTTTGAGACCGAAGCGGCAAGAGACACATGTTGCTTGGGTAGCGATGCACGAAGGCACGTATCTAGAATTAAATTTCGAAAGGGGGGGGGGGTCCGAATCATATGTCTTACATATAATTGTTTATTGATTTGTTTTATTTTACTTGGCTTTTTGTGCCATTAATTTCCGAAGATGGGGATGAGTGATGATGTGATGAAATTGATGAATGGACACTCACAAACATTCATGCCTAGGCCGGGATTCGAATCCGGGACCCCTGGCGTCGTAGCGTGATGTGCTAACCACTCCGCCACGGGGGCCGGCTGTCTCACATATAATAATAATAGTAATATAATAGGTAAAGTTAGTTCCCCGTGCATATAGCATCAAGCCATGACGACACATTTAGGGGATGTAGGGGGTAGGACCCACACATTCACGATCTCGGCCACTTTGGAGGTAATGTGATCATGATCAGCACCACGCTCCGGCCGCCTTTACCTCCCCCCCCCAGAGTTGTCCCAGGTACCCACTGATTTGAAACTAGGTGACCCCCATAGCCTTAGATCACCACCCCGGGAATAATAATAATAAAATAATAAAGTAACAATAACAACATTGATCTTAGATTATTAAGTATAAAGTAATAATAATGATATTTAAATAGGTAAATTAATAATTATTATTTTTGTTATTATTGCATGAACAGATAAAGAAAGGCACGTATTCTTTATCTGACTTCTGTGTAGTTAAGATAAATAACATTTGTATAAAAACAGCTGTTCTACCAGAGAAATTTCTTTTTTCTTATTTAATTTTAGACTTGGTTAGTCTTTCGGGGAGTTCCGAACCCTCTGGACCCCCTAAATACGTCCTTGGATGCACGGTATTGAGAAAACGGACCATTCCGAGCAACACGTGCAGTTTGTCGCGTCGCTTCGGTCCAGAAGGTTGCATTTATTTCTGAGAGGCAGCTACCCAGAGACGTTTGTCGTCTCGGTTTGAAATCGAGCAACCAGAACTCGTCTGGTAACGCCAATGAGTCTCATGTCAAGTCACATGTTAAATCGACGTGTGAGAGTTAAATGTCTGTTCTTAAATCTAAAAATAGACCGTGAAAAGAATTAAGTTTCATACATACATACATTCTTGGTTCAACGAAATTCCAGCAAATCAACCTCGGACGAAAAATAAACAAAAAATGTCACTTTCCCTTGTGAGAATCTTGACGAAAATTCGACACACAAGCACTCCACAAACACAAGATTCAGACACTCCAACTGCTGCCATCTACAAAAAAAAAACAAAAAAACAATCACGCAAGGCTCTCTCAAGGTCTCCGCAAGAGACCTGATGAATAAGGAGGCCCCGCGTTTGGGGGGGAAACGGAAATGGAGGGGGGTAATTTTACGCGAAATGCAGAATTACATCTTCAGAGAGTGTCATTGTTACAACAGAAGCTCGTGAATGACAGGATGTAGCTGTAGTATGATCGAGCGCATGCTGTCTCGCTCGGCGTGATTTAAAAAGGAAGTAAGTTCCATCACAAGGCCTGATGTGGCCTTGGCATTCTGTGCGGGAGGGCATTGGCACGAGGCGCTGAGTATGGGTGGACTTTCCTTCAAGCCTTTAAACAGCGACCGGTTTAAGAATAACGCAATCTATATTCTGACACACAGTCCTGAAGAACACCAAAATGCTATTGATAAGAGGCAGATTCAATCTTTGCCTCGGAGATCTTGGCCTTGGGGTTACGCCTTCGAGTGCCTAAAGGAGAGTGTACACTAGCCTCACTTAGGCTTGCTTTAGACAAAATCATTTTCCTTTGCATTTTTCTTGACATTTGTGTCATGACCAAAATGCTACTGTGTAAAGTGAGAAATCTTATGGCATTTCAGATGCCATGGCATATTTCATGGCATTTCTCAAAGATAGGATCCGTCCTATTTCCGTAGCATTTTCGTAGCATAACCAATCAGAAGCGACCTCTAGGTCACGAACGCAGCTGTAATGGCGGCCGCGTGAGATGTAAACAACGTATCACTTCACATTTTTAAAACACGATAATTAATCAACCGATAGGAATTACGCTTCATATTAAATGGTTTTAGATAGAGAAGCATGGCGCTGATTAAATATATACTTTACAACGTTCACTGTACACGTATGGAAGAATAATTTAGTTTTTTCAATTGTAAACACCGTGCACTCGCCATATATGGTGTAACTCGATGTGCCTATCGTGCTGTATGTATCATACAATGTAATCTCAACAGCTGCCCGAAGTGTTCAATGAAATGCTTTCATGTAAAGTGCTTTCTGCAATAAGATTTTTGGAAGCATTTACATAGCATTTATGCTAGCAAAAATGTCAAAGGAAATGATTTCGTCTA
Source organism: Lepisma saccharinum (assembly GCF_977018435.1). Taxonomy (NCBI): domain Eukaryota; kingdom Metazoa; phylum Arthropoda; class Insecta; order Zygentoma; family Lepismatidae; genus Lepisma; species Lepisma saccharinum. The sequence goes on from NC_139245.1 coordinate 39,777,527, forward strand.
AAGCCGGTTTAGGCTGGCATTAGATGAAAGTATTTATTTACCTTGGCATTATTGTTAACCTTTCTACTACGATCGTGAAGAAATAATAGCAACTTTTGAATTGCATTTGATGATCGTGATGTACGGACAATACTTTACAAGATAATGATTTAAAGGTCGAGGCGAGATAGCGCCAAGTACATTTTACTTATGAAGATACTTTTAAGTTCAAACAAATCCAAAAATCTGAGTTTAAACCCGAATTTCTTCCGCCACGCGTACTTTGTAACTTGAGTTTTACACTCACTTTACAGTTTACAAAGTGCGAGATCCGAACCACCATCTGCCTCCACTTGGTATCGAATCCGGGACGACGTTACTACTACGCCATCAGGAAGGACCTCGTTTCATTTATTGGTTTGCTTTATTTTACTTCGCATTTCTGTCACTTTCGACTAATCGCAAAGACGAGGATGAGAGATGAAAATGGTGAAGGGACACTCACAAGCCTAGGCTGGGATTCGAACCTGGGACCCTGGAGTCTTACCGCGCTGTGCTAACCACTACGTCACGGAGGTCGGCGTCAGTCCGATTTCTTTTAGCACTTAAATCCAAGGACATTACGTGGCTGTTCAAAACTTGTATCGTCTGGACTTCTTGAATACACCGCTGCGTATTAGTATATAACGGGAATATGTAACATTCCGAATAGAAAAAAAAATAGCAAGCAACTTTGAAACAAAAACCTCTCTTGTATTCTACGGTTCTTAGAATTCCTTCTTAGGTACTGAAAATCATACATATTAAACGAAAGAAAAAAGGTGATAATCTTGGCCCGTGTTTCCTTGTAAGATCGTGTCTTGCCCACACCTGGCGCCCTGTTCTTAGCACCTGAGCGCGGAATTTAAAAGTCCTTTTCGCGACCCGGCCTTTCTCTGACATAAAAGGTGCAGCTGGCGGTGGCCTGTGCCACAATGTGCCAGACGGGATCCTTACCAGGCCGCCGCGGTTTGCCCAACGGATATTTCTCAAAGAAAGTGAATTTTCGTCGGGTAACAATCGTGTACACGTGCTTTTTTTAAATCGTGAGGTCGGCCCAAGTTCTAAAAAAAAGTTATACGTATATCTTCTAGAGTTACGGGGTTCGATCCTTGATGGGGAGACTTGGGTATCATTAGCATATTTTTTTTTTGGGTGGTCCAAGTTGATTAATGAAATTTCTGAGAATGTATTGCATCCATGTGTGTGTGTGTATATATATATATATATATATATATATATATATATATATATATATCATAGGCGTGCGCAAACTATTTTCTTTGGGGGTGCCTTAAAGCCTCAATTTGCCTATATCGACAAAGTAAGGTGAGGTAAAGTTCCCCGTGCCATTAAAACACACTTAGGGGATGTGGATATTCTCGATCTCAGCCATTTTGGAGGTGGTGATCAGCAGCACGTTCCCGCCACCTTTAACCCCCCCCCCCAAGGTACCAATTGATTTGAGGCTGGGTGAGCCCCAGAGCCGCTTTATGCGGGAACAAAGCAGGAAAAAATCCTACCTTAGATAAACCGCCCCGGGAATCGAATCCGGGTCTCCCGCGTAGCAGTCAGAATTGCTTGCTTTATTTTACTTCTCTTTCTGTGCCACTTTTCGCTAATTTGCGAAGATTGGGATGAGTGCTGGTATGATGAAATTGATGAATGGACACTCACAAACATCCATGTCCTGGCCAGGATTCGAACCCGGGACCCCTGACGTCGTAGCGCGATGTGCTAACCACTCCGGCGTGGCAGTCAGACGGCCTACTGTCTACACTACCTCTGTTAACCTAATTATCGTTTAACCACATACTTATTTTTTACGGAAACTATTAGGCATATGAATATGCAATTTTAACATTACAGTCTATCATCTTCGCACAGGTTTTTCTTTCATTGTAACGATATTTATATTATTTAAATAAAGAAAATAAAAATTGAAAATCAATATTGGTACAGAATAGCCAAGTAATATCAGCTGAATCCTTCTCATTAAATAAATCTGTAGGTTCAGTTTTCCACGTTTTCTAATGCGCATTACTTCATAAAATATAAAAATATAATATTGTACCCGGTCACTTGATACATAATACTCTGTGCAATTTATAAAGGTGACAAACATCGCACCAGAAGTACGTACGTACAATCACCAGCAATAAAAGTTTCAAAATTATTGTTTCATTTTAATTCTGATGTACGGTAACCGGCAATAAAAATGGGGACACCTGGATACTGAAATACTCGTTTCCCTACAAGGCGTTATGCGTGTTGTCTAACTCCACGGCGATCTTCTACCACCTTTTTTTCTAAGTTTTAATCTTCAACATGTTCTGCTCATTTCTCTTAGATAATAATACGAAATATCTAAAAATGTAAATTTAATAAGGTTTGTACAGTCACGGACACTTTTGGATTGTAAAAATCGTATTGATTTTCAATGGGATCTGTACAACCCAGAAGTGTGCATGACTGTACATATTATGATCATATACGACACCTGTACTTCAAACTAAGGAACAAAAATTTGATAAATATTTAGCCCCGCGAATATTGTATGACTACAAAGGTGAGTGATATTGACTGATTACTCACAAAAACGGTCTACGGTAACCGATAGATACGAGTTTAAACACGAGGTTTAATATCAAAAGATATGTTGCGGCTAGCTACTAATGCACCTGCATACCTTGTTGCAGACACAGTCACTTTTGTTCGCTACTCAGGCTATGAACCTTTGCGTAATCCACCGTATTCACCGGACCTGGCACCTTTCGATTTCTTCTACTTTCCAAAATTCAAGAACCAGTTACGAGGAAGATGATGGTAAGGTCATTAATGAAGTGAAGATTTGGTTTGTGCCAATTCTGCAATTCTACTAAGCTGCTATTAAAGGACTGTTGCATAGATGTGGTGAAGGTGGATAAGACTCAGTGGAGAAAAAATTCAGTTACCTAGCACGTTCAGATCATAATCAGGGCAAACATTTTGTAAGGGCAAATTTAGAAACAAAATGACCAAAATTTAGGCCTTTGTGTTTGTTTCAATTGTTGTTTTAAGTCCACTTTATGCACAGATACACTAATCGGGAATAGACCTACAGTTTAAAGTGGGGTGCGAAACACTGTGCGGTGTGCCTTCACCGGGTATCGAACCCGGAGCCCCGTTTAGGCCTTCGTGAGAAAAATTAGGGAAATGTTGAGGAAATTGTGGGGTGTTGAGGGTGCGTGGATAACTGGCTGCAACTTTAAACTGTAGGGCCGGTCCCAATTAGCCTATCTGAGAATAAATGTGGATTGAAAACAATCTCTGACAAAATTTAAGACCGAGAACGAGACAGATATTTACAACTCGAAACGAGGCCGCAGTGGCGTGCAAGGAGGGGGAGGAGTCATAACCCTCTTTTTGGTCCAGCATTTCTATATATAAAAAAGGTGTCAAAAACAGGAAAAGGTGGCAAAATGACTACTAAAAGAAGTATACGTAGCGACCCCCTTCGAAAATCCTGGACACGCCATTGCGAGGTCGAGACATGGCGCATAGTCTCTATGTGGAAGGAAAACTGATATTTGGGTGCCTTGCTAAAAAGGGTCGCCCCTTACAGACTCCCGGTCTACGAGAAGCAAATTACAGATGCTATTGAAGCGTCTATGCCCGATATCATTGGCCATAGCGACATTTTACCATCATCCCCTGGCTACGTTCAACGTCTTGGAGCATCTGTTCGAGAAGAACAATCTGAACACGTTAACAATGAAGCTCAATACACCTGGACACTGGAGGTGGAGGAGACCCGACTCCTTGTTACGTATCGCGATCCGAGGAAAGTTACAAGGTCCCGTTGGTCACGACGAGAGAAGAATCCAGCCACGGGATGGGGGGATGAGGAGGAGAGGGGAGAGAGAGCACGAGCTCTTGCCACCGGAAAATATCTCCATCTCTTCTATTGGCACAGGAACCAAGGACGCATTCAGGGGGGGGGGGTCCGAGGTCCGGATAAGTAAAACCTATTTGAATAACTCAAACAAACACTACTATCCCTGGAAAAAGTTTGGGTATGCCTACGTGTCAATCTTTCCTCCTTAGCCGTCCCATTGGCCGAATGTCTGAATAGTGATGTTGCTTCCGAAGGTTCCCGATTCGAGTCCCGGTCTGGTCATGGGTGTTCCAGTGTCCTTTCATGAATTTCATCTATAATAATAATAATTTATTATCTTCAAAGTTACAAGTTCCCACGTTTGAGTCTTGGCCTGGGCATGTTCTTTGTGAGTGTCCCTTCATCAATTATCACCAGTCATTCTCATCGTCGCGATTAGCCAAAAGTGGCAGAAAACGACGCAAATATGATATGGACGCCACTGATAGAAGCGCAATTATGGAAATCATATTTACAAAAAAACAAAGAAGAGGGGAAGGAGTTCGATTTCCGTGTTCTGCGCCAGACGACATACGCCGTCTTATTTACATTACACCAGGCGGCTGTCGCGTACGCCTTGTGAGAGTACAACTCGGAACCTTCACACCGTCCATTCCTCAATGAATATTCATGCGAAGGATTCCCCGCTGCATCTTCTTGCGCTTTTTCTCCGCGTTTTTCTTCGCCCTGGGCCCCCTCCTCGACCGGATGTTAATGCTTTTTTTTTAGTGAGGTGGCTCTTCCTTCCTGTTGGTCACCCTTGGGTACCTGCCGTTACGCACATGCGACGATAACTTTCCGTGTAACTTACGCACCGATAACTGCAAAGCGTCTGTTCTCCTGCTGAGGAAGTGAGGGTTCCCAAGCGGAACGGCAGTATGTGGAATTACATGCTACCCTTACTCGAGCTGAACGCACTTCTCTTTTCTGAAAGAACAAAACGCAAAGTGAACTCGCAAATTGTTATTTTACCTGGCAAAAAGTCAGATGGGGGAAGCAGTGGCGTGTCCTGGGGGTAGATTACAACCCCCTTTGGGCAGTGTACGAATTAAAGTTAAATTAAAATTAAAATTTATTTTTAACCCCCTCAAAGAAAATGCAACTGAAAAGCATACAGTACATGTTTCACTATGTAACAAATACAAACCATTCATGTCCATTAAGGGTACAGTCATCAAAGATTTCCCTGGCGGAAAGCGTGCAGCCTTGTGGATTAAAAAAATACACCATTCTGCAACTGAACAACTCACAGAGCCGAGACAACAGCAGGCTGTTTTCCACTTGAGCTTTCATGATACAGTGATGATATTTTACAGTGCTCGCAAGAAACTTGTAGGAAGGCCAAAAATCCAATATGCTGACCAAGGCGGAATTTAATTTTATTTTAAAACATAAACTAAACGTTACGTTTCAACCTTCTAGCAAGGTCTTCTTCAGACTCTGTACCAAATACAAAATTAATTATGCTGCCTTGGTCAGCATATTGCACTTTTGCTTATCATGGAACCAAGGCTAAAGCCCCCATCACACGGAACTGGATTTCTAGTTGGAATGCCCTAGTTGGCGATGAACTGACTTTCTACGCAGAAATTATGGCCGCCTGGCTGACTGCTTGACTGGTTTCGAGGAATAGGACATGTTCTAATTGCTACTAACTTCTTCGACTAGATTCTGTGGAACAGCCAATCAGAGCAAAGTTTGGCCATGTGAAGATAATCTGTGAGTTTGCAAAGTAGCGTTTTTTGTCTGTGGTTCCAGAGTGCATACTGCACGAAAGGCATGTTTACAATTGAAAAAAGCTAAAATATCCTTCCATTCGTGTATAGTAAACGTTGTGAAGTATGTATTTCATCAGCGCCATTCTTCTCTACCTAAAACAATTTAATACGAAGCGATATTCCTCTCGGTTGAATAGTTATCGTCGTTTAAAAGTGTGAAGTGATACGTTGTTTACATCTCTCGCGGCCGCCATTGTGGGAACGAAAGACTATCAAAAGTACGGTGTAACAAGTACCGTGTGAGGCAAAAACTAGCAAATGGGTAGCCAGTCCAGCGTCAACTAGAACGTTCCTACTAGAAATCCAGTTCCGTGTGATAGGGGCTTTAATGGTGTTATCATTGTAGGAAGGTTAGATGGGTCTTAAGTTTGAACTTGGCAATAGAAATTTGGTCAAGTTTTCGGTGTTACTATTTCGATAGCACTTTTTGTGTACGAGTTTAGATTTTCTTAGAATGTACTGTACTAAGTGTTTCTAAATTACTTTTAAATGTTATCATAAGTTTTCATTAACTAGGTTATTACCAATATTCTAAGATGCTTAGAACCACCAGGCAATAGTTTAATTTACTGACTGGTAACATATATATGCATTGTGCATTTACCCCCCCCCATAAAGCTTACCTCCCGCCGAAATGAAGACACAAATACGCCACTGAGTGGGCATTCCTCCCAAAGCAAAAAGCTTAATTCGCACAGTGCTTTTGGGATCAAATAAGGAGCGCACATACATTCAGATATTATTAAACAAACGAAGTCTACAGGATTAGAAACTTTCGTTTAAATGTTTCTTTAAGTTCACTTTATGCACAGAAAGGTTAATCGGGACTAGGTCTACAGTTTAAAGTGGGATCCGAATCACTATGTGCTTCCACTGGGTATCGAACCCGTCATCATCCACATTCCTTCCACATCTGCGTCAAAGTTCAACAGCCAGCCCCCGTGGCAGAGTGGTTAGCACATCGCGCTACGATGCCAGGGGTCCCGGGTTCGAATCCTGGCCTGGCAATGGATGTTTGTGAGTGCCCATTCATCATATTATCGCTCATCCTTATCTTCGCAAATTAGCCAAAAGTGGCACAAGAAGCGAAGTAAAATAAAGCAGTTCAATCAATCAGTGGCGTGCATACAAGGTAAGCTACCGAAGAACTACTTCGGAATGCAATTCGCATTTTGCATAGTTCTCAGGATAATTAGACTCCCCGATAGTGTGGAGAGGAGCCCGTGAAAGACTAATAAAATGCCGCAAAGCAGTGGCGTGCGGTGTTTTCATCAAGGCAAGCCTGCCCCTTGATGTACTATTCTTTATTTAAAAATTATATATTCAGTGCTTCGGATATCTAAATGGCCACCGCACGCTTCTGCATCAATCAACAGTTCGCTAGTTTTGGGAAAGAAGGGGAATTTTATTGCTTCAGCCGGAGGTGCAATGTTTGAGTTTTTGGTTATAAGTTCACTTTATGCACAGGATGGCTAATCGCGATTGGACCTACAGTTTAAAGTGGGATCCGAAACACTTGTGCCTCCACCGTGACCCTTTGGTTACCGCTACGCCATCGGGGAGGCCGGAGGTGCAATGTACGGTATGCACAATGATTGAATAGTGTGCATTTTTAATGATATAAATATCTGTATAATCAAAAGTAGTATGGAGTGTATAGTAAGGGCTGATGTCACTAGCAGCCAATTAACACTTTAAGAGTTGTTTTTAGAAGACAAGAAAATTGTAGTATTTGCACATAATTTACCTTCATTTAATACTGTTGAACTTTTGAAAAATGGACTTTGTTTACAAAGCCACGATAACCTGTGAGCCTCCCCTGGAGAGATTCTAGCTACGGCCCTGCACTATCACCGTGTTAAACCATAGGAGCATACCCCCGCCAGCTAGGCGTGGATTCACGGGGAGGGCGATTGGGGTGATCGCCCCTTCCAACTGCTAGGATTTCGAATATATTATTATGCCTAACATTTTTAAAATACATTTTATCACCACGTTTAACGGGATCAGAATATTGTTTTTCTTAAGTCCACTTAAATGCTAGTGAAAAACTAATCGGAACTGGACCTACAACTTAAATTTGGATGTGAACCATACCTCAAAAGGGGATCAAACCCGAGAGCTCTTGAGACAATAGGTTTTTGTATTCTCTTATTAACTTTACTCCTAATATTTGGTCGTTCAGTTTACCGACAATAGGAGGATAACGACATGAAAAAAACAACCATCTATTCTAGCCTTGGGCCCCTATTTTTGCAAAATTATACAATCTGTAGATCATGGAAGTCAGCTTGGTTCCTGTTTGCAGTACGATATGTTGTTTATGTAAATCGGTGAAAGTGTAGGTTAGAATTGATTCTTGGTGGGTTGAGGTACCAGACTGAGAATTGCTCCTTCAAACTGTAAATTCTGGATCCGCCACTGTCAGTGATGTGCGTCTACGCGTAAACAGCGATTGTCTACATTCTACGTGTAGACTATGTAATCTACGCTGATGACGTAATCAATGTAGACAACATGGCGCTTGGCGTTCTTCGTGCAAAGTACACGCATTATGCTAGGAGCATCAAACCAGCATCAGCAGTTGAAAATAGAAAGCGTGAAGTATGCCACGATTCAGAAATACGTAAGTATTTAAGTATTTATTTACGTTCAGATACAATTCCATTGAATTACAGAATTTTATAATTTTTTAGGTGCCTTAACTGCATTTTCTCCTTCACGATTTCTTCGTGCATTCTTTCTGCTAAAATCCTAAAACGAAAGTCCATCTTGTAATTCGATTGAAGTGGGGGAAAATAGACCGGAAAGGGGGTGGGGGTGGGAGCAGGCCTCAGAAAGTGAATACAACTACTATTCAAAACTTAAAGGTGCATTTTGTATGTAACCTGCACGTCAAAGTAAAAAGTAAAATAGCTCTTGTTATTTTCTTAAGTTTCAGGAATTTAAATCACTAAATAACCCACTGAAGAGCTCCCGGCTAGCCAAATGATTAGCGCCCCCACCTTCGGTGCGAGCAGTCTCGGGTACGATTCCCGGTGGGACCTCTTAAAATTTCGGCGTTGACCCAGCATCGTGAGGACTATTGGTGAACTGCTTGAAAAGAAGATGTAGCTGGCTTCGATGCTATGATCACCCAATGAAAAGGCCGCTTGGCAGTCCCTGGCTCTTAGATGGCTATTGCGTCGTGGAGCTTAGTTTAAATACCTTACTGTGCATTTTTTATTATAATACTTTCAGAAATATCGATATTCTTTCGTCCTTTACGAAAAACCAAGCATATAATTGGTATCTTAACCAGGATTGTTAAAAATCCAGGAACCCATAAATTCTAATGCTACAGGACCGGAACTTTTTTTTCGCACAATTTAAATTCGGTACAAGTTGCTGTTTCATTGAAAAAAGGTTCCCGGACCGTATTCAAATTCAGCCGGGAAAAATGTTCCTGGACCGTATTAAAATTGATCCGGAAAAAAGGTTCCCAGACCGAAATGAAATACTTTTCAGATAAAAAGGGTCTTTACGGTCCAGAAGCCACTTACGCTCGCTGATTTTCTATCTTGGACCGGAATTGAATTTATTTAAAATTCTTGAACCTTTAACAATCCTGATCTTAACCGATTTTTAAGTCATTTTGTGAGTTATTTTTGTCAGATTTTTGTTAAAGTCACATCCAAGTTCCAATACCTGTACGTGAGATACACAGCAATTATTATATTTGGAGTAACTAATACACGAGCGGTGCATGCACATCGTACTATTATCAATAGACCAAAACCCAGAAGGGGGAGGGGGTAAGCCAGCGCACAACGACGGTCGAATAGGCTTAATGAAAATATGATTACACAAAAGGTAATAATACAACCACCAAACTGGATGAATGAAAGAACGCAAAACCCAAATGGTCTGAGGAACAAACGACATATGCTCCCCCCTTCTTCCACTTCCCCCAACCTTCTATCTTCTTGGCTGAATCAAGTTCGTTGAACTGGTTTACTTCTCCCTGGCGTCGTGTGTGTGTATAAAATGGTTCGGTAACAACCTGTCACAGTTGACAGACTCGGGCAACTGGCTCATGCGAGGAGGCATGCATTTTGCAACCACCAAGACCTCGAATTCTTTTGGCCAGCACTTCAGCTGGCAGTAGCGTCGTTCGTCCAATGCTTCTCTCTCCCTCTTTTTCTCGTTCTGCTTCGAATTGGCTAGAGCTCAGATCTTGATAAGAGCAGACTGGTTAGCGTATTCATCCAGCACACATATTCGCACAACGTGTTCGACGATGCACCAAGAAGACTTCGCGTTTTGGCAAATGAAATGCAAACTCCATTTTACCTCGTAAAATAGAGCAACCCGTAAATGACCAGTTCTATCAATAAAGTATACTTCGTTTATTGTTTTGGCTTATTTTACTTCGCTTTACTGCCACTTTTGGCTAATTGTGAAGATGGGGATAAGTGATGATATTGATGAATGGACACTCAAAGGCCAGGATTCAAACCTGGGACCCTGACCTCGTAGCGCGATGTGCTAACCATTCCGCCACGGGGACGGCAAAGTATCCTTCGTAACAAACGGGTTCGCAATGGTCTTCATAAATTTCTTCCCTACTCCGTTTCATCATTGTAAGGTTTCTAGACGTCTTCTCCATCTCCAGCCGACCTTCATGGCGGAGTGGTTAGCAAAGCGCGCCACGGGGACCGGGTCGAATCCCTCGCGTTTTTTCTTCTTCCAGTCAACTTGTGAATGCGGGTTCATTTCTTGTTCTCTGATTGGCTGTTGGAAAGTTACGGTGCTCCGATTGTGAGAATATGTTATTTGCGCTGTACGTTAGGTTAGGTTAGAAAGCAGCAAATTTGCGCTGAAAATAGGAAATAAGATACTCTCACAATCAGAGCACCGTAACTTTCCAACAGCCAATCAGAGAGCAAGAAATGAACCCGCATTCACAAGTTGACTGGAAAAATTCGCTGCCTGGGCATGGGTGGTCTTTGCGAGCGTCCCTTCATCAGTTTCATCATATCATCACTCATCTTCATCTTCGCGATTAGCCAAAAGAGGCAGAAAAGCGAAGTAATATAAACCAAACCAATCTCCTCCTCCAAATGTTTCGTTCATTTTAATTGTATGTCCACTGCCCCTCAGGGATATTTTTTAAAAAACTCTTTAATGTTCTGTATTTTGAACATCACATAATTTCCATTAAGATAACGTGTTTTGGTTGGAGAAACAGAAAACTAAGGGAACTATCTCTCAAGAGAGAGGCCTCCCGATGGCGTTTAGTTTGGTTAATATTTCGTCCACGCCTCGTACTAATGAGAAGGGCATTATCTGGCGGCACCAGTGATTCACCCTTATATTCAAATGCGATAACTCACCCCAAAGTCGAAACTAGACACCTTGTCACCTAAAGCAAAAACTCAACCTACTGCCTTGGACACAGCCGTCTAACCCATGGCCACTTGCTGCAAGGGCTGGACCCTCCGATGTGTCGTGCTTGTGTTGCTGTATATTCTTGTCGAATGTACCGAATGGGTTTTCAATCTTCCTAACTGTTTGTCATCCCTGTTGAGAGATGACCGAGTTTTATCGAATGTTTTTAGGTTTTTGCGAAAAGTCGGACTCTTTCACTGTCTGTGAGCATGAACGTCCGCAGGATTTTCTCCAGGGAGAGGCAAGGAAGGTATTTTTTCCAGGGGGGGGCAAACAGGCACATTTTCCCCAAAAATAGTATTGTTCCCTAAAAAAACATTGCTTAAATTTGAATTTATGGTGTTCATGCAATAATTAACACATATTACTGTGGCTAAAATGAAATTATATGTGTGAAATACATAATTTTTGGTTCACTTTCATTTTCCAGGGGGGTGCACGCCCCCCCTTCCGGACGCCCATGTTTGTGAGAAAGCTTTTAGTTCATTCTTACTTATTAATGTGTTGTAATTTTTCCAAAGGGCTTTTTCACCCTTTGATTTACAGTTTAAAGTAAGAATTTTAGATAAGATGATATTTCCCACTTTGAAGGGTGCAAAATGGTCTAAAGTGCCGAAGCACCCAAACAATTTTAATGAATCAACCACCTTTTTGGGAGTGAAATACATATACCTTCACCCAGTGGCGTAGCGCAGTTCTCTGGGGGCCCCCTGCAAGTAAAATATTGGGGGGCCCCTTAGTGACAAAACAAAGATGATGCCAGAGTGGGACGAACGTACTCGTACAATAGTTAGCTAGTCCACAAAATTTCAATATGTAAGAAAAATGAACTTAGAAAATTACACAAAATAATGGGTAATTGTCTCTGGGTTCCACCTCCTACTGAGTTTGTGGGGCCCTTTGAAGTAAAACGTAACAGGTGTAGATATAATGTGGGGAATTAATTTCAGTTTTTATTTATTTCAATATGAAAAGGATTGCCCCCCCCCCCTTGAAAATATTTAGTGTGAAGTTACATTTTAAATATCACGTATAAAACTAATATTAGTGGTAAAAGTTTATCAATTAACAAGTTTGATGTTTATTGTGTAGTAATAAGACCGACTGGTTGAGCAACTGAATATTTCTACTGGATTCATAACTGTAGACAATTGACACACACTACACTACGTTTAAGACAAACTGCGTAGCTATAAATGTATGAGTTAGGGATATTCTCCTATCGATTGTTATCTGCAGAGCAAGTAAGTTAATTCTACATTTCGGAGGGCACCCACATTACAAGTTACCCGGACCCTCTGGTTTATTATCGCAGACGTCATCATATGATGTTACTGGGAACCAAATTTCTGTTTCCTTTCGTAAATCGATTTTATTATAAGCGACACTATCTGTGGAATTTCTACGATTATATAAGAAGAAATATCAACGATTACAATTACATTTTCAAATTAATTAATAGAAAACTTGACGTATCATATTTATTATCTAAAATTACATTAAAGACGCGTCATTATGTATTACGAAACAACTGCTCTGCAATTTCTGTCACTTCTTATTTTAGACATAATAGGTATTTTTAATTTTCATATATCCCAATACTGTCATAATCCACTGGAGACTAGTAACCTTTCATTGTGATAATAACATGTATAATTTTACTTTTAACTTGTTTTTTAACATATGTGATTACATTGTGCTTTTTAAATTTGTATTTTTCTTTATTTTAACGAAATTGATCTTCTCACTATATTTTTTCATGTAGTACACATTTTTTTATATATTTTTTAATTGTAATATTGTGCATATGTCATATATCATCACAAACTGCTGTATTAGGCATGTGCGCTGTTTTTCAGCAGTAAAATCAAATAAATAAATACATTTCAGCAGCACATTATGGAGCCCCCGTATCGCGGTGGTTGCGGGCCGGCCGCTACGCCACTGCCTTCACACTCCCCAAGAGCTTGTTCACCCCCAATTTTACATTTGTGGAAGGCACACGGCGCCACTGATTTTAGAATAACATTTATTTATTCGCGGAGATGATGTGAATGAATGGTTGAAGATAACGAACAAACAAGAAAGGCCGTAAGTTGCATTCGAACATTCGATTCGCTGTTCGAAATCCCAGCAATAAAACAATTAAACAAATCTCTTTGGATCAGTGATAATTTGAACAGTGAAACATCATCTTTTGAACGGAAGGGAAAAAAATGTGCTCAATATGATTACTAATACAGTAAAACCTCGTTAGTCTGGACTTAGCTTTCTCCGGACAGGCAAAAGCCAACCCCCCCCCAAAAAAAAAAAGCAGAATGCAAGGTTTAAAATGTGGCTAGAAGTCAACAAGAGAACTTCCCAAAGAAAAGGCAGTCAACCACTGATGAAATTCTGTTTCCCGCAGACTTTGTACTGTACTGTATAGTGTATTTAGGCCTATGCAGTTTAAATACACCATAATAAACGTGTTTTGTTGCTATAAACGGAGTTTTAATGCACTTTCTACTGTTCTTTTGGGTCATTTAAGTTAATCCGGACTTTCGTTAAACCGGTCAACTTATCCCCCATTAGTTCGGATTAACGAGGTTTTACTGTATTTTTATTCACCCTCTTTATCTATTTGCCCTGGTGAGATAATATGCAATATAAACAGATATGCCAAATTGTGACAACTGGTTATGATATTTATTTTAATGTCTTATCGCAACACCAGGAAGTTTCTAAAGTGCAAACAACTACAAATATGTATTCCAAATGTCATGTGTCACAGTTACACCAGGCGCTATTTATTAACCTCAGTTCATGTTTTAGTATTCATTATGCTTTATTCTAAAGTGTAAATCACCAATCCTGAAAACTTCTGTAAACAAACCGGCTCACCGATTCGATGTATCACTGAACACGGAGACCTTCCCGCACTCGTAGAACTCGCCATGTTGAAAGTGGCACTACTTCCTTGCTGTTCACATGATTATTTTTAGAAAATAACCAATGTTATAAAATATCATTATGTACACAAATCTCTAAGCTCATTGAAAGTTACAATGTATATTCCTACAAAATGTTCACACTTATCTTGCCTTGCCATGTCACCAAGTTATTTTACGAAGTGCACTATATTTGGAGGAACAAAAATCGTTATTAGGATGCATGTCAAAGCTTCCAACCGCAATAAATTTACGAACTTTCTGTGTCTTGTTTTGATCATCATCATCAATATATTTATTGGACTTACAGCATTGCATATGGCTGTTTATGCCCATTATATATTTTATTTACATAAGATACAATTTAGATAAAATCTACAAACAAATTTCAAATACGCTCCTATCTATATCAAACCTTAGAAATATACATTACCATGCTATATCATTTTGTCTAAAAAAAATGCAAGTAAAATATATTCAATTCGCATGCCAGAAAGAAGCCAAATTTATGGGAAATGATTACTGGTGCAGAGTTAACCATAAAGGTGAAGCAATAAGTACAAAAGAAAGAGCATTGGGTTTAAAGTGAGACGTCATTTCCGGCAGCGTATCCCATACTACAAATTGGCCGTTGTTTTACCTTACGTAATGAATCCTGTAACAACGCTGGATTTTGTTTGCAATGCTTTCTGCATGCACGTGGTTTTGTTTACAGAAGGTCTAAGGGTTGGTGATTTGAACTTTAGGCACATCGCGCTACGACGCCAGGGATCCAGGATTCGAGTCCCGGTCCGGGCATGGATGTTCGCGAGCGTCCATTCATCTTTCATCATATCATCACTCATCCTTATCTTCGCAAATTAGTCAACAATGGCACAAAAGCGAAGTAAAATAAAGGAAATCAATCCTTTATCCTAGACAGCTTTCTGAACGAAACGCCTAATGAATATGATGTTTATTATGGTGCACAGTAATATAAGGTAAATTCTGAGAGGAAAGTAACAACACAAGGTTTGGGGGAAAATCTGGCTGGTACAGTCACGGACACTTCTGGGTTGGAACAACCCTATTGACTTTCAATGGAATCATTACAACCCAGAAGTGGGTGTGGCTGTAAAGGAAAACGAACACGATGTAAATAATAAATTAGAACAAGCTCAGAAATAGCTGCATTGTTCTTGATCTGGGATAATGTAAGGATGTTTCTTGTGCGATTTGCTATAAGCCATTTTGATCAACGACTCTTCTCCGCAGTAGCTATTAGTACAGGGTGTTTATACTTAAAAGTTCCCCTACTGAGAACCCCATACAGCATGTTCGAATTGCGGTGAACTTGCTATAGAGGCTATGGAGACCATAGGGAAGCGACGAAAAAATAGTTCAAACTTTCAGCACCAGGTGGAAATGTGGTGCTGAAATAAGAACCACCAGAAATCGGACAAGCACAATTTTATTTTTATTCGCAGGCCGTCGTACCTACCGGTGTCCATTCACAGCGCAGAACGGTTACTTTGACAAAATCCTGTTTCCCTGTTGGCTGCTTCGTGGAGGGGAGGATTTTCTTGCTGCCGCTTCTTGCCCAAGCAATAGGCCTAATTGATTGATTGACCGCGAGTTCCTTCGTAGGTAATCTAGGCCGTCCCAGCTATAGTTTACGACATAGAAGTGTTAAATATATGCGTCGTGAATGCGTAAAACAGCGTGACCCACAGTTTAAAGTGGGATCCGAACCACTATGTACCTCCACCGGGTATCGAACCCGGGACCCCTTGATTACAAGGCAATGACGCTACCACTGCGCCATAGGGGAGGCCCCTGGCGCAGTAGTAGCGTCGTCGCTTTGTAATCAGGGGTTCCGGGTTCGATACCCGGTGGAGGCACAAGTGGTTCGGATCCCACTTTAAACTGTAGGTCCAGTCCCGATTAGCCTTACTGTGCATAAAGTGGACTTAAAACAACAACTCAAACCAAACCAAACCAAGCTACTACTGCGCCATGGAGGAGGCACTCGATTTCAGTTCACTGGAAGCCCACCACCGTGGCAGAGTGGTTAGCACGCGCGCTACGTCGGCAGGGGTCCCGGGTTCGGGTTCGCTTGGGCGTTCACCAATTTCATCCTCATCTTCACGATCAGCCCAAGTTGACAGAAAAGTGAAGTAAAATAAACCAAAGCCATCAATTAATCAAGAAGTTACTGGCATCCTCAAACACAATATTCGTTGTAGCAAGGATCTGGACAATATCCGTATTCCAGAAGCCTGCTTGAAATAACTGCCCAGCAACCACAATGGATCATAACTAGCGCTGTCACTTGGTCATAACGGTTGGCATGGAAAGTAGCAGAACCCGTCCACAATGGAAACCTGCCTGCGTAACAATCCGCAGAAAGTGGAATTCTGACTTAGGGAGACAATATGTGTAACGCGAGCAGCATATGGAAGTCCTTCGGCACCGCAGCTGCCATATTGGCCCGCTGAGCAAAACTCGATGCGTGAGACGCATTTCTACGCAAGGTGCGAATTAAAATTTCTCTGCCAGGTGGTCCCTGACACGTGGACGGCAATGTCGTTCTTCATGCGTGAACTTCCAACATGCTGGGTTCTCCTATCTGAGAGTTTATGTCGAAACTTAAACTCGAGCTCAGCTCTGATTTCCTCTAACATTAAAAAGTCCGCGACACAAGGGCCAGTGACTGTCAAGCCCAGCGTATACAGTTCCATACCATTGTCCCTGCCATTACGTGGTTGAATGGAGATGGCCGCTGGGGTCCCGGGATCGATATCCGGTGTTACGAATATCTCTTTAAACTGTAGGCCCCGTCTCGATTAGATTAGTCTATCTGAGCATAAGGTGAACTTTGGTTTTTGTATCCACCCCCAAAATCAGTATACTCAACCAAGGGCGTATCCAGGGTGCCCGGACCCCCCAAATTCCTTTTTTTTTTCTTTCTTTTTTTGAAAATACTATGGTAGGTTCAGCACACTTTCCAATGAGACACTTGATGTGACAGGTATAGAAAATTCTCTTTTGTGGATTGTCAAAATAACACCCACTAAAAGATTTTTCTTTTTCAGTTTCACACTGGGTGGTGATATACCAGCTGAACATCTGACTTCAGTTAAATGGAGCTGTCAGAATGAACCATCCCAAGCAAATGATCTTCTAGTCGCAGTTGAAAAGGGGACTTTCTTAATTGTACTCTTTATTTGTGAAAAGGTTTTCAGTTTTACTGTACAATTGTCAAAGTATTTAGAGTTTTCATCACAACTTAGCCTCTGCTCTTTCTTACCCAAGAGATGTCACAGAACTGCTTTAGAGTCTTCGGGAGATTTCAGATGAAAAGTTCAGCCAAATATTTCAAACTGCTTCTGCAAAGTGTCAACAGGCATTCAATTCTGAAATTACGATTCCAAGCATATATATATATATTATCCTCGTACTGTTATAGAGGGGGGCACGCCTTTGACCTTGGCAATGGGCATCCCTTGCTGGAACACCCCCAATTTACTTTCTGGATACGCCCCTGCACTCAACGGCAAAAGTAATGGTAGCCGAATTAAAGTCTGTTTTCTCGCAAAGTGATGATCATAAATTGAAATAAAAACGCCATTAAGCTAATGTGGGCCATATTTTATTTTATGTAAGAGAAAGCTTAATGTTTTGTGTTAGCAAAATATACTGTTGCCCCGGCCGAATACAAGACAGAAATCTCTAGCTACGGTCCTGGCGCTAAGAAAAAAAGCACGAAATGACCAGAGCAGTGGCGTGCCCAGCATTTTCGAAAGGAGGGAGAGAGTGAGTGTGCGTGTGTGTACATACATATAACATTTATTTTAATAGTCAGTCCTCATTTTGAAATCTCCTGTCTTTGACCTTTTCTTTAAGGAATACTGTGTCACAGGAGGGGGTTATGCCCCCCACTAACCCCACCTAGGGCACGCCACTGGATCGGAGGTGCACTTTGCTCACAACGCGCTCTCGCAACGAACTGAAGTGTGAACTGAGAGAATTCAGACGTAGCAAAATGCACCCTGGTACGTCTGGGGGGCCTGGGAACGCAAAGGGTCGTCGCATAGGTAATAGTTCCCCATAGAATTTTTAACTTTCCTTGCCAAGCGATGTGAGTGACCCATTCAGCTGTGCCTCGGCAGACACATCGGGAGGCCGACCTTGGTCTCAGCCACGATGAAAAAAAAATATGCAACGTTGCCGAATCTCCACGCAAGCTTCAACACTGGATTCCTCCCCCTGGAGAGGTGAATCCAGGGATATCGCATTCTTTGCTCATCCCCTCTCCTCCTCCCGTTCCTGTCCTCTCCCCGCTGGGAATATCGGAAAATTTTGGCGCGCAAATCATACTGCTCTTGCATACTGGGAAGTTCTCTTTCTCTTCAGGTTCAGGAGCTTTTCTACATTTTTTGTTAACCGCGACGATGATGAAATTGATGCTCGGTTATACACAGTAACACAGGGTTCGAGCTAGGGATGGTCACAAAATCCGGGTAACAGATAATCCGAGTATTGGGGACAATTCTGATATTCGGATAGTACAGATTTTATGATGAATTGTAGAAAATCCGTAGAGTGAAATACGAACATGAATAAAAGAATATGTGGATAGCCCGTAAAACAGACCAACGATATAACTGTTCGGATAATGCACACATCGGATAAGTTGATAGTGCCGGACCCCGTGGCGGAGTGATTAGCACATCGCGCTACGACACAAGGGGTCCCGGGTTTGAATCCCGGCCTGGGCGTGGATGTTTGTAAGTGTCCATTCATCAATTTCATCACATCATTAATCCCCATCTTCGCAAATTAGCCAAAAGTGGCACAATCTAAAATAAAGTAAATAAATCAATCCGGATAGAAAATTATCAGATACTTTCTTTTTCCTTCTGGATTTGACCATCCATACTTCAAACCTGGGATCTCTGGTCACTGACCACTCCGTCACGGAAACCAGCGGGAAGTAATTGTCGAAAAGATATCTCCCCATTTTATAGTTTAGGCTATGTGATGTGCGTAAATTATTGAAAGTCACCAAATAACTGCACAAGCTAATTCTCTGGCATCCCTAAATTCGAAGGTTTATAACGGCAACAACACAAGCTTTCCACTTGTCCTTATCCTGGCCATCATCAATACTCTCTTCCATAGGCGTGCGCAGACCCTCTGATTAGGGGGGGGGCAAAAGCCCTGATGAAAGTTCAGTCGGGAAAGAAAAACCTCATTTTATCTCACTGTTTTTAGTTTCATTGCATTGATGGGTATATATATACTTATATAATGCAACAACCTAGGCGCACCATAACGAATAAAAAAATTGTGTCTGAAATGTGCCACCCTTCCTTTCCTCCAAACAATTGCGTTTATGCATTTAAGACAAAACTGTTTAGCAGCAAGAGTCTTAAGTACGTAGTAGTTATAACTTCTCTCTCTGGAAATTTACTATGCATTACAGAAAACAATAAAATGTGGAGCGAAGCGAGAAAGAAAATTTTTAGATCCAAATTTTTGCAAACTTTAAACAATATTGATTTAATATGGCACCAACAATTTAATAGGGCGCCATGGCATTCTTTTTTACATTTTCTTTCATCTAGATCGTTCGGCGCCCATGGCCAACTCCCGCCGCCCCCTAGCTACGGCTTTGTACTTGACAAGACTAAGAACATTTTACGAAATGTATTTTTATTTCTATAAAATTAGATATCGAGGGGGTCAATTGCCCCTTTCTGGCCTCGGTAGGTGCTCTTGGCCGTCTGGAAGAAATAATACAAGAAAGACGTGAAAACTAATTCCATCTTGAGTATCATTTTGTCCTGCTACTCTTAGATTCGTCTAGTCTTGCTTTCTTTTTCCTCAATGTTTGCCCCCCTTGCCCACCTAGAATTGATTTCCGTCCAAGGTTGAGGAGGGGCAATGCTCCTGCCCCCTGTGGTTGCGCCACTGCTGCACGCCCTTCCCCCCAAGTTGATTTGAACTTTAATCGGCTTGAAAATACTTAATTTTCTTTTAAGAGTATAATATCGTTTAATAACGACGATAAGATTCCTCTACACTAAATTTCTAGGTGAAAGTATAATATTGTAGGGACATGGACGTCTGGAAAAGGGGGGGGGGCAAGGATGGCCACCCCCTAAGAAATCGAATGTTAGTATATATTTCACACGTATAATTTGATTTCAGTCCTAGTAATAATTTACATTAATGCAAATAGTTTCAAATTGAAGTGGTGTTTTTTGAGGGGGCAACACTATTATCGGG
The DNA here is from genome assembly GCF_977018435.1 of Lepisma saccharinum. Taxonomy (NCBI): domain Eukaryota; kingdom Metazoa; phylum Arthropoda; class Insecta; order Zygentoma; family Lepismatidae; genus Lepisma; species Lepisma saccharinum. Next base: position 39,797,872 of record NC_139245.1, read on the forward strand.
ATAATATGCCCCATGGAAAAATACCTTGCTTGTCTCTTGGTGAAAAAATCTGCGGACGTCCATGACGACACCCCGCAAGGGGTGCCTTTCTCCCGAGTTATCTCGAAAGAGTTAATGTAATTCGAATGGTTAAATTGTAGCGATATTTTATTATAAATGGAATTGTTTTCTGTTATTTACAGGTTGTACGTTACAGCAATTAACTGTAGTGTCCAACAAAATACGAGAACTTACCAGACATGCGAGGGACGGAAAATTTTGGTCGGATAAAATTTCGCCATTTTTCGAGCAGGTTGGAAAATTTTTGCGAAATTTCCAGACGCATTGAAAATCTCGAATTCTACACACTATTTTCCCATCAAGTTATTATTTTTGCACTTCTGGAATACAGACTTTTTAGCGCAGAAAATAACAAGAATTAACAACTTTAAATAGGATCCTTTGGAATTTCCTGACTGTTCGGGATTCCGAAAATTCAGAAAATCGTTTTGAATTAGTACTTCTCTTTGATTTGCAATACAACAACAATACGATGCATGATGCAGAGGGGTTAGCGATAGATACTGGTCTTAGACGACGCCACCCGCTCACTTGCTGATTGGAGGGCTAGGACATGGGCGTCGCCAGAATTTTCTAGGGGGTCATAGTAGAAATAACAACAATAGTGATTATCATCATCGTTGTTATGATTAATATTACATTATAATTAATAAAAAATAATCAATTTTATTCCAAGCTATATTATTAAAATTATTATATCACCGGGGAACTTTTCTACTCAATCTACCAGAGCCGAACGAGGTACGGAATGGTTAGCATATCGCACTACACTGCTAGGGGCCCTGGGTTCGAATCCCACCTGCGCATGGATGTTTGTGAGTGTCCATTCATCAATTTCATCATATCATCACTCATCCCAACCTTCGCAAATTAGCCAAAAGTGGCACAACAAGCGAAGTAAAATAAAGGAAATCAATGAATCAATCCATCCACCAGACAAATGAATATCCAGCAAAACTGTTTTCCATTGCTTTTACATTTCATGTAGCATGTGTACTAAAATGCATAATTATTCTACTCTTATTAACTTGTATGTACTTTTTTCGAGTTTAGGGTTGCCAGAGAATTGGTTAATATGTGCCCTTATTTAGTGGATTTCCATTTCAATAATTATGAGGCATATGACATAGCCTAAACTATAAAATGGGGGATATCTTTTCTAAAATTACTTTCCACTGGGGAGCAGAGGCCTGCACAAGACCTGGAGCAGACCCGTTCGCGAGACATCGCTCCTAAAATACCATGCAACCTGCGCAACATCCTCGCTTGAGCAGCTTGTCTGGCCACCTGCCCAGATCGTTCCTGGCAGGCATTGTAGACCCGCCGGGTACCCGCAGTCTTACGATACCTAGTAGGTCTCAGTTAGTTCTTTCCATCAACTGCAGGCCCCTCCCTCTGCGTGACGTAGTTACTTCGAGTAGAAACTGCACCGGACCCACACCGTTCTGCAGTGTTGCCAACTGCAATAGATTTTCACTACTTAAAAAAGGGAACTCAAAGCTTCGTAAGCCACATCACCAATGAAATGAGATTTACGACGATTGTTGCTACCCCACACACACACACATTGAAATAGGTTTTCCGTGGCACAGGATCCATAAGTATATGTCGTAAACAACCAATATACGTGTATATAGTGATATAGGGCAGGACTGAAACATGTCACGTTCGACGCTGAGGTCGCGAGTCGAACAACACACTCTTCTACTGCGAACACCAGGGTCGTAGCCAGCCAGGGGCATTGCCGTTACCCTCGTTTGGGGTGGGGGGCGGGGGCAAGTACTTGGATAAACGTGCCAACAACAACAATCACAATAATAGTAATAAAGTAGCATGAAAGGCATTATTATCTTCATAAATCATGCAAAAAGGGGGTAGAAGTCGGTTCTCACGCATTTGTGTTGAAACAGAGGATTGTTAGTTAATAATGGAAAACAAGCACACAAACTGTTTTTGAAAGAAAGAAAGTGCATGATAAATGCATTCCGAATGTACATACATATGGCATGTAAAATTTCCATCTACAATATTTTCTTTTCACATGGAGCGACGTATTACATAATCAATTCATCCAACTCGTAACAAACCAACATTAATAGCAAATAATATCACGGGCCGCCATAGCATTCTGTTTTAAAACTTTTCTCACTTAGATCGTTCGGCGCTCAGGATCGTCTCCCGCTACCCCTTTGCTACGGCATTGAACTTGATGAGACTGTATAATATTTTATAATATATTTCTACTTTCATAAAATTTGAAATCAAGGGGTTGCAATTACCTCTCCATTCCCCCTCTGCAGGTGCCCTTGGCCGTCTGGAAGGAAAATGCAAGAAAAATATGAAATTTAATTCCATCTTGAGTACCCTTTAGCCCTGCTACTCTTTAATTCTGCTAGCCTGTTTTTTCTTGTGCTTTAATGTTTGACCTCCACCCTGACCCCTCCGCTAGACTTAATTTCCGTCCAAGGTTGTGAGCAATGCCCCCTGCCCCCCCTCTGGTTGCGCCACTGCGTGCCTGGTTAAGGCACCATGCAATAAAAAACAATTAGTTTTCAGTGAAAAGATTTTTGTTTGCTCGATCATTCATTTAAATAAATGAAGCTGTAATATTGCGTGCATTTCCTGGCAATAAGATAAAAACTGCTTACAATGAACTGAAATCACTAAGTATATACTGTAAATTCTCCTTAAAACAGAGAGCTCCTCCTAGGACTTCGTAGGATTTAGGAGCTACGTAAGTAGGCAACACTGGCTGCAGCCGTCCACGTGGTGATGAAACACCTGGAGCGACACGCTGCCGGAGGGCTGTTTCCTTCCAGCAGGTTTTGCAGGCGCCCGGGTCTTGTTAAATGCCCAGTTACCTTGTAAGCGCAGAGCGCCTTGAAGACCAAGAACCCGGGTAAAGACGCAAGTCGACTCGTTGCCGTGGGCAGGCGAGCAGGTATACCTGTCCTCGCGAGCAAGCGGGCGTGGGTAGGTAAAAGGCACACAATGCAGCCCTTTGCTGGGGAGTCAGTTAATAAATACCAAATGCACTCACCCCACACAAAGTCATTATAGTGCGCTGCATCGAGCTTCAGAATATATTTTCAAATTTATCACTTTCTTGTGAACTGAATATATATATATATATATTTACAACAAAATACTCTTTCACGTGCTAAGGGAATACTACTTCTACTACTATCACTACTACTACTAATAAAATAGCCTGTATTCAGGAGCCATGTTTTAACCTCAAGAGCTGTTCTTACAACAAACACTTAGTATCAATAATAATACAAGAGAGAAAAATGAAGAACAACTATTGTTACAGGGTATAAAAAACAGAACAAGGTAAGGTTAGAACGTAAAGTTAATGGATATAAATCTTGATATTAATTGCTTTGATATGTGAGTGCATATACAATTTGTGGCACAAAGGTGAAAGTCCCTAATTTTGTCCTCTTTTCCTGCCTTTGACGTTTCTTTTTTTAAAGGAATACTGGGACAAAGGAAGGGGGAGGTTATGACTCCCCAGCAACCCCTCCTTGAACATGCCACTGAAGATAATGTTTTGTATTCTTTTTGAATTGTTTGATGATTTGATTTGATTTATTTTGCTTTGCTTTAAGACTAAATTGGGCCTGATGCTTGAAATCTTCAGTGAACAATAAACACGATGATATAGTTACGTCACAGCGCAAAGAATAATAGTAATTGTATAATAAGTAACGCTGTGTCTAGTCGTCCGAAATTGGGGGCTCCAAATTTCATTCTAAGATTTATTTTCAGGTTAATGTAGCAAAAGAAAAATGTTCAGCTTTCGGAAAATTCTCGTCTGTAATTGTTATCTGGGCTTATTTCAGGAATGGGCCTAATGCTGCAGCATCAATAGCACCCACCTTAATCCGGCCATGATCAAGAAAGACTGGGGTCCTAAATCTACACCCTCTATACACCTTCATGGTGTGTTGCAAAACACACACTTTTTTGCCACCATTAGCTAATTGCCAAGATGCGTGCTGACATGATGAAGTTGATGAAGGGACACTTGCAAAGAATATCCAAGCCCAGGCTGAGATTTGAACTTGGGATTCCTGACGTCGTAGCTCAATGTGCCAACTACTCTGCCACAGTGTTCAGTGAATTGTTTATAAATGAATGTGAATAAGCAGTAAGAACTACATAAAAATTATCCATTATAGCTGCCTCACAATGTTTAAAAAGATGTAATTTGACATTCAACGGTCCAGAAATCACTTTGCCTGCGACCCCAATGGTACGTTCTCGTCATTTACTCACATCCAGTGCTCGAAGTGGGGGTTAGGAGTGACAGAAGATTCATTAAGTATCTCCTCAGCTATTATAATTTGCATAAGCATCCCCTGCCTATTGCATTATCACCAAGGTGATCCATACAAACATCCACCCTCTTATCCATAAATCCGATCAAGCATCTTCCAACTAGGAATTTCCACTTCGAGCATTACTCATATCAGAATGTAAACTCTTTTACATATGGTGTATTGTAAATATATCAAAACCATCTAATGAATGCAACTAGAAATCCTTTGCACCTGTAAAAATGTTACGACTACTCAACCGACAAAAATATCTCAAAGAAAAAGTTGACTTATCTTACCTTCAGAAGTCTTCAACTAATTTCAGTCCATTTCCCCATATTCAGTATTCAAGAAAATAATTTACTTTATTTCTGGCATAGTTCATGGAAATTCTGTAAGTAATGTTAATATTGGATATTAAGTATATGACAATTATAACACAAACTTTAAAACAATGTGAAATCTACAAATGCACATACTGTTGAAAATCATACTGTAAGCAATTCAACAGCAAGTACTCATTATGAGTTGACAAGCAACTACATTGCACACATGGGACGTCCGCAGGATTTTTTTCCAAAGAGGGGCAAGGAAGATATTTTTTTTCCAGGGGGGGACCAACATGGTATATTTTCCCCAATAATAGTGTTCATCCCTCAAAAAAACATTGCTTAAATTTGAATTTATCATGTTCGTACAATAATTAACACATTATTGTGGCTGAAATTAAATTATATGTGTGAAATATGTAATTTTTGGTTGACTTTCGTTTTCCAGGGAGGGGGGCACGCCCCCCCTTCTGGACGTCCATGATTGCACACAACCTTATTGTAAAACAAAGCATATTAACTGAATTTATAATTTTAATCTAATTATCAAATACATGGAAGTTTTTTTTAAAAAAATTACTTTCTGATGAATCCACCTCCTGTTAATTAAAAATTAAAAATGATTTGATTCAGGAAAGAGAACAATAATCAACAAATTTCAGTGATTCATAAAACATAATCTTTATTAGTTTTATGTTATACATGTGCTCTCCACTTCAATAATTTTTATCAGTGAAAACAATTGAAGAAAACAACAGTCAATAAAGCACAATAAATCAATTATCCATCACCAAACAATTTCATAAGATATTTAATAAAGAAGAAAAAACTACTAGAAACGGGTCAATACAATACTCTTAATTATACACATATGTAAATCAATAAATGTTTAAGACACAGCAAAAAAAGTATTCATATTTATATTGTTAGATAATAATATGGTGCTACACTCTTTTTACTTGTACTTATTGCACTACACATCTTATAATAAAAGAATACAAAGCATATTTACCTTAATAAAGAGCTTGAAATTTACTGTTTAAATCAAAAGAGGCCCACAGTAAAATATGTGTTACCAACATTCGTCACCAACCCTTGACCTAATATACACAAACCACCTTCCTTTGATGTCCTATATCACTATGTTATCAATTCTGCTTCATGGCTGGTGGATCCATCAAAACTTGGTACACATGGACACTGAAGAATGATTAAGATGCTATTAACAATAAACATGACCAGTAATAAGTCTAGATAAAAAGAAAACAATATCACAAATATCTAAAAATCATCTTCAATGAAATTCACAGAATGGAAATGTGACTTGACAAAATTTGCAGTTTTCTTTTAATCACAAATTATTTTAAAGAGTGGCAGGAAACTTTGGATATTGCCATCCTTTTTTGTTTTATGCTATGTATGTAACGTTGTTGTTTAGGTCACAGAATCTTTCTCCTCCTATCTTAAGGGGATGAGGAACAGTTTCCATGTCCAGCCAGATGCAAGGACCTTGAACTGCTCCTCCCCATCGACATTTCCCCATGGTGAGATTGAGAAAGAGAGGTCTGTGTGCTGGATGGCTCTATGAAGGAGAGATAAATTACTATTACGGTTATGGAGTATCATGTTAGTTGTTCTCTTGCAAATATCAAACTTTCGAAGTTGTAGAAAAAACCTGAACAGAAAGAGGACAGGTTGAAGACTTTGTTTGTGTAGGGAAAAAGTCAAAACTTCAATATGATCACACATCATCTCTTATAATTATGGTTGCTACCATTACATGCAAGTATTTTTGTCATGAGATCGCATCACTTTTCCTTTGCAAGAGTGGTTGTGTTTACCAGTCAGAATGTTGGTGACGACTTCACACAATTTATTCTTACTTCCTATTTTCTAGAAAATACTCTAAGAAATAACATGAATTATAAAATTTCTGTTAGGGTATTGCATATAATTCCTACCTGCCACTATTAAAAGATTTAACTTAAAGCAATTTCTCTCCATTATGTTTTTAACAATATAAAACATTAATTCACAAAGACAGAGAGAATATATAATTTAATTAAATTGATTTTCTCATCCAGTTAAATCTCTCTCTTATTGGAAATGCTAACAGTATAATAACTTCCTTCTCTACGTATATGCATGATTTTTCATTTTCTACAATCACAGGAATTTGATTTCCAAGGGGATTCAAATAGGAGTAAAAAATATCTTCAATAAACAAGGCATATCCTAAAAATGTAAAAATGAATTAGAATTTTTTTAAATGTTGTTTTATGCACTTTAGGCTAATCGGGACTGAACATACAGTGGGATCTGAACGACTGTGCAATGCGCCTCCACCTGGTATCAAACCTGTGACTCCTTGATTACAAGGTGACATTCGGGAGGCTCCAAATGTGAAAATGAGAAAAGAAAATTGTTACTGGAGGAAGAATAAAAAAAAGAAGAGGGAAGGAAAAGTTATTACATGCCTCGTAACATTGCATATATATGTGAATCTTTACTCTTGACCGGCAAAAAAATGACACAAAATGTTAATGCACTGTGGTAATTTATCAAGATTAATTTTTACTTTAAGATATTTTTAAAACAATTGCTTACTTCTAAATAGAAAAATCACAAACTAATATATGTATAAACACACAACAAACATATTAAACATAACACTAAAGTGTGATACATAGTTTTAAATGCAACAAAACAGTCAATCTTGACTTTGGAACTTTTAGTATACTGAGCATAAATGCAATTAAAAGTGTAAATCTAACGGAATTATGAAAATGTCATGCTGTAAAACAGCATTTACAGTGATGTATTCATAAAGATAAAATACTTATTTCTTAAAACATTGTAATAAAAAGGTGGTTGCAACTTAGTCCTTGTTTCGTCATGCATATTCAGTCTCATTAATATAATACAGAAAGTTGTCTTTAAACAAAGGTTGTATGTCGATACACTGAGAAAATGGAATGAACATCTACAGTCTAAGGCACATAGTATTCAATAGAATATAAAATCCTTTTTTGTTAAAATGCTGACAAATATGTCATGAACTTTTTGTCCGTACAAGCAGCTTTAATGAATGTCATAAATGCTTTTGGGGAAACAGTAAATGTATGATTTTTTGTTTACAGATATTTTTTGCGTAAAGAAAAAGTCAGTTTTACATTTCATATTTGCATATCTCTATTAAATATGATGCTAAATGAACTGTAAAACAAAAGATCAATTCAAATGCATTAGTTACTATTATTTATTTATTTTCATTATTACTTGAAGGTGATATTATTGTTTCTTACAGAAGTGACTACTGTCACATGCAAAGTATTTAACTGACAGGCAACTAAAGGCACAGCAAGAAGGCAATTGAACAAATGTGAAATTACATTTCCCACACACTTTAATGAAGAATATTACGAGCATTCTGAACTTTTTCTTTAAAAAGGTTGATTCAGTATAACATGAAAGCTATGTTATACTTCTATTTCCTTCTGTATTCAAATATGCCAACTCTTAAAATTATAATGGATAATCTCAGAGGGGATAAAACATGTTTTGATTAAACACATGAAACAATATATCCAGTCCCTACATTATCCCAGACATTCTTATCCTGAATTTGATTGAAACTCATACATATGCAGGCTAATACATGCCTAAGCTAATTTCATAGCATCTTTGCACTGATGCAAAAACATATCATTTATAGCATAATATCTATTCCACAAAACGTATGTCTGTTCATGAAATGCAATATAGAAATGTAGTATTTTAGACATTCCTAAAGGTACTGATACCTTACGTAAACTCACTATTAAGTATTCTTCAACTTTGACTATAACAATCTCTAAACGCACATAGAAAAAAATGACTTATTCTTGAAATCAATATTAGCATTCACAATTATCTTTATGGTTTGTACTTTATACTCACAACCCATTACAAGTTTTCACTGTTTGTTCATTTTTAAACAAACACAAAAATGCCTGAAAAACACTATCGTGACCAAGATCTACAACTTTAGGAATGATTGATTCAGTCATTTTTCTTTGTACATACAAAATGCTTAATCTAAATTATACTTTTTGTGTTATTATTTTATGTCATGACTAGAAAAGATTTGTAATTGCTATTGTCTATATTAGCTACCTCATAGGAACTAATATCAAAATACTATAAGGAATATATATTTGTTGTATCTCCTTTCTAAGAATTACGTTATGTCTAAAAGTTCATGAAACAGGATATTCGATAAAGCACTTAATCTTATACAAATATACATAATATTTAACAACCTTTATATATTCTGTAAAAACTGAAAGAATGATTAATTTTAACAGAAATTATTTTGAAAAATGATATTCTGCTTTTTGATTTTGAAAATAACATCATCAAAGTAAAAAGAATGATCAACAAATTAATTGCACTTGCATATTTCAAATGATAGAATACAAATTTCAAGGTAAAAGTCAAAACAGTTTCATGTAGAAATAGTGAGGTACACTTTCATATTGACAAACAAACTTTGTCTAAGAATTGTGCTAGTCACAGAGCATCTTCAGAGCAGAAATGGCATAACAGTTTGCAAGGATATATAGGAAGGACTATAGAAACATGTATGGTGATATGAACTAGTTTTAGAGTGCATGGCAAACAATGATTTACGTCATCTAAATAAATGAGTAGCAGTGATCAAAAACACCTGAAGCTGAATGATATTCTGTCAGCTTGAAACTTTGGAATACACAGATGCACTTGATCTAGGGGTGGGTACATTTGAATGAATAAAGAATCAATATTTGATTAGCAAACTTACTGGTTTTAGACTTCTGTAACGAACTTAAAAAATTCGAATTTATCAGTTGAAGTATAATAAAAGAGACAGCTATTCAGTTGAAGTAGGCTTCACCACATGCTTTCGTTTTTACGAAATTATCCTTATCATGTATATTAGTATTAATAGAAATGTATTTGTGCATTATAGTCTGTTATGTGGCACGTGCTCTCGATAGCATCTGCCAAAACCAATCCACCCTCGAGTGCAGAGCTCTAGCTGTGAAAGCAATATCCATGCACACCAAGGTACCCGAGTTACATTGGTTGCCATGACACCACTGCTTTGCCTGTGTGATTTAGCCCTTCAGCGACTGAAGAGTTAGGAGGCAAAGGAATCTACTGCACTTGGCCTTCAAGGAGTTGAACTAAGTGCGTATTTTTACCAGTGTTGTTTCCTTTCACGCAGTTTTCAGAGAAATATGAATCCCATTGATGATTTAGTGTGTGTTTTGTGAGAAACTCCATTTTCTCATTAGAAAGACGAAGGGGATAAGAATGTTTTACATTTTTTTCTACTAGCCCTTCATTTAAATTCAGAGCCACCAGCCACCGTGCAGTAGGACTACGACACGAGAGAATGAGTAAGAAAAAAGTTTATGGACAAGGGATCATGTGCTGGGAAAATAAAATGAGTTTATAAAATGGGAAACTAGATATCCACATGATTATTTAATATCCTTAATTAAATTGAATATTTGTACTAGGTTTATCTTTTTAGTTTAGAAATTCATATTGTTCAGTGCTATGAAGATACATAACATATGCAAACGCAACAACTGTACTGGATCTCATGTCTAAATTAATAATGTGGTCCATGCACTTTATTTAATGTTCCTGCATAAAGTTGCTCTGAAGCTCATGATGTCTATCACATCATCTGCAGTATAGCCAAGATAAAGGATCTATCTACATTCCTATGTAACTTCGTTGCATGATACAATGTGCAGAGTTTAGCTTTACCTTTACACATGCCATATCTAGTCTTTCCGTTACATTCCCGCAAACCACCTGTCTCACCAGCGTTCATTATAATAGATATTGCCACTTCTCTTCTGACGATATGTTATGGTTGGTTCAGTCACAATATTTCCACACGCAAGCCTCACCATTTCACTACTAAAATGTGGTTCCATTGTGCTACCACTACTTCCAAAAATAAATTTAGTTGTAGCTAAATAATCTTACAATGTAGAACATGTCATGATTTACAATGCACATCTGACTAGAACAGTTTTATTTTACAGTAAGACTTTTACTTTTAAGGCACTTCATGCAAATGTTCAATGAAACTTTACCTTTGAGTATGATCTTGCATTCATTTAACATTACGTAATACTTTAATACATGAAACAAAAGCATTTAATTAGTATACTTTGTAGCCTTCATATGTCATTCTTGACAATGGAAAGTTCATAATACATATGAAGAGATCCTACAAAATCTAGACTGTACAGAGTTGCACATTTATGCATATTTTATTATATTACTTATTGAATGACCACAATTGTAGAGCTTTTGCTAGCATAATGCTAGGTATTATTGATAAAGAACTTGGACTGATAAAATAAAATTCCAACAATTCAAAATATTGTGGGAATATTACATCCTTTTCAGAAGATACAATGCAAACATTAAACAGATTAAAATAATCTAAAGATAAATATTCATAAAAAGCAAGTCTGCACATAAAATTATTAATTAAAACATCTTTTCATTTCAAATTTAATGAAAAATCTTGAATGACTTACATACAAGTTTGTGGATCTACTGTTGCTTCATGATGATTTTAAACAGTGAGTACTTACACACATATATATGTAAAAAAACGAAGCAATATAAAACTGAATTTTTGGAAATGAGGCTTTTTAAGTTCTTGAAAATAGAACTTTTATGCAAGTACTTTATCAGTTTTAGATAACAGTACATTTTCTAAATTCCAATTATCATTGAGAAAATCTGATTTAATGTCTATTCAACAAACTAAGAACATAAGGTCCTGAATTCAAGTGTAACTGACAAATAAGGGACTAGAAAAGTTTCACTGACACTAAGAAAGTACCGATATAATATTTAGCAACTACTGATTACTGTTACAGCTTTAACACTGATCAAACTACAAATAAATGTCTGATGAAGTGAGCGTGTGTTCTCCAAAACATTACATAAAAAAATCACATATAAATACTAATAACAACCATAAACTAGAATAAATAATAATGGTGCAATAAGAAGTGATAATGAATTTGTGCAGCACTGGAATGCTTCATTCAAATTCTAAATCAATATTTCAAACCATTGCTCAGACGGTTGTGACCTTAGAAAAATAATACATTTTGATATGCATTAAGGAATCTGTGTATATGAATTTTGCTTTAACGGTAACTAAATGACAGAACCATGGAATAACATTACAGACTGTAACAGAAATAATGCATACATATATTATGGACAACTTTATAGATACACCGATATCTCATATCAGCTACAAATTACCGTCTAACAATGATGTCACCCAGTTACAATCAAGTACAATAACTATAACTCAGTCACTTTTAGAGTTACTTCTCTCGTATGTTTCAACAGTAATGAATAAAATTTTGGTTTGATATATAAATATATATTTCTCTCTCACTTCTATATTCTTTTTATATTTAAACTGTGAGGTAGGGTTTATTACAATTTAATGAAAATTAATGTTAACTTTATTTGTTAAAGTAACTGTAGTTGTAAACAGAATTTTAAAAATGATATTACCAAAGACTGCTATCTAGCAATTAATTTGTTCTATCCCTAGTCTATACATAAGGAACTTTTATTTTAACTCATTTGATCCACTTTTAAGAGCACATCATTGTCATGTTTTTAGGTTATCAAATGTGAAAATACATGGCACTTGCATATAGATATTTGCCTACATAAAAAAATATTAATGCCACAAACTTTGCTTTGGCATATTCACAGTTAATACAAATGTGAATCATGATTAACACTACAAATTCAATGTAAAGTCATATGATGAAAATATGATTGTAAGTATTGAAGAAATATGAAATTGCTTTGGTTTGATATGTAAAAGTAAAAAAAAACAAAACATAATGATGATTTGTGAAAATGCATCACTATGATAATAAAAATGAAATGCATGAGAAGAGAAAATTTCAAGAAGTTCAGAATGGTAAATATTGTTTGGATCAGTCTTTTTCAGATAACAGTACACCTTCTTTTAAACAAGTTTGAACCATAAATTTACCATTTTGTGGAGCTATTTTATACAATAAAGCATAGTTTTGTTTCTCTTGTACAAAGTGGAATGATGATACTAGAAAACCGTACCAGTAGAAAAAACTATTTGCGTGTAAATACTTTCACATTCAGTTCATACTAAAAAGTAAATTACTTGTGCTATTATGTCTCAACAGTTTTAAACCTTGCAACAATGAAGAAAAAAAACATTAAAATTCATCAGATTCAACATTACTTCATAACATTCACTATAAGGCAAAAAGTTGGTATTCACCTCCTATTTCATACACAAATGACACTTTCTATTACTAGATAACAAATTGGTTATCAAGCAAGCCACACACAAGCCAGCAAAGCCTTTCAGTTCTAATACTATTATTACATAAGTACACTTAAGAAGGCTGCAAATGCATCTATACATATGACTCTAGAAGAAGGTCAATCTTCCTAATTGTATATATAACAAAGAAAAAAATAATTTTTTTTTACTGTCATGCAACATCAACACTCATCTAATGGCAGTTCTTTGTTCTTTGTAATAGACTCACAAAACCTAATATATGTATATATAACTCTTTAATCACATTCTATTATAAGGCAATTGAGGAGAGCTAAAAAAAATGGTAGGAATAAAATCAGGAGAGGAAAGGCACCAAGATTATATAACATTTATACATTTTTACTATTATGATCCTGAACAATGTAAGCTAGGAAAGGAAAATAAATGGGTTCTTCTGGCATGTACTAAATGGAACGACTGATGCAACAAAATAATGCAAATAATGCATTTCATAACATGCTATCATTATTTTAATGGATCAACATTATGAACAACCCTCCATTATTTATAAACAATTTTGAATATCTTAGTGTATATATTTATTATTAATAGTTATTAAATCACACGCAGACACAAAACACATTTAAACTTTAGTGTCTTCATGGACATATCACTATAGTGGAACCACGAGCAAAACAACCTGCGCAGACCCGCGAGTCCTATGCACCATATCCCCCCCCCCCCGAGTAGGGGAGGGGGAGAGTTGACCATGCTTCCTTATGGCCCGAGGTGGAGGGAAGAAGGGAAAGCTGCACGGGAACTTCTCGTCCCAAGGTTTTTTTCCTTGTGGTCGATCTATAGTATCGTCAAATCTAATGGAGTGGGGATGTGTAACAGGTCATGACCTAAATGGTGATGGTGATGATCAGATGTAATTGACGAAGGGTCACTCAGAAAGAAACATCCAACAGAAAGACCAGGACATAAACCCAGAACATTCAGAAAGGGGTATGTAAAATTGACCACATACTATGAACTGCCACTAAAGCAGCTCTTAAGTGCTCAATGACTTCTTCAATATGCTACACTTGCTTCTTAAAACTTCCCCTTGTTGTTTAATGTGAATGTGTGTAGTTTAACCTGTTACAGACTTTCAAGTTTCAGGGAATAAAAACCACAGTGATTTATACATAATTACTCTAAAGAGGTGTTTTACTTTTTATGTGAAACTTATTTCTACTGTTCAAATTAATTTCAGTGCCCACTGTTATCATCTACTCCCTCTGTCCCATAATTATAGTCTGGTATGCCAAAATGGTAGTACAGGAATGACAGACGAAGAGGCAGATGGAAAGCACAATTTGTACTGATCCATGAGTGATAAAGTTGTATGACTCATTCCCGTGTTTCATGTTCTTCTTCTGTATACACCAATGTCACAGTTTGAATATCGGACAATTATTATGACACAACAAACAAAAATGTACCGGACAATAATTATGGGACAGAGGGAGTATTTGGGAGCTCACTGAGAGTTCGGAGTTTTAAGTTCACAACAATTACTCCAGTGGAAGTTACAGTACTAATAGTAGGGAATGTAATCAGGCCCGAAGCTAGAATTGATCTCTGGGGGGAGATCATGGGTTATCAGGGGGAGCTTTGTAAACAAAGTCCATGTTTCAAAAGTTTAAAAGTATTAAATGAAGGTAAATTGTGTGTGGGGGTGGGAGGTCATTATATTACTATAAAACATAAAATTTAGAAATGTCATGCAAATACTACAGTTTCTTCTATATCTTCTAAAGCATCTATTAAAGTGTTAATTGACTGCTACTGACACCATCCCTTAATACACACTCCATACTACGTATTTTCGATTATACAGGTATTTATATCATACAAGTAAAAATGTACAATATTCACTTCAATCGTAGTGTCTACCGTACCCTGGCCGAAGCAATAAAACTCCCTTTCGTTCCCAAAACTTTGGATCTGTTGTCATTTGATGCAGCTGTGGAAGAAATGTGGATGATGACATTAAAAGTCACAGATATTTTCAAACGAGAGGCTGCAACAGGTTACAGATAAGGAAGCTTCCCTATGAAAAAACTTTCTAAAGTCTAGAAAATCTTCTAAACACTTGCCGGTACTTAGATTTCTGCTCACCTCACAAACAAGATGAACAAATGTAATAGATGCTGTTCATGTTCTCCCTCGCGAACTTGTGAACATAATAATATATGCTGTCTATATTTTCACTCTTCACCTCAAAGAAATTAGAATACAAAATAGTTTTACCTAATGTCAAGGGGGCTGGTGGTAGTGAGCCCCGCCCAGCCCAGCCCCTGCCTGGCTACGGGCCTGAATGTAATCCTAGTCGAACATATAATTAATTAACTAAAATCACATAAGGTTAAGGATTTCCCATTTTAATAATTATATAAGTAATAATCTAAACTAATGTAATGCAATTATTACAAAACACTTCTATAATCGAAATTCCAGAACACCAAAACACAAAACCTCGGAAACCCAAATCTCAAGTGCAAAACGCTAGAAAACCAACCCATCCCTTCCATGTCTACCTTCAATATAAATAAAGAAAAAACATTGTCTTGCGAAATTTCTACAGATGGCACCCAACATAGCCAGTGGTTCCCAAAATGTGCATGCAGCAGCCTGGCTGATGCCACGATATATTCCAATATGTATTGGATATTGATGTGATTGTTCCAAATATATGCTTATTTACTACTTTTTACACATAAAATGTTTCCGAATTTGAAATATACGTTTATTTTTTAACATAGGGCAAGCACACTAACTGAGCATTGCAAGTGCTACATAGACCTACATTTTGACTTGGGTGCAGGGAAAAACTCTTGAAATACTAAGGGCACTGTTTGGGTTTGGGAACACCTGGCCTAGGCAGTTGCTCAACTTAACTACAACATTAACTTCCCCTGTTTAAGAATATTCATCCAAGACATGGCGAAAGTGAAAATGTGTTTTATTTGCTGCTTGTGATATAATAAATTTGTTATTGAAGAAATTCTCTCGGAATATCAGCCCATGAGAATATCTTCAGTATCTGCCACTAGGAGAGCTTCAATAAGTATTTATTGTTTTAGATCACTTCTAAATTTTGTAATGGAGTCAGTATTAGGTACAATGTGATTTGGGTTGGGGAGGAGGGGTAAAAAATTTATGACAAATTTAACATTGCTTTGAAAATATAACGAATCAAACCTTAGAAGTCGTTTCTCTTTCGAATTTACTCATTACAAAAGAACTTGTATAAAAATGTTATGTTCATTTTGATCTCTGAAAAGTTTGCACAAACTTCATAAAAACATGTACACCACAGCCATGGTTAAGGCAACCACAAGTTACTGTTCTCAGTAACCAAAGCTTTTCAACCACCCAACCAGAGTAGAAAAGTGATAATAAATAAAGCAAAGGCATGAATAACACTGTTGATTGCAAGATTACATAATGAGAAATCGAAGTGCCTATCTCCAACCAGCTTCCTTTGTTGGTCACTTGATAAAAGAAGTGGAGTCCTATTGCATCACAGAAGATCAGTACCAGCAAGAGTACACTTTTCGCTGGCGCCTTGAAGAAAAGAAATGCATGTACATACACTGAACTAACTACAAGAAGAATGTTCTTAAAAGCAAATTTCACACATGCAGCTAGCAATGGTTCTGGTGTGGTTACTAGTCTTCTACAAGCAATATCTAGTAAAATTCTATGGATTTACTAGAATAAGCAATTAGTAATATCAAAAAAGCATATTTTGTGTTGCAGTGTCGCCAGGTTAAACATGACAACATGGATGGATGTATACAGGGGTGTCCAAAATGTCCATAAATTGGGCCTTTGTGAAAAAATGTTAACGGGATGCGTGGATAAATCACTAGATGGATCTCTATAGCAAAACGCAAGACACAAAATTAAAACTTAGGTTTGGTAAATTCTTGTTTTAAGTGTCGATATCCTGATACCAGAAATTTTACTTGTGAACATACTTCTGATTTTTTAAACTTTATGTATTAATATGTACTTTTGAAATTTAATATGAATATATAAGTCACTGTATAATCATAAATAATAATGGTTCGATTATGTCGAGGCTTGTTGACAAATATAAAAATTAAGATTAAAATTAATTGTGAACCACTGGATCTATTGAAATCTTGTAGTTTCCTCAGGCCAAAATCATTGAGTGCTGATTTTCATTGGCATGTTGCATTTTGAACATAGAAAAATTTCCAATTAATCAGAAATTTCACTACAAAATATGTATTAATGAAAATTGCTGTGAAAACTTAAATGATAAATTTCAAGCAAACCTCTTGTGATCCGATATACAAAGTGCATTCAATAAATAACCAGAAACGAAGTATAAAATATCTAAAATACAACCGTATCTGTTACATATTTGTTATTTTATGAAGGCATCTGTAAGCAATTCATAGCTGGGGCTGGCACGCCTGCCTCGCACATGAGATGTTGGGAAACAGTTACACAAGATGGCGGCACCCTTACAGGAGTACTCCAAGTTCGAGCAGCGAAGTGTCGTGAGATTTTTGTTGAGTGAAAGCGTGAAACCGATTCATCGCTACATGACAGTTCAGTATGGTGACAACCGTAGAGTTGATCACAAGTGTACAAGTGGGCTGAGAAGACAACAATGGAATGGCAACATTCTTTTGTCTCCCTAACCAAAGAAGGTGCGTGCTCAACGGAGTACCACAAGGGGTCAATTCTTGTGGTACCACAAGGGGCCAATTCTTGAACATTACATGCCCAAAGGTCATAATGTAAACAAACAGTACAACCTACTCCAACTTTTTACACGAAAAACTTTAACCAGCCATTCTGCAGAGTCGACATGGTCTGATGTCCACTGGTGTGCTTTCGCTCCATGACAATGCGAGACCACACACTGCCAATGTCACATTGTCTACCATCGAGGACCTAAAGTTTGAATGCTTACCCCACCCAGCATATTAACCTGATCTCGCACCTTCCGATTTCCACACCTTTGGCCCATTGAATAGTTGTTTTAGGTTCACTTTAAGCACGGAAAGGCTAATTGGGACTGGACCTACAGTTTAAAGTGGGATCCGAACCACTATGTGCCTCCACCGGGTATCGAAACCGGAATCCATTGGCCCACTGAAAGATGCACTAAGTGGATCGAGGTTCCAGAATGACAACGAAGTCCAGTCAGCGGTGCATGAGTGATTACGCACACGTCCAAAAGAATAGTTTTCCTGTGGAATCAGTGCCCTTTTCAAGCGCTGGCATAGGTGCATTGAACTAGGGGGTGGGGGGGGGGCTATGTTAAAACATAGTACTGCATCTTTTGGTGCTTGTAATAAATATTTGTTACAACATAATTCCGGTTATATATTGAATGAGCCTTGTAATTGATGCCAGGGCCCGATACCCAGCATTGGAGAAACAGTAATGTAGGGCCAGGGGTGACTGATAGGTTTTTAGCATTTCCTCGAAGGAGGAGGCAGATATTACCATATGGCAATGGTTGCAACATTGTTATTCAACATAATTCCTCTGAAGATCAACACACTACTAAGACCCATGCTACAACTTTTGTAATCCTTGTAAATATGTGCAACAGGCATCTACATCTGCTTTGGCATCAGAAATGCTGCTAAGGCACTACCCCTTCAAATGTTTGTTTTCAAATTTAGGAATATGTAATAATCACAGAGGGTCAGTTCAGGTGAATAAACATGGCAATCCACAATGTCAAATCTCAGATTAGTCAATTTCTGCATTGTGATAGTCATTCTGAGCTGTGGCCAGATGTGATATTCCCATGCATGCACCCTTCTTGACGTAGTTTCTAACAATACACCATCCCTGTCCTAGAAGGTGGTCTCAAGAACACTGTTAGCTAACTTTGAACCTTGAATTTCTTGGGGTGAAATGAACTACTATGCCATAATTAGGGCTGCTGATACTGGCGGTATCGGTTGATTTTCTCTTACCTATACCAAAGATTTTCAGTGGCTAGAAGAGCGAGCAAAGGCAAAAGCTCGTCTCAACATTTGTCCTATTCAAAAGTTCGTTCACCCTTCCTTGCGACAGATTGGGAGACCAGTACAGGAAGTTCCATAGATTTTCCTAGAAACACTGGATAAAATCCCACCTTCCTGGGAAGAGATGGCAAGAGCAAAGCGATGGGTAAGTGAAAGCTGAACCCACACGTGACTATGAAGGCATGTAACTGCTTAGTTAACGCTGTGGGAAATAAACCATTCATTGCCAATTATTGATTGAAGCTCATGCTGGTAAGATAGGTGGATGTTTTTAACCCCCCGCCACACTAATGCCGGGTCAGGTAGTTGCGGAGTTCTTGGAAAAGAGGGATGAAGGTCACTGTGAAATTAGCTTCGTTTCATCTACGTTCAAACACGAAGGGGAATCAGCAACATATACTTATCCTCCTCACTTCTGTCTTACTTGTGACTGCCGGTATCGGCCAATATGGCTATTTATTTCCACTGAAAGACAGCTCCCGTGGTGGAGTGGTTAGCACATCGTGCTACGATGGCAGTGTTTGAATCCCGGCCTGGGCATGGATGCTTGGGTGTGTCCATTCATCAATTTCATCACATCATCACTCATCCCCATCTCAAATCAGTCAAAAGTGGCACAAAAAGCGAAGTAAAATAAATATATATATATTAATAACTTACGTTTTGCGAGTATCTATGTTGCTCCTGCGACGTTTCAGGATGCAACTGCTCCCTTCCTCAGGCTGTTCACGTTTAGGTTATATATAATTCATAACCATGTCGACCTCTCCATAGGTACAGGATATGGGATTGGTAAAAGGTGTGTGGTTAAAAAACAATAAAAATCTAAAACCCATTACAGGTGCACGTCATAGTACCACGCTGTACTCCAATACTTGTATTGTATTGCAATTGCAGCACACGCGGGCCGTGGCTATTCACAGTTTTAAAGTTTTAACATTCCAAAATGGGTTTTAGATTTTTATTGTTCTTTAACCACACACCTTTTACCAATCCCATATCCTGTACCTATGGAGAGGTCGACGTGGTTATGAATTATATATAACCTAAACGTGAACAGCCTGAGGAAGGGAGCAGTTGCATCCTGAAACGTCGCAGGAGCAACATAGATACTCCAAAACATAAGTTATTAATATATTTATATTAAATTTGTGACTAATTCGCACAACTTTTATCATGAATTTGAAGTAAAGTAAAGCAAATCAATTAATAATTTCTGCCGAGATCAGATTGGGAACATACATCTTTGAATAACAGTACTATGAAAATTACGCTAATCAGGACTGGATCTACATTTTAAAGTGGGAGCCGAACCACTATGTGCCTCCACTGAGTATCAAACCCGCAATCTATTGATTACAAGGCGACGGGGACACCATCGAAGAGGCCCCTCTAAAGATTTATGTACACCACTACTTACAATAATGTATATAAAATATTTATCAGGCACTTTACTTTTCATCTAATGGACATACCATCATTATTTTTGTTATTCAATGAATAATCAATTTTTATACATCTTTTGACATAAATTTCCTTGCCATGACTGTTGTTTTTACACAAATTTTAGCAGTTTTAACTAGACGTAAGCTAGATGATGAATATTTGCCATTTTATCTCTAATTTTATAGCGTCCTTTTACTATTTATGTAATAACAATATTTTTTAGTCAAGATTTGAAAGAACGAAATAAGTATTAACGTTGTCTTTCTTCCATTTCTTAGTCTGTGGTTACTTATAACAATACTCCATACGCATCAGATAAATTAAGTACTAATTAATTAGTTTTCATGTTATTACAATAATTATATTAACGTATTAAATAGAAACAATTTTATTATTATATTTCTGAGACACTTGGATTGGACTGGCTCCCGAAATTATATATTTCTAAATACGTGCCTAGTGATGTTCCGAGTTAATATGACTCGGTAACTAGCCTTTGTTTTTTATACTGGAATTATAGAAGTATCGGTATCGGTCATAGTATCGGTATCGGCAAATGGTGGTATCAGCTCAGCTCTAGCCATAACTCATGTGACTTCCTTTGCCAAGATCATACAAATAAATCCATGTTTCGTCACCAAAAAATTGAGCCAAGAAAACAGCACTGCCTTCAAAGCTCAACTTGTGCATCTTTGGCATCATCATTCAAATATTTGGAGAACCATTTGGTTGAGTTTTCAAGTGTCAAGGTGTTCATGTATGAGGGGGGTTCAAGTTAAAGTGGGACTTTTGAGTTTTCAAAATAATGGAACATATCTGGACAGAAAGAAAATACATTTATTTCTCAATGTAATCGTCCTCTACACCAATGCATTTATTCCAGTGCTTCACTAATGCTTGGGTACCAGTAACATAGAAAAATTTATCAAAATTGGACTGCTTGCGTCATGTCTTCATCTTTGCTGAAATGATGACCTCTGAACAACCCCTTTAATGAATGCCTTCCAAAAAGATCAACCCTCATCTATTGATTGATTGATTTGGTTTATTTTACTTCACTTTTCTGCCACTTTTGGCTAATTGCAAAAATGAGAATGAGTGATATGATGAAATTGATGAGAGGTCATTCACAAATAACACCCATGCCCAGGCCGAGATTCGAACCCAGGACCCTTGGCTTCGTAGCATGCTGCGCTAATCACTCCACCATGGAGGTCAGTTCACTTCTCATTTAATCTAGGTTTCAATACAATTGGCAGATATACACTGTAGGATTTTCAGTATTATAAGGATATAACAATCCACAATTTCTTGAAAACAAAATTCCCAGACTTTTTCAGGTTTTTCAGATAAACACCCAAAATTTTTCAGATCAAATCATGAAAACAATATGTGTACGTGAACATGTCTGGAAGAAGATTACTGTATTTTAGCTAAACACTCAAACTTAAGAATCCCACTTAAACAAGTTTTGTAATATTGTGAAGAGAAAATGAACAGTAATAATTGACTATTGGTTAGGGGAAGGAAGCAAGTAAACCTAAGGGGTGCATTCCTATGTCATATTTTAAATGTAACAAGAAAGTGGAAAATAACAATAACTACTTCTTGTAGCAGAATTCTAGAAGAAACAGTGTTAAAAACATGAGTTTTTCCCCACAGTATTTAATATAAAATTTCTACTCGAACTACAGGTAATATTCAGTACAATGGAACTCAGATTTTCCACATGTCTACATTGTACATTCATTCTTCATGGTCTCAATGGTGAAAAAGGTTATCAGAAATTTAAAATTTCTATTGATTGATTGATTGAATTTGCAATTTTGGGTGCATCAGCACTTAGGCTATTTTGCACCCATCAGAGCCTCGTTAGTCTGCAAAATGCAGTCCAGGGTGTATGTGGAAGTGAGGTTGACAATTGGGTGTACAACGTGGGCTTTTAATTTTTGTTTCTTTGTTCAAAATCTATTTTTACTACATTATTACTAGGGCCCGGGACTTTATGTTATAACATATTTTTCATTTGACATCGGATCGTGTACTGGGGTGAGATCTTTACATATCTGATGAAAATCAGCCGAAATAGACCAACTTGATAAAGCATATTTTGACATATTTTACCAATTTCACGTTTTTACAACATACAAGGTACATTCAATAAATAACCGGAAATATTTTTTTTTTTTGCAGAATCTATTATTCGAATGGAATATAACACATACAATAGCCCTCCCAACTTCAATGCACCTGCGCCAGCGCTCCACAAACCTCCCAATTCCACGTGAAAAGAATTCTTTTGGGCGTGTGTGTAACCAGTCATGCACTGCTGCCTGGACTTCCTCATCATCCTCGAACCTTGAGCCACTAAGTGCATCTTTAAGTGGGCCAAAAATGTGATAATCTGAAGGTGCCAGATCCGGGGAATATGGGGGGTGGGGTAAGCAGATGAACTTTAGGTCATTGATGGTAGCTAATGTGACTCTAGCAGTGTGTGGTCTCGCGTTGTCATGCAGTAACAGGATGCCACTGGACACCAGACCACGTCGCTTCTTCAAAATTGCTGGTTTCAAATTTTCACACATAAGGTTTGCGTATGTCACACTGTTTACATTTTGACCTCTAGACATGTAATGTTCAAGAATTGTTCCCATATGATCCCAAAACAAAGTCAACATGACCTTACCAGCACTTCTTTCAGCTCACACCTTCTTGGGTCTTCGAGATGAAGAATGTCGCCACTCCATTGTAGCCCGCTTTCATTCAGGTTCGTAAAAATGTACAAAACTTTCATCTCCCGTGACAATACGGTGAAGGAATGCCCCCTTCAGCCTCGTACTGTCGCAAAAGCTCCCTGCACACATCCATTCGCCTGTCTTTCATTTCTGGTGTCAAATGTTTTGGAACCCACCTCGCACACACTTTCTTGAACATCAGTACGTCATGAACAATATGGTGGGCTGATCCGACACTAACGTTCATCTTTGATGCAATCTCACTCACCGTAATACTCCTGTTTTCCCATATCAACTCGTCAACTCTCACAATGTTGTTCTCCGTGACTGCAGAGACCGAGCGTCCTGGACGTGGTGAATCTTGAACACTTGTTACACCCTGTTTGAATTTCTCTGCCCACTCGTACACTTGTGTTCAACTCAAACAGCTTTCACTATATTGCAGTGCCATCCGACGGTGAATTTCGATTGGTTTCAACCCTTCAGCTAACAGAAACCTAATGACACTTCGCTGCTCCCAGTTGGTGCAAACCTGCAAGGGTGCTGCCATCTTGTTTTGTGCTGATTCCCAGCCCCCCGTTCACGAGGCAGACGTGCCAGGCCCATCTGTTAATAGTTCTAGGACGCCACCACAAAATAACAAAGAAACACCAAACATGGCCGTATTTTCGATTTTTTATACAACTTTTTTGGTTATATATTGACTGTACCTTGTATGTCTTCAATTTTCTCGTAATAAGACATATTTCTGTATAATTTCATAATTGCCTTGCGTATACTCTGTTATTTTATAATTGTTCTTCGTATATTTAGCGCAACTGATATTTCATATTATCGATGCCAGGTTAAGGAAATTACGAACGAAGAATTTAAAAGCACATGCAGTCTTTTCTTACCAACTAAAAATAGAACAATAATACCCCCTTTTTTTATCCCGCCGACAATTAATAGCCATGCAAACATTATTGAGGGAAAATGTTCTCTCATTGTTGTGCGGAATTCTGGCTTCATTTAATACTCCACCCCACCCTAGTCGATCTTCCCTGGAAGGTACTGAATCCCGTATTATGAGAAATTCGAAAGTACTGTTGTGCATATTTTTGGATTTACTGGGAATATTTCTACCTTTTTCTGACATATTTTTCAATTTTTATGACATAATTACATACATATTTTACAGTTTTATAGGACATAAAATTCCGGGCCCTAATTATTACTACATTTCCATGACATTTCCAGGAAAATAAACTCCCTGACTCTTCTAGGATTTCCAGGTTTTCCAGACAGGTAGACATCCTGGAAATGTTTATTGCCTGTATCTACTTTTCTGTAAATAACATATCCACCCAATTTGCTCAAATAAATTCCTTGATTCTTTCAGGTTGTTATTTCTAAATTAGTGTTTTGACTTACTACAACTAGGTGTAGAATATAAATATGAAACTGCAGGCTCGGGTTACAGCATTTCTTCTTACATATGAAGCAACTGTTGTAGTAAATTAGTGTTTACAAATACATTCACCATGCATATCACTTATCATTTTCTCATTCCAAGATCTAAACATGTATTAGAATTACTTTGACAAAATTATTAAGACTTTTTTGGGATTTTCAGACCAGCAACTGGTTGAATTTTACACCATATGAGGTAAAGTATCTCTCTCTAGCAGGTAGCATGAGATAAAATTATTTATATTTCTCCCACACAGTCCATCACTATCAGCATTCAAACTTGGTACTCAACTTATGCAGTTGGGGATGTACAATATAATTATTATTTTATTCATTTAGTTTCAACTTTGTCTTTTATAACTGTTATAATTCTTGTAGAAAAGACTTGTGGAAATAGAGAAAATATTCAAACTTATGTTACCAAACTGAGGTAATAATCTTTTCAAGGAACAGAAATTAACCATTAGGAACACAATAAAACAATATGTTTAGTCAGCAGAAGAAAACATCAAAATAAGAAAAAATCAATTTTAATACTAAACAACAATGACTAGGTAACTGGAATTACAGAACAGCGTGATCAGTTACAATTATAGATATACTAAAAAAAAACAATTATGAAAGAAGTGAATCACAATTAGTTTACTACTTAAAGTACTGGGTGTCCCAGAAGTCTTTCCCTGATTACAAACTTTATTCATATCCGCTATATGCAATGTAGAGATGTGAAAGTGGTGCCAAAATGTTGGAAAACTAACCAAGTTTTTTTGTTACAGGTTTCAGTAACATGGCTGCCCAGGAAACCGGAAATGTTCACAAATCAGGAAAAATCTCAGTGTGTCACGAGACCCAGTCACCAATGACAGTGCAGAGGAACTTTCAAACAACTTATGGAAACATGCCACCCGATGTCGAGAGCATTAAGTCGTGGTATGACAAGTTCAAGACCACAGAATCTGTTGCTGACTTACCGAGAAGTGGCTGAATCATCAACCTCAGTAAAACATCAGCCAAAAAGTTATCTTTATGATATCTTACACAAACGTTTATTTTTTCGTGCATACAAAGTGCAAATTGTACAGGCATTGTTGCCTAAAGATACCAGGGGACACACTGAGCTTTTTCCTGATTTGTGAACATTTCCGGTTTCCTGGGCACTGACACTGCTACACTACAGCCACGTTACTGAAACCTGGAACAAAAAAACTTGGTTAGTTTTCAAACATTTTGGCACCACTTTCACATCTCTACATTGCATATAGCGGATATGAATAAAGTTTGTAACCAGGGAAAGACTTCTGGGACACCCGGTATTATTTCTTTTTGTAGTATTAACATTAAGCTGAGTCTCTTTTATTCTAATGATACTAATAACTGTGTAACCCATTCCATCAAATCTTATAATGTAAAAAGCTTTCATAATGTGATTCTATATGCAGCCAAAATATTATTTTTATGTGGTGAAGAACCAGCCAAGATAATACTGTCATATGTACATACATTAAATTTGTTCCTGAATACAACTTGGCCTATCATAAAAGTAACAGTGCAACATTAATATGTTCATCAATATGTATCGCTGTATTAAACAGTAACACTGCACATGATGAATATGAACAAGAGAGAGATTTGTATACACATAGGATCAGAACTGCATCCTTAAGGATAATGCTAATTGAAAGAGGGGAAATGCATGAAAACTGGAAAGAGGGGGTTAAACTGCAATATAGGAAGGATCTTGATGTAGGAATAACGTGTGAGAAATTTGCATGCAGCCAGTAGCGGCAATGGGGTACCAAAACTGGGATGCAAGAATAGTTGATTTCTCTTGGTAGACAAGGATTAGAATTAGGAAAGCAAAGTGTGATGGACAAAGTGGCATAAAGTGGGGGGGGGGGGGGGGGCAAGTGCCCCCTGCCCTGATCGTTGCCACTGCTAGCAGCCAAATCACACATTTCAGAAATATTATTTTCTATTGACTAGAACAAAGATATTATTGCTAGTGAGCACAGTGCTTAGAATTTTGCTGAAGATATTTGACGGGAATATTAAGTGATGAAAAATTTTACATCTGCGGCAAGTGAGTGAACATGCATTTACTTGGTATGGCCAATATGAACATTTGGTATATTCAGATTTTTAGATTTACTGGTTTAAGGATATCAATACAATATATGGAGGCTGAAGGTCAAGGTGGAATTAAGTCCCGAATATAAATTGGAATGCTAGGTCTTGGTTCAACACATCTTGATGCGAGGTCTATTTCTACTACATAACACATGAATTTGTCATCAAATAAAATTACAAGTCAAATTTTGTATTGTCTTGTGGGAGGCTGGAACTATTTTGATGTTGTGTAAAACTGTTATACACACAGCCTGTACAATCCTCCATTTAGTTGATTTTAAAACCTGAATCCCACACTATCTGTGATAAAACTCAGAAACCAAGACTGCACGACCTTTCCATGAGATCTGAGAAACACATACGCACATTTCTTTTCAAAAGAGCTGTGTGCAAGAACTATACACGCTGCCTACAAGTTAAACATCAAATTGATGCACATGTCAAAGTGTTAAGAGAAATTTTGAAATCCACAATTCAAATTAAAGACCACATTGCACCTTACTAGAAAGTTATGTGAAAATTATAGCTCCACCAGGGATCAACTTTGGTTTGTGAAATTCTTGTGTCAATGTTCAACCACTGAGCTACCAACTCTGCCGCTCAAACATTTTCGTGCAGTATTTGTTCCTTGGCTTCCAAACAGACAACACAGTCCCATGACATATTTCTTCGTTTCTGCCAGTATTATGTACAGGGCACAATAAATACTTTAACTCTGGAAAAACAAACACTTGAACCAATTAATTCCTACTCCACATGTCTTTTTCTTTGTGATAAACTGTTACTTGAGATAGTCCAGGAATGATCTATCTGGCATGGAACATCATCACCACTTTCAAGTGTCTGGTACTTGAGCACTTTTGGCTTCTTCTTGAATTTCTTCTCCAAATTCCTCACCAAAGGCCAGAGAGAAGCACTTGTCATAATCTTCGCAACTCCGTGCATAACAACAATAAACAAGACAATGGTTTGTACAATCACATAATGTGAAATGGAAGTCCCAATGTCCAACCAGCTCCCCTTGTTTGTCACCAGATAGAAAAAGTGGAGTCCCATCATATCACAGAAGATGAGAATAATAAGGAACAAACTCCCTGTCGGTGCCTTAAATAGGGAACAAAAGCACCTATCAACACTTTTTCAGGCTTTACAGAAATTATCTGTTATAACACAGTAAACATTAATATGCATATTTTAAGAAAGCAATTTTGCAGTTATTTAAATGAGTGTAAATTTTCAACACAAGAGTTATTTTTCACCTAGCACAAACTAAGTGATTACACAGTTTTTTTTGTTAAATATGTACAATACATTGAAACTGATATCTGGTTCATACAAATCAGCTCTGAAAAATACAGTAAAACCTCGTTAATCCGGACTAATGGGGGGGGGATAAGTTGACAGGTTTAACAAAAGTCTGGATTAACTGCAATGACCTAAAAGAACAGTAGAAAGTGCATTAAATCTCCGTTTATATCAAAAAAGCACTTTCATTATGGTGAATTTAAAGGGCATAGGCTTAAATACACTATACAGTACAGTAAAATGTTTGTACGGCCATGTATTATAGTGACCAGACTTTTACAAGAATATGCCGAGGGTATTCCTGTGTCAATGCAGCTTCTTCCCGAAAGTCTGCGGGGAAACAGAATTTCATCAGTGGTTGACTGCCTTTTCTTTGGGAAGTTCTCCCATGGACGTTGGATGTACGTAGTTACGGAGCAATATGACTAATGCGATTGTTGACTTCTAGCCACATTTAAAACCTTGCATTCTGTTGTTTTTTTTTTTTTTTGCCTTTTGCCTATCCGGATTAAGCAAAGTCCGGCTTATTGGAGTCCAGATTAACGAGGTTTTACTGTATAACAAACAACTGAAAATTTAGCACGTTGCATGTGGCACAAATACCAATGTCAGATCAATCATTTTTAGTGACCAGCATAGAAAATTCCATATATTTTTTATCTTTTTCAATAATCGACCACAATTTATTTTTTTCAGATTATTCTCACTGAACAATTTTCTTGGAATGTTCATTATTCATACTAAGATACTGATAAACTTTCCTAAAGAGAAAACATTTCATTGTCGATGTACCCTATATTATAAACTATCAGGTTGGTGCAAAACTAATTGCAGGTTTTGTTATTTTAAACTTTGGTGACCGAGTAACCTTTTATTTCAGTAGTTTCATGTAATATACCACTTCAAAGTGTAAAAGTCTGTTTACTGGTTATTCTAATGGTAAGTTTGCCTGTTTATGCTGTATTTTAGGCTGTCCAATGCAAAACGGAATAGAAACAAATTTGAGCAATTTTATTGGGACGTAATGCACAAGAAACTCCTTCAATATCAACCAAGCATCAGGCCAGGAGACTATCAATGAACATACTCACTGTTGGTTCCAAAACTTTCAAGAGTCTGGAAGATAACATTCTTCTACAATTGACAACAAACAAATGAAGACCATTACTGAGGAACCATGGAAAACAACTCAAGAAGTTGGTAGAACAGAAATGAATTCTGATTATTCAATGTTGTTCAACATTGGAAAACCTGGAAAGGTTGACACATCCGAATCACTTAAATTGAACAAAAATCTAAAACTTTACTGTTCTGAAGTCTGCACTGGACTTCTTTCGCAATATTTGATATAGCCTAATTCAACAAGTGCAGACCTGAAGCAGAAAACCTTTTCCAGAAACAAAAGCCTCATCAAAAGAAGATTAAGACCTGTGCTTGGTGTTTAACAAGACCACTACACTTCTTCAATGCTGGTGAAACCATCACAGCAAAGAAATACTGCAAGAAAGTCAACAATATGTACCAGGAACTGCAACCTTTTTGGGGAAAAAAAAAGCAAAAAAAGCTCAAACTTCAAAGACCACATGTCTTTGATATGACTCAGCAGAAACTGAACAAATTGGGCTTCAAAATTACCTCACTGAGATTACTCACCAGACCTCTGTCTGACCGATCACCACTTTTTCAAGCATTCTGACAACTCCCTGCAAGAGAAAGTTTTCAACATCCAAGAAGCGACTCAAAATAACATCCAATAATTCATCCATTCTAGAACTCCAGAATCCTATGCCATCAAAATAAAACAACTTGTTTCTTGTTGGTAAAAATGGTAGATTCGAATGGTTCTTATTCTGATTAAAAAATGTTATTCTAAAGGTAATGGTTAAATAAAACAACACAATTACGTTTGCACCAATGTGATATTAATTTCAAATTTCCACTGGCAGTGTTCTGTAATATGATAAGATAGGGTTGCGATGGCAGTTGAGATTAACAATGGCAAGTGCTTTCTTTCAATTCTTGTTATTTTACATTACATATCTATCTTCCGAGTTAATTGCAACAATGAAGATGAGCTGATGAAGTGGATGGTGGAACAAACAGATACACCCATTCCTTATCCAGGGTTCCACCCAGGATCTCTGGCTTTGCAGCGTATTACAATAACCACTACCTTCACAGAGGCATGCAGCAACTGTTGTCTTATCATCTACTAAATGTTTATTATTACTTCTTTCATGCCAAGACATGCGTATGTATGTATTTAATCAATTTACTACTTCAATAGTTTCATCTCACACATGTTGTGGACATTTCATTTTATTTAATCTCTTAAAAACACTTTCTTTAACATAGACATCTTTAGCAGAAAAAGCTGCGGTAGCTCAGTTGTTACATGTGAGACACCTGTGTTCGATCCCAGCGGGAAAAACCAGGATTTTTTCCCATCTGTTCAAGCAGCTTTGGTGCCCACCTGGCATCGTATAAAGTGGGTACCCGTAAGAATCTCTGGAGGGGGGAGGGTAAGGTAGCCAGGGCCATGGTGCCGATCACATCACCCCCACCTTTGGCCGTTATCAAGAAAGTGTGGGGCCCAAACTCCACACCCCCTATATGCCTTCACGGTGTGGTGTAAAGCACAGGGGAGCACTTTACTTCTTTTCTTTTTTTACTCAACACCAACTAATTTTTCAATCCGATAGAAAATGGCACTTTAGTCAATGGATCTAACCATTGTGTGTGTCCCTTCATCGATTTCATCTGGTCATCATCACTTGTAGTCAATGCTATGATTAGCCAAACATGGCAAAAATACAATCTGAGGTAAGAAAATACACATAAAAACAGTGTTTTGCCCAAGGGGGGTTGGTGGGAGTCATATCCCTTAGGCCCATTATTCCTAAATAAATTAATGTCAAAGGCAGGAAAAGAAGGCAAATGACTACTAAAAAAGTACATGTACCTCCACCCCCCCCCACTGTATAAAAATAAAGTAGTGTGTTTTCTTTAAGAGTGATAGAACTTTCAATAGGGATAGCTGTCATTTGTTTTGTTTTGATGAGATGTTATTTTGTCATTTCAGATCAGTGAGCATTGGCAAATGATCATGGAAAGACTGACGCCGCAACAACATTTACAAATTGTGGAAATATATTTCCAAAATCAATGTTCTGTTCGCCAAACGTATAGAGCACTTCGGAAATATCGGTCCTGTCAGTGAATTGGCCTCCAAGATCATGTGACCTAACGCCACTGGATTATTTTCTTTTGGGATATGCAAAGTCTCTGGTTTATGCTGATAAACCAGCAACAATTGACGCTTTGGAAGCCAACATAACTCGTGTTATTAACGACATACGTCCCCAATTACTTGAAAAAGTGGTTAAAAATTGGACTGATCGAATCCGGTTCATCACAGCTAGTCGTGGTGGACATATGCCGGAAATTATTTTCAAAAACCAAATGTCAGAAAGTTATCTTTCAAATAAAAACACAATTGGCTTCAAACTTAATTGTTTATGTGTTTTATTTCAATTCAAAGTTCTATCACTCTAAAAAAAACACCCTATACCTTGGAAGTAACAACGAAGCACAAAATATCTATAGGGAAAATTAACTTGTAAAAATAATTTCTAGACTGGGAAATTTGTTCTGTTCCTATAATACATGCACTAATTCTCATTGAATATGAATACTCATTATTTATTATATTAATCATTAATCAATAAATAGAATTTACTTGACCCTAAAATTAACTGTCACGTGAAGAGTTATTGGGTGACATGAAATACATCTCAGATATGAGGTATATGAGCAAACAAAATGCAAAAACAACGCCCGTAGAATGGTGGCTAGCTCAGCGAGAAGTAAGATTGCATCTGCCGGCATTTAGACCCACAGCTGAATTGCCACTGGATGCATCAGTGCTTCATTATGCAAATAGCTGGTGTCCAGTTTGCATGTGTTTGTAAAGTGTTAAGCTATTAGTGTTAAGCTATTAACAAGTGTTTTACATTGTTTTCCTCTAGGTTACATACTAATGGTGCTTTTCTGCAGTCTAATAATGCCATGCTATCTGTACAATTTTTAACAACGCATTTTCATTTTTATGCACAACTCGTAAGTCATTACGAATTCTTGTAGGGAAGTTAAAATACGTTTTGCAGCAGAATTCCCAGATGTTCCTGTTTCACACACACAGAGTCTTTGGATACTTGTGAACAAATTCAGGTAATCAGGGTCTGTTCTTGATAAGAAGCAAAGGGTAAAATGGTGTGTGCTTAATGAGGAGAAATGTTGAAGTACAATCAAAAATCCCTCCGGCACCTTGCACAAGAGACAGATATTTTCATGATGTTTGTGAGGCGAGCTACCAAGCTTTCAAACCTGAAACCACTAGATGAATTGAAATAAAATATCAGGAGGGAAATTGAAGCTATTTTGGAAGAGGAACCGATACGTGTTAGTGAACATTTCCTTTAAAAATGCCATAAATGTGTGGATGCACGAGCACATCATTTCCAACACCTCATGTAAGAAGGTACGTGCTTATTCTAATTGTAACTGTCAATGTAATTGTATGAGCTTCTTTCATTACATAGCTAGCAGCTCCAGTTATGCGGATATTGTATCCTGTCTGCCAGCAGATCTCACTTTCTGCCACGTTAGCCACCGTTCCATGGCCGACTCAATCAAAAAAGATACAAGGTATTATGTTGTAGGGTGACAAAAGATTTCTACACATGCACACACACACACACAAACATTACAAACTAATTTCGCAAAAAAATGAAATACAAATGAGCAAATTAATGAAATGCCTAGAACTTTGATTCTGCTGATTCGCAATTACACCAAGGATACTTCAACCCAACAAAACCCTTCACCCACCTCAAAAGAAAATGATAACTAGCATTCACGTTTCAAGAAACTGAAAACATGGAAAGAAAAATACATCCGAATTATATAATGTGCTGCAAATAGCAAATTTATAAATGATCTTGATGAAAACTGCATATAATTTAATTGAAATGCTTTTGTTACCTGTGTTTCACATCTTCTTGTATTTCTCGATTCTGTGTTGTATTGTATTTAACCCTGAAACTGTGCTTGCTGGTACAACTGATTGGGTGAAGCAAGGAGGCACATTTCTTGCATAGCTTGGGGTTCATAGTTCTGGATGTAGTAATGGGTGAAAGTTGTGTTGTCACAGACTTGAGGTTAGGCTACATAATATTGTACCTCCCATACATTCATTCAAAACCAAGAACAATCTTTTACATGAGTCTGAGAGAGTCTATCGGGGTTTTTCATTAAAAAAAAAAAAAAAATCCGTTTTTTCCAGCCCAAATTATTTGGGTAATTAATACACATGAACAGGCATGTATGAAATTATCTGCTGCAACTGTTGAGTTTTAGTTGTTTGGCAAAACAGTGCAAACAGGAAAACTGCTCAAGCAGTGAAGAAAATACACTGAAAAGAATCGTGGATACTAATAGAGCAATACTAATTCCATTTGAGGATGAAGTGAGTACCTGATTTGGATATATTAACTAGCGTTGTTGGATAATGACGACAAAGACTTGACATATCAAGTCGAAAGAAAAGGTGAAATACGACGTGTTAAGAACATTAGACACAATATACACTTCTGGCAAGATTATGAAGTTTAATAAATGCAATTAATATTATAGATCACATTAACAAGGGTTCACATTCTAAAAGTGCAAAATTTTAGAATTTCTTGAGAATAATTTGTTTTTTAATTTTATTATTGCATTTAAACCATATGATTTTATCGTAAATTTATACTCATTCATGATAAATGCGGTAAACGCGGTTTAAAATTACTTTCGTGACATTTAGAAATTTTGCACTTCCGCATTGCACAATTTAATGGTTAAATCCTATTAATTTCAAAGATCCACTGTCTTCATTCACAAAAACGTTCAGCGTCTGAAGTGGAGATGGTACCGCATCTCATTCACTAAAGGGTACGGCGTCTGAAGCGGAGATGGTACTGCATCACTGCTTTGTTTCTTCCCAGGTGGCAGTAGATGCAATTTCTCCCATTCGGTGATATGCTGGCAAGCGTATCCTGGTTTGCGTCGTCTGCTTCCTGTTGTCAGGTGGCACTGCCGGGTGGTGGTTGGGGGGCTGGGCTGTACTGTTTGGCATGGTGCGGTTCCTGTTGCCCACGTGGCTGGAGGTGGGTCAAGTATGTGCACTGTATCATTTCTTTTCCTGGTTGGGGATCTTTTTGAGGATGGGGTGCCAAGTTGGGTGTGCATGTCCATTGTCCAGGTTCAGTGCTGGTTTCTGTTGGATGATAGCATGGGATGCTTTGACAGTGTTTTCTATGACAGAGCCGGTTGCGTGAAGAATGGATATGGAGGAGATGGTGTGGTTAGTGGAGTGGAGGTGTTGAGAAAGGCCTGATTTTGATGTGTCTTTTTTGGCATCTTTTACGTGTTCATTAATCCGTTCTTGGACAGTACAGATGGTTCTGCCAATGTAGGTGCTGTGGCATTGGCATGTGGCCTTGTAGATGCCAGGGGATGCAAGTTTGAGTAGGTGGTATCTCTTGAAATTGGGTAGTGCTCTTCCGATTTGGGATATAGGTTTGTGTGCCACTCGGATATTGAAGGGTTTGAGGGCCTTGGCAAATTTCCCAGATGTGGTGGGGTGATATGGAAAAGCGATCCATTTGGGTTTGGGATTTGGATTACCCAATTTCAAGAGATACCACCTACTCAAACTTGCATCCCCTGGCATCTACAAGGCCACATGCCAATGCCACAGCACCTACATTGGCAGAACCATCTGTACTGTCCAAGAACGGGTTAATGAACACGTAAAAGATGACAAAAAAGACACACCAAAATCAGGCCTTTCTCAACACCTCCACTTCACTAACCACACCATCTCCTCCATATCCATACTTCACCCAACTGGCTCTGTCATAGAAAACACTGTCAAAGAAACCCATGCTATCATCCAACAGAAACCAGCACTGAACCTGAACAATGGACAGGCACACCCGACTTGGCACCCCATCCACAAAAAGATCCCCGACCAGAAAAAGAAAAGATGCAGTGCAAATACTCGACCCCCCCCCCCCCTTACAGCCACGAGGGGGACAGGAACTGCACCACGCCGAACAGCATGGTCAAGCTCCCAACCATCACCCAGCAGCACCACCTGACAACAGGAAGCAGACGACGCAAACCAGGATATGCATGCCAGCGCTGCCAAAAGGGGAGAAATTGCAACTACTGCCACCCGGGAAAAAACAAAGCAGTGACGTGGTACCATCTCCGCTTCAGATGCCGTACCCTTTTGTGAATGAAGACAGTGGATCTTCGAAATTAATAGGATTTAACCATTAAATTATGCAAAGTGGAAGTGCGAAATTTCTAAATTTCATGTCAGAAAATTTATACTGTTTTACAGAATACACCCGTATGCATAACCACACATACATAAGCAAAAACTATGGTGAAACATACAACTCTAATTGTCATGTTTTAATACATCCGGTTCATTCATCTTCTAGCACTGGCTTCTTTTCCACAAAAAAAGTCCAAAGAATATAAAAACACAAAACACCTTTTCACAAACATACAGCACAGGCAGTTCTTGGAAACCAAATTAACATATTGACGTATTCTTTGTGAAAAATGACGGAACATAATTGCATAATGTCTCAGATCAAATCATATCCATAATGCATAAATAGGTATTACATTTTGACTGAATAAATGTTTCCATATATTGTCACCTTATTTTGAAAGGTGGGTCCAGACCCATGGACTGACACTGTTAATGTTTCAAAAATGTACAAACATGTGTTAAATTTTTAAAATGTTGTGTAAAGGTTTATAAAATGTTAGAACTTGAATTCTAGGCCTAGACAGATGTGCTACATTTACACAAACTGTGTAGTTACGGACACGAGTGGATTGTATTGATCACATAGGAAATTGGAATTGTTACAACCCAGAAGTGTCTGTAACTGTACATGCAAGAGCAAACAGTGGAACTTCAATTATACAGAGAAGTCACAAAAAAAATTATCTGAGAACCTAAAATTAGGTTCCCAAGGTTACGTTAGGTTAGGCAGGGTGTCTACAATTTTGAAAAAAATATAAAAAATCCTAAAAACAAAATTCCCAGACTTTTCCAGGTTTTCCAGACCAAGTCATAAAGGCAAGCTTTTAGAAGATGCAAAATAATCTAACACAGTTATTTTTATTGGTTTTTATTTTATTTCGTTCCGGTTTACCAGAACTTTTTCAAGCTACACTAAGATATACACATTCAATAACACAACCTCACATGGCTAGTCACTCTGTAAAAAAAAGTTCTGGAAAACCAGAACGAAACGTCGCAGATAAAATAAAAACCACTAAAAATAACTGTATTAGATTATTTTGTATCTATAAAAAGTGGTTATGCAAATCTTTAAGAAGAACATAGCTTTTAGAATATTCACTTAATTGATTGATTGATTGATTTGGTGTTATAAGTCCATTTTATGCACAGTAAGGCTAATCGGGACTGGACCTACAGTTAAAGTGGCATTTGAACCACTATGTGCCTCCACCGGGTATCAAACAATATTAACTCAATATGTTGAAGTAATAAAAAGGGAAACTGAACAGAAACTGACCGACATCAAGGGTGAGTTTTTACGTAATACTTGTCATATAAAAAGGATTTCTTTTTCATAAAAAATATCACAATTATACAAGGTGCATTCAATAAATAACCGGAAAAGTAGTATAAAAAATCTCAAATACGACCGTGATTGTTATATGTTTGTTATTTTGTGAAGGCTATCTATAAGCTATTCATAGCAAGGGTTGGCACGCATGGCTCGCACACAGGATGCTGGGAAACAGTTACATAAGTGGAGCAGCGAAGTGTCATGAGATTTTTGTTGAGTGAAAGTGTGAAACCGTTATATGATAGAAATTCATTGCCACATAAGTCAGTACGGTGACAACTTTATGAGTCTAT
This sequence comes from Lepisma saccharinum, assembly GCF_977018435.1. Lineage (NCBI taxonomy): Eukaryota > Metazoa > Arthropoda > Insecta > Zygentoma > Lepismatidae > Lepisma > Lepisma saccharinum. The sequence goes on from NC_139245.1 coordinate 39,835,112, forward strand.
CACAAGCGTATGAGTGGGCTGAGAAGTTTAAACAGGGGATAACAAATGTTGAAGATTCTCCACGTTCAGGTCACTCTGTCACTGCAGTCACAGAAAGCAACACTGCTCAAGTGGAGGACTTGATACGGGAGAACTAGTGTATTACTGTCAGTGAAATTGCTTCCCAGATGGAAATAAGTGTACGATCAGCCCACCATATCAGTCATGACATACTGAAAAACTGACACTAGCCATTCTACAAAGATGATGTGGTCTGGGGTCCACTGGTGTGCTTTTGCTCCATGACAATACGAGACACACACTGCCAGTGTAACATTGTCTACCATCGAGGACCTAAAGTTTGAGTGCTTACCCCAACATCCACATTCACAGGATCTCGCACCTTCAGATTTCCACACCTTTCGCCCACTGAAAGATGGACTAACTGGATCGATGTTCCGAATGACAACGAAGACCAGTCAGTGGTGCATGAGTGGTTACGCATGCATCCAAAAGAATTGTTTTACTGTGGAATCAGTGCCCTTATTAAGCGCTGGCGTAGGTGCATTGAACTAGGGAGCGCTTGGTGCTTGGAATAAATATTTGTTACATGATATATATTGAACGAGCCTTGTAGCAAAAATAATACATAATTATCATAAAATTTAGTAATAAATCCTAATATCAACCAAACGACCATATCAACCAAACGACCCAAAAAATTCCAAGGAAGTGGAAAATGGCAATAGAGTCATTCCATGCCAAATCAACACAGATATGTGCAATTTTTAACCTGACCATTTCAGATTTTCATGAAATTTGGGGAGTTGAAACTATGCATAGAACTTAGTAACTATGAAAATTTTTAGTCTCGTGCATCTTGTAATTGTTAAATTATTCAAGGTCAAAGTTTCCAGAAATTGCCTTTTTTGAGCCCGCTTAGCTATACTAAATGTGCTGTAACTCCGCCCCTATTTCGCCTAGGAAGCTCAAACAAAGCTTATTGTACAGGGAATTGAGCAAGCTTTCCAGTGATATATAACAAGCCTACCTTTGGATAAAAATATAATTTTGTCACGTGACCTTGACTTTTGACCTTGAATATCTCAAAACATGTCATCAACAAAAATCGTGAAAAAAATATATTTGGTCCCTCATACCATACTCTAAAACATACCAAAAAATCATTCTGGGACTGCAATGGGATCAGAAGATACAAAATAATATGTGTAACTATGTGACTGATAAAAGCCCCATTACATGAACTATGAAGAATCAAATGTCCCTTAACACCCCCTACAAAATGTCAAGGAGTTATCCTGGGTATAATTGGTCATAAAAGAAATAGGTTAGGCACAGGGAGATCCCTAGCCATGTGTGTCAAGCGCAGATCCGGCATATTGTTGACCGCCATATTGAATTCAATGCAAAAATTTCAAAGGAAAGGGGGTTATGTGATATATCAAATCAGGCTAGAATTTCACGAGAAATGAAGTGACGAAGGATTTTCCAACATATATTTAACCAGCAAAAATTTATTACTGCATGCTTGTAACCATTTTCTCCTTTTCGAGGTGTTAAAAACAAAGCATTGGAATGCTTCTAACGTGTTAGGAACTCATCGAGATCACGCTGACATCTTGGGAGAGAAAGAAGTATACGCACCATTGCATATGATTTTAATCAGCTACATTCACCAAATAGTTGAATAGTGAAGAATATTGGGAAAAGTATCTCAAACAATGACGTGACACTTCCTTTGGAATGAAAAATTCTTCAGTGACGGGGCAATTTTTTATGTTCACGGTGAAGTTAATAAAAATAATATGCAATACCTGTGATTTGTTCAGTCGAATGGTTGTTGCTGGTAAGCTAATTATGTGGTATAATGTATGGCGAACGGAAATGGTTGGTCCATATTCAACAACGGAACCTTAAATGGTGAGGGCTTCTTGGATTTGTTAAGTGAACAGTTTTTTTCACCCTTGCTTACGGGATATGGCACTTTTCGAGAGTTTTGAAACAGGACAGAGTGTGACCACACTATGTAGACATTTTCGCAATTTCTTCATGGTAATTTTCTAGGTAGATTGATGGGCACACTGGGATCTATTAGGAGGCCTGCACATTCCCCAGATCTAACATCTTAGGAGGACTTTTACCTTCAGAAACATTTGAACAGAATGGTGCATGCACTAAAAGTCCCTGATATTGACCATCTGAGAGAACGCATAGTTGCTGCTTGCGATGTTGTTGCACATGCTACATTACCAAATGTTCTATGCGAGTGTGAGAGACGTCAACGAGTGTGCTCACAGGAACATTGACAACATTATAATGTGCATATATCGTAAGTGAAAGATACTGTATGTGTATAACTTTTTGCTGGCGTAAGATACGTTGGAAAATCCTTCGTCACTTCATTTCTCGTGAAATTCTAGCCTCATTGATATATCACATAACCCCCTTTCCTTTGAAATGTTTGCGTTGAATTCAATATGGCGTCAACAATATGCCGGACCTGCGCTTGACACACACGGATAGAAATCTCCCTGTGCCTAACCTATTTCTTTTATGACCAATTATACCCAGGATAACTCCTTTACATTTTGTAGGGGGTGTTAAGGGACATTTGATTCTTCATAGTTCATGTAATGGGGCTTTTATCAGTCACATAGTTACACATATTACTTTGTATCCACTGATCCCTTTGCAGTCCCAGAATTATTTTTTGGTATGTTTTAGAGTATGGTATGAGGGACCAAATATATTTCTTTCACGATTTTTGGTGATGACATGTTTTGAGATATTCAAGGTCAAAAGTCAAGGTCACGTGACAAAATTATATTTTTATCCAAAGGTAGGCTTGTTATATATCACTGGAAAGCTTGTTCAATTCCCTGTACAATAAGCTTTATTTGAGCTTCCTAGGCTAAATAGGGGCGGAGTTACAGCAGATTTAGTATAGCTAAGCGGGCTCAAAAAGGGCAATTTATGCTAAATTTGACCTTGGATAATTTAACAATTACAAGACACACAAAACTAAAAATTTTCATAGTTACTAAGTTCCATGCATAGTTTCAATTCCCCAAATTTCATGAAAATCGGAGATGGTCAGGTCAAAGGCTGTGTTGATTTCACATGGAATGACTCAATAGCTACTTACTGTAGTAGATTTTTAACTGAAAATAGTTCAAAACAGGACTACTTTTCCTAGAGTAATTAACATAACAATTTCTACTGTTATTACCGGTAACACTCAATATACCAAACTGAAGAATAGTTTGCCCACAATACTTTAAAAATTTCTAGCTTGTTCTTCTTTTCTTTAAGAAACCCTATTTTAGTGCACTTGATTTTTCCAGATACATAGTAAATTTCCATGAATTTTCAAGAAAAAGTACATTCCCTGACTTTTACAGAATTTCCAGGTTTCCCTAACATCCTGTTAAGTTAGGTTAGGTTTGCTGGATAACAAAATAAAGCTTTCAGGACATGTGTAGTGGATTAAAACTTCAGAATTACAGTTAAGGTAAACAATATATTGTCTAATTAAGTTCACTGCACAAAATTAGAAGGAACAAAAACGATCCAGAAATTTTAAACACAAAAGAATTAAGACAAAACAAGCATCCAACAAACTTGCAGAATTCAACACATAAAGTAAACAAACAAAAAAAAGAATATGGCTGACTTACCTGTACTACAATATTAATGGCACGGAAAGTGCAGGTCACTATCAAGAAAGGAATGACTATTTTCCACAGGATCAAGGCTGACATTGTAAATGGTGAGAATACTGTGAGAAAACATCGGACCCAGCTAGGGTCGAATGTATTGATGCTTGCAATATTTCCAGTGCCAAAAAATGACAGGATTATAAAAAATAGCTACAAAATGTTAAGGAAAATTCACTCAATCTGGAAGGAAAAACATCTTTCTTAAATGAATGGTGGGCATATGATGTTCCACATTTCCACACTGCAATTAGTTTTGTGCTTAATTTCAAAGGACCACTGCATTCATTAACCCTAGAACGGACAGGCTGGGTCGGTAATATTTCTCTGAATCCCCGATAAAAGTTTTCAACATACTGTACTGTCCCTCTCAGTATTTTCGGTCTACATTCTGTAGGTCTCGCTGGTTGTATCATCGAGACTGCTATTGCCATCAGCCATTCTGCTACACGTGTTGAAACTCTGTCCAGGTCTCGGAGACCCAGCCTGTCCACCCACGTAAGTTGTTTTTTTTTTTTGTGAGTTTTGCGAAAACGACATTGTTCTCAGCCCATTTGTTTCATACGTTTTATTAGTTATATTTTGAAAACATTCTGGGCAGTAATTGGTGTATACAAGATAAGTTTTCTCCACAATGGCATGTCACCTAACAGAAGAAGAAATTGATTAACTTTTGGAGAGTCTGCTGGTGAAAAAAAAAGTAACCTAAGCAGACGGGTTGGGTCTCACAGACCCAAAATGAAATTTTCGGTTGAGAGGTTCTAAAAAACTTTATTTTATTAAAACATATATTCTAAAACAATATTATGCTCTATAGTATACATTTGCAGTACTAAAACTGAAATATTTTTTTATAACCTATGAACCGAATATTTCACTTTGGGTTTGAGAGACCCAACCTGTCTGCTTACGTTACTTTCTTCACCCGTTTGTTCTAGAGTTAATCAATATTACAGTATCCGAGATGGACGCACTACCATCTCCATCCCAGATGCTGTAAACTTTGTTAATGAAGGTGGTAGTCCTTCAAAATTATTTGGAAAACCAATTAATTCTATTTGCAAAGTGACAACTAATTGTAGTCACCTGGTTACATACATTAATTAAGCAAGTTAATAAATCATACATATTCTTCAAAGGAACATTTGTATGTAATCTTGTATCAGATTGGTAGTTTTTCATTATCAACAAACATTTAATTTTTGTCCATCCCCATAGTACAAACTGTAGCTAGTATTAATAAAAGTGCTAATATTTACGTAAGAGTTTCTTACTAAGAGTGCTTAAAGGATACAAAAAAATAAGCTCTCCGAAGATCTTCACCATTTAGAGACCTCTGGGAAAAATCAACAGATGATGATACATCGAATGAGAAGTCGCATATCTAGAAAACAAGAGAAAAAAAATTAAACCTCAGCCATGATGACAGAATAAAATTATTCCATTATTCTCCAAAAATGTACTTAATTGTTAATTATGCAAATTACAATAGCATACCAATATGTAATATTAAAACCCTGTTTACCATAACAATCATGAATGACAATAGCATTCATCAGCAAAGGCTTGTATTTTTAATATTTTTCCACTGTACCTCATGATATATATTTACAATTTTTTCCCATCTTTTTTAAAAGTAGTTTTTATAAGTTTGTTGTATCACAGACAATCTGAAAACATTTATATTTATATTGGGGCTTCCACGAAAAGTGGTCCTACTCCATGTTAATAACAAAATGACTTAACATGGAAATTATTATTGTTTATAATTACATTAATATTTGTGAATGCACATAATTTACACATTTCACCAATGAAAGTTACTAGCATCTGCAGCCTATACACATCGCAGACAAATGATGTCAAAATTTGCTACATTTTTAAAGTGTCACACACGTAACGCACTTTTGCTAATGCTTTTCATGCCTTCAGCCTATGCCATCATTGTTAGAAGACCACAACGTAGTTTATAATTCTATGAAACCAGTTTATTATGAATATTTTAATTCAATCTCATGTGTGTGTAAAATGTCACACATGTAATGCTGGAATGCCCCTATTGCATATCAGGTGTATTTGGGAAGTAAGTACTATTTGGGAATTAAAGTATTACATGTGTGACATTTGGACATAAAATGCACAGTTCTAGACATGTGGTTGTAGAGAAATATTCACAATATATTCATAATAGAGTACTTTGTGGTGTCTGCTAAGAAATAAAAGAAAAAAAAAACTTGAGTATGATGAGTGATGACATAGCCTGAATGCACGAAAAGCATTAACGAAAATGTTACGTGTGTGATGCCATAAAACTTTGGTAAAGTTTAACTTAATTTGTCAGTGAAGCATATAGGCTACAGATGCTAATCATTTTAGTTGGTGAAATATGCAAAATTAGATGCATTCACAAACATTTAAACCTTAAAAAAAAGGTAAAGGTAAAGTGTTCCCCTGTGCTTAGCACCACGCCATGAAGGCGTATAGGGGGTGTGGGGGTAACGCCCCACACTTTCTTGATCTGGTCGTGAGTGGGGTGATGTTATCAGCATCATGCCTCTGACCGCCTTTACCCCCCAGGTACCCATATTATTCGACGCTGGGTGGGCGCCGGGGCCGCTTCCAACGTTAGAAAAGTTCCCGGATTTGAACTGGCCGGGGATCGAACCCGGGACCTTTAGCATGGTAGTCAGACGCGTTACCGACTGAGCCACCGCGACCTTAATGCAATTAAAAAACAACAATAATTTCATGATTAATTAATTTTGTTATTTACATAGTTTTCCACAGTTTCTAGCTGTACTGAAGTATTTTTCTTAAAGGAAATGTGATTGTGGTGCTACAGTAGGTAGGGTATCTGTATGCCAAATGGAAGTTCAATTCTTAGTTTAGGTGATCCCAGATATAACATTTTCTGAACATATCCTTACATACAATGACTCTGGGTTTCATCCAGCCTCTAATTAAAGGAGGTACCAATCATTAAGAGTATTGGTATCGACTCAGCTATAGTCATAACCAAGCTTTTCAGTGAACATATTCACAACTTACTTTCAAAATGCACCAAAATATTTCTGCCAAATCTAAAGTTAAATGAGGATCAAATTCTCAGAACATGCAAGTACAAATACCCACTTACCTTGACAGATGATGACACTGTATGGTATTCCAGATATAACCAGCAAAACATGGTAATAGTGAGTGCCACAAGAAACAACCCTTCATGACTAACAGACAGCAACAGAAATGATGCTGCAAGGGACACTGTAACATTTAACAGCCTTGTTAGTATCCAATGAGACCCAAACATGGGAAGTAATATCGAGCAACCTGCAAAAGAAAATAAATTCCTAATAATTAAGTTAAATAGCCTTTAAACATGTTATATAATGTAACATATATATGAAAATATCATAACCATAATATTAAAATACATATTTTGAAAAAAAAAAAAGTATTCTGGGGATATCAACCAGGTGATTTCTTGATAAGACATCCGAGCTTTAGAGAGCTAATATCACTCTCATCTGTTTGAGATCACCTGGTTGATGTCCGAGAAAACCTCTTCATGAGTCGCCGCCATAAAAGATTCAAGAATTAAATCAGAAAAACTCTACATTCTGAATTATCTGAAATATTTTCATTTTTATCTTGTGTCATTATTAGGTGCATGAATAAAATTACAAATATCTTCTTAGCACATGGTTATCAACACACCAAACTTTCAGTATTACTTTTCTTTTGTTCTTCTTCTTTTCCCACTTTTCCTTTCTTTTATATTAACCCTTAAAGGACGGGCCGTGACATGGGTGTCACAGCAGGTATTTCCCTTAAGAATGGTACGGTGTCACAAGCAGCTTTTTCTCGTAGTATATTACTCTTTTTAACATACTGTAACTTGCATAATGATTCGAGATACATGTTTTGAGTTCTGCATGAGTCTAGAGGTATATAATTATCAATTACTAAACTTTAATTTCATTGTTATTATTTGGGGGCAGGGGAGGGGGGGGGATGTCCAAAAAATTGTGATTTTTTTTTTTTTGCAATTTATTTTCATTGGTGTTTGAAAACACACTTTTGGCAATAGAGGTACAACCTTCCGACATTCCTGGTGCCAAAAGCACAGGTGGCAAGCACATCCTGGCATAGCTTGCATGGGGGTCAGATTAATTTCAAATTCCGTGTAAAAAAATAGTTACTTTCCCTTTCTTCTTCTTCAAACTGACTATAGAAAATTTATTTTTTTCCATCAGGATTATAGCCCAAAGTACACTGAACAAAACGAGGTATCATTTGTACCTCTAACGTTCTTAGTTCCAAAAATATAAAATTTCATTTAGAAGCATGCAGAATTTCCCGCTGAAAACATGCTCGACGTTAGTGCAAATACCTGGAAAATCAGCTTCGGTTTCTAGGGGTTAAGAGCAGCAGTGTTCCAATTGGTAAGGTATCCGACTGCCATGTGGGAGACTTGGGTTCAATTCCCAGGGTGGGCGATTTGAGATGTAATTTTTCCAGCAATGCCTATACACAGAGCACCTCTGGAGTTTACCCACTACTAAAAAGTCGGTACCTGGGTGGGATAAAGACAGCCAGAGCATGATGTTGATCACATCACCTCCCCCTGCCCCTATGTACCTTCATAGAATGTTGCAATGTGCAAAGGATAGCTTAACAGGCTTTACTTCTTTAATTTCCTTTTTACTAACTTAGGAATATAATGAGGGAAAAGCCAGAATGGCAGATAAACCAAATATGTAAGGTAGGAGACAGTAAAAACTTACCAGAAACGGATACAGTACCTTGATATTTCGTAGCCTTGCCATATGTTCACCGTAGAAGTACAGAATAATGAAGATGGCATTGGTACAGCAGTGTAGCTGCACCAGTACCCCAATGCACAGACACCTCCTCCAGCAGGCGATGGGAAAGGGCCCACATATCGGGCATGCATGCCACTATAACCCCCCTCCCACCGATTTAACCTAGCCACCCAGTACTAGCCCCCCCTTTTTTGCCATACTGAATTTCACCCACCACCAAATATGCAGTAAACACTGGCAAAAGTATTTTCTCGTCAATGCCTGTTATGTATCACTTCTTTCTGCCTACACTGCCATACCGATGCCATCCTCATTATTCTGTGCTTCTACTGCGAGCATGTAGCGAGAGCGCAAAATATCGAGCTACTATTTCTGTTTGTGGTAAGTTTTCACTGTCTCCTACCTTGCATATTTTTTATTAACTTGATATTTATCCTCATTCTTGTCTATATTTGTTATTGTCTTATGTTGATCAGATGTAAACAACTTCATATGCACTTTAAGGAGCACAGCACAAACTAGTACTAGGTATTCTCCGAGATGACATCTAAAACTAAATTAAATGCACCGTATTTATGCGTGTATAATGCGCACCCTGGTTTTTGATAGGGAAAAGTGACAAATAATTATATCTCATATACAATGCACAGTACAATTTAGGTTCAAGATATGGCTTTCTTAGTTGTAGGTTGTAAAGCTGTTGCTATGCCGATCAACAGTAAATGACATCATTCCAATTCAATGAGACACCTGTTGCTATGTGAACATTACATTACAAAGTGAAAAATTGTGGCACATGGCCTTCAAACTTTTATAAGTGGTTTTGCTCATTTCCTCTTTACTTTTTCTACAAAAACTTCAAAATATATACTTTTTGTATGACTAAGAAACATTTATAGGAGGCACATTGAGGACCCTCAAACTAGCAGCACAAGAGTCCCTCCAGTAAGGCATTTACACACTTCATATATGTCATATTATTTGGCCAGTAATACATTTTAATTATTTTCTTTTTCCTTATCTTTTCTTTCATACAAAATACCATAAAAATCAGAACGTCCTTCATTTTGTAATGAGCTAATTTCAACCGCATTGCAAATAAGTGTCGCCATTTTGAATGGAATACTATTGCCATATTCAGAAACTGCAGAATTCAAGTTTTACAACGATATATAACATCATAGGGTTCCGTAAACATTAAGAAATTATTCAGTGTACACTTTATGGGGGCAAAAATGGAGTGAGTAAATTCCTTAATGGAAGAAATTTTGTGCTGCTAACTGCTATTTGGAACGTCCTGGATGTGCCTCGTATAAATGTTACATTAGTCAAGGAAAGACAAGTATATATTTTGAAAAAGAAGGAATGAGCAATTGAATAGGTATGACGTCATATTTTGAAAAAGAAGGAATGAGCAATTAAATAGGTATGACGTCATTCACTCTTGATCAGCATAGCAACAGATTTACAACCTACAACTAAGAAAGCCATTTCTTGAAATTGGATTGTACTGCACATTATATACGAGATATAATTTTTTGTCACTTTTACCCATCGAAAACCAGAGTGCGCATTATACACGCACGTGCACTATACACGCGTAAATACGGTATTTACGGAATATTTTTTATTTGCTTTAATCAAACTGTTCAAATATTTTACAGAGCCGTTTACCAGAAAAAGCCTTTCTATAGAAAAACATATTTCTAAATGTATGGTGCCAAAAATCATACAAGCAATTTTAAGTGCGTTTTCTTTTTTAAAATCTGATTTAAATCAAAAAAATTCTCAAAATTGATTTCTATCCACCCTGATCTGCATGGGGAACATGTGATGACCACATATTTTGTTATATACCAGTTTATTATTCATGGCGTTGTGCTATGCACAGGGGAACACTTTACCTTTACTTTACCTTTACCAGTTTATTATTCAAATACAACTTACTTACCAAGTAATAGCCATGAAATTAGTTGATTAATAAATGGCAAGGTCTTTCTGTCACTATCCTCGCTGAAGTTTGATGCTGTACTCCAAACATCCCATATTGCTATCGGAAGCAAACACACCTGGATAAGGGTTGTAAAAAGACTAGCAGAGTTGTTTCGCTGTGCGTTAATCAGGTGACTTCCAGGATGGCGTATGAACACAGCTGCAAGCAGTACAAAGATCCAACCAGCTATACACCTGGAAAATGTAACGATCAACATATTATAAATCATTTAGTGAATTATTTTCTTGTTGTCTACGGTTATTACAAGCATAAGAATACAGTTTTTCGTTGTGACGTTTCAGGAGAACACATGCTCCCTTCATCAGACATACATTTATATTTTGACTAAAGAAACAGTTATAACAATGGTTAGCAATTTTTTAAACAAAAAGAATCCATTATATAATGGATGTTGTCAATGTTACATTGTTGAAATATAGCAACCTAACTGTGAAAAGAAGAAGTCTGTTTTATTTTTATTTCAGATACAAAATTTTGATCACATTATTTCTTATTTAAAATTATGAATCCTAAATATCATCAGGTAATTCAAAGTCATCATTGTTTTCACAAAGTTACTTGATGTTGTTTGTTACATTAAATTTTAAAGATGGTGGCTTACTCCATTTGTGAAAAAAAAACTCCATACTGGATCTATGTTACAATTTTCATTATTTAATTTATTCCAGTGTTCTACTGCAATGAACGAAGTTTCCCAGACATTCAACTCTGTTTTTCCCGTCAACCTTTTTAAAACCCTTCTCTTTTTAATCAAATGTTTCTCTTTGTAATAACCGTAAACTACAAGAAAATAATTCTGCAATGCGTACATACAAGAACATTTAATGAAATTTGATGTATCTACACAGCACTTTATCAACTGGATTAGGCTAAGATTTCTCAACCACACATACAAGTTACTTGAAGATGTACAAAAGTTGGAGATTTAATACAAAAAAAAAGGTGATCAAGTGTTAAAATGTCTTGTTTCCAAACCTTGCCATACTCAAATATGTTCACGTTAATTTTTCATACTGTGAGATAGTCTGTGACGTGACAATCTTTTTTTGTTCAATCTTATTGTGTCTGTGTGGCTTCTAAAAAGATAAATAAAACTTCTTATGTTAAGTTCGGCATATTAATCATTATGCATATGCAGTATCACGTTTGACTAATGGCTTCAAAATTTTTAATCATGGTACAGAATACTGTAACAAGAAATTTTCTGCATCTCTGTGAACATGGTATAAGTCATGAGACAAGTGTTCCATATACTCTACAACAAAATAGAGTTGCTGAGAGACTAAACAGAACAATTGTAGAAAAAGCTAGAACCATGCTTCATGATGCTAATCTCAGTAAGATATATTGGGCTGAAGCAATTTCAACAGGTGTATACCTGAAGAATGTTTGTCCTACAGTTGCAAGATGCTACTCCAGAGGAAATGTGGACAGGACATAAAGTTAATCTAAGTCATCTTCGTGTATTTGGTTGTACAGCATATGTTTTGACACCAGACCATCAACGAAAGAAGATGGATAGTAAGTCGAAACCATACATTATGGTAGGATACTGTGAGTTTACAATTTATAGTTTGTATTTATAACCCGTGGCTCCACAGCCCTTGAAGGGCCTAGGCCGATCTCCCAACTGCCAGTCTTACCCCCACAATCCATGATGGCATAATGGCAACGTCGTCGCCTTGTAATCAAGAGGTCCCAGGTTCAATACCTGGTGGAGGCACATGGTACATTGGTTCAGATTACACTTTAAACTGTAGGTCCAGTCCCGATTAATATTTCTGTGTATAAGTGAACTTAAAACAACAAATCAATCAATCGATGCATCAAACATGAGTCACCGAATGATAAAGCTACTTGGCAGGATGTGGCTCTCAGACGCTGTTGACCCATGGAGTTAATTACAGAGAAACTTAGCACTCATGCAGAAACCATGAGTACTAACTTTCTCTGTAAATATTTACTACCACGTCTCTCATTCCCATAATATGATGGATTTAAAGTAGTTAAAAGTAAATATCATCAGGTAATTTGAAATCTCTTTTTTTTTTTTTGTGGTCTTTTGGTTGCATTAAATTTTCCCACTTTCTTTCCGAAGTTCTTTTGCAATGAACAATGCTTCACATTTAACATCGTTGCCTTGTAATCAAGGGGACCCAGGTTTGATTTCCAGTGGAGGCACATAGTGGTTCAGATTCCACTTTAAACTGTAGGTTAGGGTGCCAAGGAAATGCATGGTAAAAAATAAATATATATTTTTTGTGAGTCTTACCCCCTAAATTTTTTCCTTTTGACCTAAAAATAAGATAAATGCCTTTTTCTTCAAAATTTTTTAATATTTACAGGTCCCTCAAAAGCATTGAACTTTATAATTATTACCAGAAAAAGTGCTGTAAATGAAATTTGACGAAAAGAGGGAACTGCTTGTGATTTTTTAAATATAGTTCAAAAGTTTCTATATGATACAGTTCAATAATTAAAATATCCAATTTTATGTTTTTAATAAATTATCAAAGTTTCTCTTCTCTGAAATGGCAGCACAGTGCTTTCAAAATGGCTACCGTCCACAATCACGTTTTGTTTTAGGTTTTATTTCCAATGATTTGATAATTTTAGAAGATAAAGCACCAAGACATTTTAGAAGATAAACATTTTAAAAGATAAAGAGTATGAAGACTTTTTTGAAGATGAGGACATTTTAGAAGATAAAGACAATAGAAATGAACAAATCTTACACAATTTTTTGTTTTATTTAAACAATATTTGTAAAGGATATTGATAAAGTTACCTTTGTTTTATGTTCGATCATAACTAATTAACTACGCAATATGTATATTTGGATAAGTTACTTTTGAAATGAATTATGAAAGAAAACTAACCCTAAAAAAATATCACTTATTTAGTGAATGAGAGAATATTTAAAATTTTTGAACACGTTTTGAATTTATAATCAGGATCTATATTTTTAACATATTTATACGCTGTTACAAATTATAAATGCAATAATTAGGTGCGTTTTTGCTTTCAGGTAGATAGCTGCCACGACTTCACAAATTGGAAAAGACCGTGGAATTTGGTTGATTGGTGGCACTATAGATTTAATTACAGGATGCAAATTGCCATCAAATAGACAAATTTTAGCAAGATTCTTTCATTCTCGCACAAATGAAAAGCAGACCGTTCAAGAAAGTGCTAGGAGGACAACGATGGAGCTTCTAGAATTGTGGGAAAAGGCGAGAATACCTACTCGTCAAGAATACAATATCATTGTGAAAATTAAAAATTTATATGGACAATGGCAAACATTACAGAAAAATGCCAGTCGAAAAAGTGATACACGGAAACATAAAGAAGAAGCATTTACGGAAGCTTTGGATGATTTGTTTGATGTTGCCCATGCTGATGCCATGAGTCTCGTAAAGATCAAGGAAGACAAAATGTTCTTGGAAGCACAGCGAGAAAAAGGAAGGAGGGGAAGTATGGGGCCGGTTGACGTAAAGTTAGCCAGACAGGAAGAACGGCGTCGTAAGCAAGAATCTTTACAAGATTTAAGAAAGCGCAAAGAAGAGCAGAGAAAGAAGGAGTTGGTGACAACTGACGTTGAAGTGCTTAGTGGCAGCAGTGAGACTGAAAACGATAGTTCATCAGATGATATGGTACCAGTTTTTAGTGCTTCAGCTGAAGATGTCTCACATTCTAAAAAGCAACGCGTGACTAATTTCTTTACTCCAGAGCTGGGCGCTGCTCTGGATCGTACAAAGGTAAGCGACAGAAATGCTACCTATATTTTGGCTGCTGCTGCAAAATCTCTAGGTCACAATCCTGCTGAACTAACTTTAAATAAAGAATCCTGTAGACAGTTTCGAAGACGAAACAGAGAGAACGTTGCTACTCAAATCAAAAAGACTTTCTCACCAGACACACTATTGACTGTTCACTGGGATACCAAGCTATTACCCTCTTTGGAAATTCCTCAGTGTGGGGGTTCTGCTAAATCTGTAGACAGAATTGCAGTGCTTGTCTCTGGATGTGGTTTAATGAAATTGCTAGCTGTCCCATCATTACAAAATGGTACTGGTGAAGCGCAGGCATTCGCAGTGTATAACGCACTAAGAGATTGGAACTTGACTGATTCTGTTTGTAGTATGTCATTCGATACTACTGCAAGTAATACAGGGAGCAAAAGTGGCGCATGTGTATTGCTTGAGCAGAAGATGAATAAAAAATTGTTATCTTTGGCATGCAGACATCATATTCATGAACTTATCATTGCAAGAGTATTTGAAACATTATTTGAGACCGGTGGAGGTCCGCAAATAAAACTGTTTCAGAGATTTTCATCGGTGTGGAACATTATCAATGTAGAGGCCTATGAAAGCAGTATTAGTGATATAGAGCTAACTGTAAAATTGAATCCGATTAAAGATGACATTTTGACTTTTTTGAAAAACCAGTTGCACATACATCAACCCAGAGACGATTACAAAGAATTGTTGAATTTAGCAATTCTTTTCCTAGGCGACCTATCTAGTGCTGCTAATATTAATGCGCCAGGTGCCTACCATCGTGCAAGATGGATGGCAAAACTCATTTATTGTTTTAAGATCTACCTGTTTCGCTCACAATTTCACCTTACAACCCGTGAACTTTCCCAACTTCGGCAGTTTAATCTGTTCGTTGTGTCCATATATTTGAAGGTGTGGTTTACTTGTCCTTGTGCAGCTTCTGCTCCACAACAAGATCTGGAACTGTTGCAAAAATTAGTTGAATACCGGATTACAAATAAAGCTGTAGCTAATGCAGCACTGAAAAGTTTCCTGCATCAACTTTGGTATTTAAGCGAACACCTAGTAGGTTTGGCATTCTTTGATGATAATGTGTCAGTGGAGAACAAAATTCTGATGGTCAGTGCTCTTTCACGAGATGAAAAAAACGAACCTGCTAAGAGAATCAACCTTGACATTGACAATTGTGACATTTCTTCAAAGCGATTATCTGATTTCGTTACTGTGAACACAAGACATATTTTTGTTGCACTTGATATATCGCAGGACTTTCTTCGAGAGCATCCATCCAAGTGGACATCACTTAATAGCTATTTGGTTGCTCAAGTCAGAGTTAAATCACTTAAGGTGGTGAATGACGCTGCAGAGCGTGGAATTTCACTAATTCAGGAATTCAATCCTATACTAACAAATCAGGAGGAACAGAAACAATTTCTACTGCAGGTTGTGGAAAAGCACCGGCGTGAATTTCCCGAACCTAAGAAGTCGAAACTCGTAGAAAGTGTAACTGCAACAAGTTCCATTGAACATTGAGTTGATGGCTACAAAAAGTTTTGTAATTCACTTACTGACTCTTTACAGTACTTTTTGCTTCAGAAATACTACATTTATGGCTATTAATAACTAGTTTTCACACGTTTTTGTCATGTAAATAAATTTCCCTAAAATTAGTTAATGTAATAAATTTCAAATGCTTTGAGGAAGTGGTAAATATAATTTTTATGTCCTAATATTTTTGGTAGATAATTACTATGCCAAAAGGAACATTTTTGAGGGGTAAGACTTTAAAATTTTTAAACTTCGTTTTTCCTTGGCACCCTACTGTAGGTCCTGTCCTGATTAGCATATCTGTGCAAAAAGTGAACTTAAATCAAAAACTCAAACTCAAACATACATTTAAATTTTTTCCTCTTGTTAACTCTTTCCAAAACTTTTCTCTTTAATCATATGCTTCTCTTCAACAATGAGAGCTGACAAGCTTGTTCTTAGGTATAAATTCATAATGTCTAAATCATGTGCATGCCAACTCCTTCCCATTTCCTTTATGTTCACCCTACTTAATCCTTTAGATTCCATGTTTGGAACTGGTTTTCTCACTTTATATTCATTAAATGTGCATTCCAAGTTGGTTGAATAACAATTTCGAAAACAAATCCCCTAAAAATTCTTGCAAGTTTATGCAAAAAACCGTTGTCAGTTAAAATTTCATATTGGTCTAGTCCTATCAAAAATTAAATTTGTTATATTCTAGATGTTATCACCATCAAGAACTAAACATAAAGTTTACAAAACCCTACTTACACTAGTTGTGGTTTTGCATCCCTTATAACAACAGGCAATAGAGGAAATATTCCCATAAAAACGCAAGACACAATCCAGGCACACAGCAACTTCCAGTTCTTACACATTGAGGATGAAGTAAAAGGCCACACTGCAAGGCCTACCATCCCAATAGACAGAGCAGGTCGGTTGAAAAATGAAGACACCTGAAGATACAAATTATTCTCATTATAAGCAACACACCAATAAATCGTTCACCATTTGACTTATAATTAAACTCTAGTATGCATTTAATGCTAATATTTTTACACGGCTGATTCAAAAACACTTTGAACAAGTACCCACACTAATGAGATATTATCACTGATTTTCACAAGTTTCAAAACTGACGCTTGAATATTGTAATGATTAAAACTTGTTCTGGATATTTATAAATATTTATATAAGTATTCAATTGCAATTAAAACACATCAATCTACCAGGTTATCTCTTTCAAAATATTTGAAAAATTACATGACAGAAAATTAGTCTTACATAATTAAATACAATTATGCAATTTGCATGCTTTACAGATTCTGAGAAGGAATATCCTGGTATTTGTGATTAAATTTTTACTGATATTTTCAGATACCGTACCAATCATATCTATTCTCTTTAATTAAAACCAGAGATGAGATAAATTGGGACTGTTACCTCCTTTTATGTCACACTTCTACCATGCTATGACCTCAAGTTCTTTATAAGAAATTAGACTCGACAGCGAAAAGAAAACGTAAATATTATATTCTTTGGAGTATGGTACATGTATAGGTTAGAAAATTATATCACTTTATATTCCTTTTTACGATATATAGTCCTGCATATAACTTTATGCTTTAGCCACTTCACATGGAAATAGGGAGTTGTCTTCACAGCAACTTGTTTCTTCCCAAAAATTCATCGCAGCAACTCATTGTTTCTCAGCAATTCGTGTTTATAGCAACTCGACATCTCTCAGCAACTTGTTGTCAACTCGACGCTTCTCATTAATTCGTCATCTTTATAACAACTCAACATTTCTCAGCAACTCATTGTTTGCCAGTAATTCCTCATCTTTCAGCAACTTGACGTTTCTCAGCCCTAGCATCAATTGCTAATGCTGAACTGGCCTTCCTGATGACACAGTGGTAGTGCCGTTGCCTTGTAATCAAGATGATCCCGGGTTTGATTCCCGGTGGAGGCACATAGTGGTTCGGATCCCACTTTAAAAACTGTAGGTGCAGTCTCGATTAGCCTTACTGTGCATAAAGTGGACTTAAAAAACACTTAATCAAGCTAATGCTGAACTTTTTCCACTATTCGGGGACGTCGATTGGAACATAGCACCCTCTAAGCTACGACAACACAAATTGCACACCCAGAGCAGCGATTGGGACATGCTATCAAGCCGGTGCAGCAGCAGTGTTGCACAGCCAAAATGAGGGGTGCTATGGGGCCGTGGTTGAAATGTGCTGCCACTCGTGTTTAACCAAAATTTCACAAAGGGGATGGTAATATTCTTGCAGACCTAAATCTGCTACGAGGCACTGAAATTTTCTTCGTCCTCCAACTTCTTACAATTCTCTATGTCACAACTTATCACTTCTTGGGTACATGGCAATATATGTATCATGTATTGTCCATAATTTATTGTAAAATTCTGACATTTTATTGTTCTTTTTATGAATATAAAGGTATAATTTGTGCACCCTTGTTTCATCAAGTAAATATCGAATTACACAGTTTCATTTTTAGAAGTAAAACTCATTGCAGTCACCTGATTACATACACTAATTAAGGAGCTAATTATTGATTGATCGGTTGATTTGGTGCTTTAAGTCCACTTTATGCACAGTAAGGCTAATCGAGACAGAACCTACTGTTTAAAATGGGATCCGAACCACTATGTGCCTCCACCGAGGAGGTTATTGAACCATTCATAATCTTCAAGGAACGTTTGCAATTCTATATTGGATCAGTATCAATAAATTTTATATTGACACTTTTGTCTGTAAAAGCAAAAATTTCTTACTGGTCCATACCTAATTAAAACATATTCTATCTCTTAAGTGAGAGTGGCTGATTGCCAGAGAAAACCTCTACAATATTCGCCACCAGGAAAGCTTCAAGAATTATTTGAGAGTAAACTTTTGTTAAAAAAAATTAAAAAGGCGTAAAATTCTGACATTTTATTGTTCTTTTTATGAATATAAAGGTATAATTTGTGCACCCTTGTTTCATCAAGTAAATATCGAATTACACAGTTTCATTTTTAGAAGTAAAACTCATTGCAGTCACCTGATTACATACACTAATTAAGGAGCTAATTATTGATTGATCGGTTGATTTGGTGCTTTAAGTCCACTTTATGCACAGTAAGGCTAATCGAGACAGAACCTACTGTTTAAAATGGGATCCGAACCACTATGTGCCTCCACCGAGGAGGTTATTGAACCATTCATAATCTTCAAGGAACGTTTGCAATTCTATATTGGATCAGTATCAATAAATTTTATATTGACACTTTTGTCTGTAAAAGCAAAAATTTCTTACTGGTCCATACCTAATTAAAACATATTCTATCTCTTAAGTGAGAGTGGCTGATTGCCAGAGAAAACCTCTACAATATTCGCCACCAGGAAAGCTTCAAGAATTATTTGAGAGTAAACTTTTGTTAAAAAAAATTAAAAAGGCGCAATTAGGTTGTCTCGTTATTTTTAAAAATGTGTATGTAGTATTAATCTTCACATTGTTTCCTGTATAATTAAACAAGTATTGGATAAGCTGACAGAGTTATGCTACAAACTCTGATTTTCTCCCCCTGTTTCAAATTTTGAGAGCCATTAACCATGAAAAAATATTCATAAATGGATAATATGAATCTTTCCTTACGATATGTTTCTTTACTTCGGAACTAATGCATGGGGAAATTATATACTTTTTCCTCACTCTTTTATATTGGAATATTGCAATAATTACGGATTAAGAAGAATCCTGAAACAGCTGTACACACAAAAAAATAAAAACAATACCCTCACAGAAAGCACATCAAAATCGGTTAACTTACCAGTATTTCTGTTCCAATAAGGCATAAAATCACAACGACAGTTAGCAACAAGTTGCTAACAGAATTGCTAAGAGTCTTGAGTACTGCATGCCAGCTATTATACTGGCACAAAATGGCCCACCATAAGACCTCTGGCAGGACACAGTATACGTGGAACTGATATGGCAGTGACTGTACTGAAATTTAAAAAATAAGATGTTCAATCAAGAGCCATGAAGATATAAAAAAAATATATGAAGAATTCTACTAGCTGTAGTTATGGAACAAAAAAACAAATTAAAACACTGCAATTGAAGGGTCAAAGGGGGAGTGGGGAAGAGGCGAGTGAGTTTTCTGTTACAATGGTGTCGAGGTAATGATGTCATTTCCTGCCATGTGGATGCTGTGCTGGACTTTACAACATGTTTCTTTCGTTTCATACAATTTGATGCTTCCATTCATCAAAGCATATGTTTTTTGGAGTTTGACAAGATTGACTTACCTGTTTCTTTCCCTCTGACCCTTCAATTGAGTACTTGCTTTTCCACTACACTATTTACATAAGGTTACTATTTTTTTTTCAGTGGCCACTGTCATCATTTGCAGTGGAACACGGATTTTACATTTTCTCACATTTTAAATTTTATTTTACTTTGCTTCCCTGAAAACTAGGGTTGAGTGAACTCGCACCCATACTGATACCAATGTTCTAAATTACAACAATTAAGAGCTTGATTGATTGATTGATTTAGTTTATTTTACTTTGCGTTTTTTGCCTCTTGGCTAATTTGCGAAGATGGGAATGAGTGACGAAATTGATGAATGACATTCACAAACAACCAAGCCCAAGCGAGATTCGAACCTGGGACCCTTGGTATCGCAGTGCGATGTGCTAACCACTCAGCCACAGGGTCAGGCAACAATTAAGAGCTGTTCAATATATTGATTAATATTAGTGGGTGAGAATTCAACTCCAATTTTATAAGCATCAGAATTACACCAGAATATTAAAATATGTTATTAACAGGACTGAGCCGTTACCACTTTGAAATAATACATATGCCGATACTCTCATCGATACCCACCAATACAGATACTTGAAAATTGTAATAATTAAAAGTTGTTCAAAATATTACTTAACATTAGTATATGAATCATTTTACCAAGATTTTGCTTTAAAATATTCAAGAATTACACCAAAATAAGAATTTACGTTATCAAAAAATTCATTTTTTCACACAAAACAGTTGCAAAATAAAAAGAAATTTCAAATTTTGCATAATTTTCAGGATAATTAGACTCCATGAAAGTGTCCGTCGGCATTTTTGCGGAGTCTGTGAAAGATCAAAATGTCGGGTGGGTATCGGTAAATAAATTCCAAATGATACTTTCCGATATCGATACATCGGAATCGGTATTGGCTGAGCCCTAGTTATTAATCATAAAATACGATTTTCTTTCACATAATATTGGTGACAAATCAATGGAAGCTTTCATTTTTACATAACATGCAAGATAATTAGACTTTGCAAGTATGTCATGTGGTATTTTTGTGGACCCTGCGAACGATTGAAAGAGCAGAAGACTATCGTTTGGTATTAATAAATACCATCAATACCGATATATCAGCATCGGTATTGGCTCAGCAGTACAGAAAATTTAAAACTGAAATTCCACTGTGTGTATAGTTTCACAGAAAAGTAAGTACTCTATAGTGACTATAGTTCTATATTAGTACAGACATATTTTATTATTTAGTGCTCTTACTATGTACTATTCTAACATACTACCAAACACTAAACCAGAAACATAACATAAGCCAGAAATAACTGTATTTACAACATACCATGTGAATGCAGAAAAACTTACATAGGAGATAATGGATGCTTTACAGATTCAAAAATAGCTGAATGCACTTGGAACAAATCACACAGTATTAACTTCTTGAATCCCAGCCTGTAGATAGAGAGCAGAGTCCCACGACCATGCTATGTGGATAGCATTAGGCAACACCCGGTGTGGCCACGGTGGCTTAGTCGGCAACGCGTCTGATACCATGCTAGAAGTCCCGGGTTCGATCCCCGGCCGGTTCAAATCCGGGAACTTTTCTAACGTTGGAAGCGGCCCCGGTGCCCACCCAGCGTCGAATAACATGGGTACCTGGGGGAAACCCTGGGGGGTAAAGGCGGTTAGGAGCATGATGGTGATCACATCACCCCCACTTACGACCAGATCAAGGAAGTGTGGGGCGTTACCCCCACACGCCTTCATGGCGTGGTGCTAAGGGGAGCACTTTACCTTTTACCAGTGATAGTGCACACAAATCATCTATTATCACATTGGTTGCTAATTCCATAATTTTTGTATTCAAATGATTTAAATTGACATTATTTTGAATTTGAATTTTGAATTTAAAATTTTGGGTGTGTCAGCACTTAGGCTATTTTGCACCTGTCACATTATACATGGTCCAGCCCCTTACCATATATAAAATAGCATAATTGCAATGTCATGTTACTAAAACATTAAAATATTCTGACTTTCGGTAAAAACTGAGACTGTAAACGGGCACTCAGCACACACAAGGACAAAAAAAAAACAGGACAACACACACAAAATTGTATTCGTCATAGAGCCAGTTGCCAGAGCCTCATTAGTCCGCAAAATGCAGTCTAGGGTGTACTATGTGGAAATGAGGTTGACAATTGGGTGTCCTACGAGGAAGATCACCTCAGAATTAACATTAGTCCCCCATCAGACACATGTAAAGGGGTGTTGAAAAACAAAACAAAGAAAAAATGTGAAAATCCAAAATATATTGAAAAACTGAATACAGTGTGTGGCTAACATGAACTGTGTGTGGTCTTCCACATCGGATATATATGAATATTCAGACTCACTACAGTCACTCTCCTTTTCTTCTGGAACATAATCCGACGAACTACTATCCTCCTCCATATTTTTCTGCTAAAAAATGCCTAACTAATAAAATGCCTAAAACACACAGTTTTCCTCAATGGCACGGTTACGTACTTTCAGCAACAGATGGCGTAACGAGCGTGCTTTGATCATTGCTTGCGATAGTCGCTTGCTCAAATGATGTCACAGCAATATGTAGACTTCGGCCCTTTCCAACCAGAGGCATTCGTACGTTTTCTTGGCCATTACCATGCAAGAATATTTCCTATTTGGCCAATAGTACCAGCTACTTACGGGCCGTACGTAGTGGTAGGAGAGCATGCAGGCTTGACTACGTAAGGGCCGTACGTAGTGGTTGGTAGTCAAGAGTACTGCACAAAGAACCAAATTGGAAATTTGTACGAAAATGCAGGTCTTGCCTTTCAAAAACATGAGAAATGAACATTACATTTTGTAATTTCACATTTCATGTTACAGTCAAAAACAAAATATTGCATGCCTCTACCTATAAGCCATCCTATAGAATTCACGCAAATATGGTCTGTTCTTCTCAGAAAATACAAACAGTAACTAAAATGTAGCGACAGAAAAAAAAACGTAATGTCAGAATAGTTAAAGAGCACTAAACAATGGATAATGTCCAATTAATATTGCATGCTAGTTTCCAGTGTTTTACAACATATTTTAAAAATAAACTCATATAGCTTTAATACACAACTAAATAATCTGTCCCTTCAATGTACAATAGCAACAGTCAGATTTTTAAGTGAGATAATGAATATTACCCTTACAGATTATGGTTGTTAGAAGCATTTAAACAAATCTTTCGATTCATATGATTCATATCTTTCGATCTCCATGGCAGAGTGGTTAGCACAACATGCTAATATGTCAGGGATCCTGGGTTTCGAATCCCAGCCTGGGCATTCTTTGTGAGTGTCCCTTCATGAATTTCATCACTCATTCTCATCTTTGTGATTAGTCAGAATTGGCAGAAATGCTAAGTAAAATAAACCAAATTATGAAGGAAGCATGTGTTCTCCTGAAATGTTAAATAAAAAAAAACATGTTTAAATGCTTGTAACAAGAGGAATTCTACAATGCAAGTACAAGGGCTATTTTTTTTTCAACCTCCGATAGGGCATGAAAACAAAACCACAGTGAATAGCAAAATGGGTTTATTGACAAATGTTAAGTACACGTATCGTCTACTTTTCAAGTAATCACCAAGAAGATTCAGACACTTATCATACCGATGCACGAGCTCTCCAATACCCTCTGCATGCTGTTGAGCCAGGTCTGCACGGTGTCCCAAAGCTCCTCATTGGTGTCACTTCTTCATCACCGGGAAAAGGTGGAAGTCACTCAGCACCAGGTCTGGGAGGTAGGGGGGGGGGGGTGAACAAACACTTCCCAGTGGAATCGTTGGAGAAGGTCTTGGGTTGACGCAGCAACATGTTGTCAGGCATTGTCATGAATCAAGACAATGCCTGAAGAGTGCACGCTCTCCGTTTGTTCTGGATGGCTCTGCATAGTCTGCACAATGTCTCACAGTATGCAGCCGCATTGATTGTGGCTGCCGGCTCCAAAAAGTCAACCAGTAACACACCTCACACTTGGCGGGAGAGTCGATTGTAGCAGACATCTCTATGCGCCCGTCTTTCAGCTTCAACTGAAGCATTGGCCTTGGCAGTGATGGTGGTAGTGGCAGGGGGGATGCCAATCACGCTGCGTGATGCCCTGCTTCCTAGCGCTTCACAGCCGCACCATCGGAGGTTGAAAAAAAATTAGCCCACGTAATATGTACATACAAGACAAAAAGCTTATGAATATATAGCAATTGTCAGTGTTAAAAAATTATTCACACATAGACACATATCAACATATTCTCAGTCTTCTTTAATTTATTTCTAATACAATTATGTACAACATTATTAGTTTAGCAGTGACATTGTATTAATTGTTACTAAAGCTTTACTTACCATGAATCAAAAGTATTGTTACGAGTATTAAGACTATGAAAACAGCATTAATGTTCTTGCATTCCCTATTAAAAATTCTTGCAAACCAAGGTTCTGTATTTTTCAATCTTCCCTGTCCTTCTAGTATGGGAGACACTAGCTGGGAGTGTTCTGACAGAAGTATCCATATTAACCAAATGTCCCATCCAATGAATGACAACGTGATACAAGCCAACAGCAAACTTTTGTAGTAATATTGATAATAATCTAGTCCCTCAAGGCACAAACGCAGAAGCTTGTTGCTCAACACTACCTGAAAAAAAAAAGATGATTTCATTTTTGTTATGACTTTATTGTTTATATTGAATAACATACCCAAAAATCATGGTAAATTAAAAGAAGGGTTTTAAGTTGCTACGGATATAGCATTAATGTTCTAATAACACTAATAAAAACACAGCAAATAACAAAAAACGATAAGGCAAAGATTTAAAGATTTTTAATTAATGATGCCCAGAAGGCAGTTTAAAGGTAAAAATTATCAACTTCTACTGACTGAAGATTAAGAAACATGGAATATGACACTTTTATTCATAAACTGATATGCCACTGCAGCTTTGGATGGCAATTGATTTCAGCTGACCAGGGACGGCGACGAGGGTGGGCACGGCCAAAAATTCTTGTGCCCACCCAATCAAATTCAATAAGTACATATACTAGGGGATGTATGAATGATTCAATGTATAAGTGTATTCTGGTGTTATCAGAATTTAGGGTGAACTTGAGGACTGTAACTCCGGGTCTCCACATACGTATATATATATCCCAGCCTGAGTATGGTTAAAATAATCTCCAAATAAACAAATAAAAACATCATCTTAGCGTTACTTCCTCCAGCACAATAAATTATTTCGACTTTTTAATTATTATTAGAATAATTTAATCAAGAAGACTTAGACGGGCAGGCCATGTGACACGAGTGGCAGAGGAAAGATTAGTTTACAGGATTCTTGTTGAGAAACTTGAAGGTAAGAGACCAGTAGAAAGGCTAAGACGAGGATGGAGGGATAACATTGAGATGGACCTAAAAGAAATCGGCAAGGATGGGAAAGATTGGATTAATCTTGCCCCGGATAGAAACAGATGGAAGGCCTGTGTTGCTGCAGCCATAAACCTTTAAGTTTAAGTATGCTAGAGAGTATAATATAATTTTAATTAACTCTGCATTGAAATTCTAGAAGTGTCCATTTTCTATTTCATTACAATTTTTATATACATGTCATCTTCAAATATCAATATGGTATGTGAAATATCAACTTTATATTTGTTCTACTAATAAGAAGGAATCACAATAATCACTACAATACCAAAGTGAATAAATTTTAATAAAACCAGTTATGTATGGAAAAAGCTACAGAATTATTCAATTGTTAATGAGGGGCTTATCATATTTAGAAATCCTCGTTGGACACACAAATTTTGCCACATGAATCAGCCAAAAATGTCAACAGAATCTGTAGATGCAGCTGAAGTAAAGAAAAAAAGTTATGTTACGAAGTATCCAGAAAACGATTTTGTTAGTTTGTTTTTAAGCCCACTTTTATGCTCAGATAGGCTAATCGGGACTAAACCTACAGTTTAACGTGTAGTCCGAACCAGTGTGCATTGTGCTTCCATCAAAGGAGGGGGGGGGGAGTCGAACACAGGACCTCTTCATTATAATACGACAGCATTATGCCATTGGGGAAAAAATATACAGAACGAACTCGCACCAAACGTGCCATTTTATCACCACAGAAGATGCGTCCATTTTAAGAGGGTGATTGCCTGAGACAAATATTTGAGACTTTCGGAAAACAACGTCATTCAATATTCACGGAATTAGCTGCCTTGATCCACTAATGAAACGCTGTGTGAAACTACCACCTCAACTTTCTAAGAGCTATGGACTAATGAAACTCCATTTTTGGAAGAATAAGTTGTGGTTGATTTCTTTTATTATAAGTCATTTCTCTGCTATTTTTGATAATGATGACAATAATTCAATGGTGAGTAGATGAAAGTAACGAAGGGGTGAAAACAAACACATGCTGACACTCAAAATACAAGCCCTCATAAATTATTACTTTGACAGTGGTTCCAGGTGCCAGAGACTCGTTGCCCTGAAATAATAAAGTTTCCAGGGTATGCTGCACAGGATAGAGGATGACATTCTAGTGTGTTCGAAATGGTCACGCCATACAACCCAAGTCATCTATGAAAAATAGATCAAATATTACTGGTACGGTGATTAACTTCAATAAATTCCTTGTGTCCTAAATCATTTTGTTACCTCAAAAAATATGTTCATGTAACCATACGTGTATTGCTTGCTTCTCCCGCATTAGTAACATGACAGTTCAGGAAACGAATAGCAACTTAGCTAATAATCTCTTCAATTCTGAACAGAATTTTCAATCTTACTTGTTTATTACTCATGATGGAGTGATATTTTGTCAAAATAGCCTTTCATTAGCCTAGGAATACTTCATGGACAATGAACAAAGTATTGGTTTTCCGTGTGTGTTTTAAATCATTCCTAATAAGACGTTCATTTTAATCCAAACATTCAGTGACAGCGATTATGAGGAGCGGGAAGTGGAGAATGCAGTTCCCCCGCCACATTTTGCCACTTTTCGCCCCCACACTATGGCCTCTTTATGCTACCAAGAAAACGTATATTGTTCTTTCCCGTCAAATGTTGGCACCCAATCGCTGCTTCTATCTTCAGATAGATTTGTCAGTTGTACAAACCTTGTAAGCTAAGAAAAGTGACCCCCAAGGAGTAAGAAAACTATTTCAGTCAAAAATGCATACGATGAAAATACTATGCTCAGGAACATGCATTTAAATTATGAGAGACTTCACGATTGTCTACCATCGCACCTTCTATTATTGTCGCCGAATACATAAAATCAAGTATGTGCCTCGTATTTACAACACAAGCTTAAACCTAATTCACATTTATTTCACTGTATTAACATGCATGAAAGAATGTGATTAGAATGTATGGCTGGGGTATGGCTGCACATGGGTAAACACTTCCTGAAATAATTGTGTCCATCAGAGACAAAGCGAAAGAAAATGGAACAAGATGTGAGAATAGATTAGAAAAGAATAAAGAGGAAGGCAAGAAATGGAAAGGGAAAAGAAGTAAGAGGAAAATCGGGAGTGTAAGAGAGAGAGGGGGGGATACATACATCTTACATACACAAATATACTATATATGGTATTACATTTATACTGCCCACCCTAATCTATCAATATGGAGCTTCTGCCCACCCGGTCGAAAATTTCTGGCGCCGCCCCTGCAGTTGAACTCTCAAGAAGTAGATACGCAAACGCAACAACAACTGGCAGAGAAGTTAAATGTTGGTCGCCAAACCATATCTGATCGTCTTCATGCCATGGGAAAGATCCAGTTTGGGTGACAAGACACGGAAAAGTGATTTTGCAGCACGACAACACCTCATCACACACAGTGAAAGGCATCAGAGACACCATTTCTACACTTGGCTGGGAATTCTTGCCCCACCCGCCATACGCACCAGACTTAGCCCCTTCAGACTACCACTTGTTTTCATCGATGTCTCACTCACTTTCCCAGCAACACTTCAACAATTACGAAGCATGGCTTGCTCACTGGATCACCTCAAAATGTGAACGATATTTCTGGTAGGGCATCCACAATTTGACGGACAGATGGGTAAAATTTATAGCTAGCGATGGTGCATACTTTGAATAAAGCATTTGTTACCTTTCTCCCCAGATACACTTGATTTCTTTCAGATCAATTAAAAATTATTAACCGGCACACCTGGTATATATGTCCCTTCGTCAATATCACCTAAACATCATTCTATTTCATTATTGTAATTAAATCAAAGGGGTTGAAAAGCTACGTAAAAATAAGCAAAATATAATCAAAAATGTGTAACGTACTATGGATGAACCAGTGTCAAATGTTTGCAAGGATCAATAAAGTAGCTTTTTCTTGTATGTATGCATTGCTTGCATTATAGAATTATTTTCTTGTAGTTTACGGTTATTACAAGCATAAGAAAACAGTTTTTCTTTGTGACGTTTCAGGAGAACACATGCTCCTTTCATCAGACATTTATTTTCATTTTGACTAACCATTGTTATAACTGTATCTTTAGTCAAAATGAAAATAAATGTCTGATGAAAGGAGCGTGTGTTCTTCTGAAACGTCACAAAGAAAAACTGTTTTCTTATGCTTGTAATAACCGTAAACTACAAGAAAATAATTCAATAAAGTAGCAATGTAAAATACTAATATCAAATTGATAATCTACAGATATGATACAATTTTTTTTAGTGATGTTCACCTCAAAGCCAGGGCTATATCAGATCGTAACTAATTAGTAAATTTACCTATGTGAACGCAGAAGTGCAAAATTTTCTAAATTTTACCGCAACCATCATGAATAATTAGTAAATGTCTAAATATGCAACTTCTTTTTGTCTTCTTCTTTTTCATCTTTTTCCTCTTGCAATTTTTTTTTCCTACTACAGCTACAACTATCTCACCAAACGTCTGTGTAACTACAGTTTTCAGTTTTCTACATGGCCTCCATTGCGAACACTGCACAACTCATAATGGTGATTCAATCATTCCACATCTGGTGTAACATCTCTGGGGTGATTCTGTCGAAAGCCTGTGTGATTCTGAGTTTCAAATCATCAATGTCTGTGGGTTTCTGTAAATAGACAGTCTTTAACAAAACCCCAGACAAAGAAGTCTGGAGGGGTTAAATCTGGCGAGTTGGGAGGCCAAGAAATTGGTCCCCCACGGCCACACCAACGACGATTGAAATGTTGGTCACGAAAATCACGAGCCACTTGTGAGCAGTGAGGGGTGCACCATCTAATTGAAACACAATGTTCGAGTTGTTGTCTAGTTGGAGTTGGGGCAGTAGAAACAACTGCAACATGTCTAAGTAAAGAATATGACGTATTGTGTACTTTATAGTTAGCTGAAACAATAACGATCAGTTCAAACTTCATTGTTGCCAACACACTACAGCAAAACTCCCATGTTTCACGCACGAAAACACCAACACAAAAATGTTCCTACTATCACATTTACGTTTCTATTAATGTTTTATTTTATCCATACCCAAATGGATAACCCGGTATATTGGTTCGTCTGGTAACATATTTTTTAAGAAGGTCAATGAACCATTTGGAATTTTATATCGGATCAGTAGAACATCAGTATTTGCCAAAATTTCATATCGGCCCAGCCCATCCCTAATATATTTTTTTGTACAGAAGTACTAACTTTCAAATTTTGTGCCATTAAAAGCTGGATATTTCTGCCACCTATTATGCTATATAAGCACAATTGTGATCAAATTAGTCATGGCACACATAACAATGCAGACAAAATGTTAAGATCATTATCTGAGTTGCAATATGTCCCGAAAGTGGATGTCCTAACTATTCGCATAAGTTTGCTCATCTGTTTGGAGTTCCCAAAGTACATTTAAATTTGAGAAATTCATGCTAACGGAAAAGAACCACAGCCTTCGAAATAACATTACAAACTTACTGCTTCGGTGAATCTCTCCTGTGTAATCAGATCAGTTATGTCCTGTTCCATCTGTGTCTCTATGTGCGCTGGCAGATCAGGATTAGGCCAGTACAGCCAGGGAAGGGTTCCTTCTTCAGTCAGTTCCCGTTTCTTTTTGTACTGTGCTAGTAACTGCTGCGCATTAGAAAAAACAGCCTTGGCTTTATCTGAATCGGTAAAATTCAGGTAATCTTGAGGTAAAATTCCCTGAAATACAAGAAGTGAACTTTACAGCACAACCATGATTGTATATTTTTCAAAGGCATGAGGCTACGGAAATTACAATGCAGAAAATGTAAAAATTGGGGATCATTATAGTTCTTAAATACATCAGTCAGTCTTCATGATGGTTGCGGTAAACGCGGTTTAAAATTACTTACGTGAAATTTAGAAGGTTTCACACTTCCGCATTGCACAATTTAATAGTTCAATCCTATTAATTTCGAAGATCCAATGTCTTCATTCACAAAAGGGTACAGCGTTTGAAGCGGAGATGGTACCGCGTCACTACCAGTCACTACCTTTTGTGAATGAAGACAGTGGATCTTCGAAATTAATAGGATTGAACTATTAAATTGTGCAATGCGGAAGTGTGAAACCTTCTAAATTTCACGTAAGTAATACATCAGTCAGGTTTCGCCACTCATTTTAGCAAAACAAATTCTGTAACTTTCCATTTGTTCCAGGTAATTTTAAAATCAATTTGCACATCATTCTTCGATGATTTAACATACTAAATACAGTTAGGTGCTATTTGAAACAATCAAGTTCATTCGACACTTCAAAAAACAATTGATTTAAAAAAAAAAAAAAACATTTTGGTAACATTTCTGACTGTTAAATGATTATTGCCAAGTTTTGTAGAAATACTAGGAAGTGCTTTAGAACACTGGAAATGATTGTGGAAGAAAGTTTGAAGCTGAAAAAATGTTCAATGTTCAAGTATAAAAAATACAGTGTTCACGAAGTCCATGAAACATTTCAAACAGCTCTATCTTCACAACGAGAAGCAAACATGTGATAAAAAGATTACAAAATGAAAGACAAACTCACTGAATTATGATTTCACATCTTACAAAATGTTCATTGTGTTCACCCTTGGTCACACCACACATCTATCCTATAGGCCATTTCACTCCATATATGACACAATATATCAGGAGTGATTCTGGCAATGCTGTGAAGTGGCATCGCAGATCCTGGAGCTTCTGTGGAAGAGGTGATATGTAGACTCCTTCCTTCACATATCCCCACAAGAAGAAATCATATGAAGGGTAGTCTGGTGATCTGGGTGGCCAAAATTCTTTTTCAGGTTGTGTAAATGTCATTGTAAACATGTGTGAATGTGGCACAGTGAGACTACAATGGAAGATGGTGTTAGAAATCATAAAGTGTGTGTGTCTTTCATTTTGTAAACATTTGAGTGCATGTGTATGTCTCGCTGTGAAAATATAGTAATTTCAAACATTTCACAGACTTTGTGAATACCCTGTATTATATGACTGGGGCTTAACTTTAATACTCTTACATTTAAACTTACAACTGAGTTAACAGGAATGGGGATTCCAATGAGAGTAGCCATCAAAGTTGCAATATCGCCCTGATGGATGTCGCTTCTTCTTACATGATTTAAGCCCCAACTTTCTGGAGATATCATATCCCCATCATGCAGTTTCTTGGGACCTCGTACACCAGCACCCCAAACAACAAAAGGGGTTTCTGTTTCATGAGGGGTTCCAGAACCGTGAGCACCTGGGAATATAAAAACAATTTATTAACCCCTTAAGTGCGGAATTTGTTGAACAGGTTGCTACTGGAAAATATAGGTTTTTTCGTGAAATTCAGTATTCTGCATTATGCTGCTGTAGTGTGGAAGGCATATATAACAGTTGGGCTGAAAAGTTCGTAGGCTAACATAGTAAAAAAATATTTTTTTGACAAAATTCGATTTTATTATTCAATATAGTTGCCTTTGAGGGCGATACAACGATTATAGCGGTCATACAATTTTTCGATGCCATTTTTATAGTACGATTTCTCTTTAGCCTCAAAATAGGTCTCAGTTTCGGCGATTACCTCTTCATCAGTGCTAAATTTCTTTCCAGCGAGCATTCTTTTAAGGTCTGCAAACAGGAAAAAGTCACTGGGGGCCAGATCTGGAGAATATGGTGGATGGGGAAGCAATTCGTAGTCTAATTCATATAATTTTGCCATCGTTTTCATTGATTTGTGACACGGTGCATTGTCTTGATGAAACAGCACTTTTTTCTTCTTCAAATGGGGCCGTTTTTTCGTGATTTCATCCTTTAAACGCTCCAACAACGCTATGTAATAATCTCAGCTATCTCGATCAACTTCACTTTACGATCATTTAAAATTATTTTGTGGACTTTTTTGATGTTTTCGTCGGTAACAGCCTCTTTGGGGCGTCCACTGCGAGCATCGTCTTCGATGCTCATTTCGCCTCGTTTAAATTTAGCAAACCACTTCTTAACGGTTGCTTTTCCTGGTGCATAGTCCGAATAATGTTTATCAAGCCAAGCCTTGGCTTCAACAGTATTTTTTTTTTCGCCAAAAAGCAATGCTTTATTAACACACAAAACTCTTTTTTTTATCCATTTTTTCACAATAACAAAAGCTGCTTCACTCACAATGCTATATCTCACGAACTAATTATCCGGCATCTGTGAAATTTATACACGTATCTTTTGAAGGTTAGTACTAAGTAAAAATCATATGGATTTAATTCTAGTAACGCCATCTATGAGTCAGCCTACGAACTTTTCAGCCCAACTGTTATATATATATATATATATATATATATATATATACACACGCTTGGTGTTTCTTTCAACTAGATTCGATTTACTGTGGCATATACCTAGGTATAATCACACAGACGTTTGGTGAGATAGTTCTAGCTGTAGCAGAAACAAAAAAAAAATAGTATCAAGAGAAAAAGAAGACGAAAAGAAACAAGAAAAAGGAAAAAATTAGTTTTATCTTCCTGTTTTTCATCATTTTCCTCTCTTGCTACTATTTTTTTGTTTCTACTACAGATAGAACTATCTCACCAAACGTCTGTGTGACTATATACGGCACAGCAAATCGAATATAGTTGAAACAAACATAAAGCATATATAATTTTTCCCTTCTTCTTTCCTTTTGTCTTCTTCTTTCCTTTTGTCTTCTTCTTTCCTTTTGTCTTCTTCTTTCCTTTTGTCTTCTTCTTTTTCGTATTTTTCATCTCTTGCTACTATTTCTTGTTTCTACTACAGATAGAACTATCTCACCAAATGTTTGTGCGACTACATACGCCAACAGTAAATCGAATATAGTTGAAACAAACATAAAGCATATACAGTGGAACCCCGATTTTATGTTCCCGGATTTTACGTTTTCCCGCATTATACATTCAATCTTCGTGGTCCCAACAGAGCAAAACGTTATAAAATTTTCCTCAATTTTACATTTTCCCGCATTTAAGTCTTTTTCAGCCAGGTCCTCTGAAAAACGTAAAATCGAGGTTCCACTGTATAATTTTTCGCTTTTCTTCTTTCTTTTAGTCTTCTTCTTTTTCCTCTCTTATTACTATTTTTTGTTTCTACTACAGCTAGAACTATCTCACCAAACGTCTGTGTGACTATATACGCCACAGCAAATCAAATATAGTTGAAACAAACATAATGCGATATGCTTTCCGCAATGCAGCAGCACAATGCACCTAACTAATTTTTCCCCTTCTTCCTTCTTTTCGTCGTCTTCTTTCTCGTCTTTTTTCTCTCTTGCTACTATTTATTGTTTCTACTACAGCTAGAACTATCTCACCAAACGTCTGTGTGACTATATACGCCACAGTAAATCAAATATAGTTGAAACAAACATAAGGCATATATATATATACACCTTTCGCACTACAGCAGCACAATGCGGAGGGTGTATATATACGCCCTTCACACTTAAGGGGTTAAGTAAAACAGATGGATGTGAAATAAGTAAAAGTAGAAAAAATGGAAAGGCAAAGCATCTTTAAAATTTCATTTTATTTAATTTAGATCATGCTTCTACCTTTACAGGTTAATGTGATGTGTGAAACAAGCTGATAAAAATTACTGTGGGTTCAACCACAGGGTGTTTGTAATCTCCTAAAAACAAAATTCACTGGCTTACAGGAGTTTGGGCCATTTCTATGGAAGCTATTTCTTTGATTTTCCTCTGTTTCCACAGTTAGTTCTTTGTTTCATTGATTTACTTCCCTTTTTTGCTCTTTGGCTAATCACGAAGATGAGAATGAGTGATGATATAATGAAATTAAGTTGTACAAAATACACCCATGCCCAGGTACGGATTCGAACCCTGGTCCCCTGGTCTTGTTGTGCTAAGTACTCCTCCACAGAGGGTGGCTTAGTTCTTTGTGAAAAACTGTTATGTTGTTCAATTGAATTTTAAATTTTAAGTGATTCATTCCATGCATGTTTGGCAATTTTTGACCTATCTATTTCACCTTTGAGTGTGTGCTGCTTGTGTTAATCTACTCTTCTCTAGACGGTATCCAGAATCTTCGATGTAAGTACCCTCCCATTCACTTGGGATGACGTATGTGAAGCTTTTGCTAGCTTGTATGGGGGCCTTCTGGTTTGGTGTTTGCCATTCTACTCACCATTTCCAATAACCCAGGGAGGTATGATATGCAGTCAGTCTTTGTATCTTGCTGTTTGTCTGTTTGGCTATGATGTGTCCCCGTTCTTGTCCGAGTGTTGCCAAGTCAACCCGGGTTCTTGATCTTTTACTCTCACTATTTTACCTGCATTTCATTTTTCTTAGCAATTCGCAGGCAGCACATTCCATTGCATTATTATTGGTTGAGAAAAGTCCACACTTAAAAAAGAGTGAAAAAATCAAATCAGTTGGTACATGGTATGCTACAAGGGTCGTTCAAGGTTGACCGGGACTTTTATTTCTGCAGAGGAATTAGGTAGCAGAAGAAACTCCGAACTATGTCAGTTTTCAAAGTATTCTCCGTGCGCGCCGAGGCACCGTGCCATCGTTCTGGCAGCTCCCGAATTCCTTTGGCGTAGAAAGAACTTGGTTGTTGTCGTAGCCACTGGAGGACATCGCTCCGCAGTGCTTCGTCTGTCGTGAATTTCTTCCCTCCCAGATGGTCTTTAAGGGGTGCAAACAAATGATAATCACTGGGGGCTAAATCTGGATTATAGGGGGGATGGGGCAGAACTTCCCAGCGTATGTCGGCCAGAGTTGTTGTTGTCACATTGGCCGTGTGAGGGCGGGCATTGTCATAGAGAAGAATGACATTTCCAGACAACATCCCAGGTCTTTTCTTGCGAACGGACTTTCGTACAGCACCACACAACAATGTGGAGTAATACTGGGCATTAATTGTGCTCCCTTTGTCCAGAAAATCCACATGGATAACGCCCTTCATGTCCCAGAAGACACTTGCCATGACCTTTCCAGTGGATGGCTGCATTTTGCTTTTCTTGGGGGGCGGGGAACCTTTATGCCGCCACTCCATGCTGCATCTTTTGGTCTCTGGGGTTGAATTGTGCAACCATGTTTCATCACACGTGATGATGGATTGCAACAATTCATCACCTTCTGCTCGGAACCGATTCAGAAGCTGTTCACAGACCGTCCTGCGTGTCCACTTCTGATTGAATGTCAGCTGGCGGGGAACCCACCTTGCACAGATTTTGCGGAAGCGTAAGTGGTCGTGAATGATTGTCTCAACACTTCCGACACTGATATTCACCTCGGCAGCAATATCCCGCACTGTTACTTGCCGGTTCTCAAGAATCATTTGCTCAACACGTGCGATATTTACTGGTGTGACTGCAGTCGGGCGAATGTGTCCATGCGCTTCATTTGTCACCAGCTCCCGTCCTTCGCGAAACTGCTCACACCATTCGTACACTCTTGTCCGCGACATCGTTTGTTCACCATACTGTGCTTGCAATCGTCTAAAAATCTCAGCTGGTTTCACTTTCTCCTTCACGAGAAATTTGATTACACACCGCTGCTCCACAGCCACACTGCTTGCCGCCATGTTCGCTGCAACTGCTGCGCATGCGCGAAATATGTCATGCCGGGCGCTAGTTACTCGCGAAGGAATACATTACGTCACCTGCACGTTTCATCATGATCCGGCTATTCATTGATTTTTTACGTACGAAAATCCCGGTCAACCTTGAACGACCCTTGTAGAAATCCAGAGTTGCTTGCATTTTCACATTACTACATCTCTGTGAGGCAAAAATTCAACTTCCAAATTCCAGGAAGCCATATAAGAGACTTGATAGAGATGGGGTACCTGGGGACTAAAGGCAGCCAGAGCATAGTGATGATTACATTACCCCCCCCCCTGCAGCAGTGCCTGCATGGCATGTTGGGATGTGCAAAGGGAAACTTACATAGTCAGCATGTTTAATCTGTTAAAAGGGAGAGGGAAGCCAGGAATTTTTCTCCATCTGTCCAATTCAAGTGGCTCTCCAACATCAGTGGAGATGACGCTAGTCGTACCACTTTCTCTACAATCATATGGGGTTCTTCATTTTTTTAAAAAATATATACATTATTGGCTACTGTAAGCTTTTAAAAGTATTATGGAAGTAAATGTTTTGAATCGTGGGAACTTACCCCAATTTGACATTCCATGATCTGCAGTAAAAACGAAAGAAGTTTTTCCATCATCGTTGTAAAACTCCTTAAGAATTTTCTCAATCTCTCTTATTCCTCCATCAA
This sequence comes from Lepisma saccharinum, assembly GCF_977018435.1. Lineage (NCBI taxonomy): Eukaryota > Metazoa > Arthropoda > Insecta > Zygentoma > Lepismatidae > Lepisma > Lepisma saccharinum. The sequence goes on from NC_139245.1 coordinate 39,872,068, forward strand.
CAAGTTTGATATTTTCAGTATATTGCCTGGATAAAATAAAAAGATTATATGACATTACCTTTTACTTGTTAAAAACCACACAAACAGCACAATAAAAAAAACACTAAGAGTTTGTCAAAGCTTTCGATTCCATCTCGGAATCATCATCAGGGCTAGTTGATAGATGGCGAAGTGCACGCGGTTGAGGTTCTGCTGGCGCTGCTCGCTGTTACTCACATCTCTCGACCAGCCCTGATGATGATTTCAAGATGGAATCGAAGAGCCTGGACAAACTCCTAGTGTTTTTGATTGTGCTGCTTGAGTGTTTTGTGTTGCTTTTAACATGTTGACGGTAGTGACGTAAAAAGATGTTTACTGTCATATTACTTTTCACATTTTTGTGGTGTGCAAGTTTAGATTTTTCCATTCACACTCAAACCTATGTACCTAGGTTTTCTTTTTACGATAAATATAGTACCACATAAGAGCTTCAGAAATCTACAATAGCAATATGAATGAAAAAGTAGGATAAATTTACAACCGAAGTAAGAAAACTCCTCTTGTCAGCATGCAACATAACTTTTGCAATGCACTTTCATTTCATATCTATTTGTATATGTATCAAGCATCTTAGAAAATACTTTAATGAGTTTTTGCAACCAAGACAATTATCTGATGGCTTATTACTGCAATATACAACTGCACTGCTGATGATAATTAGTTCATCTGGTACTTCCACTGTCTTTGTACAGGGACTTATCAAAATACACTTACTTTGAATAAGGTTTATAGGTGTGTCCAGCAATATCAATTCCCAATAAATGAAGGAAAAATATAATTCCATCTTCATTCAACTTGTGTCGTAACTTCTCATTATTCTTTGCTGATTGAATAAAGGTTTCAAATTTTTTGAATACCCATTTATCCAAGTTGAAAGTGGAATCAGAAAAATCAATATCTGAGCGTCTGTAGCTTTTAGACCACATGTTGTCACGTGTCACCCCTGTGAAGAAACAAAGTTATTATTTAATGCAATGAAAAAAGTTAATGCTGTCTGATTGACTTGGTTATTTCACTTTGATTTTCTGCCATTTTTGGCTAATCGTGAACATGAGGATGAGTGACAATATGATGAAACTGATGATGAAAGAAAGTACACCTATGTGCAGGTCAGAATTGGAACACAGGACCCCTGGCATCGTAGCACAAGCTGCTAACCACACTGCAATGGAGTTAAGCTTAGTGCTCGTTGACTTGCACAGATAATAAAAACATATGGGTAGGATACTTTAGTATCCATTTTCAGATGCTTACATGTTTTTGAGAACTTTTCAAGCTTACATTACAAAGGAAGGAATTTAAATGTAATATAATGCAATAATTGTAAAATTAATGTACGTTGCAAAGCTTCACAAAGGAAAGTAGAGTTAAGAGTTTTTGGAAATCTGTATGTAAAGAATCAACAAATGTTAATTTAATTTAAATAATTGTTTTAAAAAAACTATTTTTTGTAAAGTAAGAAAACAACTAATATGAAAACACTGATAATTTATTTCCTTGCAAACGTATTCATTTTTTTACACCTTGCACCTAACAATGTATGGCATCCTCCTAAAGCAAAAAGTTTTTATTTACACACTGATAAAGAGTGTACGCAACAGAAAACAAACCTTTTTTGAACATTGGCAAAACATCTGGAGCACCCCATGACCATGTATATCTGCTTTCATTAAAGACTGAATCAAACTCAACTGGATTTTCCTTCCATCCCTGGAAAATGAAAAAAAGGGGGAACTTGATTTACTAAAATATCAAAATGTAGATCAAAAGGGTAAGAGAATTATGTGGATGGTGCTATGTTGAAAACTACCAGTGTGAGTGATTGAGGTGGGAAAAGAACCACTAATGCCAGTTTGCACCAACGTTGATTTACTCGCGAGTGAAATTAAATTCAGAGTTAACCTACGAATCGGCTGATTATCTGATGCACCAAGAGAAACGCTGGGTAAGCTGGGAGTAAAAGATGGGTCAACTTTACTCGCCGAGATCAGCAAGTAAAAGTAGAGTTAACCAATGCGTAGTGGAGTAATGGCAGCAACTGGTAATGTATCACTACAGAATTTCAAAACTAAATACATGTAAAATGTGAAGTAATAGATTCAAACTGCATATGTAAAAAGCGAGAAATATATAGTACGTAGAGGTATGCAAATTTCGTTTTTGACGAAAACACGAAATATGAAATAACATGCTGTAATGTTCATTTTTCATGTTTCTTAAAGGTGTGAGGTGCATTTTCCTACCCTGTTTTGTCACGAAATAGCGAAATGAACTGCAAAATGAGAAATATACTCTTAAACACGAAATTTAACATTTATATACCGATGCGAAACTTTCTGAAGTCTGAAGTATCCTGTGAGTTATGCAATTCACAGAAAATTGATTAATTCTGCTGTAAATATTTGAGAAGCAAAAATGGGCCCATTTACACTAAACTTAATACTCTGGTAACTCCATAAATGTGCTATTAGAAGGAATATGTTTATTTTGTGGAATAAGTGCAGTTTATAAATAAAATTTTGGATTATATTCACAATTTTAAAACCAAAATGTCATTTTATATAGCACTTTTGATGTGATTATTCACCGCTATAACACCGAAATTTTATTTTATTTACCGCTTTTGAACCCGAAATTGACTGTTTTTGTACCGAAATTTTGCTTTTTTATTTATCAAAAATATGTGCCTCTAATAGTACGTTATTAAATATATACTTTGGCAGATGTTTACTGTGCACATTCTGCAGTACAGAGTTTGTAAAACTGAACGTGCAATACAAACATAAACATAACCCAATAGCCGCAGAAAGTGGAATAGTCCTAACCATAAACGATCATGAATGCTATGTGAGGATACAGGTAAATATCGAAATCTACTGCAAACATCACTGTAAAACTACTTACTATGATCACAAGCTGCAATAAAATATTAACATTTATTCACGTAAATATTTCACCCCATCTTTATCACGTGCTTCAATTTTTCTTATGACAGTCCCTTGTCACTGTTTACGGAGATACCAAAGTCCCGTTACCGCCACCCTTGCTCTTCTTTTCTGTCATGCAGAAACACGCCTTCTCGAAACAGGTAACCAATCACGTGCTTCCATCTGTATTACATTTAGGCACTTGCTTTGAGGCTATCCTAGAGTAAAGCAGGGGTTCCGTGATTCGTGCAGGCTGGAATGTCTTTCAGATTGATGCAATAGAAAATGTTCCTAACTCGAGTGTTACCCTGACAGTGGATTTTCAAACACATGAGTTTGTGCAATGTTTGTGCAAACAGGCATAAGAACTGCATGCTTCCTTGTTTCTATTAATCAGACAATATCAAAGGCTTTCACTGGTGAAAAACAAATATTATTAAACTCCTATAGTCACACACCATTGGCAGGAAACATTGCTCTGGATTCAGAAGCATGTAGATAATTTGCCACGGTGGTGTAATCTATTAAGCTTTCCACAAAAGGTAATACATATTTATAGTAAAATTTAGAAATAAATCATATTGTAATGCTCATTACATGAAATTGAAGTGGGTAAATTTTCGTCATTTCCACGACTTCTTCAGGATTTCCAGACAGGTAGACACCCTGAACAGTGGTGCCTTGCTATTTAGCACACACAGATGTACTATGCAGAAACTTCAGAGGAAAATGTAGGCTTGATCAGGACTTGAATCCAGGTCTCTGGCATACCATGGTATTGCTCTACCGAGCCAGTCATAGTTTTGCCTGATTTTTCATGATTGCTCTTTTACCTATGTGGAATTGTTTCTGTAGCTGTGTGAAAACCATGCATTCAAACAATGCCATAAGATTTCTCACATGCAGTGTGGCAGATACAATGCGAACCCTTGAAGTGTAGACCACAGCTTCGGTGTTTGCGCTATTGGGAAGCAAGGCAGTCGGAATCATAGTGTGTTGAAGCAGTTTCCGTAATTATTTTAAAAAATTATTTACTTACCAGATTTATAAAAGGATATGTTCAAACTAGGGCTAAGCCGATACCACTTTGAACCAATACTGATGTCGATACTCTCACCGATTCCCACCGATACCGATGCTTGAAAATTGTAATAACTAAAAGTTGTTCAAATTCTGATTAATACCTATTAGTGTATAAGTATTGCACTCTTGTTATATGCATCAATTTACCAAGATTTTTAATTTAAAATGTTCAAGAATTACATTAGAATATTAAATTACATGTTACGTTATCACAAAACTCATTTTTGCATACGAAAGTGGTGCAAAATAAAAAAGTAACATCGAATTTTGTATAACTTCCAGGATAATTAGACACTGCGGAAAAAAGTCGCATAGCAATTTTGCGGACCCTGTGAAAGACCAAAATGCCGGAAAAGTATCGGGTGGTATTGGTAAAGAACTTCCAACTGATACAGTATGCGCCAAAATATACAGTACTGAAATTAAAAGACGAACATTACATTGTTGTCATCTGTGAGTTTATTTATCCTGAAAGAAACACTACATACACACTATTAGCGAGTTATAACTTCCTTTCCACTACTGAGAACACGAGCGGCTGGAGCTATGCCCCATCAACAAATGGACATGCGCGTTCGAGGTGTGCGAGTTTCAGTACTGTATATTTTGGTGCATACTGTACATTACAATAACGATACCAATATCAACTCAGCCCTAGTTCAAACTAGTCGCCTTCGATGCGCACACATTTTTGATACATCATTATCCACTGAGGTAAACTGGCAAGGGGGCTAGAAACTGTTTATTACAGAGATCCTGAAAGTAGACAGGAGACTGTGAAGTGATAGAGTGCTTATTACGTATTGTGTGTTTTCTAGTGTATTCAACCACAAAGTGTGTTATGGCTCAGCAAATGTTTTCTACTGCACAGTGTGTATTTATTTATGATTCATACTGCATGTGTTAACTCAAATGGCATGTGAAGTTCAAAGGCAATTTGAAACAAGATTCCTGGGTGTAAAAGTTCCATGCAATTTTTATCTCTGAGGTAGATTAGAAAAATGCTGTATACAAGTCAAATCCAGACACCCTGGAAGAACTGAAACTTAACATCCACCAAGAAATGACCAACATTTACCAATGGGAACTACAGGGTGGCTCAAAAAGTCACTTAACACCCTCAGTACAAGGACAGTGCAGCGCGTAACGTGGAAATGGTGATGACCAATCGTTGCCAGGCCAAGGGGGAACCACATCGACGCCACCTGCAAAGTCGGCAGTCATCTTGATGTCCGCCATCTTGAATTCAACTTCAGAATTTTAAATGGGAAGGGGGTGATATAACAAATCAGGCTAGCATTTCACGAGAAATGCAATGGTGAAGGTTTTTCGACATATCTTTAACCATTAAACAGTTATGACTGAATTCTTGTACCAATTTGCTGCTTTTCGAGGTGTTAGAAAACTGCCTTAAAATTTGTTTAGTGCATCGGTAACACATCGAGATCAAAGTGACATCTAGGGAGAGAAATTCACATGCCATTGCACAAGATTTTAATCGGATACATCCATGAAGAGCTGAGCATTATGAATGGTTGTCGCGAACAATTACAGTGTGATGCTTCCATTAAATGAAAAGTCCTTCACAGTGACAAGGCTAATGTTTATGTTCATAAGGAAGTTCATAAATAGAATATTCGATGCTTTTTATCTGATAAACCATTTTCGACAGATCAAAGCAGAATGGTTAGTGCGGGTAAGTTAAAGGTGTGGCATGCTGTGTGGAACACGACTGGTTAGTCAATTTTCCATCAACGGAACCTTAAATGCTTAGGGCTACTTGGATTTGTTAAATAAACAGGTTTTTTCATCCTTGCTTATGGAAAAAGGTACTTTTTACAGAGTTTTTTCAATAGGGAGGAACACTAGAACACTATGGGAACAATGTGAAGCAGTTTCTGTCCAAAGTTAGTTATCAGATGACAAGGGTCGCATATGGGTCATTCCACGTCAAATCATCCAGGCCATGTCACCCACCATCTCCGATTTTGATGAAATTCGGTATACTTATAGAACTTTTCATGCTAATTACAAAAATGACAACTTTTTGAGATGGGTCAAGGGGTTCAGAAATTACGCATTTTAAAAAATCTCCGTGTACGCCAGATGCGGCTCCACTTTAAATGACACGCATTAGGCTATAAATTATAGTATCTTCTCTCAGGTTTGCCGTAGAAACTTCAAGTTTGATTTGTTTTGCTCAGGATAGTGTAAGCTTTCATTTAAATAAGGTTTCTGATCAGTGTATCAATAATCATGTATTTTATGTATAGTTTCATGTATTTTTTTAGAAAAATAAATGACTAACTTCAAGAGCGAATTTCGTGCAATGCCCCCCTTTCAATTTTACCCAAATTTTATATACAGGTAGCTGAGAGTGGGTACTAATGCTTCATGGAAAAATTGGGATGGGCGGTTCAGAGACAGGGTGATAAAAAAAATCATTTGCATTAAAAGTTAATCTTATTTAAAATACTTATGTATTTAGCACAAAGTGTGAAGTACAATATGTTTTGAGGTATAATATTCAAAATTTCTGTTCACTATGTGTGAAGGTAAGCATAGGCGTAACCTGGTGGGGGCAAAGGGAATCATTTTCCCTATCCAAAATTTATAGATTAATTAAAACCTACAAATAATTATTGCAGTGGAACCCTGATTTCAAGTTCCTCGATTTTACATTTCCCTGCATTTTTGCATTCAATATTGGTGGTCCAAACATAGCAAATTTTCCTCGGTTTTACATTTTCTTGCATTCTAAGTTTTCTCTGCTTCGTTTCCTGAACAACGTAAAATGGAAGTTCCACTGTATCTAAGTTAGTTTCAACTGTCTTCAATTTTTTTAAAAAAAATTATAATCATAGTCATTAGCATTCCCAAGCTTAGCAAATTTTCTTCGAGAACATTCTTCTTTTTGTGCATTTTATCTCAATATGGATTTTTTTTGATACTCTTCACGGACATACGTAATATGAAGTAAGAATTAATAATACACATTTGTGCTGATTGAAGTTTTTCCAAATGGAGCTTTTCTTGCCACATACCACAGAAAATCTCCTTGTGATGGGGTGGTTGGAACACTTAGAAGACTTGTATAGACATCTACAGTATCAAGTAACAAGTGCAGCAATGAAGTACCACTTCCATAGAAATAGTATTAGAGGCATAAATTTCTTATTAATCACGTAAGGTGAAATGATGACAACCTGCAGTACAATGTGTCAGCGATTGCAAAGTACTATACAACAGCACCAGGAAGATTAAGTATGCACTATTTTGAACTTAGGCTACAGGCTATTTACAGTGTTTGGCAAGTTACTTTTTACAAGTAACAGAGTTTCAGTTACTCATTTAAAAAGTAACTCTGTTACAGTTACTGGTACTTTGAAAGTAACTGAGTTACTTTACAGTTACTGTGAAAGAAACTTACAGTTAATGATCATTGATTTGTGTAAAAATTACAATTGTGTTTCTAGTACATAATCCGTATGTCTTCATATACCTACATTACTACTGCAAATAAATGATGAAACACAGAATCAACTTTGCTTGAACGATTTTAACTAAGAAATCATTTGAATGCTGGCCACGGTATTTTGAATATGGTGTCATTGATTCCACTTGCACCTATTTCTTTCTCCTCCATTCCAAGTTCAACAAAATCCAAAGATCCTCTCCTTTGACGATGACTGTTTCCTAGCTCGATAGTCCACCTAAAACACTGAAGTTTTCACATACAAGTAGATATGAATTGAAGTAAAGCGTGGATGAAGTTAGCATGCAACAAAGCATAGCTTCCTTGACAGGCCAGCAATTCCAAGAAAATCCTTTTACGTAGCATCCAGAGAAGGTACAGATATATTTTTTTTTACAGTTGGGAACAGAAAATGTGAACGGCACAATTTATAGTGCATGAAATTTTAGCAACGCATAGAATACAATCGAGTAAGTATTCTTCGGTACTATCTTCATGGGCGTAACTTGGGAACTATCTTTGGTTGAGAGAATCAAAGTTCTCAGTCCCATGAAAATAGTCTCAAAGATTATTTGCTAAATACATTTGAAAAATCACAATAATTACTCTTTTTTTTGTTTGTTCCTCAAGTGCCAGGAGGTTCACAAAATATATTTAACTTGTAGGTTTTAATTCATCTATAAATTTTGGATAGGGAAAATGATTCCCTTTGCCCCCACCAGGTTACGCCTATGCTTACCTTCACACATAGTGAACAGAAATTTTGAATATTATACCTCAAAACATATTGTACTTCAGACTTTGTGCTAAATACATAAGTATTTTAAATAAGATTAACTTTCAATGCAAATTATTTTTTATCACCCTGTCTCTGAACCGCCCATCCCAATTTTTCCATGAAGCATTAGTACCCACTCTCAGCTACCTGTATATAAAATTTGGGTAAAATTGAAGGAGGGGCATTGCACGAAATTCGCTCTTGAAGTTAGTCATTTATTTTTCTAAAGAAATACATGAAACTATACATAAAATACATGATTATTGATACACTGATCAGAAACCTTATTTAAATGAAAGCTTACACTATCCTGAGCAAAAGAAATCAAACTTGAAGTTTCTACGGCAAACCTAAGAGAAGATACTATAATTTATAACCTAATGCGTGTCATTCACGTGGCATACACGGAGATTTTTAAAAACGCGTAATTTCTGAACCCCTTGACCAATCTAAAAAAAGTTGTTTTTTTTGTAATCAGCATGAAAAGATCTATAAGTATACTGAATTTAAACAAAATCGGAGATGGTGGGTGACATTTTCACAAAATTCTGGATGATTTTACATGGAATGACCCATATTCTGTTTATGAACTTCCTTACAAACATGAACATTAGCCTTGTCACTGTGAAGGACTTTTAATTCAATGGAAGCATCACACTGTAAATTGTTTGCGACAACTATTCATAATGCGCAGCTCTTTGTGAATGTATCTGATTAAAATCGTGTGCAATGACATGCGAACTTCTCTCCCTAGACATCACTTCGATTTCGATGCATTACCGATGCGCTAAAAAAAATTTAAGTTATTGTTCTAACACCTCGAAAAGGAGCAAATTGGTACAAGAATTCAGTCATAACTTTTTACTGGTTAAAGATACATCGAAAAAACCTTCACCATTGCATTTCTCGTGAAATTCTAACCTGATTTGATATATCGTATCACCCCCTTCCCATTTAAAATTCTGAAGTTGAATTCAAGATGGCGGACATCAAGATGGTCGCTGACCGCACGGGTGGCGTCAATATGGTTCCCCCTTGGCCTGATAACGATTGGTCATCACCATTTCCATGTTGCACGCTGCAGTGGTCTTGTATCGGGGGTGTTAAGTGACTTTTTGAGCCACCCTGTACAGCGAGTTATGGGTAACTTCAAGAAGTGTCAAAAATGTGTAGACAATGAAGGTGGCCAGTTTCAGCACCTTCTTTCAAAAATTAGTAAGTAAATAAATCACTTGTAAACTAATTATGGAAACTTGCATACTTGATTCACGGATAGTCTACAGTGCCAACATATAGCCTCGAGTGCTTCGCTTGTCTTTAGCGCAAACACTGGCGTGGGAGTCTACACTTCACTGGATTGCTCTGTACATAAAAATATGTTGCCAGACATTTTGTGATGCAACAGTTGAAAAAAATATATAGAGGGAAGTGGGAGGGATTGCAACTCAACCTACAACAAGTTCCATACCTTGAAAACTGCTGAAGGGTCTTCATAGAGACCAGCTGCTATGGCAACCGTTCCAGGTCGTGACTCAGTTGGAACTCTCGTATGTGACACACCCCATGCTCCACGAGTTTCAATAACTGATCTGGAATGATAAAATAGCATTTGTAAAAACAATTTCAGTTTGATGAATTAAATTAAATATTGTATTTGCATCCTTTGAAATCAATAACATATATAACTAAGAGAGAAATTTCAGGGAGTGGCCCAACTAGCTGAACAGAAACTGTTGAATTAAGCTGGGATGTAGTTAATATGCTTGTAAGATCGACAAGAGAAATAATTTTACATCACAAGCAGTACATACAAGAAAAAATATACACTGGTTGAGTACAATCAAAAGGGTGTCACATTTATAACAAATGCATGCTTTCACACTAAAAACACTTTGTATGTAGTACATAAACTAATCATGCCCGAGGTATCTGGATCAAGTAGTTTTATCTGTTGCTTAGTTTTATCTGTTGCTATCAGTTAGCTGGCTTTCACATGGATGCATAGGCACCTGAGTAACAGTAGCAAATGTTTAATTATATTTACACGTTTTATAAGAATATTAGGTTAGGTTATGTTACAAATGAAAGGGCCTAGTGGAAAAGGAGAGTATCCCTCACAGCTGAAATGTAGGTAGATGGTACAACTCTGTGCTATCCCACGCTCCGTTTCTTTCATAAACTGATAGCAGTTTGTGTGAGCATACATATTACATCACTACCTACATTTCAGCTGTGAAGAGGGATAACCCTCTTTTTACACTAGGCCCTTCAATTGCGGAAGTAGATTTCAGGCTTAGAGAAACTACGTAGAACAGTTAAAAGTTTCACTAACAAGGGAGGTTATATAAGTGTCCCTCTCAGATTTCTATGGAACTTGGCAGGTGTATAGAGGGGCCAAAACGAAGAAATACGTTTTTTTTTGTTTCGGCTAAAAAACAGTTTTAGGGGGTAAACCCCCCCTCAAATGTCAAGATGATGACAGATTGAAGTTGGGATCTTACTCCGAAATCACGTAAATCTGGCATAGGAAGAACAGGCTCATATAATTATAATTGGAACGCACACAGAACAGAACTGTAGGATTGTCGGTGTCAAATGTCAAGATGAAGACAATTTGAAGTGGGGATCTGACCCCTGTGTCCCCCTCCGATTTCCATGAAACTTGGCAGGTGTATAGAGGCCTAAAGGAAGAAATACGTTTTTTTTTTTGTTTCAGCTAAAAAACTGTTTTAGAGGGCAAAACCCCCCTCAAATGTCAAGATGAGGACAAATTGAAGTGGGGATCTGACCCCTGTGTCCCCCTCCGATTTCAATGAAACTGGGCAGGTGTATAGAGGGGCCAAAAGGAAGAAATACATTTTTTTTTGTTTCAGCTAAAAAAACTGTTTTAGGGGGTAAACCCCCCCCTCAAATGTCAAGATGATGACAGATTGAAGTTGGGATCTTACTCCGAAATCACGTAAATCTGGCATAGGAAGAACAGGCTCATATAATTATAATTGGAACACACACAGCACAGAACTGTAGGATTGTCGGTACCAAATGCAGTGCAATTGTAGAGAGATGCCGAATTCATAGACACCGTTGTTCCTGGATAGGCATGGGTGTAACAATAGACGGACCAAAGCAGGGTAACGGAGCATCAAAATAGCCGCACACGGGAACCATAACCCTATCAAGCATGACCTAGATAACATAGCCAAGGACACGAGAGGATAGTTCCATAGATGAATACCAGCATGTATAAAACATTTATTACCACCAGAAAGTAACAAAAAACAACACAAAGTAAAGACAAGCACCCATGCATCACATTGAAAACCGCCCCTATTGTTGCTTCCACGGTGTCAATGTACATACTCGTCACAGTAATGGTACTCCTCAAAAAAATTATTTAAACATAATGTTCGGTTACACCATGCACATCTGATTACTGCCACTGCACCACAAACATCACATATCGGATTACTGTCACCACCAAAACAAAATGCCACCGGATTCTCAAATGGAGGTGGACTTTCGGGAAGATACCCACTCTTATACTAATGCGTATTGGAAGACGTGTCGAAACCTGGGTGAGGACACCTGGTTATGTGTGAGTGATTGTAGTTTGATAATGTTATTGCGTAGGTGGAGATTAATGTCACTGTGTAGTAAAAGGACAAGATCGGAAAACCGTCTCACGAAATTTTTCCAAATCCTAAATCCATACACATCTAATGGTTGGAGTGTGCCAGTCAATTCTTTAGGTATTGTCAACAGAGTAATGTTTTTGTCCCGTGGTGTCACCTCTCACATAACAATATCACTATGTCCACTCCACGAATCCAATAGCAAAGCACCGAAATCACCTGTGTTTGGGAAGTACACCTCCTTGAGCCAGGTCTTAAAGTGATTTGTTGTCAATTTCCCCGATGTAGAGGCTTCGATGAACACATTTGCTGGACGGAAAACTGTTTGGTTGACATAGGGTCCAAAGGTACCTCCAGGTTCCTTCAGAACAAGAAAGAGAGGAGACAACACCTCTCCCGTGGCCGAAATAATTGGTTGAATGATGTAGCTGTGTGTTGTGGATGCAACAGATTGCACAATAGTTTCCACTTTCTTCGTTCCCTTAATAGCTAGGGTGCGACCACTGTGTATTTCTAAATTAAAACCACTTTGATCAGAGTTAAACACATTTGCGACAGAATACTGTGCAATACATGATTTAACAGTATCCACAAAGCCATCACGTTCGTTCTGAACATGTTCCCTCTTGCCAGCAGCTGTGCGTGTAACAAATTTGGTGACCTTCTGGGACACGATGTGATGTGTTTTCTTGAATTTCCAAAGCCAAAACAGTGATGCTGTAAACCGAGGAACGTCCAATTCAGCTTTAGCTTGCAGAGCCCGTCTCCGAATATCAATATCATGAATTGGAACCTGTGCTTGCACGGCATCACTAAAGTTGTCTAAAACATATTTGGAAGCCTGACACAGCTTTTCTTTCAGTGTTCCTCCTGCAGGTACCTGCTCTTCCCATCTTCGTAGTTGCCGTGTAGTGTAACCTTCTTATACTGATTTTGCACGGTGGTAAGAGACAAACGTCGCTTCTGTCCACTCCTCCAAAAGTCAACTGCTCTTTGTTTATATCCAATGGATACAATATGTGGTGAAAAATGGTCGGTATAGTCTTCTTCCGTGTCATTATCTGTATCTTCCAAAGCATGTGCATACGTATCGTCTTGCTGGTCAAAGTCCAAGGAAGTAGCAAATTCAACGATGTACGCAGGGCCTTTGGTACATCTTTCAATGACGTCCTTCACAATGTCTGCCTCCTCTGCTGTTAAAGGAGATGGGTTACTGACATGAAATGCCTGTATTAAAAGTGTGACCACATGCACTACATTCAACATGGTACCTTCATAAAGAACGGTTGTCCTTATTTTCTTTATATACGGGGTCACACATACGGAATTTGGATTCATGATGTCTTATCATGCATACCATCCCACTACAGCACACCTGATAATTAAAAATAAAACAAACTAAACGTAACGTTTCAACCTTATAGCAAGGTCTTCTTCAGACTCTGCACCAAGTACAAATGTAACAAGATACAAAAACAGGACGATTTATATACACAAACATTCTCCCCTCCAGACTATTAGAAAGTTGTTCTGGAACATTCTAGCAGGTGGCTTTTCCTTGTCAACTGTACTTTCACCTAAAAAGGTTAAAAACATTAACTTCCATATAGAATGTAGTTGGACTCTTTTTATCTCACGCTCCTTTTCCTTCCTTCTTCTCTCCTCTTTCTCTCTTGTCCTTTCCACTCTTTCTAAAACCTTCTTCCATTCTTTGTTTAACTTCAGTCCCCATTACCAGCCTTCACTACCCTTTCACTATCCCATTCTCCTATAAGTTCTTGTCCCATTCTCTTTTTAACAATGTCCAAAACGTGTCCCCTCTTGATGCTCGGGAACATACTTTTCACGTCTAAGCTAAACATTGTCGTCTTGATCTCATTTAACTTAAGTCCTTTTATGAGGTCCACTACTTGTTCACTGTTCTTAACTGGTCTGCTTTCTTGCTGTGTTACTAACACTTCAATAACTTTCTTTAATTTCTTTTCCAAGGGTTCCAAAATATTGTAGGAGGAGAGGATTCAAGAAGTCCATAAAGGAGACAGGAAGACTACCAATTTTGAAAGGCTTTCCAAAGATACACAAAGAGGAGATAAAGTTGAGACCAGTAATGGACTGCAGAAACAAGAAATTATAGGAGAATGGGATAGTGAAGGGTAGTGAAGGCGCTGGAAACCATTTGGAATAACGGTTACAGTATAATGGGGGATAAAATAATGTTAATGAGTGAAGGATTGAATAAAGGTTCTAACCTAAGTCCAGCATTGGCTGAATTGGTTATGAATGAATTGGAAAAGAAAGTGATAGAAAAAGGAAGTGACAAAATAATTCTGTTTTGCAGATATGTGGACGATTGTTTTGGCATATGGAAGGGAACGAAGAGGCAGCTCGACATTTTTGCCAAAGAAATACAAGATGAAGAAAGAGGGATATTATTGTACCTCGAAATAGAAGAAGACAAGTTAAGGAAGAGAGGACAAGAAATTGAAACTGTTTGGCATCACAAGAAGTGTGCAGCAGGGGTATTCTGCCACAAAAGAAGTGATGTAAGTGAGGTGACAAAAAGAAATTTTATAGAGAATATGGAGAACAGAATCAAGAAAATATGCACGAAAGAATATGAAAAAGAAAGTAAAATAAATAATCTATGGAAACAGCTGGAAAAGAATGGTTATGAGGAGGAGGATAGACTGGCCATAAACAGAAGGAAGAAAAGTGGCAGGGGAGAATTGGAAGAGAAAGAAAAAGAGGAAGAGAAAGAAAAAGAGAGGAGGTTTGGAATAAGGAGTATGGGGAAGACCACAGAAAAGACATGCAAAGTGCTTAGGAAAGCGGGCATTAAAACTTACAGGAAGGGAGGGAGAAGCATCTTAAGAATAGCGAAGAATGCAAATAAGAAAAAGGAAAACAGAGAAGAGGAAGGGATTGTCTACAATGTGAAATGTAAAGAATGTCCGAGTGTGTACATAGGAGAAATGAAAAAGAGGCTGAAAGACCAGACATCCTCTTTTATCCGGACATGTCCTCCTTTTTAGGTGTCTGTCCGGTGTCCGGGCAGATTTCTTAGAAATCGGTAAATGTCCTCCTTTTTTGGGGGGGAGAGTATAGCATCGACGGTAGCAAATATGCTGCGTAGAGAATGCTTCCACACATAAGGATCATCATATCACTCGGGGCGAGTTAAGTATCCAAGCAATGCTCACCTAGCATCTGGGAGCTGAACAAGATCACTTTCTCGACTAAGTCATCAGTAGATAGGGCTGTGAGGGACAATTTATTTATTATCTTTTTGTAGGGATGGGATCTGGACTGGAAATTTTTCAAATCCCGACATTCGGGACGGGAGAAACTCGCAATTTCTCGGAAATTTTCGGGACGGATAATGTTCGAAATTTCCCGAAGCTCTGGAAATCTCAAATTCTACATGTCGTTTTCACCTGAAGTGATTGTTTTTCGCATTTCTGGAATAAAAACTAACATTTTTCGAGAAGTTCCAGACATTTACAATGCAGAAAACATCGAGAATTAACGACTTATTAAAATTACCATTCGGTATTTTCTGAGTGCTCGGGATCCTGAAAAGTCGGGAACTTCCAAATGGTCATTTTTGAAAGTAGTTAATTCTTGATGTTTTTTTGATTGTAAGTGTCTTGACACTTCTCAGAAATTGTTAGCTTTTGTTTAAAAAATTTCAGAAAAAAACTTAAGGGAAAATTACGTGTAAAATTTGTGATTTCCCCAGCATCGGGAAATTTTTAACATTTCCTGTCCCGAAAATTTCCCAGCTTGGTCGGAAAATTGCAAATTTTTCCCGTCCCGAAGGTCGGGATTTAAAAAAAATTTCCCGTCCCAACTTGTATGAGACTTGCGAAACACATGTAGTCTGAGCATTTCTTTTTGATTGATTGATATGGTTTATTTTAATTAACTTTTCTGCCACTTTTGGCTAATTGCGAAGATGAGGATGAGTGATGATATGATGATTTTGATGAAGGGATACTCACAAAGAACACACATGCCCAGTCTGGGATTCGAACTCGGGACCTCTGGCGTTCTGGCTCGGTGTGCTAACCATTCCGTCACAGATGTCGCCAGTTCAATTTCGAGTCATACATAGGTGTTAGAGAAACGCGTAATGAGAATTTTGACTATTAGGTTTACTTCTATGAAATAACGAAGCGAAAGTGTGAATTCATCAATGATCTTGCAAGAAAATATCCAGTTTTTAAAGATGGAAGAAACGAATATGAGGTAAATTGCAAGAGCGCTGTCAATTTATCCTACTGTTGAAAGAGTGATAGAAATGTTCGTCGCACTAAAATCATATTTCTTGACCCAATCTAAACTACCTAAACTTCAAATTCGGTTTTGGAAATAAGTGAAAGCGAAGATTACTCTTACATTTGCTTTCACTTATGGGGATATCTAATATCCAAGAATTGGAAAATTATTAAAATTCTGTGCTTCAAAATACAGATATTCTTAGTTATGATTGTCATGTGTTAATTAGTAGATTGATTTCGTTGCTTAAAGGTAAGAAGAAAACATCGAAAAAATCATCAGAATTATATGTGAGCAAAGTGTTGGAAGTTTTTTTTACATTGATTACATTATGAGTAATGGCAAAATGAGTTGCCTCTTTTTTATGACTTTGTCCTCCTTTTTCACCATGCTCTGTCCTCTTATTTTAATGTATGTGTCTGGTCACCCTATGTACAACTACCCTTAGTACGCCATGTGGTCTGACGAAAGTAAGCCCAGTGTAGCCGAGGCTTTGAGCACGAAATTTGAATTTGTATACATACTGGAGAAAAATTGTAATAACTCTGGCACTATGGGACCAATCTACTTCGGATAACTTTTGTTTTGCAGGTAGAACATCAGTGCATGCAACCATGTAAAATTTGGATGCCCCAACCGCAGGGGGGGGGGGGTTACGGGCAGGGGCGGCATCCCCTGAATTTTAATAAAAACACATAAAAATGTGGAGTTTGCACCCTCTTCTCCAGTTACTTTGGGGAGAAAACCCGAACTTTTGCTTCTTTTTTTCGTTCACACTTGCATCTTGTGTAGCTACTGTGAATCTATTTCTTCCCTGTTGACTCGGCTCTTCGTGGAAATATGTAAGGAAGGAAGGACAGAAAAGCAAGCAAGAAATCGTGTGTATGGAGTGTGTGTGAATTTGCGAGAGAAGAATGTAGCTATCAACACCCCTGACACCCCTCATTTCTACAATTCTGCAATACTTTGTCTTTCTAGCCTCCCCTCCCTGCCATTACGCAGCAATTACCTGCACGTTTTGGGGATTGAAAGACAAACCATTCCCTCCTCTCTGTCCGAAAGCAGAATGATAATGGTGTGAAAGGGAGAGCGAATAATCCGGGATAGTCAATTTGGATAACTTCATACATTCTCTCTTTCCTTTTCCATGTTGTAGAGAACAATTTGGAAAGGGGGTGCGGACAGGCCCGTAGCCAGAGAGGAGGAGAGCGAGGGATCATTAGAATTTCCTTCTCCCGCCGCATATCAGTAGTGAGACAATTCAGAAAGGGAGAGGATTGGGGTCGTTTTCCGAACAAAAAGAAGAAATCGAGCCCCCGAGGAAATGACACCGCACGGGCCCGGGGCTAACATCCATGTGCAACAAAATAACGAGACCCTCTTCCTCCCCCCTGGCGTCATCAACAAGGCTGATCCCTTAGCCTTCCTAGCCTGCTTCAAGTGGCAGAAAAGTGAAGTAAAATAGACCAACACTGATCCCTGCCCATACCATTACTGACCCCTGTGTCCCCCTCCGATTTCCAAGAAAGAAAGCGAAAATATCAGAAAGTGTTGTAAATGAATAAATTGAGGACTAAAAGTGGTCTGAGAGGAAGGGTGGAATTTGACCCCCTGACAGTGGTGTATTGGCAAAATAATTCAACATTTTAAGAAACATTATGTGAAAGAGTCGAGAAATCAAGGTTAAGCAGTTATTTTACTTCGCTTTTTGTCGTGACTGAGCCTTCTTTTGTTTGGCTGATGAAGAGAAATGTATTTTCTACTCTTACGGCGGCTTATACCTATGCGCTCTGTCCATATAACACTTTTCTTTCTTCTCTGAGGATAGGAAAGTATCTCTCTCTTTTTTTCTCATTCTTGACATTCGAGAACAAGAAGAAGTCATTTTTTTTCTTTTATTATTATTATTATTTATTATTATTAAAGTAGGGTTACAATTAAGCTTACATTTTTTTTACATTGATTCCGAACAACAAAAACAGCTTTTTGCCCTACATGAATTAATATACAGTTGTGCTATTTGTTTATAAGTATACATACAATGGAATATTATAAATTTATATAATTGAAAAATATAAGAAATAGACTAAAATAAACATTTTTTGCAGCAACGTTTTATGAAGGAAGAAATGAGGTAGAATAGGCACAGTGTCAGTATTCATAAATTAATGTCCTAATCTGTTGTTTAAATGTGGCCAAATTTCTCTCCTTTCTGCAATTTACAGGCAGTTGATTCCACGCTTTACTTGCCAGTGATGACAGGGATTTTGATCCGTATCTTGCCTTGTTACATTTTGGTACTCGGATACTGTTGGTGTTGTTGGATCGCAGATTGGGATAATTTATATTACTAGATATCATTACTTTGTCCTTTAATAAGTGATGGTGCTTGTTAATTGCCTGGTGAATTTTTAGTAGAAATGCATATTTTCGTCTGGATTCCAGCGTGGGTAATTGGAGTTCTTCTCTGCTTGCACGTGAGGTCGTGTGCACTGTATTTCTTATGCTACGAATAGCCCAAATTTGCATTTTCTCTAGTTTCGTGGTGTTATTTCTATTAATCCCATAAAGTACAGAGGAACAGTATTCAAGTAACGGCCTAATAAATGCTTTGTAGAACGCTAATTTGTGGGCAAGGTGTACATATTTGCAGACAAATTGAAACTGCTTGATTTTAGGTGCTGCGCGTGAACACATTCTTTTTACATGTTGTGAAAAGGATAAACTTTTATCTAGGTGCATACCGAGATATTTTAGAGATTCACATGGTTTTATATTGAAATTTCCTATTTTAATGTTGTCAATTAGCGTATTGTTATTATTTTCACTGGATAGTATTAATACTTGCGTCTTAGACTCGTTCACTTTCAACATGTTAGATTGATACCACTCAAGAACTTCGGGCATATTTTCCTCAATATTTGCAATTACTTTTTCTAATTTGCTTGATGCGCAGTACAGGAGGCAGTCATCTGCGTACAAATATAATTCAAACCCAAATTCCCTGTCTGCGATGTCATTCACAAACATGTTAAACAGTTTAGGACCTAGAATAGATCCCTGTGGTACACCGAAAGATACATTTACACGGTTTGAAATCGAGTTGCCTACTTTTGTGTCGATACTCCTATTCCATAAATAACTTTCGATCCAGTTGCATGCAAGGGCAGAGAAATTAAATTGCTGATGTAATTTCTGTATTAATAAATTTGGTTGAACACTGTCGAATGCTTTACTGATATCTAGAGAAATAATGGCAATGTATTGCTTCCCTTTACGATCTAATATATTTCTCCAGTTATGTATCAGTTCGTGCACGAGTAATTCTGTCGAGCGATTTTTTCTAAAAGCAAACTGTCTATCTGTCAGTAGATTGTTAGAATGTAAGTATTGTTCTAATTGCTTGTCTATTACCTTTTCAAGAATCCTGCTTAATGAGGAAGTAATTGATATGGGGCGATAATTATTAACTTGCGTCGGGGACCCCCCTTTAAATATAGGTGTGACCCTTGCGTGTTTCCAAGTGTTAGGAAAGATTCCGCTTTTTAAGGATGAATTAATTATATCTGTGAGAGGTTCGACAATCCATGGGGCGAGTAGATATATTATGCGATTACTTATTTCATTGAAATCTGGACCTTTTCTGAGGTTAAGTTTTTGAAGAATTTTCATAACGTCATCACTTGAGACGGGCTTAAAACTGAAGCTGGTTTCTTGATATTTAGCGTCTTTTTCATTTTGTTTGCTACTTTCATTTTTCTTCGCCCTTAAATTGTTAGTGAATGTGTTGGATATTGACTTACCGACGTTAGCAAAGTGGTCATTGAGGACGTTCGACACCCTCGCATCTTCCGTAATTGTTTCATTGTTATGTTCAATAGATGCGATGGATTGGCTTTTGCTATCATTTCCAGTTAAGAACCTGAAAATCTTGAATTTGTTATTGCCTGAATATTTATCGGAATAGATCTGCGTAAGGATATAATTTCTTTTCGCATCTTTTACTGTTTTTGTTACGTAGTTCCTTATGGACTTATATTGTTCCCACATGTAATTATTATTATTTGGACTACGTGCACGCTTAAACATCCGGTTCTTGAGTGATATCAATCTAAGAAGACCGCCAGTGATCCAGGGACGCTTGTTGCCCCTAACACGAAACGTTTTTATTGGCGCATAGACATCCAGAGCTTCGGTTATCAATGAGTGCAAATATGTCACCTTATCGTTTATATCCGACATCATTGTTGTTTTGTGAAAGGGTAGATAAGAACAATGATCAACGAACTGTTGTTCAGGGAAATTTTTAAAAGAACGCTTAGTTACGAGTATTCTTGGAGATCTTTGTGGCCTTAGGTTAATTGAGGTGTATATCAGAAAATGATCGCTTAAATCATGCATTACTACGGCGGATTTATCATGCAATTCTTTCTTGTTGGTAAAAATGTGATCTATGAGACTCTCACTCGTGTCGGTGACGCGTGTCGGCAGGCGAACGAGCTGTTTGTACCCCGCTGATTCCATCGTATCGAAAAATGCATTGTCCGCTGCAGTTGGTTTCATGACGTCATGATTTGTATCCCCAACGAGAACCGAAGCGTGGCAAGCCGGAAATGACTGCAAAATATTTTCTAGTTTTTCATTAAAAGTGACGGGGGCCTTGGGATGTCTATATACGCATCCTAGAATTAAAGGTTTGTCATTCTGTTTGAGTTTTAAAGACACCCACAATCCTTCAATGTCTACATCTGACGCAGAATATATAAGTTCCGATATTACAGCTGTTTTTACGTAAACAATAATACCTCCCCCTTGCTTAGGATATTCTCGATCAAGTCTGTTCATTTTGAACCCTTCAATTTCAACGTGTTTGTCTGGAATGGAATCATCGAGCCAAGTCTCGGTGATTGCAACGCATGTGAAGTTTATTATATGGGAAGCTGCGATTTCATCTATTTTGTTCTTTATGCGGTTAATATTGACGTGGCCCACCGTGATATTTTCTGCGTTTTCGGGGAAAGCAAGGTCTTCTACGTGCGGATACAAGTTTGCAAGGAATCTCCGGTTTGCCACGCTCAGCCTGTGTAATTTCACGGGGGGTGGCGGCTCATTGCCAGGCGGGGAGGGAGGAAAACTATTTACAGCCCCAGCATTGTGGTCTCGACCTTGGCCTCGGGGGGAAGGGAGAGAGTGACCATTCTTGCAAATATCAGGGAACATCTTTCAGGGGTGTCCAACGAACTATCTGGTACTGACACTGCACATTGACCTCTTGCCTTCCTACATTTGAAACAACGAAACTCATTATTAATAAAATGACTGAAAAAAATATAATATATGTGAGACAAAAATTAAATTATTTAAAGAAGAAAGAATGAACCTTTTCCAAAAACACCGACATCTTCTTCCATTCAGCCCCTATGTATTTAATTCTTCTCTTGACTGTCATAAAAAGAAGCAGCCAATCAGAGAGCAAGAAATGAACCTTCCTTTCTCAGGGGGCAGTCATAAAGAAATTATTTTCTTTCTATTTCTCGCCATGTGGGATGGGTACCTGGGGGAAACCATCTTTCTAATTTTTTTTTCCCCCCAAAAGAAACTGTGGAGGATAATTTCCTACATTTGTCCACATAAAAAGATGAATTGAGAAAAAGCCTCTTTTTGTTTTCCTTTCTTTTTCCCTTTTAATTATTTTTTTAGCTCCTTGTTTTGAAGGAAGAAAGTTATTTTAAGAAAGAAGGATAGATCCATATTCGTCCACTTCATTTGACTTAACATAACCCACCCAAGATCCTCTCTTTTGCAACGCAATCAAAATCTATATTTCAAATCTCCTTGTCTAACCCCTAACGCAGGGTGGTAGGGGAAGGAGGAAGGTGGCTGGCTGGGGTTTTAATATAGTGGTTGAATGGTACATATGGAGGGGGAAATGGGAGAAACAGTTTGTGAGTGGAGAGCAACAGTAGAGTTACTATTTTATTTCTAATTTCTCTCTCTTCTTGTCTCCACACTCCACATGCCCTAACCTAACCTTTCCTGTTTTGCAGAAGAATTTCAGCATCCCGGCATATTTGCATGGATGGGATGTTTCTTCCCGCCTCTTTCCCCTACCACCTTCATCATTCATCCTCACTAATCATCTTCGCAGCTCTCTTCAACCACATTCCATGAGGCCAGAACATTCTAATTCCCGCATCCTTCCCCTACCACCCCTCTACATCCACCACACCCCTATGTGCCGAGAGAAAGTGTATACCACCTTTTCGAAAAAAGAAGTTTCAAACACAAAATACAAAGGATCAAGGGCCTATTCAAAATGGAGACGAGAAGGAGTCCAATGTGGCCTCTTTCCTCTCACCCCCTCCCCCCGTTTCCCTTTTCTTCTTCAACCGCCTCACGTCGCCAAATATGGGGAGGTTTCATAATATGGGGAAGTGGGATTGGTCTTCCTTTAAAACAAGTTAAAGGACTAGGTCGCTTGGGACAAAATCCGCCATTTTCTCCAAATACCCATGCCCAGCCCATGCCCCCCCCAACAATAGAAGTAGGAGTGGTTTCCTGCCTTTCACATTCTTTTTACTGGGCCGCCACAACACCCCCTTGCCCCTCCGTGCATGAGAATGAGAAGACTAGAGATAGAGAGAATGCTTCTTTTAGCCCCATTTTATTTTCTTACCGTTCTTCTCAAATTTTGTAGAAAAAGAGTTTCAACCCAAGCTTCTTTATCTCTTGTTTGTTGTAACAAAAACTCTCCTTTTCCTTCAAATCTTCTCTCATATCCTGCAAATATATATGCCTCCGCCCCTAAACACCCTTTCAAACTTCTCCCAGCGACGAAGTGGAACAGCAGGCCAAGTCCACCTCCTCGCCCTTCTCTTTTTCCTATGTCGCCCATTTTATCTTGAGTGTAGAAAGAGGGAGATCACTATTTTCTTTCTGCTCCCCAGGTCAGATGGGATAAATAGGGTCTGGAGAAAAGAAATACATTCTTTTTGTGAGAAGCGAAAAAAGGAGGCACACAATATAAATTTTATATAAAATTTCTAACTTTTCTTCATTTTCATGAAGGAAGGTATTTTGTAGAGAGGGGCCCAAAGGAAGAAGTTTCTGTATCTTCAATACCCACTTTAAACTAGGCAGTGAAGAGCAGAGAAGAAAATGGGATTTGTGCTTGGGAAGTGACTTCCTTTGTCGGCAAAAAATTGAGGTTCCGTCTCTTATTTTTGTGCGGCAAGGGCTTATCCCTTACCCCAAACAGAAGAAAGTGGTTCAATTCTCAACCTCAAATCCACCTCTCGATTTTCTATACACACTTAGCCAGAGATGATTTACAGACCTAAAACCCTACAGCGCCCCTCTTTATTGGTATAGGGGAGGGGGGAAATGATAAAATTTAAAAGATATATAGGAAAGATAACAAGAAAGAAAGAGAGAAATAGAAAAAAAAGAGGGGTGAGAGGGGGTGAAAAGTAAAACGGCAAGAGATAATGGAGTAGTAAGAAAAGGATATACTGTTTCAACTAAATAGGGATGTCTGTTAATGTAAACTCTTCTTTCCTCTCCCATTCGTGCCATTTTTTTTTTTTGCCAATTTTAAAGTTAAAAGTACAAAGAAATCAGAAAGTGATAATGAAAAGGCCTCCTCTAGGTCCCGTAGATAGGTGACCCTTTAACAACCAGGGATGATCCATCAATTCGATTTTTTGACTACATCCTATCATCTTCTTCATTGACCCTTCAGTGGCGACAAAGAGTCTGGAGTTGTCTCTCATAGCTCCCCAATTTCCTCATGATGGTGGGGAATTTAAATTGTGCGAGAAAAAGAACGCGAGGAAAGCTTCAAGAATTATTTCTCCAATCTTATCATTGTCTGAATCAGAACTCTCTCCAAAAATTGTTTATGACGGGAAAAGTAAAAAAAAAAGAGAGAGAGAGAGAGAGAGAGAGAGAGAGAGAGAGAGAGAGAGAGTGAGTGAGTGAGTGAGTGAGTGAGTGTGAGTGTGTGTGTGTGTGTGTGTGGCAAATACCTGAAATTATACCTTCATGGATTTCTTTTTTAAACAACTGTTTCAAATTGTAAGTCATGTGGCCCACACCTCTTCGTGAGAGTTTGATACCTTGTAAGTTAATTTGGGAAAGTTATTTTCCATACCCCTATTTTAATTTAAAGGCAAGGGAATTTTCCCCGTATATACTGAAGGGTGCACATAAGTGGCGAGGCACCCAAAAATTTTAAACCAATCAATCTCACGTGACAGATACCAATATATTAAGGCATCAAAAATTGTCATTATCTTTCTTTTTTTTACTTTTTAGTGTTAAAGTTTCTTAAAATTCGCGTTTATATTTTAGAACATTTTTCTGCCAAATATACAAAAAGTTATACAGGGAGGTTATTTCAGTCGTTTACCGCCAGAGCGTCAGCCCCTTCATGCAACATATCCCGGCAAATTGCATTACAGGAAGTCCATAACAGAAACAGCTTCTTTTGTAATGTTTCCACTTTTCACATTTACAGTTACAATTACAATTTAAATAAGCACGTACCTTGTCGCATGGATGCTGGAAAAGGTGTCCTCCCAAATACAAATATTTCTGGCACCTTATTTCGCTACTTTATCCTCAGATGTCGCGAGAGCACCGGCAGCTTATCGGGGGAGTTGTCAGCCACGCGAGGGCGCTTCATACCGCACAAATGCGACACCTGTCGGCAGTGATGCCAACCGTAGGGACATGTCCCTACGCATAGGGACTTTTCACTATACGGCGTACGCTTTTAGAAGGAACATGAGTTCAGCCAATACGCAGCCAGTGCTGTCGCGCTGCTGCCAAACCAACTGCTAGAGGAAGGGAAACAAAGATAATTCGTTGTGTCCAATATTCAGCTTTTTATGGGTATAATGCATGCACGCGATATTTGAATACAATGAAATATATAGTGAAGAATTCTACACAGGATTATATCATATCACTGCAGCATATAAGAGAAACTAGTACCTGAAGGAAGTTTGAAGGTATTTATTATAGAGGAACTGCAAGGTCATCATCATCGCTCTCGTTTCTGTTTTATAATGCGCAACACAGTATGCACACATACACCACATGCTTTAGCCGTAAGTTCTCGACTCTGAGAAAACACTGTTTCAGCATGCACGTCTTGCGAACGCCAATTCCTTGAAGTAAGAATAAGCTTTAAAACTAACATTTCTGTCTTGTGAACGTAATACGAGTATTTACCCTTTGTGGCCGTACTATTGGTACGTACTAGGTTTCGAGAGTGACATTATTAATTTGATTTGATTTGCTTTATTTTACTTTGCTTGTCTGTCACTTTTGGCTAATTGCGAAGATGGGAATGAGTGACGATATAATGAAATTGATGAATGGACGTTCATAAACATCAATGTCCAGGCCAGGATTCGAACCTGGGACTCCTGGCATTGTAGAGCGATATGCTAAGCACTCCACAATGGCGCTGGCGCGACATTATTAAATAATACTCACGCAACACACACACACACTATTGACAACAATCGAGCATAAGGGCTGTATTGCACATCGTGCTACGACGCCAGGGGTTCGAATCCAGACCTGGGCATGGACATTTCTGAGTGTCCATTCATCAATTTCATCATATCATCACTCACCCCATCTTCGTAAATTAGCCAAAAGTGGCAGAAAAAGCGAAGTAAAATAAATCAATCAATAAGGGCTGTATTGAATCCTCTCACAACTGTTCTTCATGCCGTACGAGTAAAATTATCTTACACCGCCCTTGCTATGAAAACGCTGAACTCAAAACTGACCCAGACTCGCAATGTTTGTGAACACACGACAATGAAAGCTCATTGTGCATATTCAGCTGAATTTGACACCCATAGCTTTACCAAGACACAACAACTCGTCAGGGACACGGTGACAACGAAAAAACAACAGACGGAACACGGAAGGAAAACGAAAACGTGATTGTCATTGTGTGTGAGTGTAGAGACGTGTTGTTTCCCGTGTTTCTTCGAGAAATGATAACTCTGGCTGTAGGCGACGGAAATTCATGGGACTTGGACAGTCAGGTTCAAAATGTCGTGCCCCATCTTATGATGAACCTTAAAGTGGCGAGTTTTATGAAAACTTCTTGCGCGCAGGAAAAATACAGAACACGGCGTTTAACTCGCACACCGCAGTCTCCTAACTGTACAACGTTGCACTGCTGCCATTGGCTGGTCGCCACGCACACCCTCTGCATGGCTCCGCCCGATATCACTTCTAAAACCGTGCATTGTATATATTTCGCCCACGTAGGGACAGATTTTGCCAAATGAGGGAAAACATAGGGATTTTTTTTCAATCTTGGGAAATAACATTTTATTGTGCAAAGGTGCAAAGCTTATTCGCCAGTCAGTTGCACTGTCTTCGTGCTCGGTTTGGAATGAATGGATTAGTTTATCTGGATACTTTGGCGAGGAGGAGAAAAAAGAACTAACAAATCTCCATCAGAATTTTGGAACATGTTATCGGTTACCAAGAACTTTCAAGGCAAGTTCTTTTTTGAAAACATTTCCGCTCAACCAAAAATAGTGCTACCATTGCCACATTCTAACAGGGAAACGGAAAGAATATTTTCAATGTTATGTGATACAAGAACAAAAAAGAGAAATAAAATGGGACCAGAATTGTTCAAGACTGCAGGAAATACAGCATCACCAACCAACATCTATCTCTTCACAGCAGCAGCATGTATGACTTCAAACAACATAATCAACAGTAAACGACTCAACATTATTCATTATGGGTGTGCGGGATCCCGAAAAGTCAGGACCAGGATCGGGAAAAAAATTTCCCATCCCAATCCCAACTTTGGGAAATGACTTCCTGACTTTTCGGGATCCGGAGCAGTCAGGAAATACCGAATGGTAACTTAAAAAAGTCATTAATTCTCGACGTTTTCTGCATTGTAAGTTTCTGGAACTTATCGGAAATTGTAAGTTTTTATTCTAGAAATGCAAAAACAACAGTTAAAGTGAAAATGACATGTAGAATTCGAGATTTCCAGAGCTTCAGGAAATTTCGAACATTTCCGGTCCCGAAAATTTACCGACTTGGTCGGGTAATTGCAAATTTTTCCATCCTGAATGTCGGGATTTAAAAAAATTCCCATCCCGACCCAAAACATTCTGTCCCGCACACCCCTATTATTCATTAAGGCAAGAATTTACAATGCCGGACCCTTCTGTAATTTCTATGCTACGTCTTATACTCACGAAATAATTAGTCGTGATGAATTATCTCAGGTTAACATGTTGGGGTGAGGTGAAAAAATTGTTCATTGACGTGTAGAAGTTGTAAAATAAGATTTTCAATTCTCGCAATGATTCTCCGTTTACAAGTATAGTAGCTATATTTGCTGATATGAACAATTGATGTTCGCAATTAGTTACGCTGTCTACAGCGTTGCAACACTGTTGATTTCATACTTGGAGACCATGGATCGTGTAAGAATGGCGGAAGAGAACAGTAAAAATGTTGTTAATGTTGTACAGATTGTTAGGTGGAGTGTGCAGGAGGATGGCCGTGGGCTAATTAATAAACTTGCGGATTTCGGTATATTGCCCACAGAAGGTGCTTACATGTGACAGAGACAATCAAGATGTAGAAGAACATGTGGGGTGTGGACTGATTTGATTACAGGTAAGTTTGGCAACAGAGCATCGATCGTAAAATTGCAGGATACGAAAATGGCATCTTCGATGATGAACGTTTGCCGTTAAAGAGCTACGAAAGCAAGATTATTTATCGGTTCGTAATCATAATTAGTGCAAAACCATTCATGTATAGCCCCACTGACCATTCTCGGTAAGGTTAGGTTAAGTTAGGTTAGGCAAGGCAAACATAGTTAAAATTTGGGGTCAAAAAACCATGCATGGGTAGTCCCACAAACCATTCCGGTAAGGTTAGGAGAGGCAAACATAGTTAAAATTTGGGGTCGTAGTAATATCAGGAATGTATATTTCGTTTTTTAAGTATTTGGAAACACAAAATCTTCCGGTAAATAATGAGCCATCGTGTCGATCACGAACCACTCAATTTAACTTATTTTGCAACTTCTACAGGTGACTCCCAAATTTTCACTTCAAATGCGTGATTATGAGGCCTCAATTAGTGAGTATGCAAAATATTACAAAAATCGGGGAGGGGTCCTGTATTATAAATTCACTCCTTCATTAATTGGGGAAGCACCGAGCAGAAAGATTTCGTAAGTAAATGTGTATATTTTATTTTTAGTTAGCATGCTCATGAGGTGTTATTTTTTTTTGTCGCTTAACTTGGCATAGGGACATTGCCAAAAAATGGTTAGCAACACTGTCAGCTACCAGACGTAGTGAGTGTACCATACCCTCATGCTCACTTCAATTTGCATTTATCAGTACGCGTGTTTTTATACTGTGTTATTGGGTTCGTGTGATATTCAGTGCTAGTGCTTTATTGTGTGTTAATTGTTATTCATTCATTAGTTATGCCGCTAAACAAATATAGTCTTGAACAAAGAGATTTTATGTACGATAATTACGTGAAAACGAACTCTTGCAGAAAAGTGGTCAGGCAATAACGAGAGACAGGATCTCTTGAACCTAAGAAACGTGTTGTATTGCTGTTGAAGGAGGTTATTTTCAACATCTCTTATCTCTTAGTGATCATTATTATTACTTTTAAATATAATTTTACGCTTTCGGTTTGCTTTATGCGCCGGGATGCTGTCTTCCCTTTCTGTCAACTGATTATAAAGTAGCGATGTCTAATCTAAGATAAGATGTCAGAAATAAAGTGCCAGAAATATTTGGATTTGGGAGGACACCTTTTCCAGCACCCTTGCGACAAGGTACATGCTTATTTCAATTGTAATTGTAACTGTAATTGTGAAAATTGGAAACATTACAAAACAAGCGGTTTCTGTTACGGACTTCCTGTAATGCAATTTGTCGGGACCTGTTGCATAAAGGGGACGTCGAGCGGCAGATGCTCTGACGGTAAACGACTGAAATAACCTCCCTGTACTTCCATTGTGCTTTTAAACTATTATTTTAAATTGTAGGTCACATGGTCTACCTATTTTCGTGACAGTTTGATATGATGGAACCAATTTTTGAGGAAGTGCTTTGCACCAAACCATGAAGATGTATAGGGGGGTATGGAGTTATGGCTCCACACTTTCTTGATCACGGCCGAATGTGGGGGTGACGTGATCATCACCACACCCCTGGTCATCTTTCCCCCCCCCCCTTCTCTCTTCCACGTATCCACTTGATTCGACGCTAGGTGGGTGTCGGAACAGCTTGAACAGATTGAAAAGATCCTGGTCCTCCCCTTGCTGGGAATTCAACATGGGTCTCTCCCATGGTAGTCAGGTGCCCTAACAGTTCTAATATTTCTCACTCAACAAATGCCGATGTTATTGACTTCCCTGTGGCGATAGGCGAGTACTCAATCTCTGCCAAAAATGCACCACTTAGCACGGTAATTCAAAACACTTCTCGTGCTACAAATACTGAAGATGCGGCTCCCGTGTGACGGTAGATATGCACTCGATCTCCTGTTAGAACACAGACACTTTGCTCTGTGATGCAAATTGTTCTGATAGAAGTTGAAAAACTCGTGGGAAATACATGATTTAATGTTGCTGTCGGAATTATTCCATGTATATGTATTATAGTTTTCTCTTGAATAAAATGTTGGAAACTTGCACTTTCTTTAAGCTCAGTAAAAAACAAGAATGTTGAATTTCACGAAATTTTTTGTTGTTTAAGGACTTAAAAAATCGCGAAAAATGTCAACAATTTGCATTTTATTCCAAATTCGCATTCTTTCGATATTTCAAACGGTGAGAAATGTGTCCAGACTAGGGATGGTCAAACGGATCCGGATCCGAAAAATCCAGATCCATTTGGATCCGGATCTGGATCCAAAAGTTCCGGATCCGAGAGTTTCGTATCTCAATCCGATTATAATGTTAACACACCTTCAAAGGTATCACAAATAAATTTTTTATTAGTTAGTCCTTCAAGATTTTTTTTTCAAGTGTTGTTCCTAAAATACTTTGCTACGCATCGGCTAACACACTCGTGCACAAAATTAATCTTACTTGTTTAACATAAAATGTCAGAGGTGATTTTGTAAATGCCATTGAAATGAATATGTATTCATTCGAATATATTCGAAATGGAAACACACATACGTGTGAGACATTCCATTCCAGGATGAAACCTTTAACACATTTAACAAGATAGAAATGTTATACAAAAATTATACAATTGTTCTATACAATTGTTCTACAGTTACAGTTTTAAAAAGTAAAATAAAACATTATAATATATGCAGTGTTATATAATTAACAAGTGTAAGACTAACAAGGGAGTTTATTTAAGTTTCCCCCTCCAATTTCCATGAAACTTCGCAGGTGTATAGAGGAGCACAAAGGAAAAAAATTTTTTTTTGTTGTTTCGGCTAAAAAACTGTTCTATGGGGCAACCCCTCCCTCAAATGTCAAGATGATGACAAATTTAAGTGGGCATTTGACCCTGTATCCCCCTCCGATTTCCATGAAACTTTGCAGGTGTATAGAGGGGCCCAAAGGAAGAAATACGTAAAAAACTGTTCTAGGGGGCAAACCCCCCTCAAATGTCAAGATGAGGACAAATTTAAGTGGGCATTGGACCCCTGTATCCCCCTCCGATTTCCATGAAACTTGGCATGTGTATAGAGGGTCCCAAAGGAAGAAATACATGATTTTTTGTTTCGGCTAAGAAACTGTTCTAAGGGCAACCCCCCTCAAATGTCAAGATGAGGACAAATTTAAGTGGGCATTTGACCCCTGTGTCCCCTTCCAATTTCCATGAAACTTGGCAGGTGTATAGAGGGGCCAAAAGGAAGAAATACATGTTTTTTTTGTTTCAGCTAAAAAACTGTTTTAGGAGGCAAAACCCCCTCAAATGTCAAGATGATGACAAATTGAAGTGAGGATCTGACCCCTGTCACCTTCCGATTTCCATGAAACTTGGCAGGTGTATAAAGGGGCTCAAAGGAAGAATACGTGTTTTATTGCTTTGGCTAAAAAACTGTTCTAGGAGCAAACCCCCCTCAAATGTCAAGACATTTGAGGGGGGTTTTGCCCCCTAAAACTGTTTTTCTAGCTGAAACACAAAAACATGTATTTCTTCCATTGGGCCCCTCTATACACTGCCAAGTTTCATGGAAATCAGAGGGGGAGACTTAGACCTTCCAATCCAAGTGTATTAATTACAAATTGCACACGCACGCCCACACACACACACTATATATATATAGTGTGTGTGTGTGGATCCGGATTAGTTTGTACCAGGATCCAAAAGTTCCAGATCCGGATCCATATCCGAAAATTCCGGATCCATGGATCCAGATCTGAAATATTTTGGGATCCGGATCCGGAACCAATAGGATCCATCCCTTGTCCAGACATCACTGTTCATTCATAAACACTCCTTTGCAGCAATTATCACTTTTCACTTTCGCAAAAAATCAAGGTCCCTACTCATTGAACTTACTTTCTGGGCACCCTCGAAAAAATCTGTAGATGAAAAGTGAAAATTTTGTAAGGCTGGCAGAGAAACGTCAATTATTAAAGAAAGTGATATGCTTTTAGGATTGAATTCATAGAGTAATTATGATATTAAAATATTTACGTATTGTTATAGTATTTTATTTCATAATATTGGACATTAACTTTATTCAGTGAGAGATTAATGACCATCTCTCACAAGTTTAAACAGGAAGAACAGAAGGGAGCGTAAATTTCATTGCAATTCGAATGTTGCAGAAAATCTGAGGTTGGGAGCAGGCACTTGCCAAATTTTTATAACGTTTACCAGTGCAGATTTATGTTTCACTTTTTCATGGTATTATTCAATATATATCCTGTTTTGTTGGATTCTTCTTGATATCTAAGAATAGTGCAATGTCATTGTAAACGTATGTTAACTTGTGCAAGACCAGTATTACGCCAGGATAAAAGTAAGTGAGCAACAAGCGAAAAAAAACTCCAGCAGCATATTTGCAGTCTAAAGCTCTGTTTATACATGCAATTTTTGTTGGATGTTGCAGTCCAAACACATCTACCAAAAATCAATTCCATAAGTGTGTCATGCATGGGATTTCTGTCGCATGTTGTAGTGAGACATTTTGTTGGGCGGCGTTACAAACAAAAATCATATGTATCAACAGAGCCTAAAATGTTTATCCAACAAATACTGTACCACGCTGTTCTGGCACGTTGGTTGTGTTGCGCATAAAACGGGCCTAAAATTTTAGGCCGAAACTTTGCAACAAGATTTCCTGTTCCCGTGAACAGCTTCATAACGACCTTTAAAATAAAATAAAGTCAATCAAAACAAACTTCCCTGACTTTTCCCGGTTTTCAAGGTCTGTCATTGTTTTCATCGTTATATCTATCCTTATCGTTGCAAATATTCAAGAGGGAGAAATAGGACGTTAAGAAATCAAAGAGTACACAAAGTAACTAATTATTAAACTTTAAGAATTGGAAATATTAAAATTGGACCTCCCCACCCTGGTTATCTAGCAGCAACACTGCTGCCTTGAAATTAAGGGGTCCCAGGTTCGATCCTCAATCGAGGCACATATAATTAAGTGGCTCGGATTCCACTTTAAGCTGTAGGTCTCATCCCAGTTAGCTTCTGTGTATACATTAGATCTTAATACAAATCCAATCAAGTAAACATTTTTGCATACAATCCAAAAATCAGCACGCTTGGGCAAATTTCATTCTTCGCAGGCCTAGGCCTACATGCTAATTAATTATTATTTGTGATGTTAGAAAATAATTTCTGCAGTGCCGTCAAAGTGGCCAAATTTGATTCCATGCAGAAGAATCAATCTTTAAGACACAGCCCATAAAACTATTTATCCACGTCTGATCAATATTCAGAGCACAATATATTCAGAAATAAAATTATAATCTTCAGCAGTCACTTCTCTAACCAAAATGCACAGTGCAAGAGTTGCAACTACATATATTCATTGATTTTTTGTCAATATATTTGTCTCGTGGTGGAGGTGGATTTGTAGTGAAAATAATTTTGTTCCTTGAGGTAAGTCCTAAGTGGATGATTTTTCTCACATGCTCCCCATTTTTAGCCCTAAGGTCTGAATTCCAGTCGCTGAACAAGAAAAGTAAGATATTTCATCATGTAAGAGAAAATGGTATCGTTAACACACTTTCTATTCAAGGGTATTTTCGCTTATTTGATACCTACTTTATTAAGTTAGTGCCACTTTTCTGAAGCATAAAAAGGTCCAATCTTTATACGCTTCCTACTGTTGTGATTTGGACAGTTTAGTCACGACACACTATGAGGCAGAATAGAAGCCAAAATAAAGACCTTCAGCAGCTGCTTGCAATGATTGAAACATTCAAAATTTCCTTTTATGAACTTTCGAAATTTTCATATCCCCATCAACGGTTGCTTGCGACAAACCTTCGAAATCTAATTGGCGAAGAGAGGTTGAGTGCTTTATCTGTTGTCCTTTGAAGAACTTGCAAAATCTTTGAATTTAAAAAAGGTTGTGGCTGTTCTTAAAAACAGACTTATCTTATTGTAGTTTCTTGCTGTGGCTCATTTTCTCATTTTAGCAACAAGTTAGTCACACTGTTTACATAGAAATAGTGTTATGTGTAGTATTTATACGAATATCCAGCAAATTGATAATGTAATGAGTGTATTTTCTACGGTGTATTTTGTACTCTTCACATGAATATTAAGACTCTGATATTATTTCACTCAACAACGGCTTAGGAAAAGAAACAATATAATTAATGCATTTTAATTGACATAAAAGATTTGTGTGCCTAAAAGTACTTTTGGAGCAAATTTACAATACTAGACCCCTCCCCGATTTTTGCAATATTTCACATACTCACTAATTGAGGCCTCCTAATCACAAATTTGAAGTAAAAATTTGAAATTAGAAATTGCAAAATAAGCTAAATTGAGTGGTCTGCTATCGGAATAGAAACCCTAGATATTTCTCCACGAAAACAATGGTTATTTCAATACTTTATGTTTTAGAACGAAATTTTAACTATGTTTGCCTAACCTAACCTTACAATGAATTGTTTGTGGAGCTATGCGTGAATGGTTAGTGGGGCACCGTAAAAAAATGTCAGTTTCGCAATACTTGAGCGACAAATTTTAACTACACAATCATGATCAAGTGTCATAAATTATTGACTATGCAAAATATGAACGAATGCCCTATATTATTAATATGTACCCAACTAAAAGTTACTAAAAAAACT
Source organism: Lepisma saccharinum (assembly GCF_977018435.1). Taxonomy (NCBI): domain Eukaryota; kingdom Metazoa; phylum Arthropoda; class Insecta; order Zygentoma; family Lepismatidae; genus Lepisma; species Lepisma saccharinum. Next base: position 39,906,623 of record NC_139245.1, read on the forward strand.
TACGAAAGAAAGAACTTTATTTCCTATCTTCAAAGTCCTCACATCATGCAAATTACTGAACAAGTGAACGCTACGTTGAACAAACATGGTTTCCATGCTTGTATACGGAGAACGATAATTGAAAAGCTCATTTTACAACTTCTACACGTCAATTAACAATTTCAACATGTCAACCCCCCCCCCCCCCATGTTAACCTCATATACTTCATCGGGACTACGCATTTCGTGAGTATAAGAACAAGGATAGAAATTACGGAAGGGCCGGTATTGTAAATTCTTACCCTACTTTTGTATATGATGGAACAAAATGCAACATCTCATTGACCTATCTTGAGTTCTGATTGTAAAATATGCAAGCGGTAAAATTATACCCTAAAAGTATGAAGTAAGTACACTTTAGTCGGTATTAGTTAGGCCCCCGAGAATTTGACTTCAAAATCTGTAGCCCCCACATATTTCAAGCGTGCGACGTCACTGGTTAGGTGGGTTAGGATTAAGTTCTCTTAGAATTAAAATAAGATCCCTAAATGCTTTCTACTACTGATCGTGGCCAAAAAGTTTGAATTCTACCTTCTATCAATGGAAAATACCTTGTCCATGAGGAGCAAGCATGCTTGTGTAAGGTAATTTTTAAGTTTTTTTTTCCAACATACATAACTTTTTCGTAATCCAAACAGTGCAAATTACTTTAAGAAAGGTTCAAATTTTGTGTGACAATGATTGCCAAAATTCTATGATAATTAGTCTTTCTGCTAAGAGAATTTGAAAAATCATAAAACAATCTGAACCGTTGCCGCAAAATAGATCTGGATGCTACTTTTATGAGATACAAATAGTTATCAAATTAAAAGTTTAGTATCCCCGAAACATCTGAAATTCCTTTATTTTCTTCTTTTTCACATTGGTACTTACGTATTCTGCATTCCTAAGAATTCTTGAAGGTGCCATTTCGTTTTTTTAACACAAATAATCTAAATTTTCGACATATCGAGTAATTCTTGTTTATTCATGTTCACTTGCGTTACACGCAACATGGCGGAGAAATCTTAGACTAGCGTTGCCCATGTTCAGTGGTTATGCAGTGTTGAAACCTTCATCATCAAAAAATACCTACTTTCATGTTACTGATTTTGTACTTTTTTCCAGGTTCGAAAACCCCACGAACCATGCACGTAGCCCAACAAGCCATTCATAAATAGCACCACGAACCATGCACGGATACCCCCACAAACCATTCACAGATAGCCCCACGAATCATTGATAAATAGCCCCACGAACCATGCACGGCAAAGTTAGGTTAGGTTAGGCAAATATAGTTAAAATTGTCATCTTCAAAATTGTCATGTTTTTGGAAAACAAAACACTTCCACGACCTTTCAAAAGTGTACGGAAAGTCAGTTCGGTATGTACTTTCTCCTGTAAAATTGAAGAAATACATTTTGGGTACACATAAATTTTACAATTCTCAATTCTGCCCAGCTCCCCCCCCCCCAAAAAGTTAGATCCCAAGTCACGCCCATGCACATAAGGGAATATGCAAGGAAGGGAAAATCACTCTCCAGAAAACAGTAAGCAGTCACTAAGCTTCTGAAGTATGTGCTAACAGACATACGTATGTACAAAATGTTTCTCTACCATGATTAGTTCGGAATTAAAGAATCGGAACTTGAGCCAGTACTTGTTATATAAAGCTACATTAGAATGATGTGGATATAATAGAATATATGTAAAAGTAATATTAGTCAACAGATATAAAGATACATGTAAATAAAAGTACCACCTGCAAAACATCAAACATTTGTGAATAAATAAAAAGGTAACACTTGACTATACCGGAAACGGATTTCTTCAAATTTACAGGAGAAAGTACTTACGCAAATCATTTTCTGTAGCGTTGTTGATGTTCGGGAATGTAGTTTTGATCCATTTTAATGCGAATGCATGTGGTTTTTTACGAAAATCTATTTCCGATGTGCTATTGCTGCTGCCACCATTTGCTTTCTGCACGAGAGCACAATATGCTCTCGTATTGTCCGTATATGCTAAATTGAACGAAAGGAGTGCTAATGGAACCTAACCTAACAGTCCTAACCTAACCTAGTGGGCATACCTCGTCCCCATGATGGTTCGTGGGGCTATCGTGAATTTTTGGGCTAACGTAATGGTTTTTGGGGCTGCCCGTGGAAGGTTTGTGGGAAATAAGGAACAACACTAAGTACTCGTTATTGTAAGAAATAGACATTATTTTCGTTAGAAATTCATTATTTCACCTAAAGAAATGTAGAATAGTACGTTAGCAATGTAAAAATTTGCGAAATAAATCATTCATGGGTGTCTCCGGTATAGTAAAGTAGAACCAATAAAAATAATGGACCATAATTTTGCTGGGATCACAACTAAATCTTAGGGGAATCGGCGTATCTTTCTATCATGTAAAGTACATGACGTGGTAAAAATTCGACAGAGTCCCAACGGATTTCTTCATTTTTACAGAAGAAACAACTTACGTAAATGGGTTTCTGTAGCATTTAGAAGTTCGTGCAGGTAGTTTCTTTCATCGTGGAATTCACCGGGAAATCATATTTTCCAACAGAAATATCTCTCCGACGCACAATTGCTGTTGCTTCCACTACATGAACCAAACGTTTGATGACGTAACTCCCTGTCAATGTTTCCAAACGTGCCGTTTCCTTTTTGCAAGATGACAATTTTAACTATGTTTGCCTAACCTCAACGAACCTAACCTTGCCGTGCATGGTTTGTGGGGCTATCCGTGAATAGTTCGTGGGGCTACGCATGCATGGTTCGTAGGGCTATCCGTGCATGGTTTGTGGGGCTATCCGTGAATGGTTCGTGGGGCTATCCGTGAATGGTTCGTGGGGCTTATCCCGTGAATGGTTCGTGGGGATATTTCGCTTGACAAGGTTGCAACACTGCTACTGATGATCTACCACGCTAGTCAAGCTGTCTCGCCATATTGTGGAAGCGAAAAAAGGAAGAACAATAATTACTCATGTCACAAATTGAAATTATTTTCGTGAAAAAAGCAAAATACCACCTACAAGAATCTTTCGCAATGCAAAATAGGTAAGTACGAATGTTAAAAGTGATTAAATGAACGAGTGAGAGGTGTTGGGACCGTGTCGAACATTTACCCATGACGTTTTTGACATTTCATGCTTTATACTACAATCTCTTTGTATGTCTGCTAATATTCAATTTAAACACAACCTTAAAAATACTAACCTAAGAAACGGTGTTCTAGGTTTGTGGGGACCTTCCATACGATAGCATTCATCAGCACGCAATCCATCAGCAACAAATAACACCAATCGCCTTGCTTGTGGTTTATGTACACTTTTAGTTGGAGTTATGCCATGAACTATAGGGCTTTTAAAGTATATGTCAAATATTGACAATAAAAATACAACATGAACAAAAAATCCACACACTATTGTCCACATTTTCCACTTTTGTGAAACTTCCCATCACTTCCTCATGTTGTCTTATCTTTCGTGGAGACGTAGTATTCACACCAATTTCTCAACTGCATACCAAAACGATAAAGACGAGCAATAGTATAAGGCAGCACGTGTCAGCAGTAAGAATGAGCGTCAAATTTGCTGCTGCCACGTAATTCGTCTGCTAAGATGATGGTACAAATCTTAAGAACAGATTAAGACGAGATAAATGCAAGTTAATGATTAGTGGGAATGAATGTACAGGTAATTTAGAACCTTTATCTTCAGAAAACATTTAGCGATATTATTTTAATGCTAACAGAACTTAACCTAACTACGAGAGCATTTAGGTTTATTATTAGAAAAATACTGAGGGACCTAATCTTAAAACATTTTTGTGAAAGTAATCGCTACAACTTCACAGTATGTGTTACAGACGTAATTGCATATATAGCATGATTAAATCACGATAAGACAAAGACCGAGTCTACTGCCACGCGCATCTTTTTTGAGGTTCCAGCAGAAAAAGGACGTGGCACTGTGATTTATTTAGCACTTGCATTAAGGGGGAAAAGAATAGTCATTCATTGTATTTCTTCAAGAGAGTAGTTTCTTGGTATTTATTTTGTCACCTTAGAGTATACAAGGTATAGACCGTGTTAAAAATGTAAACACAAACATTGATGAAGTCTTGCCCGGTCCCTCCCAGAACTTGCCCCCCCCCCCCCCCGTTGTTGCCAGTGCAGCTTCACCGGCATACGAAGTAAGAAATGGGCGCTTGTTTTCAATCAATATCAATATGTTTATTCATCATTAAGCATTACAATAATGCAATAGATGTCGTCATTGGTACAAATATAAAACATAATACAAGAATAGTAAAAGGTAAAGTGTTCCCCTGTGCATAGCACCACGCCATGAAGGCGTATAGGGGGTGTGGGGGTAACGCCCCACACTTTCTTGATCCGGTCGTGAGTGGAGTGATGTGATCAGCATCACGCCCCTGACCGCCTTTATTGCCAAATTGCACGTGTTTTGGAAAGTGAAGTAGAGGAAGAGGAAGCTTTGGAAAACTTCAGCGTTAGTGACATTTCGTGCTTCAAATATGCAAGAATTGTTTCTTGTGACGTGGAGCGATCTTTCTCACAATATAAGATGCTATTTAGAGATAATCGTGACAGATTTACAATGGAGAATTTGGAAACAAACTATGGTGATCCACTGCAACTCTTCCAAAAAATAGCTCACTAAGAGGTAATCATTTAGAAACTGATTTCAGGTGTTTAAAATGCATGTTATAGTTTGTTTTTGTTACCAAATGTTTTTATTTTTGTCACATATTTTCCTGTTTTTATCACATATTTTCAACATTTATGACACATAAAAAATAAATATTTCTGAGTTTTTTAGCACATAAAGTTCCGTTCCCTAGTCATCACTTAGAAATGCGTGCAAGCAGGGCTTCTGCTTGTCCTGTCAACTTAGCGCGAGCCGGAAGAGGCAGCAAAGTCACTTGTTACTGTGTAAAACAAGTATCTTGTAATTTCCAGTGCAAAAATCTGTGCTCCATTTTTTGGATAATTCAGCCACTCGATAGAGGGTTTTCCATTAGGGTGACAAAACAAAACTTGTAACAGTCAATGGCTGAACACTTGAACAGCCTTGCTCTTAGCGAATACATAGGTTGGTTCTGACTGGCAAGAACTTAATGTTATAGGAATGCCTTTTGTGGAATTACAATTATTTTCGTCATAATATTTTCTACGCAAATTTTAAGATAAAACGTTTAGAATATTCTGCTTTACACTCCAATCTCTTCAATATAAGAGGTTAATCGGCAAAAAAGGGTACGGGGAGTTTTTAAATTTCCTGCAGTAAATGACAGATTTCTTCAGTTAATATATATATCGCAAATTTTTGTATTTAGCCTACTTTTACGTAGCTTTTCCGTCACTTTGTTTAACCGCAACGATGAGAACGCATGGTTAATTTTATGTATCTTTTCTAACATCACATTTCTTCCCACTTTTAGCTAATCGCTACAATGAAGAAGAATGACTACAAGCAGTTTTCGAAGGAGGACACCCCCCCCCCAACACACACACACACACTACCACCACCAACAACAAGGACAATCTAAGTATCACCCAACCTGCCACGATTCGAGACGAACTTTTTCGTCTGTCCCATTTCATTTCGAAAACATTCACTTGTCCCATCTCCTTTTATGGGACGAGACGGAAAATGTCTCGTCTCGTGAGCAACACTAACATTAACAATAGAAGCATCCCCCTAGCTGTCCCCAAAGTCTCGAGCAACCATCCTCCCATGTAACAATTTCCAGTTCAATGAAATGTCACTCACAAGGAAATAGTCATGGCCAGGTTGAGACTTCCTCAGATAAATCATGAATTTTGTGTATAATAATTACAACGCCAGTTCATTCCTGCTAAATCTGAATCTAAGGTTTGGATTGCATATATAAGCAGGATAATATTCAGTTTTCGAGGGCTGTACCGTCGAAACGAGGAGTCAAAATAAAAATATTAAGAAAGGTTTCTTCTTGTATTTATAATGATAAGCCTTTGCATACGTTGTTAATTCTATATTTTTCGAGACTTGAGACGAGAACGAGAATTGCCCTCCCAAACCGAGACGGATGTTTATAAATCGAGACGAGACTGTCAATGAGACATTTACAAATAAACACGAGACAGACATTTACAACTCTCAACGAGAACGATACCAAGGCTGCCATGTCTCGTCTCGATAGGATCCTTAGGGGTGAAGTTTTGAACCAACCAATTAATGCGTTCGGGGTAACGAGATGAGGCAGCTTTTTTCGCAGTACAAAATTCAAAATATATCGTACCATTTCAGTATGGGAGATAATGTTATTCACATGGGCGTATATATAGTTCACGTGGGGGCACGGATGGATCAACTTTTGGTATGATTAGGGTTGCTTCATTTCGTAAGTGAAAATCCAGAACACTGCTGGTCGGAAGCTTGTTGGGGAGCAGGGGGTGCTGGACCCGACAAAGTTGTATGTATGTAGTCACAAAGTCACGCTAGTTTGATACTTTTTTGTTCATCCTGTGTCACTGCGTTTTTAAAAACCAAATATCTTTAGGATGACTCGAGGGGGAAAATAACTGATTTGGCAGTCTCAATGCAGTTTCTTATCGCAGAAATTCCGAAATAATCAGGAAATTGCTGACATTTGGTCTGCAGTCCCATCTGTTGTGTGGAATTACGTAATTTCGTTCCCATCCGTATCCCGATCTACGTCTCTAATTAAAGAGAATAAAATAAGTTCGAAGAAATTTTTATGAACAAGCGGATGAACAGGTAACTGCTAATTTTACTGGACCAAAGTGGGGTGGACCCGTTGAAAACCGCCCTTAAATACGCCCTTGGTTATACACATTATTTCCTTGTATTAATTATACATAAACTAAGTATTAATATGTACTGTGCAACTGATGTAATCTTCTCAGTGTACTTTCTCTTAATTGCCCAAAAATATTTGATCATAACTTGCGCAACAGAAATGAAACACAAACTGAAATTGCTTTATGGAAAATAAAGTAAAATAGGCTTTATAAATAAAGTGAAGAATGTGAAAATTCTTATTTTGCACTACATAGGTTATGGTAAATTTCGATAAATATAAGTTTAATATATATATATATATTGAAAGTTTTGTCAGCAGCCAATTTTACAAGCAATATTTTTTGCATGGCCTGAGAACACGCACGCAGCAGAATCCTTTCATTTATTTTGCACGTGAGCAGCAGGGATATTTCATGGAAGAATGATAATTACATAGCTTTCCTTTCCACTATCGCTCCTTCTTCCATTATTTAAATCTGTACAGATTTGTAAAACTGCTGCACATGTTCGCTCACCGTGGGCTACCCGCAGTAAACTGGACACTCGAAGCAGAAGACAAACGAGCTCTCTCTAAGTCGTGACGTATTAACATGGCAGCGGCGTGTTTTCAGCGCAACGCTAGCCTCGCAACTTTGGAAGTCTCGTTTTGCCTTAAACTGAACGCAGAGAAACGCGAGAACTTGCAGGGGTCATTTTTCCAGGGTGTAGTTTTTAATATATATATAAAAAAAATTGAGTGGAAATGTCCATTGTGCCACATGAACTTAACTTTAAATACACATTTGAAATGTTCTAGACCATCAACTTTGGGGGCTGAGACCGCTAAACCATCAACTTTGAGGGGGAGAGCGCTATGACCAGAGACAGCAAAACATGACTTATTACTATATACTAAGTATATAATTATGAATATTGTTAACATTTTTACCAAAAAGAGTTTCAAAAGACGATGTGCATAAACTAGGGGAGTGGATGGGAGTTAGGGCTACAAATGGCTCTCACATGACATTCAGAACGAGATCGTTGATAAATTAGGGAGATCTGTTTTGCGCTCCGTGGTAGCAGATATTAAAAGTTGGGAATATTTTGCTATTATGGTTGAGGACTTGTGACATATCCATCCGTGAACAATTGACATTCTGCATTCAAACTGTGAATGAAAATTTTGATCTTTTTGAGGAATTCATTGGCTTTTACAAGATTCAGAACATTGAGGCCAAAACTTAAAAAAGGGAGGGAGGGAGTCATTCATTAATTTATTTCAGTGATCAGAGCCCACCCAATAATTTTGACAAGTCGGCGCCCCTGGGTGAGTATGAAGAGGACAGTATTAAGCCCCTATCACACGGAACTGGATTTCTAGTTAGAATGCTCTAGTTGACGCTGGACTGGCTACCCATTTGCTAGTTTTCACCTCACACGGTACTTGTTATACCGTACTTGTCGATAGTCTTTCCTTCCCATAATGGCGGCCGCGCGAGATGTAAACAACGTATCACTTCACACTTTTAAAATACGATAACTATTCAACCGAGAGGAATGTCGCTTCGTATTAAATGGTTTTAGGTAGAGAAGAACGGCGCTGATAAAATACATACTTTACAACGTTTACTATACACGTATGGAAGAATATTTTAGCTTTTTCAATTGCAAACATGCCTTTCGTGTTGTATGCACTCGGAAACCACAGACAAAAAAAGGCTACTTTACAAACTCACAGAATATCTTCACATGGCGAAACTTTGCTCTGATTGGCTGTTCCACAGAATCTAGTCGAAGAAGTTAGTAGCAATTAGAACATGTCCTATTCCGCAAAACCAGTCAAGCAGTCAGCCAGGCGGCCATGATTACTAGCCAGAAAGTCAGTTCATCGCCAACTAGGGCATTCCAACTAGAAATCCAGTTCCGTGTGATAGGGGCTTTACATGTATTACGAGTTCTAGAAATTTAAATCATCTTTTGAGTGCAGAATAAATTCATCTATTGAGTAGAAAACCTTTTTGATTAGCCAGTCTTGTAGCACCCTTCTACATTTTTCAAGAGATGCACAGTGAGCTGTCCCTGGCAGCTGGTTGAAGAGTTTTATTCCCATGTGTTTGTAATTATTTTGTACTTTGCTTAGCCTGGTTGATGGTGTGTCCAACTAATAACTGAATCTTGTGTTGTGTCTGTGTATCAGGGACGGCCGCTCATAAGGACGATACGGACGCCGCACTGCCGTGTGTAATCACAAGTGAACAAACATTACTTTAACATTTATGTATTATCTTTTACATTGTCTGAATTACAAATATTCTGTTGCTTATAGATCGTTGGTTAGTCGGTTCTGTGTTCATTCTTCCGCGACAATTGCGAAGTTTGCAGGCCACCGTGCGGGGGAATACGGAACTTCGAGAGAAATCTGGCGGGGCGGCATCCTCCCACCTTACGAGACGTAGAGCATTTTCAGGCGCTGCCGCGAGGGGTAAGAGGCAAGGGAACTGGCAGAATAACACGCGCGGGATCTGTGGCTGGGATGGGCTGGGAGGACGGAGGGTTTGTCGTCCGAAACCAACCCCCTAGGCGAAACTGGCCCTCTCTCCGGAGAACGGTAAACAATGAAGAGTTGCCAGAAGCAATGAAGTTAACACAAGAAGGAAAATTACCAACCGTCGAAAGAAATCATTCTGTATTCCATAGAGCAATAAATAATGCAATTTCCAATGAGGAAAGAAAATATCGGTAACTGAAAAAAGTACAGACAGGTGCTTGATATTTGTTATTTACCGTCGCTTTCTGCTACTTTTCGGTAATCACGACGATAATTAAATGATGGAAGGGCACTCACAAAGAACACCCATGTCCAGGCCGGGATTCAAACCCAGGAACCATGGCTTTGTAATGATGTATGCTAGCCACGGAAGTCGGCTACAGCTTCGTGTTACTCACAAAATTAGATTTAATTACATGTTTTGATTAGCACGTTTTGAAAAACCCCTGATAGTGTGATAAAGTTTCACAATTTCTTTTCGATCCGGCTGTTAAATAAATTAGAAACTAGTCATCTAAACTCACCAAAAGCCGCTACAGGAACCTGTGTACTACGAATTTCTGAAAATTTTGCAAAAGTGTCTGGCAACCCCGAGGCAATAAAATGACTGCATGGGAAGACGATAGCATTGACACTTGTTGCAAAGAGAATACTCGATTCTCTTTGCTTGTTGTTTCTTCGTTTTCCATGGAAAAGTGAAGCTTTTTCGGTAGTGTGCTGTAGTTGTGCGTTTGTTGCGATGAGCTATGGTGGAGAACTTGTTGGTGCGAAGTTTTTTTTCCCAGAAGTCTAGATGAATAAAATAAACATAAAAAACCTAGGCCTAGACCGAATTTGAATATAGAACAAGCATGTCTGAAGAAGATTTCTGGTAAGTTTGAAGTTTTTACTGTAGAGCTTGAGCTTCTGGTAACGCAGATATCACCTTTCCAGTGAGATATTTACTTTGCTCCCCTATTTCATATATCAATTAGTCATGTTGGACAGGAAACGTTTTTTGTGTAACATTTTTACTAGAAATTTTCACGTTCAATGCACGTAAATATTCGTCGTTGTGCTTATCAATTTTCCCCTCTGTTATGTTAAAAAACAAACAACTAAATCTGTTAAAACTCTATTTCTTCTTCCATCTCTCGTAGTCTTCGCATTACTGTTAAATAATTATTAATTTATCATAATATGTGCAAACGTGCAAAGCATGATATTCGGTAAAGACGAATATATCAATGTCTTATCATGTTGGCTGTCATATACGAAATTAATCAATTAAACTCACATTACAAGTAGAGCAAATTTGTGAGCTGTCGCCCCTCCACTTTGGTTCACCACGAGCCGCCACTGTATTTGACAGCACCTTTACCTGAAGCACCGAAGTGCCACAAGACCACACAGATCAGACCACTTCGGATTGTACAGGTAACAGTGGCACCAGACATTTTGCTTTGTTTAGAGCTTTGAGAAATCACCATGAGAGTACGTTTCAAACACGTTCGTCATTCAATTTTTTTCGTGACCAAACAAAGCAAATGCCTCTGTGTGACATAAAAATCCTGTACAACCTTTCAAAATATATAAAAACCTTAAAAAAGGCTTGATTTAGGCGCATAAACCTAAAATAGGTTCCAACAACCAAAATAGTATTTTTAGCCACTATAAAATTTCATTAATCGTTGCGTTTTTTAACAGAACGCTGACATAACTTATTATTTCTTACATACCTGTAAAGGAAAAGAAATAGGTTAAAAACCTAAAATTCAAGGTCTACTGATAAGACATAAAATATTAATCAGGAACTTTACTTTTCGTCAGCTGGATCTAACGTTGTACTTTATTATATTATTCGATAAATATTCAATTCTTTATCTATTTGACATTAATTCCCATTGTTTTTTATACAAAATTTTGCGATCTTAAGTACACGCAAGCTAGATAATAAATATAATATCTATACTATTATTATACCATCTTTTTACCTACTCATGTAATAATAAAAATACAGTATTAATAAATTTACATACTTTAATTAATATTTAATGTAATAATAATAATCTAATTACTTTAATTTAAACACTATTATTAGTATTATTGAGACCCTTAGATTGGATCACCCCACGAAATTTCTAGATACGTGCTTGTTCTTCCCTAGTTCTGTGGTGTGGAACTACTAGTTCAGTCAAAGGAAGAGCAAGGGACGAAGTGGTGTTTTAAGTCCATTTTATGTACAACTAGCTGATTACCCGGCATTGCCCAGGTATTTATTTATTTGTACCAATCTTCTATTAGATAGGAAAATAATGAATTCTAACTATTGTCCAAAATGAACTTGGAGTTGAACGGCATTGGGAGTGTCACTATTCATCTTAGCGACCCCGTAAACTATAGATTCCATACTAATATCGGTCGCTTTCGATTATTTTTACTTGTCACTCCCTTCCCACCCTACCCCTAGGAGTGCAAGCCGTGTCTTGGAGTTGAACGGCATTTTGAGTGTCACTATTCATCTTAGCGACCCCGAATACTATGGATTCCATACTAATATCGGTCGTTTTACGTCCCCCTTTCCCACCCCCACCCCTAGCAGTGCCTGAGGTGTCCTGGAATTGAACGGCATTGTGAGCGTCACTATTCATCTCAGCGACCCCGAAAACTATGGATTGCACACTAATATAGGTCGTTTTTTATTATTCTTACATGTCACCCTCTTCATACCCCCACCCCTAGGGCTGCTGGGGTGTGTTGGAGTTGAACGGCATTGCCAGTCTCACTATTCATCTTAGCGACCCCGAAAAGTATGGATTCCACACTAATATCGGTCGTTTTCGATTATTTTTACATGTCCCCCTTCCCAATCCACCCCTAGGGGTGTCTTGGAGTTGAACGGCATTGCGAGTGTCACTATTCATCTTAGCAACCACGAAAACTATTGATCCCACACTAATATCGGTCGTTTTCGATTATTTTTGATTGTCACCCCTTCCCACCCACACCCATAGGGGTGCCAGGAGTGTCTTACCCCCACAGTATTTCTTTCGAGATTGCAAGTGATAGATGTTCCAAGTTTGGTTGAAATCGCTCCAAGCGTTTGAGAGTTATGCTGGAACAAACACACACACACACACATCCATTTTTATATATTAAATAAGGCTAATCGGAACTGGACCTACAGTTTTAAGTGGGATCTGAACCACTCTTTGGCCATCAAACCAGGGACCCCTTGATTACAAGGCGACGACGCTACAATTACGCCATCGTGGAGTCTCCGTAAATAGAACAAAATTGGTATTTACTTTGGAAGACATCAAACCTAATTTCCATACCACTACAGAACCAACCCAACGCATGCCGCACTGAAAGCAAAAGCACAGCAAATTACAGAAATGATCTGAAACGGATGTCGACCCATCATTCCCAGTCCAATTGTTGCCTCTTTAAACAGCCCTCAAAAGTAACTTGTCGAAAGTTTCATGTGTATTTGATTTGGGAAAACTTCAATTCAATTCTACCTAACTTTCCAGAAGTATGTCGACCTTGGTGGCGGAGAGCTTAGCACAGCACGGTACAGGGATATCTGATCCCAATCCATGCCCGGGCATGAGTGTTCCTTCATCAATTTCATTGGTTCACCACTCATTCTCGTTACGTTACGATTAGCGAGAAGTGGAAGAAATACGAAGTTGATGAACTAAAATCAAATCTCTACACACATACAATGAAGAAACTGAATAATAGCAAAACCTTCGACATTTTCTTTCCCAAGCGCGTTCATACAGAGCGGGCCGTTCACGCACTTAGCCAGGGGAGGGCTCAGGGGCTGAAGCCCCACCCGAAATCTTACAAATATATAATTTAAACACTGCATAGTGGTAATTAATTTTACTTCGATTAAACATATTGTATAATAAGTTGTAATGTACTGAGAAATTTCATCCTCAGGGATTCTACCCCCCCACTTTTTTCTCTTTAGATGTCGGTGCTACCCTCCCCGAAATAAAATTCTGGCTACGGGCTTGGGGCCGTTAGTAATATTTTGCAGGAGGGCCCAACATTTGTAGATCCTACACTGTTTATATATAGTAATAATTTCAAATTAAAATTCAAATAAGCTGACATGTAATACGGAAGAGATGAGAAGTTATATTTTTAGAATAGCACACACGGATTTGCTGTTTTTATTTCTTCAGAATTTTATGATTATTTGAAAGATATAGTATTTTTAAAAACCGGTTTTAGAAACGTTTTTCTGGAACAGACGAAACTACGAACAGAGAAAGATGCTTCCACGGCACATATTGAATTACCATTTCTATTGTTAGGAGCGTCTACAGGTAAACCTTAATATGGATTACAATGTGAAGTTTGAACATCTTCATGTTAAATTTGCATGGAAAATTACTTTTTACTCACACAAGTTCATTTAGTATTTGTATTTTTAAAATTTTGAATACATTGTAAGAAATTATATATGTACACTACACGAAAGCAAATTATACAGTCGCTACTCCACTTTCAACGTCAACATCACGTGAACGCCGTGAGAATAACGATAATACACGATCCGCAAAGCTGTTGTTGGGCGAATACAGTCTGCAGAAGTCGAGCCAGCGATTCGCATCCGCTTCATTCTCTGGTTCGAAGTGAGTAGATGCACGGACTAGATTTTGTAACTTTTCTACAAGCTTTCCTTCCGTGGTTAATACCTTCAATATAACGTACCCTGGTAAAAAAAATGCTGGTAGGAACGTTATTATCCACCCTGCTATTACAGTCCAAAGGGGGAACGGTTCTGTCCCGTACGAAATCCTTTCGTTGTAGATCACGAAGGCACAAACGACAGCGAGCAGTGTTACGGGAGTCAAGAAAATCCAACACAACCACCACAATACATTAATAGTCTTTGCACCGTAAACAAAACCAAGAAGTTTTGCGTAGTTTTTCAAGCCGAATATGAATACAAAAGCAAGCAGTTCCATGAGGCAAATGATGACTATCGTTAGCGTTGCGTGGTTATCGAGAAGTTTCATCCAATAGATACCATTCTCTCGAAGGCACAGTGCCGAGCCTATGAGCAGTAAGAATGTCGTCACTGTGATGCGAAAGTTTCTTTCCTTCTTCAGTGCAGGGTGTAAGTCTAACAAACTCCACTGCAATGCGTCCAGCTGTATTACTATCCAAGAGAGCGTAATAAAGCCAAGAGAGAGGAAAAGGATCACGTGCCATAACTGGTGAAAGGGGAAGGTGGCTATCATTGCAGGATATATTGAGAACATAGCTGCTGGTCCGTCCTTTGCCAAAGAGAACATGGGAATACCTGTCTGCGCCTGCAAATATCCCAAACCACAAAATAGGGTGAGTCCAAAGATGATGCTGACCACTGTGCTTAGAGCAGGAACGCAGAACACTTCCCACGAACAGTCCTTGTTCACGTAGTTGAACCGTGCTCGATGAACCGCCATTCCTAGTCCTGCACCGACGGTGAACAGTGCTTGCACTGCAGCGTCCACCCATGTTTTGACGCTAAGAAATTCGTTCACGTCAGGCACCAAGTACGCTATAAGCCCGTTCGTTGCTCCAGGGAGAGTGACTGCACGGAGTATCATCACTACCATGGCTACGTATCCAAGCGGCATAAGAAAATAGAAACTTATTCGAATTCTTTTCCAGCCGATGGAGCAACAAGCAATGATCAAAGCGTACAGCAAGAGATGGAACGTCAACAGCTCCCACACGAGTCCTCCAGGCTGATCAATACTGGCCGATGTTCTGAGAGCGAATTTGTTGAGGTACTGTTCCGACGGACTCTGCAGAGCCACCGATAAGGTTGCCAAGCCACTATTTCTCACCTCGGTACAGTTTTCATCGTTCCAAGAGTACTGGCATGCACTCCAGTCGATAAGTTGGCTCACGGGATAGACCATGAAGAAAATACAATAACTGCCGATGACGCTTGCGTACGCACACAGGAAAATATTGAGGATCACTGTTGCATATCCAGCTCCATTCATTATGGGAGCCGCACCAAACATTTTGATGTATCCGCTGTTTGTGAACTGCCCAATAACTGTCTCCAAGTGGAACATGGGTATTCCGCAAAGAAGGATCATAAGCAGATACGGGACGAGGAAGGCTCCCCCTCGATGAATGTAGCACATGTAGGGGAATCTGAAGACGCCTCCGATGCCGATACATGGGATGAGGTAGTAGAATAACATCTCCATTCGTTTCAAGTACTTCTTGGCCTCTCTGGGATGTGCGTCGGGTTCCATCAACGTGATGCTTCTGGTCTCCAGTCGGACTGGAAGCACGGAGATTATTGACCGTGAGTCATCGCTGATGGAGTACTCCTCGACGACGTCTGCAAACGTCACCACTCTGGGAGGAACGTCTACTTCATCTTCGTCATCTTCAACATAGAGACTCTGTCGGCATCTCTTGAGGGGAACCAATTTCGATTTGCATTTTCTCAGTGGGCTTTCAGAAGGTTCGGCCTCAATTGCTTCGGAAGGTTCGGTCTCAATTGCTCCAGAAGGTTCGGTCTCAATTGCTCCAGAAGGTTCGGTCTCAATTGCTTCAGAAGGTTCGGTCTCAATTGATTCAGAAGGTTCGGCGTCAATTGCTTCGGAAGATTCTGTCTCGATTGCTCCAGAAGATTCGGTCTCAATTGCTCCAGAAGGTTCGGTCTCAATTGATTCAGAAGGTTCGGAAGATTCGGTCCCAATTGCTCCAGAAGATTCTGTCTCAATTGCTCCAGAAGGTTCGGTCTCAATTGATTCAGAAGGTTCGGCCTCAATTGCTTCGGAAGGTTCGGTCTCAATTGCTCCAGAAGATTCGGTCTCAATTGCTCCAGAAGGTTCGGTCTCAATTGATTCAGAAGGTTCGGTCTCAATTGCTTCGGAAGATTCGGTCTCAATTGCTTCGGAAGGTTCGGTCTCAATTGCTTCGGAAGATTCGGTCTCAATTGCTTCGGAAGGTTCGGTCTCAATTGCTTCGGAAGATTCGGCCTCAATTGCTCCAGAAGGTTCGGTCTCAATTGCTTCGGAAGATTCGGCCTCAATTGCTTCAGAAGATTCGGTCTCAATTGCTCCAGAAGGTTCGGTCTCAATTGCTTCAGAAGGTTCTGTCTCAATTGCTGGCCCAGCTTCATCAGTTACGGTTCTATCCAACTCGCTCTCTTCGATATTTGGCAGAGGTTGCTCATCACTTGACGTGTTATCCATAACGTCACTGTCTTTTATCTCTTTTGATCGTGAATATCTATTCTTTTTTTATTCTTTTTCTTGCTAATGGCAAAATATGCGTATAGTGCTAATTAATTTTTTCGCTGCACTAATTCCATGGAAACTCTTTACCGATTTTTAAAACATCAACAATCAATAATATCCATGGCATTGCTCCTTTCCTGTGCAAGATAATTGGGATGTCTTCCAATATTTCGAAGTGTTAATTTGGAGAAAGTATAAAGAAGGTGAAGTTTCAAGTTTTCTCAATCGGTGACAGTGGCTTGAACAGAATTTTGTCTTTTCAGTTTACAGGAAGTTTCTTCCAGTTCCAAACCCTAAATCCGAAATACACACATATATACACTCACACAAATGTTTTAAGAATGTTATTTCTGATTGACGTGTATGTATTAGTTCGGCTTATCTACAAATAGTCAGATATAAATCTGCTTAATACGTTTGAAGAAGTTGCATAATCAAGTTAATTTTGTGTAAAGTCATTTCTGACATCATCTCGTAATCAAGGGGTTCCGGCGAAGGAACATTGCAGTGTTTCGTGCACCATTTTGAACTGCAGATCCAGTCCCGATTAGCCTATCTGGCCACAAGGTGTACTTAACAGAAAACTGGTCCCGGGTTCTAATCCCCACCTGGGTATCGATGCTGTTTGTGAGTGTCCCTTCATCAATTTCACCATATCATCAGGTAACATGCATAGGAGGTAAAAATGACGTGATTGGCCTACCAAGCCTCCCTCTTGGGATGTGTGTTCAACACGTAAGGCTTGCAAGTCCACCTTACAAGTTGAAATTATTGAAGAAAACGTATTTCATTCCCGTATTTATCGCTTCAACACACATAGCAATATCAGAGTTCAAGTAGAACTTTTAACGAAACAATTGAGGACTTGTTTTGATTCGAGTTGTTTCTCTGTAAAGCTTCTTCAGAGGACTTACGTGTAGGTGAATGGAAGAAATGATTTGGACTCGCCCATGGTGGGTGTGTTTGCTTACTTAGTACCTTCTCAACCAATGACAGGGCGCCCCGATTCTCACGCACTGTAAGGCGCGTTACCAGTAGGTGCTAACTGGCGAGATTTCTGTCCCCGCTGCGTCTGTTTGCCACGGTCGGAAGAGAACCAAGAAAATCGACTCCCGTGTTGCTTCAACAATGCTTGACGGGAGGTGTAGCTAACAAAACGGGTGTCGTTTTAAATGTGTAAACTAACTATTAAGTTCACAAAGAGATGGTTTAATGTTGGATATTACCTTCATTAATGGTTTAATGTTGGATATTACCTTCATTAGAAGCAGCGAAGTTAAAGATAAAAGAGGAATGTCTGGCAATCCTAGATCCGGCAGCGCCCGCAAAGTTAGGTGCGTGCATCCCAGTTGCCCGTAATGTTAAAAGCATACGCGTAATACTTAGCGTTATGATTTACAGATTTGTTTACCTTTCCTTTGACTAAGTTGCTTGATATGCTTTTCAAAATGTGCGCAAATATCGTAACCATGATAATGAGTAATATTCTCAAATGCATTTGAATTTGCAAATTGTATCCTACTCATTTCCCACGAATGGCTTTTTAGTGAAAGAAAAAGAATAATAAGAATAAAAATATGACATGGCTTTTCCAGAAGAAGAGTTTGTGTCCTTAACTAAGCTGTATGCGAAATTTGTCAATTGCTACCAGTTGAAAGTTGAGCTACAGGTAATATATTCTGAAGCCGAATATCGAGTAAAGAGTGTGTTTGAACTTCATGAGTACCTGCGTACTACCCATTTGAATGAAACTGTTGAACAAGTGTACAAACTAACAGAATTGTTCCTCACTGTTCCTGCCTCAAGCTCGTCGGTGGAAAAGTAGTTTTCTGCACTGTAGAGGATTCATACATTTCAACGCAGCACAAGACTCAGGCAAGGAAATCTGACTTGGGACTGATATCCATTGAAAGGGAGCTGCTAAAGAAATTGACCAGAAACTCCCGATTCTACGACGACGTGATTGAGGTGTTCAGACTAAAGGATCGTCGGATCGAGTTACAGTATAAATGAGAATTTTCATTAAGTAATACATACATATGCTATTATTGTTAACATAGAGTGTGTGCATTTTGTGTTTGAAATTGAGTAAGCCCATGCATGACTTACATTCAAATAGATTCTATTTAGTTAAAATATCTTTGGGGTTTCTTTATCCAATATTCAGATCAGGTTTATCTAAGAAAGCCTTACATCTTTCATAGAAACACGCTACCACTAGTATCATAACAGTAACAGTGTACAGTTAGTTGGTAATTATGGTAATTTTTTGTAATTATTATAATTACTATGCTGAAAGTCTGCTCAATGATAAAATGTATGTGTGACACACGTCCAATTATTGTTTTTTTTTTATTATTGATGGTCATGTATGTAATTATTATAATTAATATAAAACTTCACATATTTAAATAACAAAGGAAGCGATGATTCAATTCCAAAATGGGTTCTTGAATTTTAGTGAAAGAAAAATGGGTGGACCTCTGTGAAAATATTCAATACTTCATGTTGTCATGTTCTCTTTCTTCGGTGTTAAAATTCAACATCTCAGTAACTTTGTTTTGTCTGCGAAGTTTACATGAGTGTTTCATGTTCAGACATAATTTATATACTAGCATATTGTAACACATCCCCTATAACACATCCATAGAACCTTCTATCTTTCAACTACGGTTTTGATTTATAACTCTTGACTGGGGCGTTTTCGGACTGGGCTTCGTTATCTCGTGTTGATGCTTTTGTCTCCCTACGCATCATCCCTGAACTTTTGTTACAGGCAGGGGCGGCCGGTCATAAGGACGATACGGACGCCGCACTGCCGTGTGCAACCGCAAGTGAACAAACATTACAGTTAGCTTTTACATTGTCTGAATTGCAAATATTCCATTGCTTATAGATCGTTGGTTAGTCGGTTCTGTATTCATTCTTCCGCGACAATTGCGAAGTTTGCACGCCACCGTGCGGGGGAATACGGAACTTGGAGAGAAATGTGGCGGGGCGCCGTCCTCACACTTTACGAGACATAGAGCATTCTCAGGCGCGGTCGCGAGGGGAAAGAGGTGAGGGAACTGTGGGAATAACACGCGCCTGATCTGTCGCTGGGAGGACGGAGGGTTTGTCGTCCGAAAACCACCCCCTAGGCGATACTGGCCCTCTCTCCGGAGAACGGTAAACAATGAAGAGTTGCCAGAAGCAATGAAGTTAACGTAAGAAAGAAAATTACCAACCGTTCAAAAAAATCATTCTGTATTCCATAATCTTATTAACTTATGACATAAGAGTAGAGCAATAAATAACGCAATGTCAAATGAGGAAAGAAAATGTCGATAACTGAAAATGTACAGATTCTTGCTTGATTTTTATTATTTACCGTCGCTTTCTGCTGCTTTTCGGTAATCACGACGATGAGGATGAGTGATGATATAATGACATTGATGGAGGGGCACTCACAAAGAACACACGTACCCATGCCGGGATTCGAACCCAGGAGCCCTGGCTTTGTAATGCGGTATGCTAGCCACGGAAGTCGGCTATAGATTCTTGTTACACGCAAAATTATCGTATATATGCGTTGTATTTTTTCTGTGTTTAGTGAAAAGTACATTTGGATTACAATGATGTGAAGTACATTATGTAGATTTAAATACATGTTTTGATTAGCACGTTTGAAAAAATTCCTGATAATATGACAAAGTTCTCCAATTTCTTTTCAAGGCGGATGTTAAATAAATTAAAAACTCGTCATCTAAACTCACCAAGAGTCGCTACAGGAACCTGTAAACTACAAATTTCTTAAAATTTGGCAATATTGTCTGGCAACCCCGAAGCAATCAAACGACTCTTCGTTTTCCATGGAAAAATGAAGTGAAGCTTTTTCGGTAGTTGTGCATTTGTCGCGATGAACAGTGTGGAGAAATTCTTGCTGCGAAGTTTTTCTACCAGAAGTCTGGAAGTCTGGATGAAAAAATAAACAAAAAATCTAGTCCGAATTTGAATCTAGAGCAAGTGTCAAAGAAGGGAGGTCGTGAGTTCACTCGCAAATTTCGCGTTGAAGTTTTTACTTTAGAGCTTCTGGTAAAGCAGATATCACCTTTCCAGTGAGATATTTATTTTGGTGCCCTATTTCAATTATTATCAATTATTATCAATTAGTCATGGTGGACAGGAGACATTTTCTGTGCAACTTTTTACTAGGAATTTTCACGATTAATGCACGTAAATATTCGTCATTGTGCTTATCAAGTTGTGTAAAAATTAATATCCCTTCTTCTGAATTTTCCCCACTATTAAACGACTAAATCTGTTAAAATTCTATTTCTTCTTCCTTCTTCTTCGCATTACTGTTAAATAATTATTAATTTAAAACGTGTAAAACATGATATTCGATAAACACGAACGTATCAATTTCTTATCACGTTGGCTGTTATACGAAATTCATCATTTAAACTCGCATTACTAGTAGAGCAAATTTGTGCCGGCCCCCGTGGCGGAGTGGTTAGCACATCGCGCTACGACGCCAGGGATCCCGTGTTCGAATCCCGGCCTGGGCATGGATTTTGTGAGTGTCCATTCATCAATTTCATCATATCACTCATCCCCATCTTCGCAAATTAGCCAAATGTGACACAAAAGGCGAAGGAAAATAAAGCAAATCGATAGAGCAAATTTGTGAGCTATCGCCCCTCCACTCTGGATCACCACGAGCCGCCACTGCTGTGTATAGATTGCCTTATGTTGAATTTATGAATATTTTCTTTGATAAACATTAGACAGCTAAATATGTATAGGCATGGAACAGTCATTATTTTATATTGCTTTAAAAGAGGTTTGCATGAAACAGATTGGTTGAATATTTCAGCCATATTTCTTACTGCCTTTTTCTGCCAAATGAATACATTGCCAGCATTTGATAAGTTACCCCATAATAAAACCCCATATGTTAAATGGCTATGAACAAAGGCATAATAAGATTGTACCAATAATTTTTCACTTACGCAGGATCTAAGTTTATTTAATAAGAAGATAACTCTGGCCAGTTTGCAGCATAATTTGTTCGTTTGCACATCCCACGATAATTTTGAATCTAGATATAGACCAAGAAGCTTTACTGAGGTACATTCAATGTCATTATTTAGGGTGAATATTATTTTCTCTGTTTTGTTTTGATTAACAGTCAATTGATTAGTTTCAAACCAGAAAGTGGACTTCTCTTCTACTTCTTTGTCCAGTTCTTCAAGTATGCATTTATTATTACCAATTGTGAGGAAAGTAGTATCATCTGCATACAAAACTGTTTTATGGGGTATGAAGCTGGGTAGATCATTTACATAAATGTTAGAAAGGAAAGGACCAAGAACAGAACCTTGGTAAACTCCGCTTTCAATATTTAGGAGATCTGATTGTTTACTGTTTATACTGACCCTCTGCTGCCAAGAAAGGTATTTGTTAATGTTCTACTATGAAGGAGTGGACGACTAGAATAGGGATGGCCAGATCCGGATTCTTAGGATCCGGATCTTAAAATTTTTCGGATCCGGTTCCAAACGGATCCGGATCCGTTTTGCCATCCCACATGAGCGCTTCTTTGGAAAGTAAGAATGTGTTTATACGAGGGTCACTATTTACATTTTGAGCCTAACAATGAAATAACAGGAATTTGGCATTGAAAACTGCTTTATTGTTTTTCGAAGTATTCTCCTTTATGGTCAATACACTTTTGCATTCGTTCGAACCATTTGTCAAAGCAGTTTTTCCAATCTTCTTGAGACACCTCCATAATATGGTTTTTGAACGCATCAACGGCGTCTTCCACCGACGAAAATCGTTGTCCACGCAATTTATTCTTGACATTCGGGAACAAGAAGAAGTCATTGGGTGTCAAATCAGGACTGTCCCATCAATTCGATCTTTTGACTGTTCATAAAGTCGGTTGTTAGACGAGATGTGTGACAGCTGGCATTGTCTTGATGAAGAATGATCCGACGGCGTTTGTTTGCTTTCCGTATTTGACCGAAGACCTCTGGCAAACAAATTCTTATGTACCATTCAGAGTTGACCGTTCTACGTTCCTCTAAAGGCACAGTTGCCACATGACCAGTTTTCCCGAAAAAACAGGCGACCATTTGTGTCGATGTGCTTCGAGCGCGAACAACTTTTGTTGGATTGAGTTCATCTTGAAACACCCACAGTCGACTGCTGTTTACGTTCCGGCTCATATGCATATATCCATGATTCGTCACCTGTTACAATCTTATATACGTCTTTTGAAACACCACGATTGTATTTATTGAGCATTTGTTTGCACCAATTGACGCGAGCGTCTTTTTGAGTTTTTGTCAAATTGTGTGGGATCCAACAAGAACATACCTTTCTCACAGCTAAATGATCATGTAATATTTTATGTATGCTGGTGGAACTAATGCCTATGGTTGCCTCAATCTCACAGTATGTCACATGACGATCTTGCAGTATTAGGTTTTGCACAGCATTCAACCTTTTCTTGAACAACAACTGATTTTGGACGACCTTCGCGAATCTCGTCGGTGAGTGAATGGCGGCCACGATTAAATTCGTTATACCAGCATTTCACAGTGGCAAAGGATGGGGCTTCATCGCCAAATGTGGAAGTAAGTTGATCGATGCACTCTTGTCTTGATAATCCACGTCGAAAATCGTAAAAAATCATCACACGAAAATGTTCACGAGTTAATTCCATTTTATTGTTGTCGCCCAATCTCCAAGGCAACATAAACAACACAAATGAAGCTATTGACAAAACATTTGAAGTACGTTATGGTCAATAATGCCAGACGATTTCGTGCAAACGTCAAATCGCGCCTAACTTGAATCAGTGTTCCCAAGGCTCAAAATATAAACAGTGACCCTCGTAACATAATGTTACCTGCTAATACACACACACACACACACACACACACACACACACACACACACCCACACACACACACACACACATATATATATAGTGTGTATGCGCGCGTGCGCGATTTGTGATTAATACACTTACAAGGGAGGTCTAAGTCTCCCCCTCCGATTTCCATGAAACTTGGCAGGTGTATAGAGGCGCCTAATGGAAGAAGTACGTGTTCTTGTGTTTCAGCTGAAAAAATGTTTTAGGGGGCAACCCCCCCCCTCAAATGTGAAGATGAGGAGAAATTGAAGTGGGGATCGGACCCAGAAACCACGTAAATATGGCATAGGAAGAAACAGGGGGCATAGGGCGCCTCTATGCACCTGCCAAATTTCATGGAAATCGGAAGGGGACACAGGGGTCAAATGCCAACTTAAATTTGTCCTCATTTTTACATTTGAGGGGGGGGGGGGTGCCTCCTAAAACAGTTTTTTTATTCGAAACAAAAAAATCACGTATTTCTTCCTTTGTGTCCCTTTATACACCTGCCAAGTTTCATGGAAATCGGAGGGGGACACAGGGGTCAGATCCTTACTTCAATTTGTCCTCATCTTGACATTTGAGGGGGGTGGTTGCCCCCTAGAACAGTTTTTTAGCCGAAACAAAAAAAACACGTATTTCTTCCTTTGGGTTCCTCTATACACCTGCGAAGTTTCATGGAAATCGGGGGGGGCACTTAAATAACCTCCCTTGTTAGTCTTGCACTTTGTAATTATATAACACTGCATATATTATAATGTTTTATTTTAATTTTTAAAACTGTAACTGTAGAACAATTGTATAATTTTTGTATAACATTTCTATCTTGTTAAATGTGTTAAAGGTTTCATCCTGGAATGGAAAGTAGTGCAGGTTGGGGAGTACTGCGCCATCTATTGAGGATCGCCTTAATGGATTTGTGTCGTAAGGCATAATCCTCACAAGAGGGCGCAGTGTTGCCAACTCCTTACTCGAAAAAATCACCAAGGTTTTTGGGGTAACCTAACCTAAAGCAAGGAGCTGGCAATTTTTGCTCGCAGTGTTGCCAACACTGCGCCCGAGAGTAAAGCTCGGTGGGGCTTGCCTTAATGGTTTGCTCTTGTAAGGCATAAACCCCCCCCTATTTTCGGACACAGTCTTACCAACATTTTACTCGAAAAAAATCACCAAGGTTTTTTTGTCTAACCTAACCTAAAGCACGGAGCTGGCAACCTTGCTTAAGGCTTGCCTTACAGTGCATAAAACAAGGTTGCCAACCTACTGGTACTTTTGCCATAGTCTTTTACAAAAAAAAGAGAGGAGAGAGAGAGAGGGAAGAGTTAAACAACCGACAGCCTACCTACAGCTTTTTTTTGTCTAACCTAACCTAAAGCAAGAAGCTGGCAACTTTGCTTGAGGTTTGCTTTACAGTGCATAAAGCAATTTTTGCCAACCTACATATACTAAACAAGGAGAGCCGGCAGTGCCGTGAAAGAGAGAGAGATGGTTGGATGGTAATACTGTACGGGTTCAACGCCAGAAAGTAAAAATCGCCTTAATGGTTTTCTCTTGTAAGGCATGAGCTCATTACTGTTGCCAGCTATAGGTTTTTCTCGCAGTGTTACCAACTCCTACCTACACTTTTTTTTTTACTTGGCAAGGGCTAGAGAGAGAGAAAAACTTATAGCTGGCAACAGTAATGAGCGAATGCGCCATATCGTAATTTTTTAACTCTGGCAATGTTTGTATATCGTGACCTTTGTAAACCTCTCTCTCTCTCGGGGGAACGATGTGCCACACACACACACACACACACACACACACACACAC
Organism: Lepisma saccharinum; assembly: GCF_977018435.1. Taxonomy (NCBI): domain Eukaryota; kingdom Metazoa; phylum Arthropoda; class Insecta; order Zygentoma; family Lepismatidae; genus Lepisma; species Lepisma saccharinum. The sequence goes on from NC_139245.1 coordinate 39,931,985, forward strand.
ACACACACACACACACACACACACACACACACATACACACGCGCGCGCGTGTATTGTAACGCAAACAAACAAACAAAATAATAATTGTTGTTTTTTAGGATACCTGGCCCATATAACCTCGCCAGGGTGCGTGGTGCCCAGCCAAAAAAGTAAAGGTTTTCTAACGGCTGCGGTTATCTACAACCGCACCTCTGTAGAGTTTCACGTGTTTTGTTTTTTTTCTCAAACTTCCATGAAACTCTACAGAGGACCTCCGTAATACATGCAACGTGTACTAACGACTCTAGTGTTATTTGATGTTGTGATATTTTTGGATATAGAGTTTTATTGTGAGATATAGATAAAAATAATTATGTTTATTATAATATTTTTCTTGATGAAGATGGAGAATATGTGTGTGTTACAAATAAAGTTGCATGCTTTTTTTCTAGTGTGTGTGTATGTGTTTTTGATGTTTCGACAGCATCTTAAACGATAAAAAAAAGAATTTTATTGTTAATTTTCACGTGTAAAAACAACAACAAATTTTGTGCAAATTCTGATTTGTCTCTCGTGCTATAGTGCAAAAAAAAGATATTGTAACTGATAACTAATAAAATTGACATTTGTAACTGATCTGAACTAGTGAAATTTGTATTGTGCTATTGTAACTGATTGTTCTAGTACAAAAAATTCCTTATTGTGCAAGAAAAAAAATGTAAAAAAGCCTGTTAAAACTGCTCTGTGACCCTCTCGTTCTTCACGTCGTAGGCGAAGGACTTCTCTGCAATCAGGATGACACTGCATAGGGTATCCTCGGGCAAGGCATCGTGGAACTCGCAGACGACCTTGATGTTGGTTCGATCGTTGACCACAACCTTCTTTCTCTTAGATGTGTTGATGACGGTCATGGGTCTCCGTGCTTTGAATTCGCTGGGCGTGTAGTACATGTCCACGCTTCCCTCGGTCACGCGTTTGTAAGCCGAGAACGCTTCGTAAAGTTTGAGGTAATCGTTTTTGGTCACGTCGAGGTTGTAATTCTCGCGCGGGAACACTTCGTTCCTACCGTTCTTCAGATAAACGTTCTTGATCTTGCAGTCGTCGAACTTGCTGGAATCTTTTTCCTGATTTTTGTCCCTCCCGGTCTGAAAAAGCACTACGACGAAATCTGGCATGTCGAACTGTATGTTGTTGAACTGCGTCGTCACGTCGAATTCCATGTGACTTCCCGACGCCATCTTCTGCACGCACTGGTAACCGTGAAAGTGAATCGGCACCTGCGGACTTTTCAAGATCTCCGCTTTGTACTTGAGGGCGTAGTTCGTTTCGTATTCCACCACCGGCATTCTCAATTCCATGCTCCGGATGACGCATTTCGCTGCTTCGGGTAAAGTGTTGGCTATCGGCGTGGTGCCGTCCGGACCCAAAGTAGCGTATCGCATCAGTGCGTCGTTGTCGTTGGCCGCTCTTCGAAACGTGATCCTCAGTCCTCCCTTCCACATGATCTCCTTGTAGTCCGAGAAGAAACCAGGCAGCAGACGCATGGGAAAGAGCACCGTGTGACTTCTCGTCGATATTTTGGTCCCGGCTTCGAATCCCCCGGCCTGGTAGTACGCTGCGTCCGTTTTGGATAATTTCAACGTTCCCACTGCCGTCGACGTGATGCCTGGATAATCTATTCTGTCGATGACGGTGTTGTGTTTCCTCACCTCCACCTGCGAGAACAGGTGAGGCACGAAGTTGTCCACGAGTATCAAGTTTGCTGCTGCAGGAAACGCGTCTCCGCTTTCCTTCTTCACCACGTCGAATTAAAGATAAAGGTCCGCTCTGTGAGGATGAATGAACCCGTCGCCTACGTCCACGTCGTATTCGATCTCCCTGTTCGCTTCGTTCAGATTGGCGAACGTGCGACGGTTGGGAGGGAAAGACTGCAATTCGTAACTTTCGATTTGCTCCATTTTACATGTATGGTTATTTATTATACGTTGATCTCCACGATGGCCGTCGTAGTGGCACCTGCGAAATCCACCACGTCTCCTTTCTCGTTCGTCACCACCAACTCTATGTCGTCTATGCGGTTGCGACATACTGGAAAATAGATCGGCGAAGAGGGCGTGTAGATGATCGGTTCCATGAACTCGGAACTTGGTTTGAAAGTGGCTATAATTCCCGTCTGCTTGTGACTTCCTAATAATCCGTCCGAAGATTTCGTGATCATGCCTTCGGCCACGTTGCAGTGTACGTTCAGAGTCTCTATGGCCAAGAATTTAGGAATGTTGGTTGCTACGTGCTTGATGCCAGCTTCGAGTTTTGGGTGGTTGTTCTCGAAACCTAAAAGTTCTCCCATGGTGCCCAGGTCCACGGTCTCCGTCGCGGATAGGATTTCCACTCTGTGCGTGACCGAATTTTGAGAAAGGTATGTGCCTTTGGGTAATTGAGCTTGCAAAGTGGAAAGATTGTATTGTCCTGGCGTGACGACGATGTGTTCGTTTCCGACGCTAATTTTGTTGTTGTGCTGCGTAACGTTAGGTATGAGGTACATGCTGTAGAATGCACGCAGAGCCACGGATTTAGGATAGACGATGTCGTCGTGCAGCGTGAGTTTCAAGATTGAAGATTCGCTCGTGAGATGAAACACGCCCATTGTCGCGATGCTGTTTCAGGTTCCACAGTGCTTTCTGGAAATCTTCGATCGTAGGGTTATTTATTTTAGAGAGAAACGCGAGCACGGAGAGGCAGAGATGACCGCAGTTCACGTCTCCGAAATCTTGAATGCGTTCGTCGTTGTAGTATATAGAGGTTTTGTTCGTTTTCAGATAATAGACTAAATTTGTAGGTGGAACACCTCCGAAAGAATCAAAAACGAATGCTTTATCATTGTCGTTTTTGTGGTAACATATCCAATGCGTGCCTGGATTTTTTTGATTGTCCAAGTTGACTACTCCACATTCTCTTCTTTTAACGCTTGAAGGTAACGAGTCGGACATGAAAACTCCTCTGAAGTGTTTGATTTGTAACGGTCCGATCAGAGATTCAATGTCTCGGTTGGTGAGTGCTGCCGTTTCTTTTTTTTAAACTTCTTCATCACGCCCTTTCCTCCTTTCTTCTCCATGGCCAGGTTGTGACGTTTCTGTTCTTCCAACTCGGCCTTGTTCTTCTTCGAGTCGATGACGGTTTTCGCGATGGCGGCACTTCCGCCGGCCAAACTTCCAACGGCCCCCAATGCTGCTAGGATGGCCGGGATGCTGAATATGAAACCTCCGATTTTTTGCTGTTTCCGCGAACGCTGCAAGCGTCTCAATTGAGGTGTGCTGAGCAGCAATTTCATTCCGTGTCCTTTCGACAAGCAAGAACGTTTCTTCTCGCGTTGTTTCTTGGTGAGTAACCCATCGAGGGCACCTAGATTTTTTAGATTGGAGTATGGTATCTGGTACACGACACCCTTGGGCTTCATGTTGATGCTCTATGTGTTATTTCCACGGTATGTTATTTATATATATATTCTGAGATTTTTTCTTGTGTAGTTTTTTTACGGTATGTTATTTATATATAAATGTTCTGGGATTTTTTTTCAAGGCCTCGCAGTCGTTACACAAATTCTATTACGTGCTTCGTTTTCTTGCCAAGAAGTTCCTTTGTCCCCTTGTACACGATTCGAGTTTTGTTTTCGATTAAAATAGATAGCTTCTCGTCGGATAACATGTTAGCGTATCGATCTGGTAAAAATAGACTTTATTGTGCGTTGAGCAACAGGCGTACCTTGGGACCATACTGGGTAGAAACGATTGAACCGGAAGTTATCGTGTAAGGTTTGTCGACTTTCAATTCCCGAATTTTTACATACTCGACTGACAAATTTAGCATTTGTTTTAATGCTTGGAGATCACTCATTTTTTCAGTCGTCATATCAAAAAAAATTTCAGAGTGTTAGAGAGAAATTTAATTGTTTTTTTTCACGATGTGTGTTATTTATATATACCGAAGATTATTTTTTTTCACGATGTGTGTTATTTATATATCAAGTTTTTTTTTACACGTATATATATTATTATTTTTTTAACAGAGGAAGAAAGTCCGTGCTTCGGAAAACGCGATGATGTGCGTAATGATATCTTCCGTCTCCTGCTTAGACTTGCGCCAATCTACTGTGTACCGTCTTCTTCCCTGCCTTGCCTCGTGCAATTCATCTAACCTATCGTTTAATTTTTCCCCTGCAGCCAAAAGCAGAATGTTGAGATCACCGCACCTCAGGCCGCTGATCTCCCGAAGATGGTCCTTGAGAACTATTTCGCATCCCATGTGAAATGCCGGCGTCGTTTTAGCTATGATCACAAGTTTATTAACATCTCCGTTAACTACCTTTTTGAATATTTTAGATAGTAGTTCGTGCGGCAAATCAGTTATGCAAGCCATGTTGTTTTTTTTTTACTGTATGTTATTTATATACCCCACCCCAATTTTTGTTTTGTGTTCATGGCGATGGTGGTACCCAGTGCGGCGACCCGTTCACCCAGCGATGCGTCTCTGCTCACGAACCTTTCGAAAGCTGCGTGCTCTAACTTTCTGTCTGCTTCGTGACGTGCATCCAGATCCGTCTGCGTGGTGTTGTAAGCGATGTCGTGATCTTTGCATGCGGCGTCCAACGGATTCACACCCTTGTCTCCTCTCTCCAATCTTTTCTCGAGTTTGGTACCCGGTCCGCAGTACTGGTAGCCAGGTAGATGCATCTCGAAAGGTAACTTGTTGATGATGTCGTTCACGAGTCCTTTTCCTTCGGCCACGTTCCAGAATCTCGGAGGTAGCGTGTTGATGATTTTGATCAGGTAACCTATGCCCTTGTCCTCGTTCACGATGAAGTTGGAAAGTTTCGTGCTGATCATGTCCACGATGCCAACCTTCTCGTTGTAGAAATTACGGTTGCCTGCATTCTCTTCGCCGGCTATCACCAACAATCGGTCCACGAGCTTCCTCACGTCGTCCACCCAAACGAATTCTTTGGGTAACGTGTTGTAGCGTTTGACGCCGCTGCCTGTTTTGACCTGGTTCCAAATCGGTTTGATGAGATTCCTGTACTTCTCGCCGCTGCTCGATTTCACCCTATTCTGCGAGGCGTCGTTGTTCTGGTACAAGGCATCCGTCATGATCAAAATTTCCTTGTAACTTTGGTAATCTTCGTCGGTGTAATCTTTCGGCTGCTTTTTGGCGACGAGTTCCCACAGTCCCACCGTACCGGGATACCTGGTCCAACTATCCTTGTCGCCTAAATTGACTTTAATGTCGTTGCCTTCGAAGGTCACCTTCGATTTCCCAATCTTCCACACCACACCGCCGCCTTTGTTGGTTTCCATGCTAGGATACAATCCGAACACTTCATCCTTGTCGAATTTCCCCGTACTCAGGTAGTCTCGAGCCAAAGGCCCCAACTCGATTTTATCCGAAGACGACGACGTGCTGCCTATGGCTCGACGTCGTGCCGGTACATCCTTCAGTTCGAACGGCGTCGAAGGAATGCTCGAAATGGGCGTGGGTACGGCATAACTTTTAGCTGCGAGCGGTACGAGTTCGTTGATCAAATTTTTATTTTGTTCCGTGACACTTTTAATTTCTTTACCTAGACCGCTGATGGCATCGATTACAGGTTGATCCTGACGTTTCTTCTCTTCGTAGAATCCGCGATTCTCGGATTTCCAACCTTTGAAGCGTTTCGCGAGGTAATCGCGAAGCTTGAGATTTTCGTCTTCGATTTTTCGTTTCGTCATGACGTTATTTATACACGTCGTTTCTCACAACGTTGCAACGTTTAGAAAGTCGTTGATTTTGTTTCTGTATTTTCCGTCGTTGGGTTTCCTCGTCATGTCGATCGTCGCGAATCCGAAATCGTCACCGTTCCAGCAAGAAGAGCAGCAGCCTTCCGAAAATTGATTGTAGTTCATGTCTCCGCCTACGTAGTCATCGTACGCATGCTTGAGGTTGGTGTGATCTTGACGAAACAAACATATGAAATTAGCGTTGTCGCGTACTAACTGTTTTGGAATTTTGGAAAACGTTTGAGCTAGGTAAAAGCAATCCATTCCTTTGTGACGACCTTGCGTGAAAAAGTTGCGAATTTAATTTTGATTTTCCAGGATGGCGTCGTCGAACACAACGACTGAATTTTCACGACAATCGTCGAGTGGTTTTATTTCCGAGGCGAACGTTGCAATGTCCAGACCATCGTACAGTTTCATCAGTTGCTGGTATTTGGATTGCTCCAAACTTTTCGAGAACACGTACAGGTGCCTGTTCTTCCAATCTAACCAATTCGGTGCGAGGAGAAAATTGTCCACGAGCAGTGTCGTTTTCCCGCACCCCGAAGGTCCTACGATCAGACAGCGGATGCTCTCGGGAAGCAACTCACCGTTCTTTCTTTTTCTCGTTTGACTTTCCGGATCCGGTAGACGCTTCACCACGTTCCACGTACTCACAAGATCACTTCGTTCGCGTCGATCCAACTCTTTTCCGGAAGTCCCAGCCATTTGACAAACAGTTTGTCACCTTTCCTACGCAATACTTTCTCGATGAGGTACGTGTCGGGGTGTTTCGTTTTAGAGAGTTCCTCTTCGTAAAATCTTCCTTTCAAAATCTCGCCGCTACTATCTTTTATTATATACGTGTGTCGGTTTCCAGGTAAAACTCGAACCACCGTAAAGAGTTCCGTGCTCCAATTTTTTGTGAACCCCTTCTCGAAGGTGCGTTTGAATTTGCTGATCCTCACCTGGTCTCCAATTTTGTATTTAGCTTTTTTTGTCGTGGGTGTGTACTTTGGACAGTAAACTGTAGAAATTAAACGCTGCTCGTCGCACTTGGTAACGTCGGCTGGCTTCATGCCTATCGTTCTGTGTACCGTATCATTATAGGTGTCGACGAGTTCCGGCAGGATGTCGACCCATTTGTAATTTCCCCGAAGCGTGAATCGTTTCCACATGTGTGTTTTCAAGGTTCGATTGAATCTTTCCACGATGCTGGCTTTGATGTGATTGAAGGTCGAATAATGTCGAATGCCATGTTTTTGAATAAACTTTTGGAATACGGCGTTGTAAAATTCTTTACCGTTGTCCGTTTGCAGAAACCGTGGTCGTCTGCCGCCGCTTTCGCGAAAAATTAATTTGAATGCTTCCGTGACGCACGTTCCCGTTTTCGCCTTCAAAGGTAGAGCCCATGCGAATTTCGAAAACGTGTCTATGACGGTGAGAAGGTACTTGTTGCCCTTGTTCAATTTATGTACGTTTTTCAAATTGCCGCTACTCATCTCCACGAGGTCACTTTGCCAGAGGTCGTCGATGCCCTTGGTTACCACAGCCAGACGTTCGTAGTTACGGCGTGCAGGTTTATGCAATTCTTCGACGATGGCTTGCCTAGACATTTTTTTAGAGATTACGTTTCAAGAGAAGCACCAGCGTGATGGGATTCAAAGAGGGTGGCACCTCGCTCGTGTTTTGAATGATCAGCTTATCGCCGGCACTCACGTCGAAAACGGTAAGATCTTCGTCTTCGTGTATTTCATATATGTTGCGCGTTTCGTTCCAACGTGCCAGAGGAATGTTTCCTGCTTTCTGGACACCACGATTCGATATCAAAGTCATGGTGGGAACGCTAGCTTTTCTACCGTGAGACCAGTACGAAAATTCGTTTATCTGAATCGTGCCATCGAGGAGAAACTTGTAGTACGGATGATAAGGATGTAACATGTACAGTTTGTTACCTTCGACAAACGTGGAGATTCTCTGTTGATTGGGAACGCTGTTGATTTCGATGGCTTGCAAGGTGAACAATTTGGCGAATTTAGTGTCGACGCCGAGCAGATTACTGTGAACTTGTCCGAGTTTATTTTCGATGGGCAGCAAATGCTCGATTATGGCATCCGTTACGGCAGAAAACGACGGTTTGATTTTCACTTCCACGTTCAACTGCTTGTAGTTTTCGTTGAGTTCTTGCAACTTGGCACCGAAAGAGGCCAGCGTCGATTCCTGCGTGGATTCCAGCACTCCAACTTGATCTCTGATGTTGACGACGATGTTCTGAAGGTTCTCGACTTGATTCAATTTCGAGCTCTTCTCGGTAAGATCGTTCACGATGCTTCGCATCTCTGTAAACTGCGTGTGAAGGTCGGCGACGCTCTGCGAAGTGGGCAGCGTCGATATTAGCGAACTAATTTCGTCTCGAATCTGTTCCACGTTCGCCGTTTCCGTTTCTAGTCGTTTCAGCATTCGAGATATGTTTCTTTTCAAAGCGTGCAATTCTTTGGAGGTGGGGAGATTGGCCACCCTACTCTCGAGATCGCTCAATGAACTTTTGAAGTCGCTCGATTCGGATAGTGCCGTCACCGCCGTTTTCAATTTTTCCAAATCTTCGCTCGAAGGCACGCTCGTCCGTAACGATTCCAAGTCACCCTGTATGTTGTCCAGTACGTGATGAAAATGAGCAAGATTGGATTCGACGTTTAAATTTTCTAAATATTCGATTTTATGCTGAACCGTGCTCAACGTGTCTTGTATGCTCGTCAGCGCGCTCGCTTCAGCGTGAATATTTTTAATTTCTTCGTTGATCAACTCCAGTGACGCCTGAAGCGTAGCGATGGTGGTTTGAATGTGTTCGAAATCTTGATAGGCCTCCAATTGAATTTTTATGTTCGCGACGCTTTTACCGATGACCTGCAGTTCGTCCGACGATGGTAGGTTCGTCATGGTATCTTCCAAAGTCTGTAACTTGGATTTAATTTCTTCCAACGTGCCGGTGAATTCTTCTTGTAATTTGGAAACGACGACGTGCAAGCGTTCTACATCAATATCGTTCACCACGGTTTGAAGTTCAGAGAAATTCTTTTCTATTGCGGAAGTTCGTTCTTCGATTTCGAGTTTCAATTTTTCCAAATCTTCATTTTTCGATTGAAATTGCTGTAATTTGGCCAAATCATTTTGAAGCGAATCCACACTCAACTGTATATTTTGAACGTTGTCGTAAGAAGGTACGTCGACATAATTTTTTATCAGCGTCTTCAGTTCGGAATCGATTTTCAGAATGGGGTCGAGACATTGCGTTTGGAGCGTAGCGATTTCCGACTCTAAACTTTTGTTTAAGGTCTCCTGCAAAGCAATCAAATCGGTCCTCAACTTCTTAACACGAACGTCCAACATGAGAATCTCTTCTGCGTGGTCTACACGCTTGGTGTTGCCGAAAATGTCGTTAGGCATTTTTGGTTAACGGTTATTTATAATAGGATAGACGATTCGTAATTCTACGAAGAGAGGAATGAGTTTGTCGTAATCTCCGAGGAGTTCCATGTAAAGGTAATCTCCTGCAGAAACATCGTATGCCATGTTAGAAAACATTTTGTCGTGCTTGATTCGAAAAATGTTCTTGCCGGTAGATATTTTGATTTCGCCTACGTTCTCCGGATTCACGGTGATCCGAAGTTTCCCGTCGATCGGAATTTCGTAGAAATGTAAATTGTTGTTGAAGACGTAAAACATCTTGCCCACGTCCTCATCCAATTTCGTCCAAATGCTGTTGAGGTGAATGATCAACAGACCGTTGAGTTTAGGTAACACGTAAGGTAAGACTTCATGATCTGGTATGGACGGTGCAGTTTCCATGATGATCTGTTTTTTGAAACCGAACAAGTTCATAGGCATGCTGGTTATTTATTTTTTGTACGTGCAAGATTTTTTGTTATTTTCAAATTTTTTTGGTTCGATGTTAGGTATACTTTTTTTCTTCAAATTTTTGGTTTGATGTTAGGTTTACTTTTTTTTTTGTTACTTTCAATTTTTTTTTAGTTTGATGTTAGGTTCACTTTTTTTTTTTTTATGGACATTTGTAACATTTTTTTCCATCTCTCAAACGGTTGTGTCCCCATGGGAGTGTGTGGATTCCACATTGGAGAACGCACCTCTTGTCGTCGTTGGGATCCAGGGCAATTTTTCTAACTTTGTTTGGGGTGATGATATGGTCGACGCTCTGGATGCGCTGTTCTGCTCTTAGAACCGATGACCTGGTCTTGAGGCAATCGACAAAGTCCTCGAATGTGAGATGCTCCCGAACCACCTGTCTGCCGACACCCTTGGCCTTCTTGGTAACGCTGCCCTCGGCTTTGATAGCATAGGCCTTGGCGCGAAGACCTGCAAACTCGAGAATTACATCACCGTCCTTCTCGTCTTTGAGTTTGCCAGGCACCTTTTTGTTGCGGGCCAGGATACCATACTTGTTTTGCTGGGGATAGCCCGAGGTGTCGAAGAGGTTAACCAAAGATGGAACTGTGGCTATATCCCCGTACGCGTCGTCCGTGAGAACGTGGTACACCAAGCTGTCCGTGTCCGTGTAGAGTAGGCTGATATTGTCGTTATAGTGCTGGCGTAGTTTCCCATAATATATTTGAAACATGTGCAGCTTGCTCAGGTCTAATACTGAGGCGCCAACATAAATTGGCTTGTTGAGCTTCACCTCGCTCTTCCTCATATGCACCAGAGCAAGCTGTTCATTATAAATGGTCCTCGATTTGAATAACGGGTTTGCCACGAGCCTGCGACATTGTGCTTTGTTTGATATTAGCCTCACATCTATACGATTCCGTACATTCTCCATGGTTTTCCCGAACACCGCATTGTTCATAAGCTTGAAGAAATCCTTATCAAGCTCGGACGTGGCTGCTGTGCGGTGTTTGGTGTTGACTTCAATATATGGACGCAACCACGGAGAATGCTCGAACTTGAGGATGCGATGAACTGCGTGGACCGCGACCCCTCGCTGCATCAACCACCGGAGATTCTGGTAGTGCAGGACGTAATTCTTCTTGGGCTCGAAATCCATGACGAGCTTCTTCTGGTTGGAATCGGGTGGACACTTGAACTCGGGTGCAGGGGGAAGATCGCTGAACAAATCCTGCAGCTTCTCGGAGAACTCTAGGTCCACCTCGGCGAAGAACCCATGTTCCGAATCGTCGAAGCTTTCGACGTCGAAGTTGGAGAGGTCAGCCCACTCGAAGCCTCTAAAGGGGAGTGGCTGCATCATGGAGTGTCCGTAGAGGTTATTGACGTCCGTGTACATGATGTAGCTGGACGGTTGTGAGGGGTCGTAGCCGGTGGCCATGTGGTGATTGTTGGCGCGCGAGTGTCGCTGCGACACCTGGACCATTCCACCCCGCACGGCACGTTCCACAAACAGCACCATGTCCACGTCCGAAAGAAGCTCCAGCTCGATCTTCGTCACCAGAAACATGGCTGACCACGCCAGTCCGGGGAGACTGTAGAAGTAGGCAGGGTCCAGCTGGTAGATCTTCATTGCGGTCGCACGGAACGTCTGGAACACGTCGGCGAGGAGCGTCACATCAAGTCTGAGGTAGGCGTCGTGGTAGTCCCCGAGAGTTCGACAGCCCAGCTCGCGCCACATGGACTGGGCATGGTGATATTCCTCGTCGGTGATATTCGAGCCGCGTAGCTGACTGTAGAACTTCGCCTGGGGAGGTAGCGACGTCTCTGCGAACTTGGAAGGGTCTGTGATGTATTCGTAGGGATAGACCCCCTTACGCTTGAAGAGGCCGGCGTCCAAGTTCGGAAAGTTTCCGGAGGTGATGAGCATTTGCTCGTCGCTAAGCTTCCCTGCGAGAGCATCGAGGCTGGCCGGGAGGAACCTCAGGGAGTCGAGGAAGCGAAGCTCGACGGTAGAGCATAATTCTGGGATTCGAACCCACTTGCTCAAGCTAATGTAACGCTCCTCGTTCTGCGCCAGGACGTTGATTCGCATGTCGTCGTACCCAAGATGCTTGACGAGGTGGTGGAAGTCGTATCCCGAGCCATTGTGAAAAAACACAGGGATGAAGTGCGGGTCCCGGGCCATGAGGTTGCATCCGTTGCACCAAGGACCAACGTACCTACCGTTAAAGTGATCGTGGTGTTGGACTTTACGGTTGTTGGCGGTGTACTCCTTGACGCAGACAGGGCAAGCGATGGCCTCGTCGTGTCTACGTTGATCGTCGGGGGACAGTGGGAGCATAGACTTGGGGGCCAACAGTACCTTCCCTATCTCGATGGCCTCGACAACCATCCTCTCGAGGAAGTGTTTGGCTGCGTCGGGACCACGGTACACGTAGGGCTCGGGGGCGACGTGCTGGTCACGTCGCACCACAACGTATGCGAAACTGGATGCCTCGTGGAGTTGGTAAGGGGTGGTGGAGGAAACTTCAGGATCGGGATCGCAAGTGGACAGGGGTTTGAGGAAGGCCTCGAAATCCGCGATGATGATAGCGGGGTGCTCTACCATGGCACCGTGCATGCGGAAACGCTCCACGACACCAGATTCGGGTAAGACTGCCACCCCAGGCTCGTTGGCATTGCAATAAAATTTGTGGCGAGCGAGCTTCTCTGCAGCGATGTTGGGACTTCTGATGCGCTGATAATCCTGCTGTTCTCGATTATCAAAAGTTGACAAGCACCTGCGACAAACTTCTATGCTACCATGATGCTTGCTTGTTTGGCTCGAAACAAGCCGAGAGAGCGAGCGAATGAGGGTGTAATGGTGATGGGTCTCGTCCATGATGAGCAGAAGGTGAATTTCTCGAGCATCATCGCCGTCTACGTCGCTCACCCGGATGGGGTACACCACATTTTTGTCAGTGAGGCCATAAATGTTGATGGCCAACCGAGGGTTGTGTGTACGGGCCTCGAACTTTCGAATGTCCGGGACCTCCACGGGATAGTCGATCCCAACCATCGCATCTTCCAGCTCTGACTCGTAGGGTAGGTAGTGGTTAACTCGGTGTGGATGGTTTTTCCGGTGGACAGGGTGTAATGCTGCCAGAACACACCATACGAAGCACTTGGCGTCACTGTTCTGAATGTTCAGGACGGCCTTCTTTGCCGCAATAGTAGGTGGTAAGGGGACATAGCTGGAGGCGGAGAGAGGTATGAACTTGCAAAGTTTGACGCACAGTTCGTGGGGTTCACCGCACAGCGAAACCCCCGAGCCTTTAGCTTGATGTTCCTCTTGTTTGGTCACCAACTCCTCTGCAAACTTGTTGTAGATAACCTCGAGGTTGTCGACATCCGCCAGATGCAGCGTCTTCGCCTTGGTGTTGTGGCAGAAGCTGTAAATTTCATCAGACGGCTTCTTGTACTGGCAACGTAGCGATGCGTAGAATTTGGTGGAGTGCGTTGCAAGCGCATCGCCGAGGATGGAAATGATTTTGGCTTGCACGTTCTCCAAAAAGCTACGCACGTCGCATGAGCCCTCCGAAGTGATGACAAAGTCCTCTAACAAAAGCTGGAAAGCAGACTGGTTCGCTTTCGCCATAGGCTTGACGCGTTTGGCGGATGGTGGCGAGTCGGCTTCCGCTTTCCTCTTGGTCGAGCTGGTCGACGGTTGTGGAACAGGTGCTCCGACGACAACTTTGCATAATGTTATATGCCTCTTCAAATTATTAATGGTAATATGTATACCGCACCTGGGACATGATTTTTTAGCGGTCACACGCTTACCAGGTGCGCAGGTACGACAGTGCCTTTGGAAATTTTTAGCTAAAACATCAGTTTCACAAGTGGGGCAAATTTTCGCAGATTGCATTTTTGTTGAAAAAAATAATATTTGTGGGGTATGTTATTTAATATATTTAGTGGAGTGCCACAAAATAAATGCTTTACAATAAAAAAAAACCTTGGAAAGCTAATTCGCTATAATAAAAATATTTGTGGGGGTATGTTATTTTATATATATATAGTGGAGTGCCACAAAATAAATGCTGTGCAATAATTCGCGATGGTGCTGGGTTTGGTGTGAGTGTGCTATTTATGTATATGCTACTTCTTGCTTCTTAATGAATCCTGTAAATAATTAAAAAAAAATAATTAAGCTTGTGTATAGAAAACACAAAAATATTATGTGTACATAATTCTACCAAACAATCTTTTTTTTCTAACCCTCAGCCCTCTTGGCGTATGAAGTATAAATCATAATTTCAGAAAAAAAACATAGTTATTTTCCGGTCGCCATTTTAAAAATCAAACCATAAGCATTATTTATGTTTATAGTATTCGTCGAGTAATAGCAGATAGAGCAAGAATCGTTTTCCTACAACCCATAGTTGATGAATTACAAAACATCTTAGAAATTACATCTTGAAATTTTAATCCAAAATAACTCGAAAACAGCAGACAGTAGTCATCATCCCTCCAATAAGTTGTAGAGTACTTCTAATTTTGTATCGAATGCTATTAAAATTTTCGAATTAGGGCAAAAACTAAGCCGGCAAATCAAGTTTCTCAAAAAAATAAAAAATTGTCTGTATTTCCGAAACTTGAGGGGGTGGAATCGATTTTATTTGCTAGTCGAATAGTTCTCGTCGAATCCTATCCAACAAACCTAAAATCATCATCCTAGCTCAATTAGGAGCCGAGAAAATCAATGTCTTGGAAAACGTCTTAAGATTTTTGTCTTAAGAAAATTTTCTTGACAGACCGGAAGTAACATCTTGAGATACCGGAAGTCGACTTTCTTAAAGATTGAGATATTTGTCTTAAGACGTTTTCCAAGATATTGATTTTCTCGGCTCCTATGGGGCCTAGAACCATGTAACTTTGGTCTATGTATATACCAGCACTTGCCCGACCCTGTGGCCGAGTGGTTAGTACATCGCGCTGCGACGTTAAGAGTCCCGGGTTTGAATTTTGGTCGGGTTTGGTTGTTTGTGAATGTCCATTTCATCACTCATCCCCAATCTTTGCAAATTAGCCAAGAGGTACAAAACGTAAAATAAAATAAACTAAATCGATCATTAAGTTCCGTGTTGTAATCATAAAATTAAATTTTAATTAACTTTTTTTTTTATCCATCTCTCTCTCAAATTTATATAGCCTGTTCATATTTGGCATGTCAGCCATTTTGTTTACGTGGCAAAAAAAATCTCAAGCTATTTTTTTTGCAAATGTTCGTTGTAGCCATAAGTATAATTAGATATAATTGCCGGATTTTATTTAATTTTAGGTTTAAAATCAATAAGCGTGCATAAAAAAAACAACTAAATATTTTAAATAAATAAGATTCGAATAACTATGTACTTCCACTAGCCTTTGCGATAACGCAGCGGTAGGCTTGTATTCAAGGGTTCGATACCCGCACAAGTGGTTCTTGAAACTGTAGGTCCAGTCCCGATTAGTTTTACTGTGCATAAAATAGACTTAAAACATCAAATCAATCAGTACTTCCACTAGCCTCTGCGTTAGCACTGCGATAGCCTTGTAATCAAGGGTTCGATACCCGCATAAGTGGTTCTTGAAACTGTAGGTCCAGTCCCGATTAGTTTTACTGTACATAAAGTGGACTTAAAACATCAAATCAATCAGTACTTCCACTAACCTCTGCGATGACGTAGCGATAACGTCGTTGTCTTGTAATCAGGGGTTCGATACCCGGTGGGGACATAAGTGGTTCTTGAAACTGTAGGTCCAGTCCAGATTAGCCTTACTGTGCATAAAGTGGACTTAAAAAAAACGTCAACTCAATCAATCAATCAGTACTTCCACTAGATATCAAAAACACGTAACTCTCCTCTATTTTTCCTGTCTTCCTCTAACAATTTAACACATTTATTTTTTTGAAATATGCCCCGCACACATATTTCCTACCTACCAACAACGGTACATGGAAGAAAAAAGATATTCCAGCTACCAAGATGTATGTTTTAAATATATAAAAGCAGAGAGAGACATGAAACACCTTCTATATTCTCTCTTTTTTTTTGCATGTTTTGTGAGTATATTTTCTTCTACAAAAGCAGTGCCATACTTATAAATCAAAGTCAACTCATGCAAGCTAAGAAACAAAGTTACTTACTTTTAGAAATTCTGCGGAAATGCTCTTCACTGATGTTGAAAATAAAACACAACTTTCTACACCAGCGCTTTAAGTTTTATACGGCTTTCTAATGACGTCAAAAATGATATGTTAGCCAACGCAACGTGGACCAATAGAAATCCAAGAACCAAATTCTCTAGAACATTCTCCCTTCCTTCCCCCTCTCTCTCTCTCCCCCTATATTTCAGCCACATCATTTTGCGAGTTGAGTTCGAAAATTCACAAGTTAATGCACCGCATCGCATCATTGTTACCTATGCTGTTAACTGACGTCACTAAAAAAAAAAACAGGAAGTATAACTTCCGTCGTCCCCCAAAACCTACGGCAGATGGCAATCTGTGACGCACGCGATGACTATCAGGGCTATGACATAAATAACCGGAAAATTCATTGTATTTTTTCTCTGCCACCAAGCATACGTATTTGTTGAATTTGTGTCATTGTGTCAACGTTGATAGCATATGCAGAGAGAGGGAACAAATTGTCGTTTTTCTAGATATTTACAGGCAAAAGCGTAATATTTTTTTCAAATACAATATGACAGTCGTTTTTCGATACCGAAAAACTAAATACAATAAGTATATATATATTTACAATATTAATGTTTATTTAACAATATCTACCTACGAATTTGCCTCGAACAAAAACATGTCATAGAAAAACACTTTTCCAGTCGTAAATTCAAAAATTTTGGCCCCGCGCGCGCGTGTGTATGTGTGTGTGTGTGTGTGTGTGTGTGTGTGTGTGTGGCACATCGTTCCCCCGAGAGAGGTTTACAAAGGTCACGATATACAAACATTGCCAGAGTTAAAAAATTACGATATGGCGCATTCGCTCATTACTGTTGCCAGCTATAAGTTTTTCTCTCTCTCTCTAGCCCTTGCCAAGTAAAAAAAAAAGTGTAGGTAGGAGTTGGTAACACTGCGAGAAAAACCTATAGCTGGCAACAGTAATGAGCTCATGCCTTACAAGAGAAAACCATTAAGGCGATTTTTACTTTCTGGCGTTGAACCCGTGTAGTGTTGCCATCCAACCATCTCTCTCTCTTTTACGGCACTGCCGGCTCTCCTTGTTTAGTATATGTAGGTTGGCAAAAATTGCTTTATGCACTGTAAAGCAAACCTCAAGCAAAGTTGCCAGCTCCTTGCTTTAGGTTAGGTTAGACAAAAAAAAACTGTAGGTAGGCTGTCGGTTGTTTAACTCTTCCCTCTCTCTCTCTCCTCTCTCTCTCCTCTCTCTTTTTTTTGTAAAAGACTATGGCAAAAGTACCAGTAGGTTGGCAACCTTGTTTTATGCACTGTAAGGCAAGCCTTAAGCAAGGTTGCCAGCTCCTTGCTTTAGGTTAGGTTAGACAAAAAAAACCTTGGTGATTTTTTTCGAGTAAAATGTTGGTAAGACTGTGTCCGAAAATAGGGGGGGGTTTATGCCTTACAAGAGCAAACCATTAAGGCAAGCCCCACCGAGCTTTACTTTCGGGCGCAGTGTTGGCAACACTGCGAGCAAAAATTGGCAGCTCCTTGCTTTAGGTTAGGTTACCCCAAAAACCTTGGTGATTTTTTCGAGTAAGGAGTTGGCAACACTGCGCCATCTTGTGAGGATTATGCCTTACGAGAGAAATCCATTAAGGCGATCCTCAATAGATGGCGCATTACTCCCCAACCTGCACTACTATGGAATGTCTCACATTTATGTGTGTTTCCGTTTCCAATACATTCAAATGAATACATATTCGTTTGAATGGCATTTACAAAATCACCTCTGACATTTTATGTTAAACAAGTAAGATTATTTTTGTGCACGAGTGTGTTAGCCGATGCGTAGCAAAGTATTTTAGGAACAACACTTAAAAAAAAATCTTGAAGGACTAACTAATGAAAAATTTCTTTGTAATCGAGGATCATAATATGTACCTTTTAAGGTGTCGTAATATTATAATCGGATTGAGATACGAAACTTTCGGATCCGGATCCAGACCCAAAATTTCGCACCCGGATCCGGGATTTTTGGATCTGGATCCGGGATTTTCGGATCCGGATCCAGATCTGGAACTTTCGGATCCGGATCCGTTTGGCCATCCCTAGTCTAGAATCCGTCGGATGATTAACTGCAGAGCAGATTATTAAAATATGACATGTCTTTGTGGCCGCCAGTTGTATGTATTCTCATGTACACGCACGACGAACTCAAAACGTACGAAAGTTTAGATATATTCAATTGTTTTGTAAATGGAAAAGTGAGGGGAAGATAATTCTATAGAACTAGTGATATTATTATATTACAAAGTATGCTTAAGTGAATCTTTGCCAACAAATCTGCAGAAGTAATGAAGTGACACATAACAAATGCTAGTAAATATATGTGCTTTCAACATCGCCTTTCCGCCTGAGGGATTTAGGGAAAACCTATGATATGGCATGTCACTTTCACGTGCACTTACACGTCACTTTCAAACAACAAGGGAGTTATCAGACTAAAGCGACAAGCGATATCGGGATGTTCCACACGACTGTTGCGCAGGGTTTGCAAAATTTGTGTTTTTTTAAAAAAAAGAACAAAACAAACTGTTTTTTTTGTTTAAAACATTTTTTTGTTTAAACATGTTTTTTTTTGTTTTAAACATAGTTTTAAACATGAGTAAAAAAACATGTTTTAAATAAAAGAAAGTCAATCTTTCGCAGTAAATTATAGTTAAAGTCGTTAAAGAAAAAATACTCATTTTTATGAGTACAGTGGGGGCTAGGACAGTTTATTTACCTTTTGAGATAAGGTTTGCCATACTGCAGGGTAGGGGTGTGCGGGACAGAATTTTTTGGGTCGGGGCGGGAAATTCTTTAAATCCCGACATTCGGGACGGGGAAAGTTCTCAATTTCCCGACAAAATCGAGAAATTTTCGGGACGGGGTATGTTCGAAATTTCCCAAAGCTCTTGAAATCTCGAATTCTACACGTAATTTCCATCTTAAGTGTTTGTTTTTGCACTTCTGGTACAAAAACTAACAATTTCCTTTAAGTTCCAGACATTTACAATGTAGAAAACGTCAAGAATTGACGACTTTTTAAAATGACCATTCGGTATTTCCCGACTGCTTGGGATCCCGAAAAGCCGGGAAGTCATTTTCCGAAGTCGGGATCGGGACGGGATTTTTTTTTCCCGATCCCGGTTCCAACTTTTTGGGATCCCGCACACATCTACTGCAGGGACAAAAGTTGGGGGTAATAGCCCCCCTTTTTCCGTCACTGCTGTAGTTGGTTAGGATTCATATTCATCTAAATTTCAAGAAACTAAATATTATAGAATTACTATTCTCGTCCTGGGGTGAAATATTTCCTGCTGCCTGAACCAAAAGTAAGCATCAGCGCTTCATTCACTTATACAAACCAATGAATCGTATCGCAAGAGAAAAAAATTCACGTCATGATCAAAATCACTCATTGTGTATTCAGATATTAGTTTCCAGCTTCCACCAGTCACAAACTTACAGGACGGTAGGAAACAAAGAACTGAGAAATTTCGATTTCTACAGTAAAGCACGGGTCTTTCTTGTCGCACAACAGTTTTGCTACCTTGTGCATACATAGCTAGCCTGCCTAACCTAACAACGTAGGAATTGTGCCTAAAATTACAAAGCTTTCTCCCGTGACGTCAGTACATAAGGTTGCTCAAATGTTGTGCGATAAGTGAGACACGTGCTTTACTGTGTTTTAAATGTTTAAAACTAAGTGTTTTAAACATGCCAACCCTGCTGTTGCGACTATTTGATAACATTCAGCGAGAGGGAATTTCGTCGGGAAAAATAAGGCTGCTTGTTATGTTTCCTTATGTATAAATCGTCAGAAACAATAATACGGAGTTCTTAGTAACTAGTTTTGACGAAAAATCAAAGAGATGTAGACCTTTTTATATATACTGGGGCATGTTAATTTACCATATGTAATGCTACGTTAGTATAGACGGTGTTAAAGGCGGAGCTACTGCGGACTATACGCACTCGTCTGGTCCCCCTCGAACATCCGGTTACGCTTACGGTGCTATGGACGTTAATATGAGAGTGCAAAGTTGAGATTCTTTTACAAGGAAATAGGGTGTTAGCTGTGTAGCATGTGGTTGTACAGTTCAATCGGGAACAAATTTATTGAGTCAAGTATCACTTCGAAGGTTTCCGAAGGACGTAGAAAGAGGAAACCTGTTGATACAAGCAGAACGAAGAAAGGATTGGTACCCGGAAATGATTTGTACGACTTGCATTTTGTCACAAACATGTTGATAGTTTATCTGCGTATTGTGTTGTGGTGAAAAGCACGCCTCTTAGTGGGGTTTCAAACCGAAGCGATACGCGCCAGCAATGGTTCGTACCAAAGTGACAAGCGGCACAGGCCCATTTAGTCTATAAATAAGCATTTACCACTCATGGGAAATCAATTCTCAGGCGGCACAATACACGCAATTGGAAATCTGAGCGACACGTGCAGCTTGTCGTGTCACTTCGGTTCGAAAAATTTCATTGGTCAACGAGGATTCACTTTTAAGTGGCACGGAGATTACACACGGAAGCGATAAGCAACAGCCCCTTTACTCTAAAGGAAACAAGTCGCCTTGCATACGAGTACAACAGACCGAGGCGACACGATGCATGGTACTGAGAAAACAACAGTTCAGTCCAAGCGGCACGTGCATTTTCTCGTGGTGAATTGGTTCGAAAGGAAGCTTTCAGACTGCAGCAATACGTGTCTCTTGGAAACCAACATTCAAAAATAAATAACACCTTCCGAATTAAAAATACACGACAAATTGCAGGTGTCGCTTGTCGCTTGGAATGGGCCGTTTGATCAATACCGTGCATTGTGTTGCCCCGGCCTGTTATTTGCGCAAGCGTGGCTCGTGAATGGTTTGCTTTAGATCGAATGCTTCTGTGCGAAATCCCGACATCGCTTGTCGCTTCAGTCTGAAAACTCCCTTGTTGTTTGAAGTAAATTCGTGCAAGTGAAAGTGGCAGCATGCCATATCATAGGTTTTCCCTAAATCCCTCAGCCGGAAAGGCGACGTTGAAAACACATATATTTTCAAGCATTTGTTATGTGTCATTTCATTACTTCTGCAGATTTTTTGGCAAAGATTCACATAAGCATACTTTATAATATAATAATATCACAAGTTTTATAGAATTATCTTTCCCTCACTTTTCCATTTACAAAATAATTGAATATATCTAAACTTTCGTACGTTTTGAGTTGGTCGTGCGTGTACATGAGATACTTGTATGTAGTATGCTATACAATTGGCGGCCACAAAGACACGTCATATTTTAATAATCTGCTCTGCAGATCGCGCAACTGATGAAAACAAGCGCTCATTTCTTACTTCGTACGCCGGTGAATCTGCACTGGCAACAACGGGGACTGGCCAAAACCGGATTTTCCGGGGGGACCGGGCAAGACCCAATGTTTATGTTTACATTTTTAACACGGTCTATAAATGCTAAGGGCCGTTTGCTTCAGCCGAGCTCACTGCTCACTGCTCACTGACGTCACGCGTTCGTGCGAGATCGGCAATCTTCGGATGGCTTTACCTAATCTCTATGTACCTTAATCTCCACTGGCAACAACGGGGACTGGTCTAAACCGGAAGTTCCGGGGGGACCAGGAAAGACCTCACCAATGTTTATGTTTACATTTTTAACACGATCTATACCAGAAAAAGTTTAATGAAATCAATAGAATCAAAATAGGGGTTGTATTATAAATCCTACACTCGTAAATGCATCACAAAACATTATTATATATAAAAAAAGCCTACAAAGGTTTAGCACGATTTAATAACACAATTTACGCCACCTCAAAAAGTAAGCCTAAGTAGAGATTATAGGTAGATTTCGGATCGAAACATCAGGCGATAGGCGACAAAAGACAGGAGCCCGTTCATTCAATGGAAGCATTCAGACCGAAGAGACAGGCGACAAGCGATAAGAAGTGCCTCTTGGCAACAGACTCTCAGAAATGAATGCACTTTTTAAAACCGAAGCGACACGACAAATTGCACGTGTCTCTTGTCGCTCGCGTGTCACTCGGTCTGGGTCATTTTCCAAATACCATACATAGTGTCGCTTCGGTGTGTTGTTCGCGCACCTACGGTAAATATTTTGCTTTGGTGAGAATTCACACCAAAGCGACAGGCGATACGTGTCGCTTGGGAAAGAGCCAATCAACCGCAAACGTTTCACACCGTAGCGATATGACAGGCTGCACCATCAGAAATAAATGAGACATTCCGAACCGAAGCGACGCACCAAGCTGCACGTGTCGCTCGGGCTGGCCCGTTTTCTTAATACAGTCCATCGTGTCACCTCGGCTTGTTGGTGGCGCATGCATGCACAGTTATTTTTTTTTGCATCCGACTGAAGGGGCTCGTGTCGCTTGTGGCCTTAAATAATGGAGTTTTCAGATCTAATGTACACGCGACTTGTGTCCGTCGGAACGAGCAAGCCAACGTTTACTTACACCTGTCTTAGCGGCAAGACAGACTGCACAAGGCTGCATTGGTGAAATCCTCAAGCGATATGTCGTGTCGCTTGTCGCTAGCCACTCTGGTGTGAATTCTCAGGTGCTCGTGCGACACACGCCGCTTGGGAACGAACCTATCAACAGCAACGTTTCACATCATAGAGGCGTGACAGGTCGCACTAGCCTGCCTTGGATTGGTGAAACCTTTAAGCTTGCCGCGTGTCACATTTCGGTGCAAAATCTCCATAAAAGCAAGGATTCACCGCACATGCGCTACAAAGGGACCGAGGCGACACGATAAACGCTATTGGGGAAACGGACCATTCTGAGTGACACATGCAACTTGCCGTGTCGCATTGGTTCCAAAAGTTGCATTGATTTCTTATGGTTTGCTTTCAAGCAGCACGTGTTGTTTGTCGCTTCGGTCTGAATAGAGAAATTTCACACAGAAACATCAAGCGATACGTGACGCTTTGAGGATTTCACCAATGCAGGCTTGTGCGGCCTGTCTTGCCGCTAAGGCAGGTGTAAACGTTGGCTTGCTCGTTCCGGCGCGACATGAGTCGCGTGTACATTAGATCTGAAAATTCCATTATTTGAGACCACAAGCGACACGGGCTTCTTCAGACTGAAGCAAAAAAATTAACATGCATGCGACACCAACAGGCCGAGGTGACAAGATGGACCCAGCGACACGTGCAGCTTTGGTGTCGCTTCGGTTCGGAAGGTCTCACTTATTTCTGATGGTTGGTTTGTAAGCGACACGTCTTTCTTTTTCCATGTCTAAAGTCTCTCTTTGTTCGTTCAATGAATTTCAATTCCGAAAAGTTCTTAACACATATAAACATTTACAATAGTTAGACTACCTTTATGAAACGTGCGAACGATTTTCGCTAATCCGATATGTCACAAATTTAAATTTAAAATTTGATATATACTGTTAATAATAATACCACTAAAAAGTACACAACAGAAATGCGTGTATAATAAACGTAAATATGTTGTAAGCATTTTTATCTGGGGACCTCTCAAATACTTAATTTTTAAAAACATTTCTTGCCACTTCTATTGTTGCATCCGAAAGCTGCGGACAGAGGCATAGTTTCTTATTTATTATCTACTCGTAGTGTCACTGAAATGTACAGATAGTATGCAATATAAACGAACTTTCCACGCTCAAATACCTACTTCCTAGGGTTGCCAGATCGCTGTAAGGGAAATGTAGGACATGCTGTCCCAAATCTAGTAAAAAAAAAGGTAAAGTGTTCCCCTGTGCATAGCACCACGCCATGAAGGCGTATAGGGGGTGTGGGGGTAACGCCCCACACTTTCTTGATCCGGTCGTGAGTGGGGGTGATGTAATCAGCATCATGCCCCTGACCGCCTTTACCCCCCAGGGTTTCCCCCAGGTACCCATGTAATTCGACGCTGGGTAGGCGCCGGGGCCGCTTCCACCGTTAGAAAAGTTCCCGGATTTGAACCAGCCGGGGATCGAACTAGTATATTAAGTAAAAATGTAGGACACAAAACATTCTCAATACATATTTCTATAGAACACGTTAGAAAGTAGTTGAAAAACAGTAACGGGCGGTGATGTCGGCAATTGGGGTAGCAATCAGTGGCGTGCCCAAGGAAGGTTGGTGTGGGTCATAATCCCCCTTCCCCCTTTAGGGCCCAGTATTCCTAAAAATAGAACGTCAAAGAAAGGAAAGGATTGCAAAATGAGGAAGGACTACTGAAAAGAAGCACGTATTAATCCGACCCACTTTCGAAAATCAAAAAAATGTTGATTTGACTATTAAGCCAGAGATCCCGGGTTCGAACCCCGACCTGGGCGTGGGTGTTATTTGTGTTTGTCCCTTCATCAATTTTATCGTACCATCTTGACGATTAGCCAAAAGTGTAGGAAAAGCGAAGGAAAACAAACCAAATGAAACAATCGATCAATGATTTGATTTATGCTACTTAGCGTCGCTGTCACATTTGGTTAATCGCGAAGATGGTACAGTGGGATCCATGAGTATTACCGTGCAAATTGTCAATGGCTATTTTCATTTATTTTTCTCTTACATCGTATGTGTTTTTAAACGATGGATTTTTATGTATGCTGGTACAGAAGTTGTCAACAGCGTGTTTAGTTTTTTCTTTTAATTCTTGAAGCTCTTATTGGATCAAATAAAGTGCACGAACATGGTGATGGACAATTTACACGGTAATACTCATGGATCTCACTGTACAATACAATTATTAATGAAGAGACAAACACGAAAAACACCCATGCCGAGGTCTGGGTTCGAACCCAGAACTCCTGGTGTCATAGCGTGCAGTGATAACCACTACCCCGCGGTTGGTTGATTTGGTGTTTAAGTCCACTGTATGTTCATAAAAGCTAATCGGGACTGGACCCACAGTTTAAAGTGGGATCCAAACCACTATGTGCGTCCACCTGGTACCGATCCGGGGCCACTTGCACTCCCCCACGGACAACAAAGATGAGTGGAAAGCTGTAATTATTCGGATACTTGGGTATCGGTAAAGCAGACTGCGTATTTACTCAGTGGTACGTAAATTTGAATTGGATTTTTGAAACACCATATTTGCATATGATTAACGTTTTTCCAAAAAAAAAATGCATTGCTTGATTTCCCTAATTTCTTCATCAGTAGTGTAAGTTTATTGTTTCAAAATAACACTTGGTACGAGTGCTTTTTTATCCTCTTTTTTTATCAATTGAATATCAGTTTTTGACATATTTTGACAATTTTTTGTCGATGTTTTAGCGTTTAGCGATGTTTTAGTGAAATTTCCCTTTCTTCCCACTCACACTTGGTACGAGTGCATTTGTAGCCTCTTTTTTTATCAATTGAATATCAGTTTTTGACATATTTTGACAATTTTTTGTCCATGTTTTAGCGTTTAGCGATGTTTTAGTAAAATTTCCCTTTTTTTCCCACTCACACTTGGTAGGTATATCACGATCTTACGTGATATAACTTAACCTATCCTTTTTTTTTATTACGTGCTAAACTACACGAGAGCCTCTACATGCTTTGACCTACTTTAGAGTAGACCCAAATAGAAAGTTCAACGTCAGAAAATGGGGCTCGGAGTGGGGCTCGGAGGGGCTCGACTTAATGGTTTTCTCTTGTAAGGCATAAGCCTTATTTTCTCGCAGTGTTGCCAACACCTACCTACACCCCTTCTTCTTCTTACTTGGCAAGGGCTACTACCTTTTTTTTTTTTTCTTTAGGCTTAGCCAATGCATATACTGGCGTAACATACACACACTGGGCAAGGAGAGCCAGCAACAAACACACACTGCCGTAAAAGAGAGAGAGATGGATGGATGGCAACACAGTATATGTGTGCGTGTGCGTGTGTGCGTGTGTGTGTGTAATATGTAGCATTATTAACTAGAGAGTGTTGGCAAACCACCTACAACTAAAAAAAAAAAGAGAGAGATGCCAACGTTGCTGTAAGATGAAGAGAGAGAGAGATTTAAAAGACCTATAGCTGGCAACAGTGGTGAGCGAATGCGCCTTATCGTAAATTTTTCCAAGTCCGGGGACCATGTTTATATATCGCGACCTTTGTAAACCTCTCGTGAACGATGTGTCACACACGCGCGTGCGCGCCTCTCATTATTTCCGTATTGTGACGCAAGCAAACAAACAAAAATAATAATTGTTTTTTAGGATTCCTGGCCCCTATAACCCCGCCAGGGTGCGTGGTGCCCAACCAAAAAAGGTTCTAACGGTTGCGGTTATAGATAACCACACCTCTGTAGAGTTTCACGTGTTTTCTGTTTTCTCAAAGGTCCTATGAGACACCTCTGTTTGTCAAAAATTCGAGATATTTGCAATTTAACGTTGTGGACTTGGAAAAAAGTTTCGATTGATGAAAAAAATTGGTTCCATGACGACCTATGTTTATTTTGGTATGGAAGGACAGAGGACACCGAGACTCGACCAACGCACTAAACCCGACCTTTCTACGACTATTCGTTCAAAAGTTACAAGTGATCAAAGTTTTGGGGGGTGGGCTAACTTCTTACCCCTTGACCCCAGGACCACCAAAACTTGGTACACGTATTCTACACCTCCAAAATCGACAGGGTGGGTATCTAACGATACCAGGATGGGGGTGTTTTTCGATATATTTTTTCGATAACTCTTACCATTTTCGAGATATTTGCAATTTAACGCAGGACTTGGAAAAAATTTTCGAAAATTTTTTTTGGTTCCATGACGACCTATGTTCATTTTGGTATGGGAGGACAGAGGACACCGAGACTCGACCGACGCACTAAACCCGACCTTTCTACGACTATTCGTTCAAAAGCTACGAGTGATCAAAGTTTTGGGAGGTGGGCTAACTTCTTACCCCTTGACCCCAGGACCACCAAAACTTGATACACGTATTCTACACCTCCAAAATCGACAGGAGGTATCTAACGATACCAGGATGGGGGTGTTTTTCGATATATTTTTTCGATAACTCTTACCATTTTCGAGATATTTGCAATTTAAGATTTTTTTTACGCTGTGGACTTAGAACATTTTTCGATTGATGAAAAAAATTGGTTCCATGACGACCTATGTTCATTTTGGTATGGGAGGACAGAGAACACCGAGACTCGACCGACGCACTAAACCCGGCCTCTCTACGCGTACTCTACGTCACCAAAAAAAAAATCGACAAGGGGAGATTTTTCGATAACTCTCACTGTTTCCAAGGTACTTAGGTTTTTGATAGACGACAAGGACGGAGTCAGCAATGAGTAAACATCTGAACTCGGTGATAGAACCATGTAGAGTAAACTATTACACAACATGTTGCAACAAATTATGACGTAAGGTGATGAGTAATATCTAACGTGGCGTCTTCTGATTGGTTAATTATTACAGGTGTTTTCAATACGGTCTGCGCTTTTATTATATATAAGACGGCATACACTGCAGATCAGTCAGTCTCGTGAGAGCAGCCGAAGAGTACGGACGTCCTGTCGCAGCGCTCCTCGTTTTTGTAAAAAAAATAGGTATCTAACTTTCTTTGAAGCTACATACCATCTATTATTTCAAGTTTAAAGGTGTTTCACGTGGTTTTTCATAGTAATTTCGACCAGATTGAATTTTGATGTGATCGTGCGTTTTCTATTTCGCCTCGTAAAATTCTATATAAAATAACATAGCTGAAAATTCTATCGTAATATACTAGACTTTTTGATTTCTGTGATTTTGGAGAAAGCAATGGCATCCACAACCAGTTTCAATCGTAAAAATGATAAAACTGAATGTGTTACTTGCGAAAAATTAATATCTAAAATTAATATTAGCAAGCACAGGGCAAGATGTATCGAAACAGGTTCGAGAATTAATCGTTTGTTACCTTCTAAGCCTTGTGCTCGATGCGGAAAGATGATCAGCATTGCACATTTAAGTAAACACCTCAAAATTTGCAAACCATCGACCGGACAAGCATCGAAAAGGAAAATCGATGATTCAGAAACGGAAGCTTCCACTTCCAAGCAAATTAAATTATCTAATGAACGCAAACCAATTAAATCTGCATTCAACGACCAACTCCAGGATTTTTCAATTAAGTCAGAACCAGGCCGTGACATCCTTAGTTTCTTGGATGAAACGAAAACATCTGTACTAAATATTTTAAAAGATAAACTTGAAAACAACTCTATAAAAGTATACGTTGTTCTGTTTTCTGAATACGAAAAAGTCGATGGCACAACGAGTATTTTTTATCATCGTACAAAAAACCAGACTCTTTATTTTGCTGACGTCGAAAATTTAGACAACTTCTATTATAAAGTTACCAATGAGCTGGTTAAGAAACATGACGATTTCGAGGCTAAAGGGTCGGGATGGTCTCTGTGTGGAAGTCCTCACACGTTAACTGTTTACGTGAACCAATTCTCGCCTCTTCGCGCTTCCAGCTACGTTCCTCTTCCACCGAACATTCAACACAAGAGGGCTGTGTTAAATATACAGAACAGCGATAACAAGTGTTTCCTTTGGTGTATATTGGCTGCACTGCATCCTGTTTATTGCAAAAATAATCCACAGTGGGTTGGACATTACAAACAATACGAGCTCGAGTTTGAAAGTGTAATGTCTGGCATCGAATACCCGGTGACATTGTCGGATATAACAAAGTTTGAAAATCGTGCAGGAAAACGCATCGCTATTAATGTACCTATATTCCTTCACGTCAGATAAATATCTCGTGCATCCCGTCAGGATAAGCGATGTCGACGATGATGATGCTCGTGTGATTAATCTTCTTCTAATTTCAAACGAGGATGTTCATCACTACACGCTAATTCGTTCTCGATCACGTTTGGTCAGAAGTCAAACTACCAAGTATGCAAACCACATCGAAGTTTGCCAGAGATGCCTAACCACGTTCAACGATAAAAAACGAGTCGATTATCGAAATTACACCGGACGTCAGATTGCTATCGATAAACTTGCCGAACATAAAATTTATTGCGGTGACAACAGACCGACTTGCATGTTGATGCCGAAATCAAAAGAGGTCGAAGAATTTAGGATGCATAAGGCATTGTTCGAACATCCCGCAATCATCATTGCTGATTTTGAGTCTTTTCTCAAACCGTTGTCGTACTGCGAACCAGACCCCGAACTTTCTTCCACAACACCGTATCAGTTGCACGAAGACTCGAGTTTCGGATATGTTGTTGTGCGACAGGATAGTAGATGAACCGTATGTTTACCGAGGACCAGACGTAATCAAACATTTTTTTGAAAAGATGGTTGAAGAGGTTGAGACCATTGGCAGCCTCTTACGCGAATCGAAACCAATGCTTCCATTATCCAGCGATGAACTTCAATCTTACAATAACATTGAAACGTGTCCGGTGTGCGATCAACGTTTCACCGACGAGAACCGGAAAGTATTTCACCATAATCACTTCACCGGAAACTACATCGGTGGAATCTGTAACACGTGTAATCTAAAGATCCAAAAACCTACCTTTGTCCCCATATACCTTCATAATGGCAGCGGTTACGACTTCCATCTCTTAATTCGGAATCTTGGATATGATAGACAAAAATAAATATTCTAGCGGAGAATGAAGAAAGGTACATCAGTGTCAGCAAGCGAGTATTGATTCCGGGAACAAACGAAACTGTGGAGATGAGATTTTTAGATTCTTACAGATTTTTATCTGCGAGCTTGGACGCTCTTGCAAGCAAACTTTCGGCTGAACAATTTAGAATAACGAGAGCTAGTTTTCCCAACGTAGACATAGAAATGATTAGACGTAAAGGTATTTATCCTTACGAATATGTTAGTGATAATTCTAAATTTAACGACGACACTCTTCCACCTCAAAAAGAATTTTACAGTCGACTCAGAGAGAAAGGAATCACGGACGATGAATACGAACACGCGCAACGGATGTGGGACAAATTAGGATGTAGGACACTCGGCGATTATCACGATGCCTACTTAAAACTGGACGTGACAATACTCGCGGATGTTTTTCAAGCATTCAGGAAAACGTCGGCGAATATTTACAAATTAGATCCTGCATATTTTTACGGTCTCTCGGGCTTAGCGTGGTCTGCCATGTTATTACAGACAAAAATAAAACTCGAATTGATACCGGACGTGGACATGTTATATTTTATCGAGAGGGGGATACGAGGTGGAATGGTGCAATGCGTACAACGACATGCAAAAGCAAATAACGTTCACATGACAGAAGAATACGATCCTAACGAACAATCGAAATACATATTTTATGTGGATGCAAATAATTTATACGGACATGCTATGATACAAAAACTTCCTTACGGCGGGTTCGAATGGGTGGATACCACTTCCATTAACATTAATAATTTCAACGACTGTGAATTTGGCTTGTTTATAGAGGTGGACCTCGAATTCCCCGACCATCTACACGATTACTTCAAAGATCTACCTCCTGCACCCGAACTAAAATGTTCGCCTGATTCAAATCAACGTAAGCTTCTGTTAACATTGGATAGGAAAGAGAGATACGTTCTCCATTACAAAAATCTTCAATTCTTAATTGAGAAGGGAGTTCAAGTAATAAATGTGAGAAGAATAATGAAATTCAAACATTCCGAGTGGTTAAAACCTTACATTGAAAAAAATACGTATCATAGAACACGCGCCACGTCAGATTTAGATAAAGATTTTTTTAAACTCATGAATATGAAGGACATGGTCCCCGGACTTGGAAAAATTTACGATAAGGCGCATTCGCTCACCACTGTTGCCAGCTATAGGTCTTTTAAATCTCTCTCTCTCTTCATCTTACAGCAACGTTGGCATCTCTCTCTTTTTTTTTAGTTGTAGGTGGTTTGCCAACACTCTCTAGTTAATAATGCTACATATTATACACACACACGCACACGCACACATATACTGTGTTTCCATCCATCCATCTCTCTCTCTTTTACGGCAGTGTGTGTTACGGAAAAACAATGGAGAATGTCAGGAAGCACGTGGACGTGAGATTAGTTCCCGATTCAAATAAATGTAGAAAATTGATAGCATCGCCGACATTCAAATCACGAAATATATATAATGAAAACCTGGCCCTGTTTGTGATGGATAAAAAAATAATGAAGTTCAACAAACCAATCTACGTGGGGGCGACGATTTTGGATTTATCTAAACTGCATATGTTTGAATTTCATTATAATGTCATGAAACCCTTCTATAATGAAAATATAACACTTTTGTACACGGACACGGACAGTTTTATTTATTCCGTACAGACATCTGACCTCTACAACAATTTGAAACAACCGAAAATGATTGATCATTTCGACACATCTTCCTTCCCTCAACCAAACAGATTTGATCTCCCTTCTCGCAATAAAAAAGTGCTTGGTAAAATGAAGGATGAATCCAACGGAGAAATCATTCTGGAGTTCGCCGGCTTACGTTCCAAAATGTATGTGGTGAAAACAGAAACCAGCATCACCAAAAAAGCCAAAGGTGTTGGTAAAATTACCGTGAAAAACAAGCTTGTGTTCGAGGATTACATCAATTGCCTCTATTCACAGTCGAGGATTCTACGTTTGGAGACAAGGATACAAAGCGTAGACCACGTGCTTACCACAAACAAAGTTAGGAAAGTAGCATTAGATCCGCATGACGATAAAAGATGTATTTTGTCTTGTGGAATCCACACGTTGCCTTGGGGACACTATCGTTTAGAAATTAGTAAAAATTGTAGGCAATGCAAATGAAAAAAAAATAAACTTAAATAACTATAACTTAAATAAAAAAAAACTTTAACTGTCTCAAATTATCATATACACAATAAATAACTAGCAAGGACAATGAATCTCTTTGGTTTCCGAAAGCAAACAATGGAGGCTGTTCACCGCACGACAGATCATGAATTTCTACCTTCCATGTTATCTAAACTCAACGGCCTGTTGATCAATCAATTTTCGGAACGTTGCTCTTCTTGCTGGAACAGTGACGATTTCGGATTCGCGACGATCGACATGACGAGGAAACCCAACGACGGAAAATACAGAAACAAAATCAACGACTTTCTAAACGTTGCAACGTTGTGTGTGGCACATCGTTCCAGAGAGGTTTACAAAGGTCGCGATATATAAACATGGTCCCCGGACTTGGAAAAATTTACGATAAGGCGCATTCGCTCACCACTGTTGCCAGCTATAGGTCTTTTAAATCTCTCTCTCTCTTCATCTTACAGCAACGTTGGCATCCCTCTCTTTTTTTTAGTTGTAGGTGGTTTGCCAACACTCTCTAGTTAATAATGCTACATATTATACACACACACGCACACGCACATATATACTGTGTTTCCATCCATCCATCTCTCTCTCTTTTACGGCAGTGTGTGTTTGTTGCTGGCTCTCCTTGCCCAGTGTGTGTATGTTACGCCAGTATATACATTGGCTAAGCCTCAAAAAAAAAAAAAAAAAAGGTAGTAGCCCTTGCCAAGTAAGAAGAAGAAGGGGTGTAGGTAGGTGTTGGCAACACTGCGAGAAAATAAGGCTTATGCCTTACAAGAGAAAACCATTAAGTCGAGCCCCACCGAGCCCCACTCCGAGCCCCATTTTCTGACGTTGAACTCTCTATTTGGGTCTACTCTATAAAAAAAAAAGTAGGTCAAAGCATGTAGAGGCTCTCGTGTAGTTTAGCACGTAATAAAAAAAAGGATAGGTTAAGTTATATCACGTAAGATCGTGATATACCTACCAAGTGTGAGTGGGAAAAAAGGGAAATTTTACTAAAACATCGCTAAACGCTAAAACATCGACAAAAAATTGTCAAAATATGTCAAAAACTGATATTCAATTGATAAAAAAAGAGGCTACAAATGCACTCGTACCAAGTGTGAGTGGGAAAAAAGGGAAATTTCACTAATACATCGCTAAACGCTAAAACATCGACAAAAAATTGTCAAAATATGTCAAAAACTGATATTCAATTGATAAAAAAGAGGATAAAAAAGCACTCGTACCAAGTGTTATTTTGAAACAATAAACTTACACTACTTTCATCTCACGATCTTGTTACTGAAGGATTCGGGCTCGAGCCCTGGCCTGTGCATGAGTGTTCCTTTGTAACAACTTTTCATCCGTTTAATTTAATCAACGTTCACCGTCATGTCAGAATTTAGGTAAAGTGATGGAATAACAACTCTAAAGAAAGGAGGGAAAATACAAATAATTTCCTCCCAGTGCATCTGCAGGGCACTGTGAAATCAGGAGTCCAGAGTTCTCTGTTTATGATTGTCTCTCGTGACTTCCATAAGCTCATTAGCTACTTATCGCGATTAGGGTAAAACGAGGAGAGACGCCGCACCTTTTCATAACTGAATAGAAAAACAACATCTCTGCTTTTGTGGAAATTTATTGTCATGAAAACTTAACTACAGTCCTTGCACTTTAAGAAAAAAATAATTGGCATCCATTAGGAAGATTGTAAGTGGATATTTTTTCAAATTACAAAAGCATTGAATTTTGAGTGTCATGAAAAACACGAGGAGAGATGCCGCACTGACTCACTTCTGCCTCTTTAAGTTCTTCTCACGAACATTCTTTCTTCCACAATCCACACACATTGTTCCATTCACAGTGCAGGTTTCGTGTAATCATTTCGAACACGCAACACACTGGATCCAGTCAGATTTGGAAGCCGTGAGGAAGTAATTCTCAAAGCCTTCCGCACAGTTGTTGATGTCTTGCTCAGATCAACTCGCTGTAGCATTTGTACCAGTTGTTTTTTTTCTTTCTGTCCTGTCTTGATCATGGAAGTTGATTTCGAGTTTTTTGTTTCATATTTGCAAGTCTGGAAGCGGAATTGAGCACTTCGGCTGACTGTTTGAACATTTTACCTTGGCGAGGAACTTCTGGAATGGGACTCAGCTAGCGGAGATACTTACTGGGGCTTTCCGTGGGTATGGAACTACAGGTAGATGTCGAAGGGTTTGAATGTATTCCTGGTAATTGATTCTGGGGCACAAAAGGAGGTTGTTGAGTTACGTTTGGTGTCAGTTGTGTTGCTTGCGAGGTTGTTGGTTTAACTGTGACATGTGAGAGACTTCCTGAGGTACTCGATGGAGGTGACGTGACTCTAGATCCTGCGAATCATTATGGTCAGATATTTTGTTGTGGGTGGATGAAAGTGGACTAGGACCTGACTGACAAGCATCAGGAATAGAAAAGAAGTAGTCGGGAATAGCATTCGAATTCAAAGGTTAAATGCCACAGTCTCCGAAACCTGAAATGGCATTTCCAACAGAAGCAACTTTATTCCACGCCGCACCAATGAGAGAACCTGCTTGGTATCTTGTGATATTCCTGTCTTTATGGTTCTCATCCATGATGTTGCTTCCTTGTTGTAATATGATTGTACTGGACCAAATACAGATCGGTCCAAGGGTTGAAGGGCTTGTGTAGTGTGACTTGGCAAACACAAAACGATAGCACCAACTTCAGCCGCATACTCCAGAAGCTCTAATGCATGGACATGTGATGAATGGCCATCTAAGAGTAGAAGCGTTTTGCCTGGATGTTTCCTGGGAACGAAGTGTTCTTTGAACCATTTCATGAACAGATCAGCACTGATGTACGACGATTTAGGGTTCATGCAGACATCGGATCCTGCAGGAAGTCCATCAACGAATTCAGGTTTTTTATTCACACCTTTCATAATAAGAACAGGAGGAAGAAATGTTCCTTCTGCACTGCAACACCCTACAGCGTCACATTTTCTCCCCTTTCTTTTGGAGTCAATGTGTGGAACGTCTTTGAACCTTTGGAGGTCACAACCTTTCCAGGTCTGTTAATGAGTGGGAATCCTGTTTCATCGACGTTAAAAATGTTACCTGGTTAATTTATGAGATCATGTTCTTCCACAACCTTTTCTAGCATCGTAAAATAGTTTTTCACATCTTCACGATTCATTCCTTGAGCTCTGTTGATAGAGAGGCCTTGCTTGAGCTTGTCGCAAAGAAAGTTCAGGATTTCTCCTCAGGAAGGAATTTAACCATACGTTTCCTGCCATCTGCGATTTATGCGAGAACGTGTGTTTAATATTTAATTTTTCAGCAAATTTGTACGCCAACACCCTGACTGCTTGTGTGTCTGGAGCGAAACCTGCTGCACTTAGACGTTGAATATGGGAAACTAATTTTTTTTCATTATGTGCACCGAAAACCCCTTCAGGTCCAAGACTCTTCTTGGAGAAATCGCCTTCTTCAATCATTCGACATATGGTTCTCGCTGGAATGCCGTAATATCGTTCAGCTTCTCTTTTGCCTATTCCCCGGTTTGCACTCTGGTGCATGCCTCTTTCAGGGTCTCATCAGACCACGAAGCTCTAGCAGATCTTCTTCTGTATGTGTTGGACATCTTGAATTCTAAAAAGAATAAGAAACGAGTGCTTAGAAACTTTCAGACAATTTAATATTTAAGTACACTCTATTTTACATAACTTATATACAAGCACAAGTAACATGTGTATAATGTTGTGTTTGTATTGCATTCTTTGTTAAAATACATAGCCTACAGTACATGTAACACTGTGTTCAAAATATTCAATGTGTCAAAAGGTGAAATAAATTACACTGTACATCTTATAATATGAGGGTGAGAAAAGTGCGGCATCTCTCCTAACAGAAAAATGTAAGGCATCTCTCCTTTGTGTAACTGCGGCAACAATCCTTTTTCTCGAGGACAGATGCCGCACCAGTTGGTTTTTACTGGTTTTGTAGTTTCGGTGCAAAATCGTGCGAAAGGTAATTGCAATACTCTAACAAGTATTCTATAAAATATTTGTCACGTAGAAACTAGCGTGCGCTCTATTACGATCTATCACACTTACCTTTCATAAAATTTCGACGGTCAAATCACCAGGAAATTTTCATATGAAGGCGCCTCACTGCTTTCCACTTCACTTGACTGGTCTCTACTGCACTGGCGTGGTGGAATGAACGACAGTTACACATTGTTGCTGTTAGTTTTGTATTAGCAACTAGTAAAAATATATTATTTGTTTTATGAAAGAAAATACAGAAATCTACTTACGAATTGATATATATTACACTATATCCCATAATACATAATTAGAACAGTAACAGTGATAATGAAATGTCTTTCTTCTTATCAAAGATTTTTATCATTAACACAACTTAATTGTGAATGTTATAAAAAGATGACAGTCACAATAACCTCCCCTCCTGTGGTGAAGAAAATATAGACATCATACTTTGGTGGCTTAAAAAGATACAAGATCTTAAATATGCACATCGAACAGTTACATAACTTTGAAATATTCAACATTCAAAACAACATTTAATACTATAACAAATCTTTCAAAGAATGACAATCAATTCAAAACTACGTTGTTACCCTTGCGCACCTATTTGTTAACATTCAACAACAACTCGTGTTTCTTCTTCAATGAACAGTGGAAGGGTTTGATATTTTGTAAATTGTGTCTACACTTTATCTGTTGTCCATCTAAAGACACCAAGTTCACGAAATTGTTCTTCACTTCCTCTACCAAAAATGGCCCCACATATAAGTCATAAAATTTATGGATAGTTTTCTTCAAGGCAGAACTTCTTGCATGATTCCTAACCATAACCAAATCACCTTGAACAATTGTAGGGGTTTCTGCGTTTGAATGAGTCTTCTTCCTAGATTTTGAACGTTTAGTTGTTTCAATTAACTGAATATATTTAGCTGTCCAAGACAATTCGTTCATCTCTTCTGGCCAGTCAATAACAGAAGTTATTTTATCCCGAACTTCCTCGTGTAGAAAAATTTCAGCCGGAGTGAAACCAACAACCTCGTTATATGAGTAATTTAGTAATTTTATAACATTTGTTAAAACTTTGGACCAAGATCTGTGGCTGGTTTTACAAAAGAGTCTAAGCAAACGAATGATCTCTTTATTATATCTCTCAATTGGATTCGCATGAGGCGAATATGGTGAAGTGAGAATATGCTTTACACCAATTGACTTCAAAAATTTTTCCCATTCATTGGATTTAAATTGTGATCCATTATCCGTTAACATAACTGTACACATAGGATAATGATGGAAATAACCTGAGTTAATTCTGTTGATAATTTCTCGAGTTGTTGCCTTCCTGAGAGGATAAACCATAACATATTTGCTGGTTAATTCTACAATAGTCAGAATATGTTGATATCCTTGAGATAATGGCAATGGACCAATCAAGTCTAAAGATAAGAACTGATGTAATTTGTAAGAAGTCACGTGAAGCTCCTCTTTGGTAATATGTTGTGTTTTTTGTTTCGTCCTTGCACATTCCACACAATCTCTTAAATATGACTTGACACTTCCTCTCATCTTAGGCCAGAAATAGAATTTAGAACACTTCTTATAAAGCTTAGAAAACCCAAAATGGCCAGACAAATCATGTTGTTCATACAAAACTTTCTTGACAGCTGCTTCAGGTACAAAAACTCTCCAATGATTCGAGTTGGTAGATCTATAAAACAATATATTTTTATGTAGTTTAAATATTCCCTGAATTTCGAAATGGTCATCACCCTTGACTAACATAGAAATTATACGTTGACATAATTTATCGTTTTGTTGTACTTTGATCCAATACAAAAAGTATTCTTCTTCAAGTAAATCAATATCTGTGCAGTTTACATGTAAAGTGGAAGGAAACAAATTGTTTTGTGACTTAATTGGATATCTACTTAACGCGTCCGCGGCCGTATTTGCAGAACCACTAACATGCTGAATTGTATAATCATAATTTTGCAATTTCAAAGACCATCTATTAAGCCTTGGATTTAACGATCTTGCTGAATTTAACCAAGAAAGTGATTGATGGTCACAATGTATTACAAATGGTCTGCCCAATAGATATATTGAAAATTTTTCCACGGAAAAAAGGATGGCAAGACATTCTATTTCATGCACAGAATATGTTAATTCTGAACCTCGCAAAACTCTGCTCGCATACTGGATAATCGAAGTTTCACCATCGTCAGAATATTGCCATAAGACTCCACCGATTCCTATTTTACTGCCATCAGTATTTACATGGAAAGTGTTGTTCAAGTTAGGTTGAGCTAACATCTCCGGAGACAAAGCCAATTCCTTCAGACGTTTAAATGCCTGGAGATGTGCTTCATTCCATTCCCATTTCTTATTCGTTTTAAGTAAATCGTATAAAGGAGCCGCAATCATTGCAAACTTATCCACAAATTTTCTCCTCCAATTTACCATTCCTAAAAATTTTCTTAACGCTTTTCTATTTGTTGGAGTAGGATATTCAGTTATTGCTAGATTTCTTTCTGGATCTACAGCGATGGTTTCACCTGATACTATGTGACCAAGAAACTTCACTTCAGTTTTACAAAATGTGCACTTCGATAATTTGATGGACATATTTACTTCTCTCAAAGTTTTCAACACGTAGTCCATATGTTTTAAATGACTTTCCAGTGATGATGAAAATATAAGAATATCATCCACATACACAATAAGAAATGAACTAGTATCATTGCCAAACACTTTGTGCATTCTGTCGACAAAAACACTAACAGCACTCTTAATACCAAAGGGCAAAAAATGAAATTCCATTAAAATTCCACGATATGAGAAAGATGTGAACTTATAAGATCTAGGTGTCAGTGGTATTTGAAAATATCCACAAGTTAGGTCAATCGTCGAAAAAGAATTTTGCGCCTCTCAACCTAGGCAAAAGTTCAGATATAGGTTCAACCTGTGTCATGGGTGAAATTACATGTTCATTCAGCTTCCTAAAATCAACAACAGGACGCCACAATCCACCTGCCTTTGGAACTATGTGGAGAGGGTTCCGGTATGGAGAATTACTTTCATGAATTACTCCCCACGTTTTCCATTTCTTTAATTCTTTCTCCATATCATCTCGCCTAGCGAATGGAATAGGGTACGTAGATGCCACTATAGGTTCATTCGTATCTAGCTCTATGTCATATGCTTCCACCTTGGCTGCCTTTGGTTTGTCCGAAAACACATCTTGATACTTCAGTAATAAATTAAATAAATTATCAGCAACTCCAGCTTCACAATATTCGTTGCCATAAACTCTCTTATGGATATCTTCTTCGGAAGCTAGATAAGCAGAATCATTAACATGAGAAGATTCAAATGTCAAAGTTTTACAAGATCCAATTACGGAATTTAGCGGGCAAGTATTATTTGTGGAACTCGGAACAAAAGGAGCTGATACTTCCGTACCACTTGAATGAATTAGTTCAACAGTAGACATGCGATAATTAATTATAGCCTTGTACTGCCACAAAAATGGTGCTCCCAAGATCAAATCGGCATGTAATTGTTTAACTACATATAAACCCACGTGGAAAAATTCATCTCCCAACTGCATAATGACATATTTAAAACCCACAACTTTTATACGTTGCTCACCAGCGAAACAAGCCAACTGAATTCCTTCTATTGGTTCCAGCTTTATACTTGGTAATAAAGAACTTAGAGTGATCCAAACCTTGTAATCCAACAAATTACATTGACTACCAGTGTCAATTAAACAATTAAGAAACAAGTCACAAATTCTTCCCCGTATTTCTGGTGCTTCAAGTAAAGGTGTAGGAGTTCCTTTATCTGTAACAGTCCACTCAGGTTCTGAATCAAACCACTCCAGCAAAAATGCAACAGGTAAAACATCTTCTTTATCAACGTCTAAATATTTAACTCTCTTAAAGTCACCGAGACAAGACTTAACATGCAAAAGGTAAGGATCATAATTACAAGTAAGCTCCATGTGGTCTTACTTTGGCAGGGCGAATTGGAGCGCATTTCCCCGCCTTAGTTGTTTAATGTTCTCGGAGGGCTCCCACTAGTAACATTAGTTACTGAGGAACATTCTTGATTTAAACTAATGTCATTGCAATTCATTCCATTTCGGAAATTTCCATTGTTCCTTGCTGAAATCTCTGAGTTAGTGATATTGGAGTCACCTCGCAATTCTGTATTGGTCGGAATTTGAAATCTTCTATTCCTGTTGTATCTAGGTGCATCTGTATTATTGCCATTACTAGCGTTCATTTGAGTGTTTGTTCTTCGATTGTTGTTATGAAAGTACAAACTTCGATCGTTACCTTGTCGCCTATAGCTCTCTTGGTTAGCTCCAGATTGCCTATAGTTGTTTCTGGGATTCCTAGCAGCTGGTTGGCCCATAAATCTCTCTGAAGCTACTGTTTGGGTAGATGAATCACTGCATGACTTATTTTCCATAGACACTTGCCTTACAAAATGCCTAGATTTTTCGAACCTATTCTAGTTGTACTCCCCACTTATATAATCACCAGGTAGTGACAAAGATTTAGTTTTATCACTAGAATATAAGTCTATTGTCCTGAGTTTTTGTGTTAATTGTTTAAGGTTGGAAATTTCGTGACAACCCACATTCTTAGAAACTGTTTCTGGCAATTGCTTCAGAATTACTCTTATTATCTCTGCTTGTTTAGGCTTTCCCACAAGATTGCAATAAGATGAATATACCTTCAATGCGTACGCTTCTAATGATAAACCAGAAGATGTGTTGTATTTACGAGAACGCAAAACTGCCAGTTGGCTTTCTAACAAATCATTCGAAGCAAATTGTTCAAGAAACTTGCTCACAAAATCATCATATGATCAGAAATTCCGTCTTTCACTATTGAACCAATACGCTGCAGTATTGTAGAAACATTTGTGAATAACTTGCAGGCGATATTGAGAAGATACACCAATCAAATTTAACATTGTTGTCAGCTGGTCTATAAACTCCCTAGCTGATTGTTTCGAGACGTCACCTCCAAAACGTGGTAACTGGCTTAGCTCATTTACACGAATAACTTTACCCGGGCATTCTCCAAATGGGTTTCCTGCAGAAATATTTGTATTACATTCTGCACGCGCAGGTTTACAAAACTGGTTTGATTCAAAATTTGGAGACTTAGAATCCCTAGAAGCAATGTTAATTGGATCATTCAAAATGTTATTTCTGGGAATGTAATTTTGGTTACAAAACATCGGACTCATTGAAGTTGTAGCATTTGTATTACCAGCCACAGTATATATTGGCTTCTCACATGAAGGTGTATGCTGAAAACACATTTGTGAAATTGGATTATTTGAATAAGCTTTCGTTGTACAACACTGAGTTTCATTATGAAAACTGGCATTCAGAGGACTTCCATAACCATAATGGTTAGTAGAACAAGGTTCATTGTAATGCACTCTATATGCAGTCTCCGAAAGTGCGAAGTCCCTATTGGCCAACGGATGTGTAGTGAAATGAGCAGGTGATTCGTCACGTAATGGAGGATCCCACAAATAGGATGTATTGGAAAGCCTATAGGTAGAATCAGTTCCTAAAGAAGTAGCGTTCTGACCTGATTTACGTTTAGTAATTGCAGGTACATCAATGTCAGAAGAATCATAACCGGAAGAACCAACACCACGTTTGTCACTAGCCCGAAATTTAACATTTCGTGATCTTCGATTTGAATTTGCATTATTTGTTTGACAAGCCACATGCTCAGTTTGTTTACTATTTCCATCCTCTTCGCTCAGTTCTCGTCTTCCATTCAAAGTTTCGTTAGCAACACTGTTGCTGATGGCATTGCCTTGCTCCAAAGTAATAACCCTATCTCTAAGGTCATTTACCAAGGTTTCAGAGCTACATGTAGCAGTCTGAACTACCTTCATTCTATCTAATTCCGTATTTAATGTTTCAAACCTAACCTCATGTTGAGTAAATTTCTCCATAATTTCCTCATTGCAGACTTCCAACCTTGCCAACTTTCCGTCATGA
Organism: Lepisma saccharinum; assembly: GCF_977018435.1. Classification (NCBI taxonomy): domain Eukaryota; kingdom Metazoa; phylum Arthropoda; class Insecta; order Zygentoma; family Lepismatidae; genus Lepisma; species Lepisma saccharinum. The sequence continues at coordinate 39,973,708 of NC_139245.1, forward strand.
CTCTTCATTTGTTCTTGAATAACTGAAACTTCGACATGCATTGTACTAATACCTTCATCCAATTTACACCTCAACTCACTGCTAACATTTTGACAAGTTTGGGCAACATGTTGTAACGAATGTTCAATATGATCAAGCCGGCCGTTAAACCTAACATTATGCTGCTGTAATTAATTTCGAATGGCTTGAAACTTCTCTTCCAGATTTTCATTATTTTGTTGAAATTCCCTTTGTAACATTTCATTATTTTGTTGTAATTCCCTTTGTAACATTTCATTATTTTGTTGCATATCCTTTTGCAACATTTCATTATTTTGTTGCAATTCACAGCGAATGTTCTGTTGCAACTTTTCTTGAAGATTTTCATTATTTTGCTGCATATCCTTTTGCAACTTTTCTTGAAGATTTTCATTATTTTTCTGCATATCCTTTTGCAACATTTCATTATTTTGTTGCAATTCACAGCGAATGTTCTGTTGCAACTTTTCTTGAAGATTTTCATTATTTTGCTGCAAACTTTGGGTAACCGTTATTTGAAATGCAGCAATAATCTTGTCCAAGTTTGGATTCACTGTACTTGTATAAGATTTTAACAAAAAAGGATCGAAATCTGGTTTACAAGATTTACAAAAATAACTTTCATTAGAAGAGCTAAATATTACCCAGTGCATTACAGTCAAACCTCTGCACTCCAAATGTTCCCATTTATTGCAGCTATTGCACTTCACAAGACGAGAATCTGCTTCAATGTTACTGCAACAAATAATATTCTTCATTGGGTCAGCATTTTCTTCAATAGTTTCATTTTCCCTGAAACTATCGACGACATCGGACCTTAAGAAAACTCCCGTTCTTAAGTTGTAAGAATGTTGCTTCCGATCCATTATTTAAAGTAATCAGAAGATAACTTCCACACTATATATTCACGAATCCTGACTGAAGGTCGCCATAATTGTTGCTGTTAGTTTTGTATTAGCAACTAGTAAAAATATATTATTTGTTTTATGAAAGAAAATACAGAAATCTACTTACGAATTGATATATATTACACTATATCCCATAATACATAATTAGAACAGTAACAGTGATAATGAAATGTCTTTCTTCTTATCAAAGATTTTTATCATTAACACAACTTAATTGTGAATGTTATAAAAAGATGACAGTCACAACATCCTTGCAGAATGTTGCTTCCATCTGATGTGTACTAGGCAAGCTACAGCATGTGCGGCATCTCTCCGCCTGCGGCGTCTCTCCTCGTTTTACCCTAAATCTATACAGCTAGAAAAAGTGATGGAAGGTGGCAAAAATTCAATATATTAGAGGGGATGAACAGGTAACAACCACACTTTTTTGTAGATTCTTCAACAATATTCATTTGGTATTTTTAGTTCTGGGATACATTTTACATTCCAAATTATTTCATTATTCACTGCAGAGTACAACACATAGGAAGAAGAATGCGCGCTCGTCACGGGTTCGAATCCCGGCCTGAATTGTTCTTTGTGAGGTCCCTTCATCAATTTCATTATATCATCCTTCATCCTCATTTTCGCGATAACCAAATGTGTCAGAAAGGTGAAGTAAAATAAACCAAACCAACAACAACAATTAGTTTTCTTGCCCAAATTAATACATCCGTATTTATGACTGTTTAGCTTACCCATTTTTTATTGGAGGCCAAATTATTAGTATATTTAAATAAAACACTACTAAACCAAGCGTGCGCGAGAGAGAGAGAGCGTGAGCAAATATTTGTTACTTAATCATTATATATTCCATATTTGAAAAAGAAAAGAAGCCATAACATTTTTGTCTGCACATAATACAAGTACGTTCGCTTTCATATACAAATAAAACTACATCCCACATTATACATACATATTATACAACGCTTAAAAGGTTGTGTAAATACAGAGAACATAAGTACTGCAGAAAATTTCCCCCTGAGTTCTTTAGAGGATTTACAAAGGAATCGAAAGGAAACCTATCCCCTATCTGTCCTATAGGAGATAGACTGGAGTACCTGAAACCACGGGCTTTCAACCATAGGAGCGGGGGGCGAGGAGGCAAGGCAGGTACAGGCAGAAATCTTCCCTTTCGCTTCGGGCGGTTGTCTATACCTGGATCTGGTAAGGCGGAAGAAGAGCCAGCTAGCGTATCCTGCCTTGCCAGCTGATCACATCGAGGGACGAGAAGCGCGTGGAAAGAAATGTTGCATATTGTGATTTGAAAATAATTAGAGACGTGAGATTGATTGATCTATCTCTGCTAGACTAGCTACTCCTCAGTGCACGTCACTGTTGAAAAATGACACTTTCCAGTATTAAAAAAATGAATTCTTAATGAATTTTTAAATGCAAAATTTCAAAACTTGCAATCATACTAATCAATGCACCGCTTACTACATGATTTAAGTGGTACTTCTCAGAGAAGATCAAAATTTCAGGTTTAGTCAAACTATATTTATGTTAGAGTGGACAGTCAAACTCCCTGAAATTATAGGGACCATTACCAAACATTTTACAGACTTTCTGAAAAAATAATTTCTCTCGTGAGTCTGTTGTGCTGATGGTATTGAAAGTACTCTCTCAACATTTGAATTATGACCTGTAATGGAAAACAAATATTCAGTAATTACAGTAATTTAAAATTGTTCCAGAAATTTCCTCTTGGGTAGTTTTTAGTTCAATAACAGTGTGTCTACCAAAATAACACATCCAGAATTCTTGACTTTTTCTGAACTTTTCTAGATCTTTTTTCCGTTTTTCCTAACGTTTATTTATTCGGCCCCTACTTAGATAAAGTTGGAAATTAGTAATTAAGAAAATAAATATTTATTTCATGAAAACTCCTACCAAAGGACCAGTTAAGATAAAAACTGAAGCTGAATTTAAGAAGATAATTAGATCTACTTTCTCGTATTAATGCATCCTCAACTATCTTTGGCAGACAAGCGAGGTTTTGACGCCTGGACTCACAGCCAGTATGTATGTATAATCTTATGTGAGGCTTGGGTCGGTTGTCCCTTTATCCATCTTATCTTACTTATCTTATCTCTTCGTCATCATCTTGGCGATTAGTCAAAGGGACAGAAAAATGTGAAGTAAAATAAACTAAATCAATCAATCAGTCAATCAGTCATTATGATAGCAAAAATTCTTGACGACCAGAATAATTTATTGCCTTTTTATTGACTTCTTGACCTACTTGTTGATTTCTTTACTTTTCCTTGACTTCCATGACTTTCTTGACTGACAGACACCCGGAATAACTTTGTTCTCTATACCCCTGCTTTATAATCAAATTATATTGAATATTGAATAAGAATGGGCAACATCTTGTTCCATCAGTATAAACCCTACGGCAAGAAATTCTGCTCAGGCATTGAACAGTGACGTTATCAGAAAGTGGTCTCAAAACTTTGTTCATTAATTGCTTCCATTTTCCCGTTTGTTTAATAGCAGGACAACTTTTTTTCTTTTTGTGCAAAGACTGAATCAAAATAAATTTCACTATTAAGTTTGGAAGCGCAGTCCATAGACTTGTAACTTGCATGATTTTTTCTGTTACGTATTTTCCTAATTAATAATATGTGACGCTCAAAATGTTGGACACTTCTATGTTATTTTTCAAATTTCTCCCGGACGCCGGACATAAGGCTAAAATGTAGGACATGTCCGGGGAAAACCGGACGTCTGGTAACCCTACTACTTCCACCACTGTATCATCTGTAACTGTTGCACATCACAAGATGGCGGTTTTACCTCACCCCCTTCCCCTCACGGCCAGTGTTTCTTTCAGAAAATTTGCTCCGGGGGGAGGGGGGATTTCACAGAACCGAGAGGGCGTTGTGAATCTCATCTGCGAAATACAACATTAGTGCGTTTAACATTGAGAATTACCAGTGGTCGTTCGTGGTTCGTCAATGAACTTGACGCTGAGCTTTACAGGTGGGAAATGACGTACAGTAAAGCCCGCATCACACGGAACTGGATTTCCAGTAGGTATGCCCTAGTTGGCTCTGGACTGGCTACCAATTTGCTAGTTTTCGCCTCACACGATACTTATCAGCGTACTTGTCGATAGACTTTTGTTCCCATACGAGGGAAGTTGTCATGGCGGCCGCGTGAGATGTAAACAAGCAACACTTCACATTTTTAAAAGCTGATAACTATTCAGCCGAGAGGAATAACGTTTCGTATAAAACGTTATTGGGTACTAAACAATGGCGCTGCTTAAATACATACTTTACAACGTTTACTGTACACGTATGGAAGAATATTTTAGTTGTTTCAAATGTAAACACCCTGCACTCAGCATAGATGGTGTAACTTAACGCGCCTTTCATGCTGTATACGTTATACATTGCTGGAGTAACACTCGGAAACCACAGACAAAAACGCTTCTTTGCACACTTACAGATTATCTTCACTTGGAGAAACTTTGCTCTGATTGGCTGTTCCACAGAATCCAGTCGAGAAAAGCAAGTAGCAATTAGAACATGTCCTATTCCTTCAAAACAGTCATGGCCGCGTGCACCAACGCCGATTATTTCGAAGTTCAGATGAACGAGATCAATTGTAATCCACTCTAAACAGTGACGTGCGGTGACGTCGACACTTGGAGTAGCAATCAGTGGCGTGCTCAAGGTGGGGTTGGTGTGGCTAATACCCCTCCCCCTTTTAGGGCACAGTATTCCTAAAAATAGAACGTCAGTAACAGGAAAAGATTGTTACTTAGCGTCGCTTTTTTTGTCACATTTGTTTAATTGCGAAGGTGATACGATAAATTAATGAAGGGACAAACACAAAGAACACCCATGCCCAGGTCGGAGTTCGAACCCGGAACATCTGGTGTCGTAGCGGGCTGTGATAACCACTCCCCCACGGTTGGTTGATTTGGTGTTTTAAGTCCACTTTATGCACAGAAACAAAACAGGTATCAAAAAACACTTTTTTGTAGTTTCTTCAAAAATATTAATTTGGCTTCTTGAGTTCTGAGACTGAGATACATTTTTCATTTCAAATTATTTAATTATTCACTGCAGAGTACAACACAGGAACAAGAATGCACGCTCATCACGGGTTCGAATCCCGGCCTGGATTGTTCGAGGTCCCTTCATTAATTTCATCACATCCTCATTTTCGCGATAACTAAATGTGGCAGAAAAGCGAAGTAAAATAAACCAAACCAACAACAATATGAATGTGGTTCTCTTGCCCAAATAAATACATCCGTTGGAGGCCGAGATTAGTATATTTGAAAAAAAAACACTACTAAAACGAGAGCGAGAGAGAGCCTGAGCAAATATTTGTAATTTAATCATTATATATTCCATATTTGAAAAAATAAAATAAAGAAAGAAAGAAAGCAAAACATTATTGTCTGCACATAACACGTTGCCATTTCATAAATAATAAAACTACATCCCATATTATACATACATATTGTACAACGTGTAAAAGGTTGTGTAAATACAGAGAACATAAGTACTGCAGAAAATTTTCCCTTGAGTTCTTTAGAGGGTTTACAAAGGAATCGAATGGAAACCCATACCCTATCTGTCCTATAGGAGATAGACTGGGGGACCTGAAAGCACGGGCTTTCAACCATTGCAGCGGGGGCAAGGGGACAAGGGAGGCAGAGGCAGAAATCTTCCCTTTTCCTACGGAAACCAGTTTCTACCTGGGCGGAAGAAGAGCGAGCTAGGCCAGTTTTGTCCGCGGATCATACCGAGGGACGAGAAGCGCGTGAAAAAGAAAGTGTTGCATATGAACTGCGCAGTGGCGTATGCTGAGACCAAGATCAGGGCTATCTCCAAATATAGTAGTGTTTCAATTTTAAATGAAAATGTATCCGGCAAAAAAGAGGGGGGGGGGGGCTCTTCCTCATTCATTTTGGATTTTTTTTGTTTACATCGATATCTTGCCATTAAAAACAACAATAGTAGGCAATGGACATAAACTATTTCATGCTTATTTATAAAGAGGAGCGGTCTATAACATGCAATATGTAGGACCTACATGAGAGTATGAAATAATAATTAACTTCTTACCTTACTTGAAGATAAACTCCATTCTTTTCTCCTTTTCCGTGAATTTTTTTGTCACTTTATCGAAGAATGTGTCCTCACATGAATTTCTGATGTTGATTAGAACCCCTATCTCAATAGACATTATAGCTAAATTGCTAAGCCGCGCTTGTCCCTGTGTTGCTCATTGTGGCCCCTAAATGCACATTCTTGCTTCCCCAGAAATGCTATTGCATCAATTAATCTTCTTATAATAATTCTGTTTTCCTTCACTTTTTCATTATGCAAACTGTCAGCAATCTTCTTTTGCAAATTCAAGGAATGATCAATTCTTTGAGAACCGAATGTCTGTAAGTTACTGAACGCATGTATATGACTAAGTGATTTTTGGTGTTTATCGCAAGCAGTTACAAAATAGTTTAAATTACTAAATCCTGTTGTATTCTAAGGACTTTTGTCGGTAGAAAAAAGCAAACCAAAGATATTTTTGGCAGCTGGTCTCGTGAAAACGCCTAATATATACCTTATTTTTGTCTTTCTGCACGACTGTAAGGTCCGGAAGAGGTGGAAGAGGCCTACCTGTCTATTATTTGCATCCTATCCTCGTAAGGAAGCCGTGAGAATGGCGTCTTTGAGACAAGTTCGGTGATTAAATCCATTTTCACACGCCCACGGAACAAAAACACAGAACAACACAACACATGTCAAAAACACAGCACAACAAAAGGGCCTCGATCACTGATTTTTTTTTAAAAAAAGGATTCCCATCCATGAACACGATACGCGGGCGACACAAAGAACTCGGATCTCGGACACAACAAGTTTGACCATATATCCCTTCCTTTTGCGGAAACTACCACCGACCCGCGTGGTTGAAAACACGTGCGTGAATGGTTGCTATGACAACATGGATTGTTTATGTTGCCAAACGTATTTCATTGGGATGACTCGGGCCGAAACCCCCACCGCCGCGAGGGCGAAGGTTTTGACATTTTGACAGCGGGGGGAGGTGGGAGGTGGGAGGGGGTTGCTTGAAACAGAAGTAAACAGGATGGCAACATGGCTGACGTCATCAGAATGTCCCATATAGCTGCGACCGGTTGCGACCACAGTCGAATTTCATGGAGAAGCAGAGTGCCACCTTCAGGGGAAAATCACTAAATTTGGCGGATTTATAATGCTTGTATGTGACGAAATTCATGGAACTGGAAGAGAGACGGGCAATGCTCGAAGGGATGGAGGGGGGGGGGAGGTGATGTAATTTTCATGAGGCATCCCCTAGCTTGAATAATTTGCATTGACACCCCCGCCTATAATTTCTTTTCCAGCGATCTAGCGAATTTCGTATTTCCATTGTTGGCAACACTACAATATCGCCAGGATGCAGCGAAGTCTTCACTCTCCAGCGCTTGGGGTTGGAAGCCAGCACCAGGGACCACCAAGGTCGTCCCTGCCAGCACAAATACGTCATAGGTTGAAAGGACCGCCTGCTGGTTCAAAGACTTTATCCTCAGACGAAGAAGCCTGGCGATAAATAAAGACGACCTTACACTAGCGCTTACCCCCTTAGTCGTAACTTGAGAGTGAAGCATCGGTTAAATTTGCTACTCGATTATTTCCTGTATTTTAATATAGGCTTCGGCGATAGCCTAGGTAGCCTAGAATATACGCGCCTGGAACTGCGGCTTTAACAAGACAATAAATATTGTGACTTGAAAATAATTAGAGATGTGAGATTGATTGATCTGTCTCTGCTAGACTAGCTACTCCTCAGTGCACGTCACTGACTCTAAATGAACTTGGTTTAAAGATTTGCATTGCACCAACGAAAAACGACGTTCACGAGATTCCGTTCAAATGATCCGAGATTAATTTGTAAGGCTATACCTGATTGGTTGTCTAAAACAAATGACAATCGAGAACCCCACCGAGTAGTGTGGTGTGTTAAAGTATCAACGTGTAAGAGAAGAAAGTAATTCGGGCCGCAAACTTATCTGAATTTGAGAAATGTACTGATCAACCTTGTCGATGAGTACAAGGATGTAGTAGAGTGTAAAAAAATAATAATCTTAAAAAAGAACTGACGGCACAACCCAAAGGATAAGGAGAAAGCATGGAACCTTCTTCTACGGGACTTCAATGCCTTACGAAATGCATTCGCGAGAGAACAGCGTACGCTGAAACTCGCCCGCTCAATAAATATATATTATTATTATTATTACTGTATTGTGGTAAGTATTTGAATTTTTCATTTCTTAATTCTTATATCTTTATATTCTCGTGTCGTGTAAATAGCCAGTAACATATATTTTCGTAAATTTATACAATCATATTTTCAACACCATGTAGCAATATCGTAATATTGCTCTGTTCTAATTACTACTAATACCACTACTAATACCACTACTACTATTAAGTAGTAGAGATCTACATAAATGACGTGTTCTGGGATAGAAAGTACAGTATTAGAAACATTTCGACTTTGCACCACAGAACCACAAATTATTATTATTATTTTGCCAGTTTTTAGTTTACTTTACACATTTCTCGAATTATCAGCATTGTACATTCAACATCTCTAGCGTTTGCACGCCCTCGATATCACTTTCCGCTCTTTTTATATTCAAAAACAACTGCCTGCAGTCGAAGCGTCAGTATTGTGAACCAGGATCAGACACCAAAACGGTGGCGAATGGCCGATCAGAAGATAAACTCGTTTTGATGTTCCTAGATCGCGATCAAGTGTTGAACCGTCTTCGTGCAATGGAATTTTCCAGTGATCCTTTCCCGATCCGAGTTTAATATTTGATCTTCGTTCGTACACACGGCCAGTAAGCAGTCAGCCAGGCGGCCAAGATTGCTACCTAGAAAGTTAGTTCAGCACCAACTAGGGCATTCCTACTAGATTTCGAGTTCCGTGTGATAGGGGCTTTACAAAAATAAAGTAGGATGCCGTGACCTAAAGCCTGAATCACACGGAACTGGATATCCAGTAGGAATTCTCTAGTTGACGCTGGACTAGCTACCCATTTACTAGTTTTCGCCTCACACGGTACTTGTTATAGACAGTGTTAAAGGCGGAGCTACTGCGGAGCATGCGCACTCGTCTGGCTCCCCTGGAACATCCGGTTACGCTTACGGTGCTATGGACGATAATATGAAACGGCAAAGTGGAGATTCTTTTACAAGGAAATAGCGTGTCAGCTGCATAGCATATGGTTGCACAGTCCGATCGGGAACAAATTTACTGTGTCAAGTATCACTTCGTAGGTTTCCGAAGGACGTAGAGAGCAGTGGCGTATGCTGGTTCTAACGAGTGGGTAATCTCCGACCATTGATCCTCAAACTCCAAAAGTTTCCGTGCAATTTATGTCAGGATCCATATTGGATTTAGGAATATTGTGTCGGAATGTTTGTCTTATTGCTACGACCACAATCAATTAATTCTCGTTATTGCAGTTTAATATACGTGTAGAATTTCAAATAATAAAACAAGACAGTATTATAAAGCTATAAAAAACAACCTGTGAAATATAAAATGAAAGACGTGCACTAGTGAAATAAAAACCCGCAATATTAATTTATGTGAAAAATTCAACTTAATCCAGGACCCGATTACTTGTGCCGTACCACATCCAAAGCACGCTGTTTGTCCAGTTGCACGTCAATACGTGTCTGTGCGAAAGATTGCAGCTTAACAAAGGAAGTTATGTGACTTTCGGATTTTTCATGTTTGTCACAAGCGTTGCAAAGATAGTTTAGATTACAGTATCCGCCACGCATCCATACATTCTTTTCAGTCCCGAAAAGTAAGCACGACCAACAAAAAAGCAAAGCTTATTAACACTTATACTTCCTGTCAACCATGGTGTTTTGTCATAATTTGCTTGCGAAAATGCCTCACATATTCCCGATTTTTGTCTTTGTGTGTAGAAATAAGTTCAAGCGATGGCACTGGCCTACCTTTATTAACAATTTGCAACTTCTCCTGAAAAGATCTTGTTCCAAAAGGTTTCACCAGCAAATCTCGTATCACATCCATTACACTTTAACACAGCACTATCACGACAAACACTAACACATAAATAAATAATAAACATGAAGCACAGCATGAAGCCAACGACTACACGCATTCAGTTTCATGCGCCAAACTTCTGTTGTTGTGTTCCTGGCTCAGAATGAAATTCCCCATGAATGATAAAAAAAAAATCCCTTTCCGAGCTCGAAATGACAGGTTTTAAAAGTTCGAATTATTGCAGGCCAGAGTCAGAATTTTATTTCGGGATGGGGATCATCCCTTATTAGCAGCCGACACATAAAGTTGAAACAGTGGGGTTAGAAGTCCTGAAGATGAATCTCAGATTATTACAACGTATTATGCAAGGTGTTTAATCGTGCTAATGAAGTAAAATTAATTACCACTATACACTTTTTAAATTAGATATTTGTAGGATTTCAGGGAGGGGGGTTTCAGCCCCCCGAGTCCTCCACCTGGCTATGTGCCTGATGTGTTTTTTCGTTTTATGTTTAATTCGTTCATCTTCATCACTATTAATCTATAGAGTCGGAATATAGCAACTTAAATGAACTAATAGTATATATATATAATTTATTTTTGATATCTTTCCCTTTAAAAAATATTCAGTTCCGTGAAAGAAGTATTCTCTCTGCTTTTGAAGATTTGAGAGGAGAAACAATCACTATTTTTGTAATACAAGGACGGGGGAGTCAGCATGTACAGTAGGTGCTTTAATTGCTTAAGCTTTGAATTTTAATTTAGTTTGCTTCATCTTCAATATTTAAGCTTTTTCCTTTTGATAAATTTATGTTCAAGTAACAGAAATCAGCAAGACAGAAGCAAATGTAAAGTGAAAATTAGCGTAGAATTGGTTTGCCCATGTTATTCAATTTTCCTGTTCTTCGCACTCTACCGGGTATGTTTTCCCTAGTTCAGCGGAGGGAACGGTTAAAAGGCTCTGAAGGTTGAGAGTGCGACCGGTGGACTCTCATAAGAAGGAGCTTACCCTGGCCACGGAATCACCGCGCCTGAGAAGCAGTGTTTCCTCTCCCCCTTTTCTCTCTCCTCCTTCCACGCCAAGGGTTGTAAGGGAAGCGGGTGGAATGACGTCAGGGTGAGATTGCCTGAAGTCATTCCACCGGCTGGAGAAAGGTTCCCGCACATTCAGCGGCAAACGGTTGGAAGCATTCGCGCGCTGGAAGCAAAGAAATGTATGCATCGAAATTGGTTTGGAAGAATATTGCGAAGAAATGTATATATATATTTTTTAAAAAAAAAAAAATACAGCCGGGTCATCTGCGATTACCTAGATGACCCAGAGTATACGCCGCTGGTAGAGAGACGAAACCTGTGGACAGAAGCAGAACGAAAAAAGGATTGGTACCCGTGCAAATTTGTACTACTTGCATTTTGTTACAATCATGTTGATCGCTTATCTGCGTATTGTGTTGTGGTGAAAAGAACGGTTCTTAGTAAGGTTTCAAACCGAAGCGACACGCGACAGCAGTGGTTCGCACCGAAGTGACAAGCTACACAGGCCCGTTTAGTCTATAAATAAGCATTTACCGCGCATGGGAAATCAAGTCTCAGGCGGCACAATACACACCATTGGGAATCTGAGCGACACGTGCAGCTTGTCGCATCTCTTCGGTTCGAGACATTTCGTTGATCACTGAGGATTCACTTTTAAGTGACACGGAGATTACACACCAAAGCGACAAGCAACGGCCCCTTATTCTAAAGGAAACAATCCACCTTGCATACGAGTACAACAGACCGAGGCGACACGATGCATAGTACTGAGAAAACAGACCAGTCCAAGCGACACGTGCATTTTCTCTTGGTGAATTTGTTCGAAAGGAAGCTTTCAGACCGAAACGATACGTGTCTCTTGGAAACCAACATTGAAAAATAAACAACACCTTCCGAATTAAAGCGACACGACAAATTGCAGGTGTCGCTTCTCGCTTTCATGTCACTCGGACTGGGCCGTTTTATCAATACCGTGCTTTGTGTTGCCCCGGCCTGTTATTTGCGCAAGCGTGGTGAATGGTTTGCTTTAGATCGAATGCTTCTGTGCGAAATCTCTATATCGCTTGTCGCTTCAGTCTGAAAACTCCCTTGTTGTTTGAAGTAAATTCGTGCAAGTGAAAGTGGCATGCCATATCATAGGTTCTCCCTCAGTAGCGTACGCAGGATTTTATCAAAGGGGGGGGGTTATTTCTAAAACTTTCTCCAAATTTACATTACCATTGATTTTTATACTTTAATTAAATAATAATACTCATAATTAATTAATAATACTTATAATTAATTAATTAGCTAAATTACTACTAATACCACTACTAATACCACTACTACTATTAAGTAGTAGAGATCTACATAAATGTAGTATTTATGAAAGCAATAGGACGAAATTACTTTCTAGTCATTCAATTTTTATGAAATTCTGGGAGCATTTCTTTGTATCTTTGTTACGAAATAATTGTGTGGTCAACGAGGTGAGACATTTTAAGTGTGAAGAAAATCCATAAAAACAAGAAAATATATTAAAATAAATTGAAATAATCGAAGTATGGAACTCATCCAAGGAGCTGCGATGGTCTGGTTGGTAGAACATCTGACAACCACGCGGGAGATCCAGGTTCGATTCCTAGAATACGTTGGAATTTTTCCGGCTTCTTCCCCGCATAAATGTTCCCGATAATTCACATCTGGATTGTCTCGCTGTTCTTACCAATAAAACATTTTGCAATATTAAGCATATTGTCGTTTGAATAATTGTCTAGTCAACAAGGTGAGACATTTTAAAGAGAGACATTCAAACGTCAAAATGGGAAGGCGGACTGATGACTTTATTCTTCTCCGCCTAGGAATTGTCTATACATTAGCCGCTTACAACGAACCAAGAACTTTCTTTAGTTAATTCTCATTGTTCACACAAAAAAATACATGTTCATTGAACACTGGCGTACGTAGAGGGGTGGCTGATGGGGTTAGAGCCAGTACCGAAATTTTGAGAAAATAAAAATTTTCAAATAAAAATCCGTTAAGAACTTTAAAAAATCAAAATGTGTAAATGCGAAACCTAATTTAAAGTGAGTCCCGATTACCATTTTTTTATCTTTGAATACAATTTTCATAGATTGAAAAGCTCAAAAAATACGAAATATTTTATTATGCGTCCTGCCCTCCAAAACGAAACCATGTGCTTTCCATATTTACTATTCCAGCCCGAAAAATAAAATCCTGTGTACGCTAGTGTATTGAAGATTGTTGCAACTGAGATACAAAACAACTTTTCTATCTTTTAAATCATAGTTGCCCTCATATTTACTTTCAAGAATTCGTGTTAATTTTCAAGCCATTCACTCTGAAAGACAAGTGTGTTTGGAATGCTGTGCTTTTCTCCGTGCTGCATGGAAATAATAATTCAAATTATTATTATTATTAGTAGTAGTAGTAATAATAATAATAGTAATAGTATTGTCCCAGATCTTTTTCTGTGATAAGTTGGCCATTTAATTTTTCCCCACAGCATTTTTCATAATATTTCACAAACTCAAGGGGGGGTTAAACCCCGTAAACCCCCCTTGCGTACGCCACTGTTGTCCCTAAATCCCTCAGGCGGAAAGGCGAAGTTGAAAGCACACATATTTACTAGCATTTGTATGTGTCAGTACTTCTGCAGCTTTGTTGGCAAAGATTCACTTAAGCATACTTTATACGTAATATAATAATATCACTAGCTTTCCCTCACTTTTCCATTTACAAAATAATTGAATATACCTAAACTTTCGTACGTTTTGAGTTCGTCGTGCGTGTACATGAGATACGTGGTGGTAGTATGCTATACAACTGGCGGCCACAAAGACACGTCATGTTTTAATAATCTGCTCTGCAGTTGATCATCCGACGGATTCTTGACGTCCACTCCTTCACAGTAGAACTTTAACAAATACCTTTCTTGACTATCGTCGCACAATTGATGAAAACAAGCGCTCATTTCTTAAGCCCCTATCACACGGAACTAGATTTCTAGTAGGAATGCTCTAGTTGATGCTGGACTGACTACCCATTTGCTAGTTTTCGCCTCACACGGTACTTGTTATACCGTACTTGTCGATAGTCTTTCGTTTCCATAATGGCGGCCGCGCGAGATGTAAACAACGTATCACTTCACACTTTTAAAATACGATAACTATCCAAACGAGAGGAATATCTCATCGCATTAAATGGTTTTAGGTAGAGAAGAACGGCGCTGATAAAATACGTACTTACAACGTTTACTATACACGTATGGAAGAATATTTTAGCTTTTTCAATTGTAAACTTGCCTTTCGTGTTGTATGCACTCGGAAGCCACAGACAAAAAAAGGCTACTTTACAAACTCACAGAATATCTTCACATGGCCAAACTTTGCTCTGATTGGCTGTTCCACAGAATCTAGTCGAAGAAGTTAGTAGCAATTAGAACATGTCCTATTCCTCAAAACCAGTCAAGCAGTCAGCCAGGCGGCCATGATTACTACCCAGAAAGTTAGTTCAACGCCAACTAACTAGAAATCCAGTTCCGTGTGATAGGGGCTTTACTTCGTATGCCGGTGAATCTGTACTGGAAACAACCGGAACTGGCCTAAACCGGAAGTTCCGGGGGACCGAGCAAGATCTCACCAATGTTTGTACTTATCGATAGTCTTTCGTTCCCATAATGGCGGCCGCGCGAGATGTAAACAATGTATCACTTCACACTTTTAAAATACGATAACTATTCAACCGAGAAGAATATCGCTTCGTATTAAATGGTTTTTGGTAGAGAAGAACGGCGCTGATAAAATCCATACTTTACAACGTTTACTATACACGTATGGAAGAATATTTTACCTTTTTCAATTGTAAACATGCCATTCGTGCTGTATGCACTCGGAAACCACAGACAAAAGTGGCTACTTTGCAAACTCACAAATTATCTTCACATGGCCATACTTTGCTCTGATTGGCTGTTCCACAGAATCTAGTCGAAGAAGTTAGTAGCAATTAGAACATGACCTATTCCTCAAAACATGTCAAGCAGTCAGTCAGGCGGCCATGATTTCTACCTAGAAAGTCAGTTCATCGTCAACTAGGGCATTCCAACTAGAAATACAGTTCCGTGTGATAGGGGCTTTAGTATACTTAGTAATTCAATGTGGAAAGACATAGATTTATCTCTTTATTTGTCTGTTTCTTTTTATTAGTCTGTTGTCTAACATTTACAAATATTATCTTCAGCAAATTGCATTACAATAGTGAATAGTAAACTACAAAACATCACCTACTTTTACATTTTATCATCCAGAACAAATTCCTCGATGGTGAACCAGGAAAAGTATTACAGTTATTAAACTCAATAGAACACATCATGCAAAGCTTAAGATGGCATGAAGAATTTACAGCAATCTTATCCTCCGAGCTTTCTTCGTGGCATATAAATCTACTGTTTTCTCCAGAAAATTATCAGTTGGAATCTTAGGTCCCTCAATGCTTATTATCATGCAATGCATTGAAGTTCCTGGTTTTTAACTCAACACTTTTGAGTCAGTCCACCTTTGCTCAACAATCGATTTGCTTATCGATTACAAATATACTGTTGTGTATCAATTACAAAGAAAATACCGCGTCGGCTTTGATGACAACGAGTCGGCGCTTTTTATGTGGAAAGCACCAGTGGCGCAGGAACGGTGGGTACAGGGGTACATTGTACCGCCCAAAAATTTTAAAGGGGGGTACAGTACCCAGGCCCGTAGCCAGAAATTCTTAGTAGGGGGGGCGAAGTCAATCCTAGAGGGGGCAAATTTGTAATATATTGTGTTGCATTGGCAGATATAGCAAGGCATAGAGGGGCACTTGCCCCCTCCTCCAAAAGTGATAAGTAACAGGAAAGGAGTGATATCTTGAAACTCCAACGAACAAAAAAAGGTCGAGCAACGTTAAATAACAATATTTCAATAATGACCTATCGGACTACCAAAGAATATAAAAATAAAGTTTAACATAAATAGGCTAATCGGGACTGTATCTACTTTATATTTACAGGTCAATAATATTAATAGACGATTAATATGTACCAACAGCTTTGGGTTTCTCTGCAGAACTGATCAAGGAAGTCCTTTATAAATCGTGCTTCATAATGTTTTCCTCTAGTTTCCAGTATGCAAGATTTTTACGCACAAGGAATCTAACAAGAATCCAACAACACCATTGTGTTGTGTTATGCAAGAAGAATCGAATTAATTAAATAATAATGGTTACATATTATCTACACTTTGATGAA
Organism: Lepisma saccharinum; assembly: GCF_977018435.1. Lineage (NCBI taxonomy): Eukaryota > Metazoa > Arthropoda > Insecta > Zygentoma > Lepismatidae > Lepisma > Lepisma saccharinum. The sequence goes on from NC_139245.1 coordinate 39,990,073, forward strand.
TTGTGTAAAAATTTGTAATACATATTTTGTAGGCCTACTGGCCGCGGTGGCTCAGTCGGTAACGCGTCTGACTACCATGCTAAAGGTCCCGGGTTCGATCCCCGGCCGGTTCAAATCCGGGAACTTTTCTAACGGTGGAAGCGGCCCCGGCGCCTACCCAGCGTCGAATAACATGGGTACCTGGGGGAAACCCTGGGGGGTAAAGGCGGTCAGGGGCGTAATGCTGATCACATCACCCCCACTCACGACCGGATCAAGGAAGTGTGGGGCGTTACCCCCACACCCCCTATACGCCTTCATGGCGTGGTGCTATGCACAGGGGAACACTTTACTTTTACTTTACTTGCTAAAACATTAAAACATGGGTCCCTTAGTCCACCACGGATTATATTTGCTTCAAATGAAAGACTCTTGCGACAATGTTTGCCTACTGGTTACGTTAACCATTTTGCAAAATATTGTGTTGTTGAAATACATGTGTTTGACACCTGACAAACAAATAGGAATCTCTTGATTGATCAATGACTTCTTGGATTACAGTGTCATCATTAATATTTCAGATCAAGTTTTATAGAGGGAAATAATGTATCCTCTTTACATTATGAAAAATACCTTCCTTAATGACTTTGGTACGAAACCGAACGATATAAGGGGCCTCCTTCGCCTTACCCCATTTCCGCAGCACAAGGTCTCTAGGCCGCTTATCGCCATCACTTTTTGAGCAGAAGCGTACAAACCCCAAATATCATTATTTTTTATGCTGATACTGATTTCTTCCAGTCACAGAATGGCTTAAGATATATAAATAAATTAGGAGAATCCACTCCATAGCAGAAAAGTTGACATAATTATTTGTCAAAAAATTAGGTTGTGCCTGAGGTACTTGAACAGATAACATCTGCTACAGACACAATGTAATATTATAAATATAAGAAAATAAATATAATATAATTTGAGAGATTTTCAATCGTATTTGTTTCATTGCAGCTTTTTTCTACTTGTCATTTTCTTGAACCTATATTCATAGGGTGCCGCCTGATAATGCCGACAACTTTCACAGTGTGTACAGGACATCAAGACAAGCAACTTTTCTCAGTAAACTATTTGCTCATCCAATTCTTTCGATGTTACAAGCAATTGAAATATGGCATCTTCTGTCCTTAATGTATGCAATCTCATTAATAGCTTTGCAGTTGCAAATGTCATTTATTTCTACTGCCGTTTAAAATTCTGAGAGCAATATATAACATGCTATGGAAACGATATCATGCAAACAGTCAGGGTTAAAACTTAATTTTTTCTTTATAAAATGGATATCATAACACACATGTTGCTTATCATATTTGATGCGTTTGCATAGAGAAATTATTTATAAGATTTGAAATTGACATTTACACTTCATAAGATGCTTAGTGTAACCCATCTCACACTACAAATTTTATCGCTTTCTAACCGAAATAATAAATGTGAAACACTATCACATTTTCATCATGTTTGATAATAATTTGAGCCAGTAAGCTGTCTTACATCTTTGACTAGCCGACCTCCATGGTGGGATAATTACATAACATACTACGAAGCCAGGGTTTCCAGGTTCGAGCCTGAGCATGAGTGTTCTTTGTGAGCAGAGGCGAAACCACAAATTTTTATCTGGAGGGGAGAGGGTCAAGTACCAGGGCAAATATTCCAATAATAATAATAATAATAATAATAATAATAGTGGTAGTAATAATAGTAGCATTACAAGACGTTATTATCGTCGTAAATCGAGCAAAAGGGGGTAGAAGTCTGTGCTAAAGCATTTGTGTTTGAACAAATGTGTAGTGGGTTGATGGAAGAATAATGTTGAGAGAAATCCTGATCTAGGGATAAATCCTGATGTGATGGGAAGAAATTTATGTCATATCCGTCATCAGCATTCAAAATTCTTCCAGAATCACCTATTGGTTTGAAATAATTTTTCCAACACATTCAGTTTCATGTTAGCTAATAATGGAAAACAAGCACACAAACTATATTTTTGAAAGACAGAATAAGCATGACGAATGTTATTCTTTTTGTACATATGACATGTATAACTTTCATGTACAACATATATTTTACACATATGCAACATGGAGCAACGTAAAATAAGAAAATACATGTGCAACATGCTAACACCAAATTGTGTACGTATTCAAAGATTTTTTAATATATATATATATATATATATATATATATATATATATATATATTATTTAAATAAATTAGATGATAAATTCATCTGGCAAATTGTATCTCAAGTGTCCGTGCCTCATCCTTGCGAGCGAAGCGAGCAAGAAAATTTTTCGAAATGTACTTTTATTTGTATAAAATTTGAAATCGATGGGGCAATTGCCCCTCTGTGCCTCCTGTAAATGCCCTTAACCGTCTGGAAGAAAAATGCAAGAAACACTTGAAAGTTAATTTCATTTTGAGTATCCATTTGTCCTGCTATCCTTAGATTCTGCTAGTCATGTTTCTTTACTTCAACGTTTGCCCCCCCCCTAGATTGGGCATCCGGCCAAGATTGGGGGGAGGCAATGCCCCTGCCCCCTGTGGTTGCAGCACTGTTTGTGAGTGTCTCTTCATCAATTTCACATCATCACTCATTGTCATGATTAGCTAGATGTGGTAGAAAAGCAACGCTAAGTAAAAAAAATTAAATATCCACTCCCCCTCTCTATCACATGAATCGCTATTACCAAAAGGTAGACTGGGGAAACAAAAAAATATGCAGTTCAAACTTCATAGCAACACATCCAAGAAAAACATCCAAACACATTTGGCACCTTTAATACAAGACTTCTCAAAATATCACAACTGTTCTAGATACTTAAAATTGCGAGATCATTTCCCGAAATCTGAATCTGGAAGGTAATTTTTCCCCCCAAATACTGATACATTATACAGAATCCCACACATCTTCATAAATCATAGAATCAATTAATGTCTTTGTTATGTTGCTAGAGTAATACGGGATATAATATTGTAAAAAGTAGTGAGAATTCCAGGTAGGAATGTGGTGTGTATTTTCACAGGGGGGGCAGAGCAAGCTCTCAGGGGGGGCAGTTGCCCCCCCTGCCCCCCCTCTAGCTACGGGCCTGACAGTACCCCCTAAATGCTTAAATCCCATTGTACCCCCTGTACCCCCTTACAGTTCATTTGACAAGGAAAGAAGGAATGTGTGACTCGGAAGATTCAACTTCACAGATTAAAAATTAATTTAAGTTCTTCTAACTCAAACAACTTGAGTAGAATTGAGTTGAACCGTGGCAAAGTCGCAAACTAAAGTGGATAGTAATTTGTTTTCTCCACTTGCTTCCCCTTCGCTGTTGAAGTGACACTTTGGTTTCCTTCCCTCTGCTACTGACCAGAAGAAGAAAAAAAAAACACATTTCAGTCAACACCGAAAAGTCGCAGTCTTCGCTGGACATGCACGGTAATATGATACCCACGCCGGACTTGAGGGTGGGTATGGGTCCAGCCCAAGACTGGGTCCAGCCGGCACCAGTCAACGTAACTTTGGGTTTGTCAGTTCTCACGTTCTTTTCTGTTCGAGTGAATTGGTAGTGTAGTTTAGTGCGACACTGGTATGCAGGGAGCAACTGTCAATGATTCAGTGGCCTGCATACACGTTTTCTTCGAACTTCATTTTCTATCAGAACGTGTATGGAAGTGGTAGTGGGTGTAGTTTCAACAATGGCGAAGAGAACTATAAAGGACTTTTTTGTTCCAATTCTTGCCAAAGAAAGGAAAGTGGAAACGAGCGAAACCAATGCTGAATGTCGAGAAGAAGATAAATCGATAAAAGAAGGTATGTGATCATGGACGTCCGCAGGATTTTTTCCAGGGAGGGGCAAGGAAGGTATTTTTTTCCAGGGGGGGGCAAACAAGGCACATTTTCCCCAAAAACAGTGTTGTTCCCTAGAAAAACATTGCTTAAATTTGAATTTATGGTGTTCATGCAATAATTAACACATATTATTGTGGCTAAAATGAAATTATATGTGTGAAATACATAATTTTTGGTTGATTTTCATTTTCCAGGGGGGGGGGGGCACGGCCCCCCCCTTGCCCCCCCTTCCGGACGCCCATGTATGTGATTATATCTTTTTTCTCCAATATGGCTGTATTTGAAGGGGAGTTTAACAGAAATAAATCCTTTCCACTGCTTGTGTTAGTTAGTAAATTACTATTACGCTGCAAGATGTAGACTTCTCAATGGTGGTAACGTCGTCGCCGTGTAACAAAGGGGTCCAGGGTTCGATACTCGCTGTAGGCACATAGTGGTTCAGACCCCACTTTAATCTATAGGTCCAGTCCCGATTAGCCTAGCTATGCGTAAAGTGGACTTCAAATTCAAACGGTGAAATATGTTTTTTTTTTTTTAATACGGACAATTCATAATTCTCTTTGTGGTTTTGTAGTTCATGCCAAGTTGAATGTGGTCATAGTTTATTTCTGTTTTAGCGGTAAGAATTACAGCAAAACCTCGTTAACCAGACTAATGGGGGGGGGGTAAGTTGACCGATTTAACGAAAGTCCGGATTAACTGAAATAACCTAAAAGAACAGTAGAAAGTGCGTTAAAACTCCGTTTATAGCAACAAAACACGTTTATTATGGTGTATTTAAAGGGCATAGGCCTAAATACACTATACAGTACAATAAAATGTATAGCACTACTGTGTACATATAATGCAGTACGAGGTGATTCCTGTGTCAATGCGGCTTCTTCCGAAAGCATTCTGCTTTTTCCCCTTTTTCCTTTTCCTTTCGCCTGTCCGGATTAAGCGGAGTCCGGCTTATCAGGGTCCGGATTAACGAGGTTTTACTGTACTTCTAAGGTGAAATCGGTATGGTGTTTCTTCGCTGTTTTAATACAAAAATGTTAATAAATTGCTTCTACTACTAAATTTTATTAAAATTGGCCGGGAAAAATTGAAGTTTCCTTGATTAACCAATGTGTATGTGTATATATACACACACGGCTATGCTTATAAGATAGACGTAACGAAACGTGGAGGTCGGAAATCGGAAATCAGGGCTAGTACGTTTAGATTAGCGCTAGATATAAACGGAATGCGTTTCATAAACATACATTTTTTTAAGAGAGCAATATTTTCAATGTACTAGTTACGTAAGGTTAGATCAGTGGAAGTTTGTGTGGCAGAGTGGTATTAGCAAAAGGTGCTAGAACGCCAGAGATTTTAGGTTATAATTCTTAGTAAGGAGCTGTCTATTTACATACTACATCAATTCACCATTCATCCTCATTGTCACGATTAGCCAAATGTGGAAGAAAAGCCATGGAACAAAATAAGAAAAATGCAATTCGAGAAATTATTTTAATATATTTATGAAAATCAATGAAGTAAATAAAAAATAAACTCGACCCCGTGGCGCAATAGTCTTTTAGGGTCCAGGATCTGCCGAGCGCTTTTTCATTGGCTGATGCATGATTATAGAGCACTGAATCCTATCGCTGCTGTTTTCTGCCTTTGAAGACCTTAATCCGCTATTATTGCTTTCAAGTAGCTCTGCAATTGTCCTCACGATACTGGGTTAACATCGAAATCTTGGAGCTCACACCTCCATAAAATCTAGTAGCACACTCTTAGTTTTAGTTAAGCTATAGTCTTTTTGAATTAGCAAGAATTATTGATAGCCAGCCCTCGTAGCGGAGTGGTTAGCACATCACTGTCAGACGCCAGGGATTCCGGGTTCGAATCCCGGCTTGGGAATGCATATTTGTGAGTATCCATTCATCAATTTCATCATATCATCAATCATCCCCATCTTCGCAATTAACCAAAAGTGGCACAAAAGCAAAGTAAAACAAATCAAGTCAATCAATCAATCAAGAATTATTGATACGCAAATAATAAAGATATTTCTGATATCGTGTTTCGTAATTAGTTAGCTATTTACCCTAATATGAAAAAAATAAGGTAATTTTTCCCCACTGGGTCTATAATAAAGGGCATTCCTAATTCTCTGGTTTGTCTTATTTAATTTTGTAGAAAATATACTCGTATTTACTGAGTATGCTTTCTGACCACGAAATATGTAGCTAATGGTTGATCGTGTTACGACCTTACTTATTTTGTAACTTTGCAATGCCGTGTTAAAAAGAAAAATTGATATAGTGTTACCTCAAGTCATTGTTAATGTCCGTGATACTACATGTTGTGACAGTAGTACAGGTGGCCGGGTTCTAAGCCCTCAATTGAGGCTCGAATCATCATGTGAGGCTCGTCGTAGCCTTTTATGATGTATATTTTGAGGGCAGAGTTGGCAACACTGTGGGGGGCACTGTAGCCTTTTATGAGGGGGTCTATTGCCCTCTGTTTACATCTGGCAACACTGCCGTAGATTTTTTGACAGTGTTGTTAAACCTACTGGGTTTTTCACTGTAAATTTTCATCGAAAAAATCACCAAGGTTTTTGGGGTAACCTAACCTAAAGCAAGGAGCTGGCAATTTTTTTCTCGCAGTATTGCCAACACTGCGCCCGAAAGTAAAGCTCGGTGGGGCTTGCTTTAATGGTTTGCTCTTGTAAGGCATAACCCCCCCCTATTTTCGGACACAGTATTACCAACATTTTACTCGAAAAAAATCACCAAGGTTTTTTTTTGTCTAACCTAACCTAAAGCAAGGAGCTGGCAACCTTGCTTAAGGCTTGCCTTACAGTGCATAAAACAAGGTTGCCAACCTACTGGTACTTTTACCATGGCCTTTTACAAAAAAGAGAGAGGAGAGAGAGAGAGGGAAGAGTTAAACAACCGACAGCCTACCTACAGCCTTTTTTTTGTCTAACCTAACCTAAAGCAAGGAGCTGGCAACTTTGCTTGAGGCTTGCCTTACAGTGCATAAAGCAATTTTTGCCAACCTACATATACTGGGCAAGGAGAGCCGGCACTGCCGTAAAAGAGAGAGAGATGGATGGATGGCAACACTGCACGGGTTCAACGCCAGAAAGTGAAGATCGTCTTAATGGTTTTCTCTTGTAAGACATGAGCTCCATTTTCTCGCAGTGTTACCAACTCCTACCTACACCTTTTTTTTACTTGGCAAGGGCTAGAGAGAGAGAAAAACCTATAGCTGGCAACAGTAATGAGCGAATGCGCCATATCGTAATTTTCCAACTCCGGCAATGTTTGTATATCGTGACCTTTGTAAACCTCTCTCTCTCTCGGGGGAACGATGTGCCACACACACACACACACACACACACACACACACACACACACACACACACACATACACGCGCGCGCGCGTATGTATTGTGACGCAAGCAAACAAACAAACAAAATAATAATTGTTGTTTTTTAGGATTCCTGGCCCCCATAACCCCGCCAGGAGTGCGTGGTGCTCAACCAAAAAAGTAAAGGTTTTCCCGTACGGCCTTCGAACGTAAAATTGATTGACGTGGGGGGGCGAATCTCTTTGGGGGATGTTTTTCAATTTGTATATTTACCCGTGCATACTATTTATTATTAATTTAGCCGTGTTCTGTTTGGCATCTATTTCGAGCAGTTTGCCCGGCGGTAAAGTCTTATTGTTTTTAAATTTTTTGATTTTTTTACGCAAGGCCATGATCTTGCGTATGCACGTGGCGTTTAGCGTGTCCTGTGAGAAATACACGTGAAGATCAGCTTCCGTGCAACCGGCTGGATTCGTGACGCCGCGATAAACATTAACTTCCGTGCCGGGCGGAACGGACGTTCCGGTGTGGAATTCGCGCCACTCCCCAAGTTCACGTTGAAAGGGGAGAGGCCGGCTGCGACCATGATGCTCGGGTAGAGTGACGTAAAGTCCAATGTCAAAATAATCTCATTCTCTGTTCTGTTTTTGAGTGCCACGTTCATGTGAGGGTTACGGTGTACGTAACCCCCGACCAGCTTGTGATGATACTCGAGATGCTGCCGTGGGAAACACAAACATTGCTTGTTCTGCAACGCTTCGCTGAAATAGTAATGCGAGAGATGCCAGTTGAGTTTGTGCCCTCGAACCTGGTCCGCTGGCAACACGCTCTGGCAGCACAATTTGGGTCGCCCTAAACTCAGAGGCCTAGTGAGTTGGCAATACTGACACGACCTAGTTTTTGCTTATATTGTCACCGCAACCGGATGCGACGACGGGTGGAGAGAAGAGAGAGGGGGGAGATGACTTTCGTTTTCTGTGGAAACTTCTGTAGAGAAGAGTAATGTTTTTTTTGCAACTGCACGCGATTATACAACTGTTTTGTGTGTGTTAAATTGCTAGCAGCTTTTTGTAGGTAAGTTTTGTTTTTTTTTTGTTATTTTTTTTGCATGTGTGTGTAATAATTGCGAGTTGCGTTAGTGAACAGGAAGTGGTGTTTTGATTAAACATCGAAATTTACGCTAAACAAAAAAAAATATGAGCATACATAACGTGCGCTTGAAAAAACTATTTTTTATTGCGAATAACATAAAAGCGAGGTAACAATCGGAGGGAGGGGAAGGGGACGATGATCATAATCATGCTAGTTTACTCATGGTGGATGGTATTGACGCGTGTACTCTGGGTTGGATTTGTTGTTTTAAGTCTACTTTATGCACAGTAATGTTAATCGAAACTGGACCTACAGTAAAATCCGCCGGGTATCGAACTTGGTGTTTTAAATTATACAAGTACACAGGGGGAAACTTTATTTTTTTAATTTGTTGATACTCTGGTTTGGATTTGTTTTTTTTTATGTCTACTTTATGCACAGTAAAACTAATCGAAACTGGACCTACAGTCACCAAAAAAAATCGACAAGGGGGGAGATTTTTCGATAACTCTCTCACTGTTTCCAACGTACTTAGGTTTTTTGATAGACGACAACGACGGAGTCATCAATGAGTAAACATCTGTGAACTCGGTGAACAAGTCAATTTTTTTTTTCAGTACGTCAATATTCTTTTTCTTATTTCTTAGTGAATGGGTTATGGATGACTTGCAACGACGAAGGCCTTCTAGCAACATGTACTTAGCTTATGCCTCTTCCACCGAACATTCAACACAAGAGGGCTGTGTTAAATATACAGAACAGCGATAACAAGTGTTTTTTTGGTGTATATTGGCTGCACTGCATCCTGTTTATTGCAAAAATAATCCACAGTGGGTTGGATATTACAAACAATACGAGTCCGAGTTTTGAAAGTGTAATGTCTGGCATCGAATACCCGGTGACTATTTCTGATACATCAAAATTCGAAACACGAGCACGAGATGCAGAAGGAAAACACTTAATCATCAACGTGTATTCCTATACGTTGGATAAACATGTCGTACATCCCCGTCAGAATAAGCGATGTCGACGATGATGATGCTCGTGTGATTAATCTTCTTCTAATTTCAAACGACAGTGTTCACTATTACTGTCTCAGGAATGTTATGCTCTTCCTTTTTTCTCTATAAAAAAAGAGAGATTTGTGTTGATTGTTTAGTTAAAAAGAATTTCCTAATTATTTGTTTTTTGTTACAAGAATTGTTTGAATTTCAAACATTCCTAAGTGTTTGCTTAAAGATTGATGCATTAACCTGTTAAGAATGTCACATTAATAATACCGACTCGGAAATGTCATGTCCTCTTCCTCTATAGAAGGTCATATAAATGTGCTAATTGGTTGGTTAGGGGGGATTTTTTGATTAGTAAATTGAGGTTATAAATACGTACGTATAAAGGTTTTGCTAATATGGAATGCTAAAGCTTAGTACTTGGCTCTCTCAGAGATTCGAATTCTATTAGGTTAAACAGCATAGAAATTTCACAGCAAGAATTCTCATATTTACTGACGATATTCTTAACAACCTGTGTTTTGATTCCACTACAAAAACTGTATACAAAATATGCAGTCCCTAGAATGAGATGGATGAGACTTATGAACCTCGACCTATACAGTTGTACAATCTGGCAATGAATAGATGTTGTTTTTTTATTAAGCATAGCAGAGTGTTTTCGCTTATTTTAATATCAGGCAACAATGTTAGAAAGTGGCCCCAAGAATAAAATTTAAAATCACTAATGTGATATGAACTTTTTTACTTGTGTGTATTTGAATATGAAAGTGAGGTATTTTGAATAATTGAGGGGGACAATCACAAGTAAGCTTGCAATGGTATTGGGAGGTGTCACGAGTTCAAATTTTAGACGATTTCTGTTAATCTGCTAAGGCGATATCAGTACGAAAAAATTTGTAAAAAAAAAGAGACTAATGGCAACGATGAGGATGAATAATGATAATTATGATGAAATTGATGTGTGGCACTTAGAAAACAAAAACTTCAAAGTGTATTGAACCAACAGCTACAATTGTCCCCCTCCCCCCAAAATACAAGGCAGTTAACAGAGGTGTGTATATTTGTTGGTTTACGAGTCTGAGGGCTTAAGTTAGTATATTCACTATAGCTATACATATTAAAAAATGAAATGACCTGAGCAATAAAATATAACAATACCGATTCTGGCTTTTTTGTCGGATGACGTAGTGGTAACGTTTGTTGCAATCACACCTCTGATGGTGTATAAAACTTAAATGTTTTGCATAACATGAAATATTGTTAATGGGAATGTGTTGTTTCTAATGTTAAATATAGAAAGCAGATAACAAGAAAAAAGAAGAAAAGAAATAATGTTGCAGGTAGATACGGAGCCTCAGCCCAAACACATATATGATCAGACAGGATGTCAACGATGCATTCATAACTAACATGTGATTATTCAAAAATTGAAATAGTACAGTGGGAAACAACTAACTAACTAACTCTCTATGTTTTTTTTTAAACCGGCACGAATGAGAAAGGAATAAAGGAGATTTTTACAGGAATCTTGTTGGGAAACCTGATGGTAAAGGACCAAAACGAACATGGAGATGAATCTAAAAGAAATCTGTAAAGATTGGAATAGAATATATATAAATTTTGCTCAGGATAAGTACAAATTGAACTGTAACTACGAATTTTCAGAATCAAGAGTGCTAGAGAATTAATTAATTAATTAATATTTAATATAATGAAGGTAGTAATATAGTATTCTTATTGAGAAGAGAATTTCTAAAAAACTTATTTTTCCTCGTACGTTTACTAATAGCAGTTACATTTGACATGTTTGACTAATCGCGAATCAACGTACGGAAGCCGTTGGAAGCAGTTTGAAGACTGAAATGGCTATGGAAGGACACTTATTATAATGTTAATATCTTAGTATAATGTTTTGAGAATTGCTTCTCGATAATGTTTGGTATATAATTTAATCTGTTGTTAGATAAAATACATAATTATCAGAATTTAAGGATGGAAAATATGAAGAGCGAATGAATGATACGTTTGACTAATCGTGAAGATAAGTATCACAGTACGTTTTATCGTTTCTTATATAAACGTTGAAACGTTTAAGAACGTATAAGAACGTTTACTGAAACGTTTCAACGACAATGATACTGACATAATTGATGAATGTGTACTGACAAAAAAAAAACAAAAAAAAACATGATGTAGCGCGCTGTGCCCCGATAACATAGTGCTAACAACGTCGCCTTGTAATGAAGGGGCACTGGGATCGATACCCGGTGGAGGGACATAGTGGCTCGAATCCCATTTTAGGTAGGGTTTAAACTGTAGGTTTATTTTCGATAGCGTATTGTTGAGTCTTAAATCCACCAAAAGTCCATAACAAAAGGCATTGTTTCAACGTATGTTGAATGTATAATTGCAATTAATTGTGATAAATTAATCCTTGAGTAAATATAAATTTGTAATTCTGTTTAACAATAAGATACTTCACTTTACTTTACATCTATTCACTAGAGCATAAAAATAAAACTTGAAAATTCATTTCCAAATGACCAATCTCTTATTCATATATTTTAAGTATGTGAGTGTGTGTGTTTTCTGAAATCTGGCAAAGTAGGACTAATACGAGGGTCACTATTTATATCTTGAGCCTAACAAAAGCAGTTTTTCCAATCTTCTTGAGACACCTACATAATATGGTTTTTGAACGCATCAACTACGTCTTCCGCCGACGAAAATCGTTGTCCACCCAATTTATTCTTGACATTCGGGAACAAGAAGAAGTCATTGGGTGCCAAATCAGGACTGTACGGCGGATGACCCATCAATTCGATTTTTTGACTGTTCATAAAGTCGGTTGTTAGACGAGATGTGTGACAGCTGGCATTGTCTTGATGAAGAATGATCCGACGGCGTTTGTTTGTTTTCCGTATTTGACCGAAGACCTCTGGCAAACAAATTGTTGTGTACCATTCAAAGTTGACCGTTCTACGTTCCTCTAAAGGCACAGTTGCCACATGACCAGTTTTCCCAAAAAAACAGGCGACCATTTGTTTCGATGTGCTTCGAGCGCGAACAACTTTTGTTGGATTGGGTTCATCTTGAAACACCCATACAGTCGACTGCTGTTTACGTTCCGGCTCATATGCATATATTCATGATTCGTCACCTGTTACAATCTTATATACGTCTTTTGAAGCACCACGATTGTATTTATTGAGCATATGTTTGCACCAATTGACGCGCGCGTCTTTTTGAGTTTTTGTCAAATTGTGTGGGATCCAACGAGAACATACCTTTCTCACAGCTAAATGATCATGTAATATTTTATATATGCTGGTGGAACTAATGCCTATGGTTGCCTCAATCTCACAGTATGTCACATGACGATCTTGCAGTATTAGGTTTTGCACAGCATCAATGTTTTCTTGGACAACAACTGATTTTGGACGACCTTCGCGAATCTCGTCGGTGAGCGAATGGCGGCCATGATTAAATTCGTTATACCAGCGTTTCACAATGGCAAAGGATGGGGCTTCATCGCCAAATGTGGAAGTAAGTTGATCGATGCACTCTTGTCTTGATAATCCACGTCGAAAATCGTAAAAAATCATCGCAAGAAAATGTTCTCGAGTTAATTCCATTTTATTGTTGTCGCGCAACCTCCAAGGCAACATAAACAACACAAATCAAGCTATTGAAAAAACATTTGAAGTACGTTATGGTCAATAATGCCAGACGATTCCGTGCAAACATCAAATCGGGCCTAACTTCAATCAGTGTTGCCAAGGCTCAAAATATAAATAGTGGCCCTCGTAATGTATTCACTTCATAAGTGTCTATTACATAACAGAAAGCATCATTGGGTATTCAATATCAGACGAATAGCGAATTCCATGGGAATTTTTCTGCGAGTTCGTGGATGTGAGTTCAGCTCTCAACGACAAATGGTTTTGGTTTGACCCGCGTTAATGTCATTGGTGTTTTCTTTGTGTTTGTTTCTATATCACAGTATTTTTTTTCCTATAGTTTCGGTGTCCTATTTTTTTACCAACTTATGTAAGATTTGTTTAAAATTAAGGATCATGATAAATATACGATGAAAGGCAAGGCAAAGTTAATAACCCGGAAAAGACAAATTGAAACTTATACTGTACTTAGTTGAAAGGACAATTGGTCATTCTTTATTACAATTATAGAAATAACTTGATCGAAATACTTGGTTTTCTTTTACATACATTTTTGTAATTCTTTTTGTGCACCTTTCCATTCCTACGTGAACAGGTAGCCTAAAAATAAAAACTCGGCATGATTTCCTTCAATTCATTATTACAGTATAGATCTTCCATGATTCTCGTGGCTTATGATGCATAGAACTAACAATTAAGGATTTTTCTTTGTTGTTCTTGTATATTGATTTAACAAATCTAGTCACCTTATAATTCCATTAACTAAAACTGGTTGGAATGATTTCTCCATTCGCATGGACGTCCGGAAGGGAGGGGCCAAGCGGGACCACGCCACCCGGAAATGAAAGTCAATGAAAAAGTACATATTTCACGCATATAATTTCATTTCAGTCTTAGTAATATATGTTAATTATTGTAAGGGCGTTGCAGGAACATGATAACGTGAAACTGAAGAATTTTTTTAAAGGGAGTAATACTATTTTTTTGGGGTGTTTCTGCCTCATTGTTGTTGTCCCCCCTCGCTTAGAAAAATGCCATGCTTGTCCCTTCCTGGAAAAAATCGTGAAGACGTCCATGTATCAGCGGCGTTAAAAAAAAATCATTAAATGTCCATATATCACCGTTGACCAGTGGCGTACGGTGCTAAATCAGGCAGGGGAACAGGTGACCTGCACTTGCCCATCCTTCCCATACCTGTCGTAATAAAATACAGTAGACCAAGTATAATTCAACCCTTACTAAAATGAACCAAATAAATATACGATACATATGTTACAAATTGTCAGAAGTGACATACATGAAGCACGTTAAAATTATGACAATAACGTTGTTAAAGCAAATATGATATAATGTAAACAAAATTTTAAAACAAAATTCTTGATGCACAACAATGAAAAAATATTGGAAGCAATTTATGAGTGATCAGAGGGAAAGAAATGTTTTGTCGAAACCTGTTTCATCTCTCCATTTGTAGATTAAGTTGACATTTTTTTTTTGTAGAGTTGAGTATTCTTGTAATTCAAACGTCCTCAATGCAATAATAACATTCAGATGGCCGAGTTTTTTCATGCTAGATTTGTAGAAATTGTGATAAAACCCGAACTGTTCCAAACTCCCTTTTCAGGAACAAACAAGGCAACAACAATTTGCCGCTGGAAGAGAATCCAGTTAATCATTTTACAGAGTTCTAGTAAATTGTTTAAAAATGCCTTGTGTATGATTTCGTTTTAGTTTTTAATCCAGTTAGGATAAGTGTTGGTTTGCTGTCTTGTGTCTTTTCTGTAAAGTTCAATGAACTAAAAGCTTTCCTCTTCAGCCGGTCGATCATTCAACTAGAAGAGGTGAGACAAGAAACTCTCTCACCCGTGTGCTGGGTCGGAAACGCCCCATAAAACACGACCTCGCCGAAAAATCAAGAGTGATATAGACGAGTTCGATAAGTGTGTTGTTAGGCGTGTTGTGCACGAATTTCACATTACGGATGGAGAAAGGCCAACGTTAGAAGGTATCCGAAGGGTTTTGAAACAAAGAATAGGGTTCGAAGGCAGTGTCTGGTGTGTGCGCAAGATAATACGTGATCTAGGGTTTAAGTGGAAAAAAGCAGAAAATAATAGACAACTGCTTATAGAAAAGGACGAAATAAGAAGTTTACGTTCATCTTACCTCAAAACCATAAAAATCTTTCGTCGACAAGGGCGACCCATTGTTTACGTTGACGAGACTCATTTTCACAGCTCGACAAGAAAGAAAGAAGCTTGGATGGAACCGCGGCTGGCGTCAAAGCACCGGTGTCTAAAGGGCAACGTGTAATTGTTGTCCATGCTGGCGGCGAAGAGGGTTTTGTTCCAGGTGCACTGTTAACGTTCAAATCTGGAAAGTCTTCTGGCGATTACCACCATGATATGAATGCCCAAAATTTTGAGAAGTGGCTACGAGAGAAGTTGATCCCAAATTTGACACCAAACAGTGTGGTTGTTGTTGACAACGCCTCATACCATAACGTACAAATAAATCCTGCACCTTCTTCCTCCTCCCGAAAAGATACTATGATTCAGTGGCTAGTTCAAAACAACATCCCCTTTGACGCACACATGTTCAAATCAGAATTGTATTCGTTGGTGAAACTTAACAAACCCCGTTTGAAGATGTTCAAAATTGATTCCATCTTAGCAGAATACGGTCATTCTGTTGTACGTTTACCGCCATACCACCCAGATCTTAACCCGATAGAACTGATATGGACAGACATGAAACAATACATTTCGAAAAAGAACGTGAAGTTTACTGTGGAATCAGCTACTAATTTGTGCACAGAATTTGTAGCCTCGTTACCACTTTCAGCGTGGGAAAAATTGTCAAATCACGTTAAAAATATTGAGGATAAATATCTCAAGGCAGAACCGTTAATCGATAGTGCAACGGAGAGACTCATTATCAATATTGCCGACGACAGTGATTCTGACGTTGATAGTCCCTTGGAAGATGATAGCTCCTTGGAAGATCATCCCATCAACGAGGATGACATGAGTGGCATAGAAGACATAACCGATAGCGACTAAACTTTATAGTGCAGGTATGCTCTATCTTAATTCACTATCTTAACATCTCACTTCTTGCGTATTTTTTTTACTGTAAAAACCTATTTTTTTGATGAACTTCAATTTCTTGCTTACTTTTCTTCTCGTTCTGCGTAGACAGTTTGGCCCGTATGCACTGCCAACCCTGCTTCCGTGCATCCCTCCCCTACGTATGGCTTGGGCGTGAGGTCGCGAGGAGTTTCTTGTCTTGCCTATTCTACTTATACAACATTCTCAGCCCTACGCTCTAGGGATGTGCAAGACAGGATTATTTTGGTCGTTTCAACAAACGTTGAAACGTTTCAGTAAACGTTCTTATACGTTCTTAAACGTTTCAACGTTTATATAAGAAACGATAAAACGTACTGTGATACTTATCTTCACGATTAGTCAAACGTATCATTCATTCGCTCTTCATATTTTCCATCCTTAAATTCTGATAATTATGTATTTTATCTAACAACAGATTAAATTATATACCAAACATTATCGAGAAGCAATTCTCAAAACATTATACTAAGATATTAACATTATAATAAGTGTCCTTCCATAGCCATTTCAGTCTTCAAACTGCTTCCAACGGCTTCCGTACGTTGATTCGCGATTAGTCAAACATGTCAAATGTAACTGCTATTAGTAAACGTACGAGGAAAAATAAGTTTTTTAGAAATTCTCTTCTCAATAAGAATACTATATTACTACCTTCATTATATTAAATATTAATTAATTAATTAATTCTCTAGCACTCTTGATTCTGAAAATTCGTAGTTACAGTTCAATTTGTACTTATCCTGAGCAAAATTTATATATATTCTATTCCAATCTTTACAGATTTCTTTTAGATTCATCTCCATGTTCGTTTTGGTCCTTTACCATCAGGTTTCCCAACAAGATTCCTGTAAAAATCTCCTTTATTCCTTTCTCATTCGTGCCGGTTTAAAAAAAAAACATAGAGAGTTAGTTAGTTAGTTGTTTCCCACTGTACTATTTCAATTTTTGAATAATCACATGTTAGTTATGAATGCATCGTTGACATCCTGTCTGATCATATATGTGTTTGGGTTGAGGCTCCGTATCTACCTGCAACATTATTTCTTTTCTTCTTTTTTCTTGTTATCTGCTTTCTATATTTAACATTAGAAACAACACATTCCCATTAACAATATTTCATGTTATGCAAAACATTTAAGTTTTATACACCATCAGAGGTGTGATTGCAACAAACGTTACCACTACGTCATCCGACAAAAAAGCCAGAATCGGTATTGTTATATTTTATTGCTCAGGTCATTTCATTTTTTAATATGTATAGCTATAGTGAATATACTAACTTAAGCCCTCAGACTCGTAAACCAACAAATATACACACCTCTGTTAACTGCCTTGTATTTTGGGGGGAGGGGGACAATTGTAGCTGTTGGTGCAATACACTTTGAAGTTTTTGTTTTCTAAGTGCCACACATCAATTTCATCATAATTATCATTATTCATCCTCATCGTTGCCATTAGTCTCTTTTTTTTTACAAATTTTTTCGTACTGATATCGCCTTAGCAGATTAACAGAAATCGTCTAAAATTTGAACTCGTGACACCTCCCAATACCATTGCAAGCTTACTTGTGATTGTCCCCCTCAATTATTCAAAATACCTCACTTTCATATTCAAATACACACAAGTAAAAAAGTTCATATCACATTAGTGATTTTAAATTTTATTCTTGGGGCCACTTTCTAACATTGTTGCCTGATATTAAAATAAGCGAAAACACTCTGCTATGCTTAATAAAAAAACAACATCTATTCATTGCCAGATTGTACAACTGTATAGGTCGAGGTTCATAAGTCTCATCCATCTCATTCTAGGGACTGCATATTTTGTATACAGTTTTTGTAGTGGAATCAAAACACAGGTTGTTAAGAATATCGTCAGTAAATATGAGAATTCTTGCTGTGAAATTTCTATGCTGTTTAACCTAATAGAATTCGAATCTCTGAGAGAGCCAAGTACTAAGCTTTAGCATTCCATATTAGCAAAACCTTTATACGTACGTATTTATAACCTCAATTTACTAATCAAAAAATCCCCCCTAACCAACCAATTAGCACATTTATATGACCTTCTATAGAGGAAGAGGACATGACATTTCCGAGTCGGTATTATTAATGTGACATTCTTAACAGGTTAATGCATCAATCTTTAAGCAAACACTTAGGAATGTTTGAAATTCAAACAATTCTTGTAACAAAAAACAAATAATTAGGAAATTCTTTTTAACTAAACAATCAACACAAATCTCTCTTTTTTATAGAGAAAAAAGGAAGAGCATAACATTCCTGAGACAGTAATAGTGAACACTGTCGTTTGAAATTAGAAGAAGATTAATCACACGAGCATCATCATCGTCGACATCGCTTATTCTGACGGGGATGTACGACATGTTTATCCAACGTATAGGAATACACGTTGATGATTAAGTGTTTTCCTTCTGCATCTCGTGCTCGTGTTTCGAATTTTGATGTATCAGAAATAGTCACCGGGTATTCGATGCCAGACATTACACTTTCAAAACTCGGACTCGTATTGTTTGTAATATCCAACCCACTGTGGATTATTTTTGCAATAAACAGGATGCAGTGCAGCCAATATACACCAAAAAAACACTTGTTATCGCTGTTCTGTATATTTAACACAGCCCTCTTGTGTTGAATGTTCGGTGGAAGAGGCATAAGCTAAGTACATGTTGCTAGAAGGCCTTCGTCGTTGCAAGTCATCCATAACCCATTCACTAAGAAATAAGAAAAAGAATATTGACGTACTGAAAAAAAAAATTGACTTGTTCACCGAGTTCACAGATGTTTACTCATTGATGACTCCGTCGTTGTCGTCTATCAAAAAACCTAAGTACGTTGGAAACAGTGAGAGAGTTATCGAAAAATCTCCCCCCTTGTCGATTTTTTTTGGTGACTGTAGGTCCAGTTTCGATTAGTTTTACTGTGCATAAAGTAGACATAAAAAAAAACAAATCCAAACCAGAGTATCAACAAATTAAAAAAATAAAGTTTCCCCTGTGTACTTGTATAATTTAAAACACCAAGTTCGATACCCGGCGGATTTTACTGTAGGTCCAGTTTCGATTAACATTACTGTGCATAAAGTAGACTTAAAACAACAAATCCAACCCAGAGTACACGCGTCAATACCATCCACCATGAGTAAACTAGCATGATTATGATCATCGTCCCCTTCCCCTCCCTCCGATTGTTACCTCGCTTTTATGTTATTCGCAATAAAAAATAGTTTTTTCAAGCGCACGTTATGTATGCTCATATTTTTTTTTGTTTAGCGTAAATTTCGATGTTTAATCAAAACACCACTTCCTGTTCACTAACGCAACTCGCAATTATTACACACACATGCAAAAAAAATAACAAAAAAAAACAAAACTTACCTACAAAAAGCTGCTAGCAATTTAACACACACAAAACAGTTGTATAATCGCGTGCAGTTGCAAAAAAAACATTACTCTTCTCTACAGAAGTTTCCACAGAAAACGAAAGTCATCTCCCCCCTCTCTCTTCTCTCCACCCGTCGTCGCATCCGGTTGCGGTGACAATATAAGCAAAAACTAGGTCGTGTCAGTATTGCCAACTCACTAGGCCTCTGAGTTTAGGGCGACCCAAATTGTGCTGCCAGAGCGTGTTGCGAGCGGACCAGGTTCGAGGGCACAAACTCAACTGGCATCTCTCGCATTACTATTTCAGCGAAGCGTTGTAGAACAAGCAATGTTTGTGTTTCCCACGGCAGCATCTCGAGTATCATCACAAGCTGGTCGGGGGTTACGTACACCGTAACCCTCACATGAACGTGGCACTCAAAAACAGAACAGAGAATGAGATTATTTTGACATTGGACTTTACGTCACTCTACCCGAGCATCATGGTCGCAGCCGGCCTCTCCCCTTTCAACGTGAACTTGGGGAGTGGCGCGAATTCCACGCCGGAACGTCCGTTCCGCCCGGCACGGAAGTTAATGTTTATCGCGGCGTCACGAATCCAGCCGGTTGCACGGAAGCTGATCTTCACGTGTATTTCTCACAGGACACGCTAAACGCCACGTGCATACGCAAGATCATGGCCTTGCGTAAAAAAATCAAAAAATTTAAAAACAATAAGACTTTACCGCCGGGCAAACTGCTCGAAATAGATGCCAAACAGAACACGGCTAAATTAATAATAAATAGTATGCACGGGTAAATATACAAATTGAAAAACATCCCCAAAGAGATTCGCCCCCCACGTCAATCAATTTTACGTTCGAAGGCCGTACGGGAAAACCTTTACTTTTTTGGTTGAGCACCACGCACTCCTGGCGGGGTTATGGGGGCCAGGAATCCTAAAAAACAACAATTATTATTTTGTTTGTTTGTTTGCTTGCGTCACAATACATACGCGCGCGCGCGTGTATGTGTGTGTGTGTGTGTGTGTGTGTGTGTGTGTGTGTGTGTGTGTGTGGCACATCGTTCCCCCGAGAGAGAGAGAGGTTTACAAAGGTCACGATATACAAACATTGCCGGAGTTGGAAAATTACGATATGGCGCATTCGCTCATTACTGTTGCCAGCTATAGGTTTTTCTCTCTCTCTAGCCCTTGCCAAGTAAAAAAAAGGTGTAGGTAGGAGTTGGTAACACTGCGAGAAAATGGAGCTCATGTCTTACAAGAGAAAACCATTAAGACGATCTTCACTTTCTGGCGTTGAACCCGTGCAGTGTTGCCATCCATCCATCTCTCTCTCTTTTACGGCAGTGCCGGCTCTCCTTGCCCAGTATATGTAGGTTGGCAAAAATTGCTTTATGCACTGTAAGGCAAGCCTCAAGCAAAGTTGCCAGCTCCTTGCTTTAGGTTAGGTTAGACAAAAAAAAGGCTGTAGGTAGGCTGTCGGTTGTTTAACTCTTCCCTCTCTCTCTCTCCTCTCTCTTTTTTGTAAAAGGCCATGGTAAAAGTACCAGTAGGTTGGCAACCTTGTTTTATGCACTGTAAGGCAAGCCTTAAGCAAGGTTGCCAGCTCCTTGCTTTAGGTTAGGTTAGACAAAAAAAAACCTTGGTGATTTTTTTCGAGTAAAATGTTGGTAATACTGTGTCCGAAAATAGGGGGGGGGTTATGCCTTACAAGAGCAAACCATTAAAGCAAGCCCCACCGAGCTTTACTTTCGGGCGCAGTGTTGGCAATACTGCGAGAAAAAAATTGCCAGCTCCTTGCTTTAGGTTAGGTTACCCCAAAAACCTTGGTGATTTTTTCGATGAAAATTTAGTGAAAAACCCAGTAGGTTAACAACACTGTCAAAAAATCTACGGTAGTGTTGCCAGATGTAAACAGAAAACAATAGACGACCTCATAAAAGGCTACAGTGCCCCCCACAGTGTTGCCAACTCTGCCCTCAAAATATACACCATAAAAGGCTACGACGAGCCTCACATGATGATTCGAGCCTCAATTGAGGGCTTAGAACCCGGCCACCTGTACTACTTGTGACGCAAATATGAACGCGCCAATCAAGGCGTTGTTGAACTAATGTATTCACCTTTCTGTAACTATCAAATGAAGACAGCTCGCTTAAGACAACGAGCATTTATTATGATGTAAATATAGATTTGCCAATCAAAGATTATCAATGTTTGATGAACTAACCTAATTGTAATTAAATAATGGCGGAACATTTAAATTTGTATATTTCCAAAATGTAAGATTTTATCAACGTTAAAGAAATAATTGTTAACTCAAATGAATATGTAAACTTTCTTTGTAAATTATTAATTGCCAAACTATGTATTTTTCAAATATCTTTCTGTTGTAATTTAGAGTATTGTAATAAGAAATTACCTAAAGACAGGTGTTCGAGGCTGGAACTTTGGGTATAAATACGAAGGAATTTGGTCCGTAAGGAGGTCTGTTCTGGTGTCAGTCTAGGTAGAAGTGAATAGGTGCAAGCCGCTCTTCTTTAAAGACCTAGACTGGCCAAATAGGAACGGTCTAATCTAGGAAGAAGTGAATAGGTGTATGCCGCTCTTCTGTAAAACCTAGGTTAGCCGAATGGGATATAAGTTCCAATTTAGGAAGAAGTGAATAGGTGCAAGCCGCTCTTCTGTAAAAACCTAAATTGGCAATCTCGGGTGATAACTCCAAGTCTAGGAAGAAGTGAATAGGTGTATGCCGCTCTTCTGTAAAACCTAGGTTTGGGCCACCCTAGTTTGACCTTTCTAGTAAGTTCGAAATTATCTATTAACAATTGACCTCCAAGTTCCAGTTACGAGTTACCTAACCACTGGCTGTAAATACTCAAGCAGTAAATAAACTTTTCATTAAAACTTCACGACGTTGGTTGGATTTGTTCTGCACCTACCCTGAAGATAGGTTTCAGTGTAGACCCTTAGAGACTCCATGCTCCCGACTATAGGAGTAAAGGGTGAGGAAAGTTGCTAGGAACGTAACAGATCCTTTTTGGCGCCCATCGTGATGGCCACGACAGTTTAGAACTTCAACCACCGACGTTGGATACTGGGTATACAACGTAGAGGCTCGACAATTGAAGAATCCAGCCAGACGACTATTACGGAAGAGGTCCTCGTTAGAAGCGAAGTTGCAGTAGCGCCGTAGAAGCTGAAGAATCCTGACCGCTGCAGTTGAAGAAGATGACCAACGACGAGTAGAAGATCACTATAAGAAGCAATAACTTAAAGACTTCATTAGTTTGGAAAATATTCTTCAAGAAAAAGGACTTACATTTTAAAAGTGTGAAAACTCAAATATTAGTATTTAGTCATGTCTAAAAGGTATTTAAGGGGGAACAAAGAAAATTAAACATGGCGACCTTTAAGTGCTGCACTGATGACTCCAAGTCCGAAGAAGGAACTGTCAAATGTCAAGAATGCGAGTGTTTGTTCCACTTGAGTTGTTTGAATATGGATGCCACGAATGAAGATGTTGATAGAACTAGTTTTAAATGCCAAGGTTGTCAAAACAAATCTGAATCTGCGAACCAAATGATAGATTTATTGAAAACGTGGAGACAAGAAGATGAAGAAAAGAGACAGAAAGAAAGACAAGAAGATGAAGAGAAAACACAGAAAGATGAAGAAAAGAGACAGAAAGAGAGACAAGAAGATGAAGAGAAAAGACAGAAAGATGAAGAGAAGAGACAGAAAGAAAGACAAGAAGATGAAGAGAAGAGACAAAAAGAAAGAGAAGAAGATAGTAAAAAGATGAGAGAATTAATAGAGGAAGTAAGATTAGAGTGTAAGATCAATAAGAATGAGTTACAAGAAACTGTAGAAGAATGCCAAAAGGGAATGAGGGCGGAAATGGAAGAATTTAAACAAGTAATGAGTCAAGAAATGAAAGATCAGATGGAAGCAACCCAGAAAGCCTTATTGGAAGAAATAGATGAAGAAAAAAGTCAGAGGAAAACAAAAGAAACGGAATTAACAAGCTTATTTGAAAGTTTGAGGCTTGAAACTACCAAGAGCTTGATGGAAGAAAAACTGCAAAGAAGAAAGGAAATGGAAGACGAAATAAAGGAAGTACAATGGCAATTTCACAAAACTTCTAGTGAAATATATTCTTTGGCCATGAAATTAGAACGTCTACCTTTGAGTGCTAAATCAGTAGACCAAAGTCAGAGGATTCACTCTGCCAATTTGGCCACTCCTATCGCTAGTGTATCTAAGAGGAGGTATACTGAAAGAAGTAACCTCTCATCCTCGAGTGCTACGTCCGACGAAGGTTCGGAGTTGAATAGAAGCCGACGCTCAAAGAAAGTGAAGAAGTCACAAGAATTCTTCAATCACCTTTCGGAAGAAGAGACTAACAACAGAGTTAGGAAATCCAAGTGTCAGAATTTTAGACTGGCAGATATAAAAGCCTTAGAGAAGTTTTCTGGAGAAATAAATTCAGTCTCGGCCGAACGATACATCGAAAGTTTAAAGACCTATCTAGATATAATGCAAGTTTCAGAATTTTACAGGTTGAAAATTTTACCTTCCTTAATGACAGGAAAGGCCAAATCCTGGTTTATAGCAAATGAAAGGAAGTGGAAGAGTTTTGATCAGTTCTGTTATGCATTTCGAAAGCAGTATGCTTCTTTAGAGGCTAAACAACGAGAAATGCAGCTGTTAAGGAATAAGAAATTTCAGAGGTCCCTTGGATTAACGTTAGAAGAATACTGCTGGGAAGTCTATGGAAACTACTGCAATCTGGTGGAAGTAGTAAATCAGGGTGAAGTATTGCATTTGATAATCAGTCAACTTCCGGTGAAAGTTCGACAACTAGTATTGACTCGAGATCCTAAAACCATGGAACAACTAGCAAATTATCTTAGTCGATATGAAGCTTCCGAACAACTGGAGATAAGTAGGGGAGATAACCCCAAGGTGGAAGACAGAAGGCCGTTTCAACCCAGAGTTAGGCAGACTAATATAGTCTCGTCTAGGTTTAACAACGAAAGTGAAGGAGCGACCAGAACACCTCAGAATCCTAATAGGAACAATAATAGAAACCAGAGGGGTTACCAAGGGCGGAATTTCTATAGCAACGGCAATAGAAGTCAACCTTATAGACGACCATGGAACCAATCCCGTTTCCCCAACAACCACTTCAATAGAAATTCTAATACAAAGGAAATCTCCTGCCAAACTGAAGAAGTCCCGACTGAGTTAAATCCTGTCGCTCCAGCTTGGGAAGGTTCAATGCTCCCAAATCAAAATTTAAACCAACCCTCGTTGTAAATGAAGCTCTCTCATTTACAACGGAAGGGAAAACTGCATCGGAGAAAAATGAGAGTACCGACAATTTCCTCACCGAAGATATTTTAGAAGTATTGCATTTAGAATTAGAAGTCGAAAATGAAGAATGGAAAAAGATAGAAGAACCTGAACATAGGGGAATATTGTCGTCCAAGAAACCAGAAATTTTCGCCCAAATTTTAGGATTAAAAATTAAGTGCACTATAGATACAGGGAGTGAATGCACTATAATGAAATATAAAATTTGGCTTAAGTTACGGGACAGGTTACCCGGACTTAAACTTCAGAAATGTCCCGGAGTGAAACTACGAGATTTTACTGGAAAGGAAAGTTCTAGAATAGTAGGATGTAGAAGAATTCACTTTGAAATTGGGGGATGTGTATTTGAAGATTTGGTCTATGTAAGTCGGAATTTAGATGCTGACTTATTAATGGGCTACCCATTTTTGGAGAAATATCAAGCAAATTTAGATACAAAAAACCAAAGACTGTATTTAATGAAAGAAGGACTGCTGGTGGAAGAAGAATTATTAGGAAGAAATACCTTGACGGGGAAAGATACGTCGGACTTTGAAAACAGTATTAGTCAAGTAATCATTGATGCCTGGATGGCCAATGAAGAAGAAATAAGACAGAAAGCCTATTCTCCTGAGATACTCAGCTTTGAAAGGAGAGAAGAATTGATGCAGTTATTATTGGAATACCAGGAGATTTTTTCCTGCAAACCGGGACTAGCAAAAAATGCTAAATGTACAATACCTCTGACGTCCCAGGAACCAGTATATTCTAGTCCGTATCCCATTCCGATGGCAAAAAGAGAGAAGTTGGAAGAAGAATTGGAACTATGGAAGGAGTGAGGTGTAATTCGGCAATGTCAGTCTCCATATCTAAACCCTCTGCTGGTGGTCAATAAACCTGATGGTTCGGTGAGACCGTGTATTGATTTCCGAAAGTTGAACAAGTTGATAATAACTCCAAGAAACACGGTACCAGTTTTACAGGAAGCCTTACAAAAATTCAGAGGAAAAAAGTATTTTAGTTGCCTAGACTTAGCTTCCGGATATCTTCAAATCCCTATAGACGATAGACATCAAGAATATACAGCCTTCTCATATAAAGTACGTTCCTGGTGTTTTACGAGAATGCCTTTTGGTTTATCGAACGCTGTGGCTGTATTTATGCATGCCATGCAATCTTTGTTTGAACCTCACACTGAAGAGTTCCTAACCATCTACATAGATGACCTGCTGATCTTTGATGACACTCTGGAAAATCATTTCCAGCACATAAAGTGGGTTTTATCCAAGCTAAAGGCCGAAGGATTTACAGTAAAACTGAAAAAATGCCAATGGGTGAAATCAGAGATTAAGTATCTTGGCCATATTATATCTGGAAGTTTGGTTCGAGTCGACCCTAAAAAGGATGAAGCTATCTTAAAATTTCCTAGACCTCGAAGTAAGAAGGATCTCCAACAGTTCTTAGGGTTATTAAACTGGAGAAGAAGGTTCGTAAAGGATCTATCTCGAAAGACAGCAAACTTGGAGAAATTATTAGTAAAAAATGTCAAATGGCAATGGACTAACGAAAATGAAGCTAGTTTCCGAATTCTGAAGAAGGAGTTAGTCCAATTACCTGCCCTGGCGCAGCCTGATTTCACCAAGCCTTTCTGCCTGCTATGTGACGCGTCCTTGACTGGATTAGGAGCGGTGTTGTTCCAAGGGAAAGTAGAACAAACTCCGGACTTAGAAAACATCGCCATTATACAGTATGCAAGTCGAAAACTAAAGGGATATGAACGAAACTATACCGTACAAGAATTCGAATGTTTAGCAGTACTTTTCGGAATAGATCATTTCAAGGTCTACTTGTATGGCACCAAGTTCTACGTTTATACGGACCATAAAAATTTGATATGGCTAGAGAATAGCCGTGACTGGAGTGCTAGATTAACCCGTTGGGCCTTAAAACTTCAACAATTTAACTTCTCCATTTTTCATATTAGTGGAAAGCAAAATGGGATAGCCGACGTCCTAAGTAGATATCCTCAAGCAGAAAATTTCCTGGATAACGATCCTGAAAATGAAGTCACTTACTCAGTGGGATTGACGAGAACACCCAGTTTAGCAGGAGAAGAACTGCAAGAGTGGCGGAACGCCCAACTTCAAGATGAATGGTGCCGTAACATCTCTGGAGACGTTCTATTGCAACCTGATTCCGGTTACCTGCTACATGAAGGCTTGTTGTTTTACAAGGATCAGAAGGGACGAGGAACTTACCGATTACTAGTTCCAGACATTTTAGTTCCTAAGGTAATGGTCGCCGAGCACGACGAAGCGGGACATTTCGGGTTCACCAAAACGTATAAACGACTAAGACTTCATTCCATCTGGCCGAAAATGAAAGAGAAGATTGCGCAATATGTGCGGGAATGTTTGGTATGCTCCCGAAACAAACCGGACAGGAAAGGAATCTGTAGGCAACAATTTAGCATTATGAATAAACTTCCCCATGAAGTATTGTCTATTGACATAGTGGGAAAGCTACCTAGATCCGGGACTTTTAACTTTATCCTCACCATGGTGGATGTAGGCAGTCGATACGCTATAGCTTACCCTTTAAGGACTGCTAAAACTGAAGAAGTAAAAAATAAACTTGAACAAGGATATATGGCTCATTATCCTAAACCCAAATATGTTTTATCAGACAGAGGGACTCAATTTACTTCCCATAAGTGGGCTAATTTCTTAAAGAAACATGGGATAATTCCGTGGTTCACCACTCCCTAT
Source organism: Lepisma saccharinum (assembly GCF_977018435.1). NCBI lineage: Eukaryota > Metazoa > Arthropoda > Insecta > Zygentoma > Lepismatidae > Lepisma > Lepisma saccharinum. Next base: position 40,017,742 of record NC_139245.1, read on the forward strand.
CATCCTGCAAGTAATCCCGTAGAAAGGGTAAACCAAGAAATCGTAAGGTTGTTGAGGACTTTCTGCTCAAAACAACATGATTCTTGGCACAAATACGTAAATAAAGTATGCTGGCTGATTAATTATTCGGTATCCGAAGCTACAGGATACGCCCCAGCTGAACTATTTTATAACAAGCCAGTACCTTCTAATTCATTGAAGCATTTAGAATGGCCCGAAGGAGACGAAGGAAAGATCAAATGGGAAACCAAATTGTTCCTGGCCTCATATAAACCAAGAACTCAGAAAAAGAAAGGCGAGCAAAGCGGATATATTTTGAACATCGGAGATTTAGTGTTAAAAAGAAATCGTAAACTGAGTTCGGCACCAAACAAAGAAATCGCCAAATTTTTCGAATATTTCCTAGGTCCCTATGAAATAATAGAAATAGGGAATAATGTGGCTTTGCTAAGGGATCCCTGGACGAAGGAAGTTTTAGGAAAGGAGAATTTCCACAACCTTAAAAAAATTAATTGTTCAGCCGAACGTAGAAAGGAATTGCTGGAGAAGTGGAGCTCGAGCCGAGGAGGACTGGAACCTAGAAAAACAGAAATTTAATAATAGTGCAGAACCTGAATGAAAAGAAAGACCTTATAAACTGATCACAGGGAACCGAGGATGTTTCCATAGGCCGAGTAAGCGTTATTGCTTGGTAAGCCAAGGAAGGGCTACCAGGGGAAAAGGTTGATTCCCTTACTCTTCGAGGATAGAAGAGAAATTGCTGTAACAATTTAAAGGAAGAAATTGTTATTTTAAGAGGCTGAGTCCTCATAGCGTTAGCAAAGATGGCTTGAATTGTAAACGTTTATAAGAGAGGTCAAATAATAAGGAAGAGTGAGAAACTCTTGAATTAAAAAGGTTCTACTGAGAAAAAGAGAGATCAATAATTATTACATAAAGGTCTAGGTCTGGCTCGAAATTCTTTAAAAAGCGAGATTATGATAAACGGTCAAGCATTACGTATTAAGATTGTTAGAGAACTAACATGGCTGAACGACAGAGCTCTGCTATTCAGATACCCAAAGAGTTAAGCTTAGCAGAACTACAAATTGTGGAGGAGTTCGACAAGTCCTACAAACAGTGGTTTCAACAATCCAACGCTTGGACTTCTGACAATGAAAGATTAGAGGGATATTTAGAGGATCTTACCAAAAGTTTTACCTCAATATTGATCCAAACTAGGCGAAAGGAAAACGAACGACTACAGGATACCTTTAGGAAGATCGAAGCTGAGCAGAGGCAGCATAGGGCTGAACTAAGAGACATACTAAACAAATTTTCCTCTAGTATTGAGGCAGTCTGTAAGGAAGTTGGGAACGACAAAAACGTTAACAAACTAACCTGTGATGAGCTAGTGGACGACCTTCCTGTTGAAGCTTTGATAACCCTAGTGCGCAAGGAGTTAGTAAACGTCCCTGAACTAATTAATGACCATTTTTATGACGATCAACCTGCCTCGCTAGTTACTAGTCCCCTGAAGGAAGACAAGGTTCCTAAAAAGGATGTCCCTGATTGGCAAGGATGGTTCCTGGAGCTAAGCCCGGAAGTGAAAATGAACAAGAAGATTTTCCTCCAACTCTTGGCAAAGAAACTAAAGTTAAGTCGGAATGGCGCCAAGCGAGAAATGAAGAAATTGTTTAGTTGGAACGGGATGCGGTTTATTTTAAAGAAAACCTAATTAAAGAAAAAATGGTGATTACTGAAATAGCTTATAACTGAACATCACCTTTACAGGAAATAATTAATCAAGCAACAAATTCTTGTTTAACTAAATGTGTGTAACCTTGATATGTTGTATTTGTTTGTTAATTCTTTAAAAACTGTTGTGTTGAATTGAAAAAAAAATATATATATATATAATAAAAAAGAAAGCCGTTTAAAAAGTTGTGTTCAAATATTATCGTTTGAGAATTGTATGATATGTTGATTTAACAGTTTAAAATTTGAATATAAAATTGTATTTAAGACGTACTTAATTGAAATCTAACCATATAATTTCTAGTGTTGTGTTATAAATGTTGATAAAGCATTAATATTTGGGAAACAATATGATTATTAGTTGTACTGAACTAATCATTTAATTTGAAATAATAAACGCAATTGGTGTATATATAAAAAAATGTATAAGAAAGGCAAAGAGTTTAGAGAAAGAAAAATTTGTTTCACTTTCGTTTCTCAAATTTTCCTTTAAACTACAAAGGGGGGAACCTGTTACGACCTTACTTATTTTGTAACTTTGCAATGCCGTGTTAAAAAGAAAAATGGATATAGTGTTACCTCAAGTCATTGTTAATGTCCGTGATACTACATGTTGTGACGCAAATATGAACGCGCCAATCAAGGCGTTGTTGAACTAATGTATTCACCTTTCTGTAACTATCAAATGAAGACAGCTCGCTTAAGACAACGAGCATTTATTATGATGTAAATATAGATTTGCCAATCAAAGATTATCAATGTTTGATGAACTAACCTAATTGTAATTAAATAATGGCGGAACATTTAAATTTGTATATTTCCAAAATGTAAGATTTTATCAACGTTAAAGAAATAATTGTTAACTCAAATGAATATGTAAACTTTCTTTGTAAATTATTAATTGCCAAACTATGTATTTTTCAAATATCTTTCTGTTGTAATTTAGAGTATTGTAATAAGAAATTACCTAAAGACAGGTGTTCGAGGCTGGAACTTTGGGTATAAATACGAAGGAATTTGGTCCGTAAGGAGGTCTGTTCTGGTGTCAGTCTAGGTAGAAGTGAATAGGTGCAAGCCGCTCTTCTTTAAAGACCTAGACTGGCCAAATAGGAACGGTCTAATCTAGGAAGAAGTGAATAGGTGTATGCCGCTCTTCTGTAAAACCTAGGTTAGCCGAATGGGATATAAGTTCCAATTTAGGAAGAAGTGAATAGGTGCAAGCCGCTCTTCTGTAAAAACCTAAATTGGCAATCTCGGGTGATAACTCCAAGTCTAGGAAGAAGTGAATAGGTGTATGCCGCTCTTCTGTAAAACCTAGGTTTGGGCCACCCTAGTTTGACCTTTCTAGTAAGTTCGAAATTATCTATTAACAATTGACCTCCAAGTTCCAGTTACGAGTTACCTAACCACTGGCTGTAAATACTCAAGCAGTAAATAAACTTTTCATTAAAACTTCACGACGTTGGTTGGATTTGTTCTGCACCTACCCTGAAGATAGGTTTCAGTGTAGACCCTTAGAGACTCCATGCTCCCGACTATAGGAGTAAAGGGTGAGGAAAGTTGCTAGGAACGTAACAATCGTGTTGATAGTCTTGGTAATTTTTACGTCGCTTTGCTGTGTGAAATTGATGAAAAGGACATTCATTTTGAATCCTACACTTGAACCTGAAACTATTCGCAGGGAGTTAGCGTGTTATTGGATTGAAAATGGTCCTTAATTATAAATTTGTTGAACACTCCTGACTGAAATATTATTGAAGTTGCCAATTTATATGAGAAAGTTTGTAATTTAAGCAGCGTTGCCAGGCGCATACGCACAGAATCCACGAAAGCTGCTGTGAAATTACACACACACTGATTTTGAAATTACACCTATATTTCTTACATATGCCGAAAAGGGGGGGGGGGGTTCAAGCGCAAGCACGTAATTTCCAATCTTAAAAAAGAAAAGAAACTAAAGAGGTTAGAAACATTATTTTTGCATTATTTGATTGCTTTTTTAAATTCCTCATAAGTAAGGGTGTCCGGAGGATTGAGCGTGAGGCGTTGTACAGTGGGATCCATGAGTATTACCGTGCAAATTGTCAATGGCTATTTTTATTTATTTTTCTTTTACATCGTATGTGTTTTTAAACGATGGATTTTTATGTATGCTGGTACAGAAGTTGTCAACAGCGTGTTTAGAGTTTTCTTTTAATTCTTGAAGCTCTTATTGGATCAAATAAAGTGCACGAACATGGTGATGGACAATTTACACGGTAATACTCATGGATCTCACTGTACCCTATGGACTGGATCGATTTTTTTCTGGAAGACAGTGATTTGGAGAAAAATGCCTTTCTTCTCCTCTTGAAAAATGCGTCGCTTTGAAAAAATCACGCACATTTTTATAAGCAAAGTTGGTGGGGGGGGAGCAGAACGGGACAAAGTCACCATAGGATCGTTCAGTAAGTCTTCAACAAAAATTTACAAAGCAACCTGTATATGTAGCATACACGACTGGCTAGTGTATCACAATTCATCGGTTTGTGACGTATTGTAATAAATTTATTGAGCTTTGACTAACAAAATATTCTTAAAAAATCCATTATTATAGTGATTATTTGTTTGTCCAAATAATTTCATAAAAGTTAAGATGTTCCTATTTTCTAATGGGCGTGATCATTGTGGCATTTTAATAATTCGAGTGTCGACATCTATGGCAGAGCAATGCTCTACGACACTCGGCGTCTCTCGTTCGAATCCCTGCATGGGCGTGGTTGTTTTTGTCAGTGTCCCTTCATCAATTTCATCACGTACAGCGCGCTACGATGCCGGGTTTGAATCCCGGCCTGGTTACGGACGCTCTCTACTGTGATTGTCCTTTAATCAATTTCATCGTATCAGTCAGTGACGTGCACTGAGGAGTAGCTAGTCTAGCAGAGATAGATCAATCAATCTCACATCTCTAATTATTTTCAAATCACAATATTTATTGTCTTGAAGCCTCAGTTCATATGCAACACTTCTTTACACGCGCTTCTCGTCCCTCGATGTGATCAGCTGGCAAGGCTGGATACCCTAGCTGGCTCTTCTTCCGCCTTACCAGATTCAGATATACACAATCGCCCGAAGCGAAAGGGAAGAGTTCTGCCTGTACTTCCCTTGCCCCCTCGCCCCCCGTTCCCATGGTTGAAAGCCCGTGGTTTCAGGTTCTCCAGTCTATCTCCTATATAACAGATAGGGGATAGGTTTCCCTTCGATTCCTTTGTAAATCCTCTAAAGAACTCAGGGAAAAATTTTCTGCAATACTTACGTTCTCTGTATTTACACAACCTTTTATGTATGTATGATATGGGATGTAGTTTTACTTGTATTATGTGCAGACAAAAATGTTATGGTTTCTTTTCTCTTTTTTTCAAATATGGAATATATAATGATTGAATAACAAATATTTACTCACGCTCTTTCTCGCTCTTGTTGTAGTAGTGTTTTATTTAAATATACTAATAATTTGGTCTCAATAAAAAAAATGGGTAAGCTAAACAGTCATAAATACGGATGTATTAATTTGGGCAAAATAACGCGCGTTCAAATTGTTGTTATTGGTTTGGTTTATTTTACTTCACCTTTCTGCCACATTTGGTTATCGTGAAAATGAAAATGAGGATGATATAATGAAATTGATGAAGGGACCTCACAAAGGACAATTCAGGCCGGGATTCGAACCCGTGGCGAAAGCGCATTCTTGTTCCTATGTGTTGAACTCTGCAGTGAATAATGAAATAATTTGGAATGAAAAATGTATCCCAGAACTCAAGAAGCCAAATGAATATCAGTGAAGAAAGTAGAAAAAAGGTGTGTTTTGTTACCTGTTTATCTCCTCTAATATATTGAATTTTTGCCACCTCCCATCGCTTTTTGTAGCTGTATAGATTTAATCGCGATAAGTAGCTAATGAGCTTATGGAAGTCATGAGGGACAATCATAAACAGAGAGAGAACTCTGTACTCCTGATTTCACACTGCCCTGCAGATGCACTGGGAGGAAATTATTTGTATTTTCCTCTTTTCTTTAGCGTTGCATTTCCATCAATTTACCTAAATTCTGCCATGACGATGAACGTTGAATAAATTAAATGGATGAAGAGTGGTTACAAAGGAACACTCATGAACAGGCCAGGGCTCGATCCTTCAGTAACGAGATCGTGAGATGGAGAAATTAGGGAAATCAAGCAATGCAATTTTTTTTTTGAAAAACGTTAATCATATACAAATATGGTGTTTCAAAAATCCAATTGAAATTTACGCACGACTGAGTAAATACGCAGTTTGCTTTACCGATACCCACGTATTCGAATAGTTAGAGCTTTCCACTCGTCTTTGTTGTCGGCCGACCTCCGTAGAGGAGTGCAAGTGGTCCCGGATCGGTACCTGGTGGAGGCACTTAGTGGTTCGGATCCCACTTTAAACTGTAGGTTCAGTCCCGATTAGTTTTTATGTACATAAAGTGGACTTAAACACCAAATCAACCAAACGCGCGGGAGTGGTTATCACTGCACGCTATGACACCAGGAATTCCGGGTTCGAACCCCGACCTTGGCATGGGTGTTATTTGTGTTTGTCTCTTCATTAATTGTATTGTATCATCTTCGCGATTAACCAAATGTGTCAGCGACGCTAAGTAGCACAAATCATATCAAATCATTGATTGATTGTTTGATTTGGTTTCTTTAACTTCGCTTTTCCTACACTTTTGGATAATCGTGAAGATGATACGATAAAATTGATGAAGGGACAAACACAAATAACAGCCATGCCCAGGTCGGGGTTCGAACCCGGGATCTCTGGCTCAATAGTAAATCAACATGGTTTGGATTTTCGAAAGTGGGTGGGATTAACGTGTGCTTCTTTTCAATAGTCCTTCCTCATTTTGCAATTCTTTCCTTTCTTTGATTTTCTATTTTTAGGAATACTGGGCCCTAAAGGGGGAGGGGGGATTATGGCCCACACCAACCTCCCTTGGGCATGCCACTGATTGCTACCCCAAGTGTCGACTTCACCGCACGTCACTGGTATCAGCACTCACCCTCACCTTCGCGATTAGCCAAAAGTGGCTGAAAACTGAGTATAATAAACCAAATCAATCAATCAATCAACTTCATTAGTATATCGTCGTAAGGGGTTGGATTTATATCAGAGAATATTCAATTATTATTTGTCTGCGTTTATGTTCACTTAATGAGGCCAAAACATGCATTCAAAGTAGCATAATATGCACTATAAATTTTTAAAAATTGTGTTATTATTGTCTACGTATATATTTCTTGACATTTTCCATTAGCTGCTTTGATTTAGTGGCAGTAGAACGAGAGAAATTAAACCCCCTCCGCCCCCAGCTTTCCAACGGTTGTCGTCATCACTGTCCACCACGGCCAGTATCTCCAAGGACCTCCCTTCCTCCAACCCCTGCCCTTCTCAAGTTTCCTGTCCCTTCCGTTCCTTTGTGAATGCAGCAGGGAGAGGTAATATTTTAAACTGTTACAGTGGATCTCTCTAAGGAAGACCGAAGCAGCAAATGAGAATCTATTTCTTTTGTTCATTTCTTGATATAAGAAATACATGATCTGCGAACGACAGAAAAAATAGTGTCAACAAAATTTGAGATATTGGAGCATTTTTATCAGAATACACACACAATCCACACACGTTTCCATTACACACATTGGCAACGCTGATATTTAAGTTAAAGCTATAAAAATCAAAACATTACACAATTCTTTCTAAAGTTAGTAGGCTATTACTCTCTGGCATATTTTCATGGTGTTCTTTCTTTTAAAGCTGTAATTGCGTTTAAGTTGGGTAAATCCCATATGTTTGTTACACAGGTGGAAAAACAGCAGTAAGATACATCAGGGCTAGCTCTTGTGCTTCCAAACCACGAAATTGTATAATTTTATTAATTTGTTTTGTACAAAGTTAGTATTTTGAAGGTTTAAATCAACGAAGAATCACATAAGAATATTTCAACTTTGAAAATTAATACTTTAAAAATTGATTTTAAGGGAATCCTGAGAATACTGACATATACTTATGATATGGCGAATAAGTTCTTATAGTATTTGCATTAACTATACTTAAAGGATTTTTAATTGCACTTATTTAAACACAGGGATAAGTACTTATTATTTCCTGATTTTTCCGTTCCAGATGTGCGTGCTGAAATGAGTGATGTTGTAAGCTCTTTAAAAAAAATCTCTTAAAGGTTCTTCTGAAGAAACATCTTGTTCTGGAAGTGGAAGTTCCAATATGTTTGACAACAGACCATATCACCCCTTCAATATTTCACCACAGATAATTAATGGGCGTAAGTTCTACTTTCAAACGAAGCTCTATCGTGAGTATCCTTGGCTTCATTACAATTCATCCATAGAAGGATTTTCTTGTTATTATTGTTGCAAGGCACTGAAGAAAGGACTCTTTCGACAAAAGTATGATGAAGTAGTGAAAGTGTCCGATCTCGTGAATGGTCGTGGATTCCGTAAATGGAATAAAGCAAATGAGAAACTGACTTCACATGAATGCAGTCCACTTCATAAGGACGCTGTAACGAAACTAGGTGGGCTTGAATCCGTTCCAATTTGCAGTGTGCTTTCTTCTGCAAAGAACGAACAGCAGAAATGTGCAAGAGTGGCTTTGCGTGCAATGATTAATTCTTTGCGTTTCTTGGCTAGGCAGGGAATTCCTTTGCGAGGACATTACAAGGAAAGTGGAAATGTATACCAGCTCAATCAACTGAGAAAAGATGAAACACCACAACTTGAACAGTTTTTGAAAAGAAAAAAGGACTTCAGTTCTGATGTTATTCAAAATGAAATACTACAAATTATGGCACACTGTGTTTTACGAGAAATAATTTCTGAAGTAAGAGAGAACAAGTTATTTAGCCTAATTGTCGATGAGACTTGTGACATTAGCTGTAAAGAGCAAGTTTCAATCAGTGTGCGAACAGTAAATGACTTAGAGGTACGTGAATGTTTTTTGGGTCTATACGAAACATCTAACACAACAGGAAGTGCTCTGCATGACATTATTATCGATGCTTTGCAGCGATTTAACTTACCCTTAGAACATCTTAGAGGACAATGTTATGATGGGGGCGCTAACATGTCTGGTGTAAGAAAAGGAGTTCAAGCATTAATCAAACAGAAACAGCCTTTAGCATTATTTGTACACTGTAATAACCACAATTTAAACTTGGCTCTTCAAGATACCACAAGAACCATCCCCCTTTTGAGAGACACAATGAACTTGATAAATGATATTGGTGTATTTCTAAAGGATTCTCCAAAAAGAATATCACAGTTCAAAGACATCAAAGCTGCTGAAGGAGTGTCGGAGTTTACCTCACCTCGCCCTCTGTGCCCAACAAGATGGTCAGTTCGTACGTCATCTTTACATGCGATAGTTGAAAATTATTCTGCTTTATTAGCGTTCTTCGAGAACATTTCTAGTGCACCTAGTGATTCTTCAAGCAAGGCCCGTGGTCTTCTTGACAACCTAATGAAAGGATCTACAGTCTTTGGAATCTTACTTTGTCAGTTAATTTTTGCGCCTACTGAAAAACTAAATATCTCTCTTCAGAAGTCTTCCGAAACAGTCATCGGTAGCAGAGAAGCTGTTGAAGTAGTATTGAATCATCTGAAAGGAAAGCGAAATGATGAAACATTTCAGAAAATTTGGAATAATGTCCACCAATTAATAGAAGACTATGATTTACTTCCACCGCTGCTACCTAGAGTACGGTGTCCACCCAAACGTTTAGAGCATTCTGAGAAACCAGCTGAGCCTCATAGGTGGTCCTCTGTTGAAGATATGTACGAAACAGTATTTTTTGAAGCACTAGATAATATTTGCGGAGAAATATCGTATAGATTTGATCAGCCTGATTTCAAAACCTACTGCGAACTGGAAAATCTAGTACTTTTGTCACCTGAAAATTGGAAGCAGTCTATGATAACTGAAGCTGAAAATAGGGGAATTCCAGCAACAAAACTCAAATTGGAGATGGAGATGTTTTCAAGACTTTCGGAGATAAGAGGAATCCATCAAGTTGTAGCAAAATTTAGAAGTTTACACAAGGAAACTAGAAACCTTTTTCCCTTGATTGAGGCATTATTGAAGGAACTTCTTGTAATTCCATCAACATCAGCAACTGCTGAGAGAAGCTTCTCCACATTGAAGAGGATCAAGACTTACCTAAGGAGCACAATGTCCCAAGAACGATTGAATCACCTTTGTGTGCTTCATGCTTATCAACACCATTTAGACAACTTGGACCTGGCAGTATTGATGAAGGAATTTGTTAACAATGAGTACAGAAAAAGGGTATTTGGAAAAGTGTAAAGGCAGGGAAATAACACTTTAGTTTTCATGTTGCTTTCTTAAATATTGAAATGAGTTGAAATATTGAAATATGTTAAGTTTCATGAAGTGTAATTACAACATAAAATTTGCATTCCATTTATGTGTATGCAGTGGATGTACAGTATTGCCAGGTTATTTTGAAGTACATTTTCCCATGTTTTATGCAGTAATACTACTGGAAAAGTATAGCTTATTTGAGACTTATAATTGTTGCATTATTTTAACGATTATATCATATTGAAATTCTGTAGCAAATTCAACTTTTAATCAATAATATAGTCATCACAGTACCTAAAGCATGACATTTTACTTTTAAATAGTTGTTTTATTCTCGCTTACATATTCATAAATGTTACTACGTATGCATGAGGTTTGAGAGATTTGCAACATTTAGGTTCATCATTGTCATTTAAACTTTCAATCTGAAAGCAGATAAATAATGCTTCTAAGCTAGTATATGTACACCGCCATATGTGTTAGGTTATATGTACCAGAAATAAATCTGTGGAAATTATATATATATATATATGTGTGTGTGTGTGTGTGTGTGTGTGTGTGTGTGTGTGTGTGTGTGTGTGTGTGTGTGTGTACATATGAAGAACCAGACATACACGGACAGACGAAGAGGTGGACTTTGTACCCCCCCCAAATCAGAAACGTTCCTGCGCCACTGGAAAGCACTACTGCACATTCAAGATGGGAGAGAGGAGATACGGCTAGTGCGGTTGCCAGTTTTATTCTGCTTCTTCTGTAAGATTGGACAAGTGTGGGCGTTGTTCTTTACGGGGGAAAATATAAAGGCAAAAATATTCGCCACACAAAGTAATGTGGTCCGATGTAAGGGTAACAACGGCAGCAGAAAAGTTTTATACTTTGTTTTTTTATACAATTTTGTCCGGAGGGGCGGTAGATTCCCTCCGGGGGTGCTCAGCAGGTGCCTGAAAGAAACACTGCTCACGGCTTCATTCCCCTCGCCCAGAAAACACGTTTGCGCTCTCTCTATTCCCTTCTATACTCTGCCACCCACAGCACAGTATTAGAAATCGCTTCGCGTTAAAAACTTGACTTGGAGGAATGTATTCCAATATGTTGGTATCGGGTTCGGATGGAGGGGGGGGGGGAGGATTCCGTCCCGATCTCGCCTTCCTGACATTATTTCCAGATTTTCCGGATATTTGGGAAATTTAGAATTAAATTTTTCTGAGCTAAAGTTTTGCAGGTAGTTTGCAACAGTAGTTTTCATTTCAGAAATACGATATCGTCCAGCAGTGGCGGCGATTGGGTCTAAAAACTGAGGTCAAGACAGTATACTTCCCTTTGTAGATAAGATTTAGCATAGTGCGGGGGCAAAAGTTGCGAAAATTGGGGGGCAACTGCCCCCTTCGCCTCCCTAATCGCCGTCACTGTCGTCCAGGGAGGGGAAAGTAAGATTTCTTTCTTTTACATGGAGGAAACAAGTCATGTTTCCGCCCAGCGCCCATAATCGTGGTGTTCCTACAAAAATAATAAAGTGACTGAAATTAAATTAGCTATATCATATGGCTATATGTGTGAAATATGTAATTTTATGTTGATATTCGTTTTCCAAATGGCGTGACCCCTTGTTTCTCTTCTTGACGTCGGATTAGATTCTCGTTACGAACGTCGAGATTTTTACTTCCCATTCTGGTACATGTGTAATCGTTTATAAAGCAAAGAAATATTTTAATTGTGTGAAAATAGATTCTTCCATCTTATGGTGATACGAATCGTCCAATTTCGGAAATACGCAAGAACAGAAATTAAGAAATTGATAATATATAAACATGATAGACACTAGGAAATTTCTTTATGTTATATGGAATACAATTTACATTCTTGTAGTCGTTAATTGTTTATTAACGTACATGGACACGAATACTAATATGACAAATTGTCCTAGTTCAATGAACTTAGGAAACAATGGCAAAACGAAAATAGTAAACATACCTATTACCTTCATTCTGGAAGAGACAAATATGATTTTGACAGAACTATTGGCAATTATGGAACAGTGATTCCTGCGGCAGAATGTAAGATGAATTAATCAATTAGTATGTTCGTCCAAGGTTCTGATTGGTATAGTATATTCTTCCTAAGGCGTTGTGAATTCGTCCATTCAGAATGCAAATGATTCATTCATTCATTCATTTTCCGTTCAATAGATTATAATGTACACGATGTTGAACAGGTCAATTAATTTACAATTACATATATAAACACACTATTACGTTTTAACATTTGGAGTAATTACATATGTTAGAATGCATCAAAATTATTTTTCAGTTAGACAATTTGTAAAAAATATGAAAAAATAATATTAAAAAATGGGTAAACATTTACTATCCTTCGGACACCTCTAAGTTTTTCGTTTAGTCAAGTTTTGACATTTGTACTTATGTATCTGCTTCGCGGAACATTCCTTAAGGTGTATCAACGTTGTTTTGATGAAATTAATTGCAATTTTTCACATTACCAGTACGTCTTTCTGGTAGGCCTTTTCGCAATTATTTCCAATTTCTAGATCCTGATACTGATGTTGGCATCGTCTGTTGTACCGTTGCTTTCTTAGTGAGTGAATTTTTGAATGTCTAATTCATCAACTCACTTATGGGTTGATGGATTGGAGGTTCATGGACAGGGCTCGAAAAATACCGGTCGCCAGGTCGCCATGGTGACTAAAAATTTCAGGCTGGCGACTGTGATCTTTTGCTGTAATATGTGCAAAATTTTGATGATTCTAAGTTCAAATTGCAGTGCAGCGTAAGTTAGTAAATGTTTTTTTTATCAACGTTGTGAACATTCCATAGAGTCTGTAACAATTTCTTACCGTTTGTCCCCCAATACCCCATTTCCTGCTTTCTCAAATGATTTAGCGATGTTTTGAATACCATGATGCTCAGCATCTTATATAGAGTGTTTCAAAAATCGCACAACCCAAACTTTGGAAATGTATATCATGAAAACCGTAAGAGATGTTTACATCGGGTTTTCTGCATTATACAGCCTCATCCATTGAGATATTTTTCAATGCTTAAAATTATCAGTTCACTCCATACAGAAAATTATATAAATTAATAACTGGAGGAAAGCAGTATTCAATTTTTTTCAGAAATTAACTTCTGAGTAAGAAAAATATGTAAGAAATTATCAAAGGGTCATAATTAGACATTTGATGACTGATGTCATAACAGTCTGTCATTTGCGACAATTTATCCCATGTTGTTATTGTTTTTATCTTTTGTTATCTTTGTTTCTACTTGATGTTGTTTCAGTGTAAAATGGCCAAATAAGACTGTATCTGGAACTCTGAATGAATAAATAAATAAATAAATATTGGTCATATGCAACATTTGATGAATTTTTGATTGGCGATTTAAGGGTTGAGTGAAAAGTGCCATTTTTGGGACATATCTCCATATATGGCAACATTAGTAGGTCGAAATATTGCCAACAGTCACATGCAAGATGTGTCTAAGTATTGGCTATACATTTACGTTAAAAATCGTAAATCAAGATTTTGTGCTGAAATTGGACTCTTGAGAGAATCCTAGTCTACCCCTGGTTACATTGAATTCTCTTCGCTCACGCTTCGCCACTACAGTGCCTGGTTGATTCAGCATGGCATATTCATTGGAGCAGTGCATGTGCATTGTTGAAGAGTATTTCACTACTCATTGTTACACACATGTGCAAGAGGTTTTTCAATAAAAATGCCCTGCTTCTGCTGTACCTCACAAAGCAACTGTTTTACAACCAGTCACACCAACAAATGATCCCACAAATTGTTTAAGAGTTTGTATTTATTGATGAAAATCAGTTCTCAGATGTTTTCAGCAAATTAACAATGTTTTTTAAAATAATGTAATTGCTTTTATTTAGGTAAATGCTAACATAAATTGATGAACCCAGTGATAGCCTATAGGATTTGTTTAGTGCAGAAAACCCGGTGTAAATATCTCTTACGACTTTCATGATATACATTTTCAAAGTTTGGATTGCGCAACTTTTCAAACATACTGTAGTATGCACAATTGCTAGAAGGTGGTTTCCTGGCGCCTGATTTTCAGAGCTGGCACCTAGCTTTGAAGACAATTTTTCGAGCACTGTTCATGGATTCATCCACAAGAGTGCTGAATCCAATCTCACATTTTGTACCTGTTATATTACATGAGTGCAATTTTAGTATCATTTTATAATGTTATTAGTCTTGCCTTTATATTATCTCTCAATATGTAATGTTTTAATCCATTACAGAATAGTATTTTTATATTGTAACTTTAACATGTCTTACTGGTGTTACTTTTATGTATAGACAGTATAACTAATACGAGTACACACCTCCAAGCATAAAACTGTAATAGGCTAAGGTATCATTTCGTTGTATATTACATTATTATATTTCATTGTATTAGTATATTGTAATGTTTGAGTGACATGTCCAATATCACAGCTTGGAAATACAAATGTGATTCATGGATGAAATAAATCTAAATCTGTTTCTTATGGCGGGAAGCTAGGTTTTATTGAGTGCCCCGGGGTTGGTGTTGAGGTCGGCAAGAGTGGTTAATATTGCATAGGTTTCTTTTGAGAGCCTTTCTAATGTGGATTTAGCTTGCATAACTATTTTGGCACAGTTTATGTTGTGGTTTTTGTCCATGAGCTGGCAGGAAAGGCCTGTTCTTCTTCTTCCGTTATCACTACACCATCAGGGAGACCCCAGCTCATGTTCCTCACAGAGATGAAGTGATATAACTGTAATAATGCATTCCGTATTGCAAGTATTATACATTAGTTGCATATGGTGGTTTCTGTCAGATAGAATACTAATAAGTTTTGTTTGTTTCAGGTTATAATGGATCTGACAAGTAAAATGGCTTTACTGTGCACAAAAGCAGGTCCCTGCTTCAGATTAGGCACCAATTTACCCAGAGGAGCAGCTTTTTCATTTCACAATGCAAGCATTCTAAACAAGAGTATCCCAAGAAGTGCAAATGCCACTGAAGTATTTAGTAACCAGCAAGTATTACCTACACAGGCTCAAGTAGTGATTTGTGGTGCTGGAACAGTGGCAAATTCTGTTGCCTATCATCTAGTGCAGAATGGATGGAATGATGTTCTTGTTTTAGAACAAGCAAAGTAAGTAAACATTTTTTAAAACAGATGTGACAGATTTTAAATAGGGCTTCCACTGTGAATCGATACCGATACTCTCATCAATTCCCACCGGTACTGATACTTGTACAATTCTAGTTTAAATTAACAAAACTAGTTACTGAGTCATACTAGCTCATCACATCACACCCTTTACTGACATTAAATGACTCCCAAATTATTCTCATGTATCATCATAACCTTTAAAATGTCTTGTGACATTTGGTAAATTTATTTATGTGAACTTCTTTCTGGTCTAAACCAAGAGAATGCAAATAAAGAAGTTTTTGAAATGTTGCAAGACTTTTTAAAGTGTTCCGGTACATTAAAAAAAAATCGATGGATTGTGTGTCCTCTTCACTATTTATTTTTGTCATTTGGGTCTACCTGGAGAGAGGGGGAAAGCAAATAATGCTCATCTGGCAGGCTCTGTTTCTGCTATGCTGTCCATCCTTCTCAGTCATTTTAAATAAAAAACAAGTCGCTGCGATAACGGCCGATAGCCCGTTACCAACAGTCACATGAAAGACTTGCATAGAAAGGAAGAGTACAAGAAGAAAATGGTGAATCCACAACCTTCCCTCTCCCCTTGAACGTAGATAAAAACAATGCAATTTCCACAGCGACTTAACCCATCTTCCCTAGAACTCTGCAAACATCTGGCCCAGAAACGGCCCAGCATGATAGTAATGCTGGTTTTAGAAACGTCCAGCACTGTGGGAGCAGGAATTGGAAATGAGAAACTTCCTTCGAGAACTTTGGTCGCAGCTTTCACTTTGCCCATGCCTTTGATCTTGTGAATCATCTGCTTCTCAGGAGGATAGATCGGTATTGGCTCAGTCCTAATTTAAAATTACTTTTCATTTCTTGTCATGTTAGTAAATAGTTTCTCTTGAACGGAAGGTTTAATTTGCTCATAAAATTCTTCTAATTTGTTTCTTTCAGAGTAGGCAGTGGCACTTCCCACTTTGGTTCCGGCACACTAGGTGTGTTTAAGCCGACATCCGATAGGCATTTGATCTCATACAGTATTAAATTATACAGACAACTACAGGAGCAAGGGTATGATATAGGTAATGTAATGGTTTCTAAGTCATTTACATGAGATCTGTACAATGTTAATTCCGAATGCATCATTTTCAACTTTATTTTGTAGTGAAGCAGGGCCTCCCCGATGGCGCAGTCACCTTGTAATCAAGTGGTCCCGGGTTCAATACCCAGTGGAGGCACATAGTGGATCGTATCCCACTTTAGACTGTAGGTCCAGTCCCAATTAGCCTTACTGTGCATAAAGTGGACTTAAAATACAAACTCAAATTTTGTAGTGATGCAGTTCAAAGTGAACCAGCCACACCCATAACAAAAGTTTAAAGCATTCCCAATTAATTTTTTTCATGTGGAAACTCATACATCGTAATTGTAGAGAAAGTAGTTTTCACAAAGGTTTTCTCTTGCACTTAGTTTTCCTTATCTTTGGATATGTAAGCTACAAGGGGTGTAAAGGGTGACCATTTCTTGAGACAACCAAATGTCAACCTCACTTCCACATACTACACCCTAGACTGTATTTTGCAGACTAGTGAGGCTCTGGTGTCTGGACTCTGTTGGGCTTCTGTTCTAGACTGTCCATCTGTTTGTGACTGCCTCTTCATATATTTCATCTCATGAGCCGTGGTAGCTCAGTCATTAGGGTGTTCGACTAGCATGCAAGAGACCTGTGTTTGATCCCCGCCAGGGGAGAACCGGGATTTTTTCCACCTGTTCAAGTCGCTCTGGCACCCACCCGGCATCATATAAAGTGAGTACCTGGAGGAAGTTCTGGTGGGGAGGGAGGGTAGAGGCAGCCAGGGGCATGGTGCTGATCACATCACTCCCACCTTCAGCCGTGATGAAGAAAGTGTAACTCCCCACCCCCTATACACCATAATGGCATGGTGCAATGCACAGGGGAGCACTTTACTTTACACCTCTCATCCTAATCTTGCAATTAACCAAAAAGTGGCAGAGCATGAAGTAAAATGAATAATTTATTCATTCATATATATGTTACAAACATATAAACAACTGAATCACAGTGTCCCACCTGTATTTATGAAAAGGCCCTAGAATATATACACATCTTTTCTATTTTATACAAATTAAATATTAGAATAAAATATTTGCTTTGGGAAGTGGCTATCCAGAGTGCATATAGTTTTTGTAGAGGTATTATGTGCATTTGGCAGTTTCCTTATTTCATTATGTATTGCATTCGCTGGATTCAGATTTAATGAACTTTAGAGGTGCTGCATGAACTTGCATCATATAATACATGCCATCGTATTATTTTGATTTTAACATGGTTTTTCTGCTTCTGAACTTTTTTCAGTTATTTTACATGGCTTTTCTAAAATGACGACAAATAATGATGCAACCACACCTTGCTCAGAGTTCAAACCAGAACTCTGTAGAGTGGTGTTAGGCCAACCGCACACCAGATCCAACGTGATGCGACATGACGGTATGCAACACGAAGACTCAAAAAGCAACACTCTTTGTTAGTTAGCTAAAATGTGATGGCAGATTTAGTTCATGGACGCAATAGGTCTAGATCTGTCTTTTATAACTTGGAAAGCAGGTTAACGATACATAACAGTTTACAGCAGAATCAATGCATCTATGTACATACAAAAGGTATTAACATCTTGCTTTGGCCTTTAATTAAACCTTTATTCACAGTGAAATAACAATACATGAGCTATTTAGCTTAATTTCTAAAGGCAACATTAATCTGGTCAACCAGATTTTCTGTTTCGCTGATCCCTTGTGTCAGAATATAATCACGTTTAATTTGCAATAAAATAAAAATATCGCCGTCATGATACTGTCCCCTAGTGTGGAAATTTTGGCCTGAAGTTTCCGGTCTGTAACTAGATGTCTGTGGCTGAATTGAATTGATTCACGCATGCGCAGATTGTTTTGTCGCTAGCTGCTCCTCGCGATACCAAATTCTCCAGACATTCACAAACTGTCGCAATGTGACTTGAGGCGACTCGAGTCAAATGTTTTGTCCTGTGCACGTCTGCCCATTAGAGCCCCATGTTAAACATTCCCCGAGTCGGTTTGCAACAAAAATGACTCGTCGTGTCGGATCCTGTGCGCGGCTGGCCTTGAGCACAAGGTAGAACTCTCTTCTTTACTCACAGTGCATTGAATGTGTTTATTCTGTGTTCAGAGACATAGAGTTACTTTCATGTATCAATTTTTTTAACAGATTTAAATCAGTGTGGCAGTTTGAACCTTGCCCAGACAAAGGACAGACTAATTGCACTGAAGAGAAGAATGTCTTACAATCTTCCAAGGGGACTTCATTGTGAGGTATTTGTGTGAGTTAGCCAGTGAGTCTTTGAATGCAAGTGTGTGTGTGTGAGGGAGAGAGATAGTGACAATAATGTTATTTAGGATATGAGCTTAATTAAAGGATACATTTTTATTACGACTCCTTTCTGCAGTCATCTTCAGGTTAACTTTTATTTATTCTGTGTATTCTGATAATCCTTGAGAATACCCCCTTCCCCCCAAAAAAATCCCAATTTGGATTTGCTCAATTCTCTTTCAAGTTTTAATTGATCTCTGTTGCAGAATGGTTAGCACAGAGTACTATGGTTCCAGGGGTTCCTGATTAGAATCCCATCCTGGGCATTGCATTGTGAGTGTTCTTTCATTAATTTCATCATATCATCACTCATCCTCATCTTCACAATTACCCAAAAGTATCAGAAGACGAAGTAAAATAAACCAACTCAATCGATCAACCATTTAAATGCGACGAGACAATAATGTAAGTGTTTATTTGGAAATCTGATTTATAATTTTGTAAATTTCTGTGGCCATTGCCATCACCCACCTTAAAACAAATTCCAAGTGGATGATGCCAGGGGATGCAGAATATAACAGGACTGTAAATCAAATTTTGGAATATGTTATGCACATATCAATAATTATTATAAGTATTGCTATTATTTATGTATCACTTTGTTAATCAACATAAATAGTAAAATAATTCTTTAAGCTTTCCTGACAGTGACTGATGAAGAGGTTTTCTCAGGATATCAGCCAGGTGGTTTCCGGACAGATTTCCAAGTTTTTGAGAGCTAATGCCATATTTAGGGATTTTACTGCAGAGATAACATCAGCAGGGACGGCGACAGGGGTGGGCAAGTGCCCACCCAAAAAATCCTGTGCCCACCCGATTGCCCACCCAATCAAATTCACTAAGTACATATACTTAGAGATATGTGAATGTTTCAATAAATAAGTGTATTCTGGTCTTCATTACATGCATATTTTACTAATAATCAATATCATCTATACTAGAAATGTTCACATATCATCATCCCATAAAGAGCTTATTTAAATTTGTCATTAGAAAGCAAGAGGAATTACTAGAGATCTTGCAACAAGAAAACTGTGACCGATTGAATACATCTCTGATTAGAATCAGCTAGTGCTTAGGAGGAGCAAAATTATGCAGGGTATGGTCAAAATGAGATCAGGATATAGGGTGAGCTTGAGGGCTGCAGCTCCAGGCCTTCACTGGGGGAAAAACTGTTTTAAAAGTACCACATAAAGAAAAAATTAGGTACTTTGGATGTGATGAAAAATGTAGATATACGTATAATTAACCACCTCATGTAGCTTGACGAAAAGTTATAACTGAAAGTGTGGAGGGGATTGGGGTCGGGTTTTGTTGTTGTAAGCTCCGGCTCTTCACATGTATAAATCCCGGCCTGCCTATGATTAAAATAATCTCTAAATAAGCAAATAAAAACCTCAGCGTTGCTTCCTCCAGCAACACAATAAATTATTTCTACTTTTTAATTAGGTGTACATGGAATTTCCAGAAGTGTCTCTTTCTTTATTTCATTACAATTTTTATATTTATATTATACATACCTGTCATTTTCAAATATCTACATGGTATACAAAATAACAACTTTGTATTTGTTGTGCAGATACTAATAAATACTAATAAGAAGCAATCAAAATAACCACTACAATACCAAGGTATATTAATTTTGATGTAACAGTTATGTAGGTTTGGAAAAAGCAACAGAATTATTGAATTGATAATGGGTGGCTAATTCCATTTAGAAACCCTGGTTCCACATAAATTTTGCCTATCAGTTACGTAATCATGCGATTTTTCTTGTGATTAACTTAGGAAGAATTAAAAGAAGAAGGGGTTGGAAGGAAAGCTTTGTTTTGAGGGCATCGAGAACTAATCAATCACCATAAGAATGATTTAAACTTTAGAAGCATCAGAGGTTTAGCCGAAAAGGTCAACAGAATCTGTTGATGTAGATGGAGTAAAGAAGAAAAGGTATGTCACGAAGTATCCATAAGAAAATTTTGAATCGGCACTAAACCTACAGTGTGCGTGCATTGTGCTTCCACCAGGGGAGAGGGCAGTAGAAACCGAACCTCTTCATTATAAGGCGACAATGTTATGACATTGGAGGAAAAAATATACAGAAAGAACTCGCGGGGTACGTGTTATATTATCACCATAAAATATGCATTCATTTAAGAGGGTGTATTGCCAGGGACAAATATTTGAGACTCTCGGAAAACAATGTGATTGTTCACGGAGTTAGCTTCCCTGATCCAACAATGAAACACTGGTTCCCAATACGACATTAATTTTAATCCAAATATCCAGTGGCGGTGATTAGGAGGAGCGAGGGGGGAGGTCCCCCCGCCACATTTTGCCACTTGTCGCACCCGCACTATGGCCTCTTAATGCTAAGACTTTTCAACCAAAAAAGAACTGTCCTTGCCCTCAAGTTTTGGCACCCGATAGCCGTTATTGAAAACATGCAGATACATTTGTCAGTTATAATAACCTTGTAAGCCAAGAAAAGTGATCATTAACCCCCCAAGTTTCAGTCAAAAACTCACATGATGAAAATAATATGATCAGGAACATGCACTTAAATTACGAAAAGTAATTTAATCCTTCACCATTGTCTACCATCACAATTTCTATCACTGTCGCCTAATATATAAAGTGGACTAGGTATGTACCTTGTATTTTTGCACTTGAAGGAAAAAATGTGACACGACCAATTCACATTTCTTTCACTACATTGACATGAAGGAAAGAATGAGATTAGAATGTATGGCTGCGCACACACAAACACTTCCTTGAAGTAATTGTGTCCATCAGAGACAAAGAAGTGGAAAAAGATGCGAGAATAGAGAAGGGGATACATATGCATTTATGTCACACTCTATATGTGTCTTACATGTATGTATGTGTATGTATGTATGTATATATGTATACAGGGTGTCTCAAAAGTAATAGCGCAAACTGACACAGGTGAAAGTACACGATTATATAGCAAAAATGTCTCAGTAAACATGGGTCTGCAAACGAGCCGTTTTCGAGATAATCGCGAATGTATGATTATGACTTCATTGGTTGTAAACGTTGTACTAGTTGGTAAACTGCTAACAATGTGTGCGAATATGTGGGTACAAGCCGCCACTGACTTCAGTGTTTGTAAACGTCGTCCTAGTTGGTAAAATACCAATAATACAGTATGAAAAATCAGGAGATCTCATTGCTTTTATTGAACATTCTACTTACTTTAACAATGAATACAGCACTACTTTACAAGTACGTATGTTCTACGTTACAATTATTGTACACTCGTACCTGTTAAAGGAGGTGTTCAAAGTGTCGTCCTTCCATCTGGATGCAATACTGTACGCGATCCCGCATTGAGTTTCGAATTCTTTCGAACACCCCCGGATCATTTCGGAATTGGTCACAAGCATGTACAATTCTATGTTCCAGATCTTCAACCGTGTCAACGGGAGTGTTGTACACTATGCTTTTGAGGTGACCCCAGACACAAAAATACAAGGGATTTAGATCCAGTGACCTTGGAGGCCACGGTACATGTCTGCCTCGACCTATCCATCTTTGATGATATCTGCGTGTTAGGTGTAGTCTCACAGCAGCAACAAAATGTGCCGATGCTCCATAATGCATGTACCACATACTCTGACGTGGATCAAGGGGAACATCCTCAAGCAATTCTGGAAGATCATGCCGCAAAAACCGAAGGTGTCTCAGTCCATTAAGTCTTCTTGGAAGAATGTGTGGTCCCTAACCACACATTCAATTAGAAACGTTGCTGATGTGGTATCTCATGAACACTCCAAACATGAGAATTATGAAAATTAAAAATACCATCATGTGTGAACCCCGCTTTGTCTGTAAATAAAATGTTACATGCAAAACGAGGGTTGAGTACAATCTGTTGTTGCATCCACTGACAAAATGTCACTCTAGGAACACAATCCGTATCACTGAGATACTGAACTCGTTGGAGGTCTTAAGGGTAGAGTGAATTGCGATGTAAAATTCTCCATACACTACTGTGGCTTACTGGCACTTGTGCGGCAATTCTCCTCATCGAGGTTCCTGGAGAGTGTTCAACTGCTTCCAACAGCATGTCCTCAACTTCAGGCGTAATGCGTGCAGGTCTACCTGCTCTCCTACCATGTTCTTTGAGGTGCTGATGTTTCCTAGTAAATGTGCGACTCTCCGGGTGCCTTCGAGCAGGGTATTTTTCTTGGTACAAGCTTGCAGCCTCCTGTGCATTGCCGTTAGCCAAACCATGCAGAAAATGCATAGCCGCATACTCTTCGTTGCTGTAAGGTTCCATTTTCACTACGCAGTCCAGCACAACTGACATGACTCCCACAGTACGATTACACTGTGTACTGATTGTATCCATACAACGTCACCTCTCGGAAATGTTCTGTTTGATTACAACGCCACCTCTCGGAAATGTTCTGTTTTGAACACAAAGAGCAAACCTCGTACCAGGCAAGGAGTAAAGCACTGGGTGTTTACAAAGTGCAATCAGTGATGGCTTGTACCGACACATTCGCACACATTATCTCGAAAACGGCTCGTTTGCAGACCCATGTTTACTGAGACTTTTTTGATTCTATTATAGTGTACTCTTTCACCTGTGTCAGTTTGCACTATTACTTATGAGACACCCTGTATATTTTATATATATACCTTACATTTATACCTGCCCACCCTAATCTATCAATTTACAGCTTCTGCCCACCCGGTAGAAAATTTCTGGCACCGCCCCTGAACGTCAGGGTGAGGTTATACATATTTGGTGTGGGAGGTGTCGGTGTAGGTGGCCAGCCAATCAGGTGCTGTCTCTCTGATGTCCACACTCTCAGTTCATTATCGCTAACCAGGCTGGGTCCAGTTTGAGTCCTGTGTCCCTGTTGAGGTGTTGCTTTTCCCCATTGATGGCTTTTGCTTCTTTGATGATGTCCCAGTAACTCAGACAACCAAGAGACCTCTTCAGTCATCAGCAATGAATGTTGGTAATGAAAATGAGTTATGTGTTTCTTTCCCCATTTCATACCTCTCAGCGATACCGCTCTTCATCTTGAATAGGAAGAACACCACTACCTCGCTTAAAACTGAATATTTACTTACCTGTTTTTTTTTCTTCCCTGGCCTTTCATTTTATTGCATCATGTAACAAACGAGGTTTCTTTTATTTACACTGACCATGATATATGATATGATTTATTTGTATCCAAGGACTACAATTTTGTACAAATAGGTACATCTGTAGTATACGACATGTCAAATAGAAATGCATGGTAATAAAGTTTGGTAATTTTAACATAAGATGCACACATATATGTTGGTGTATTATAACGCTTTCATATAAAGAGATTATACTTGACAATTTCAGTTTCATGTGCAACAGCAAGCTCTGCATACCTTTTAACATTTATTCTGATTACACATACACAAAACCTTGAGTCCTTCACACTCTGTCCAATAGATATGTCTGTATGCATTCAAAAGATGAGTGTTGCCTCTGTATATTCTTGTATTCTGTAAAATGAATGTTTAATTAGCATGGTTTTGATTTTATTTTTAAACTTTTCCACTTTTGGTTCATGTCTTAACTCTCTGGGCAGCTTGTTATACAGGTCAACTGCTGAGTTTTTAGGTCCCTTCTTGTAGAGAGTAAGACGGGCATGTCTTTATTTGAATTTTATCTTTATTTCTCGTGTTCAAGCTATGGATATCTTCATTGGTTTCGAAAGTACTAATATTTTGTTTGATGTATACCACACTTTCATAGATATACAAACAGGGTAATGTCAGCAAGTGGAAGTTACGGAAGAGATTTCTGCACAAATATTTCCCATTGACCCCTGCCACAATTCGAAGTGCTCTTTTTTTGTAATTTAAACAGTATGGAGCTGTGTGCCTTGTTTCCCTAGCTCATGATTCCATACCTTATTACTGATTCAAAGTTTGCTACATAGAGACTTTTGACAGACCAAAAGCTGGTAATGTTTACCATTATACGCAGTGCAAAACAGACTTTACTTAGTTTTTGTTGAAGCATGTCGATGTGGTTTGAGAATTTCCAGTGTTCATCTAAAACAATACCCAAAAATGTAGTTTCTTTTGCGTGCTTACATTATTTTGGTATGGAGGAAGCTTTTCGTCTGAAATCTGAAACACTTCAGATTGTTCATATGAGCAATAAAATTATGATTAAATTTTATTCCTTTATCAGTAGATCTTTCTTTAAATTTCTTTTTGTCTGGATACCAATGGTGAGCATTTTACTCAAATGTTGAGAAAAGAAAACTGTCTACTACAGGTTGGATATAATAATCTTATTGGTCTACTGTGGCAAAGGAGACCATCCTGACAAAGGCCAATGGCGCATCTCCCCCAAAATCATGTCATGCATCCCCCAAATCATATCATCCGCACCCTCAAACCATATCGTAATCCCCACAAAGTATTTCATTACGACACTGTGTCTACTGATAATTTTTTTCTTAGCTTTACTGAACACTATACTTGATCTGCCCCTCCTCCCTAAACAGGGGCCCATTGCTCAAGACCGCCCCTAAAATCGTTCATCATAATCCCCCCCCAAATAGTTTGGATGATTGATTTAGTTTGGGGTTTCAAGTCCATTTTATGCACAGATAGGCTAATCGGGACTGGACCTACAGTTTAAAGTGGGATCCAAACCACTATGTGCCTCCACTGGGTATCGAACCCGGGACCCTTTGATTACAAGGTGATGACGCTACCACAATGTCATCGGGAGGCCTAATAGTTTGGATGAATACATAATAATTGATGTCTACTTGAATGAAATACCATGTTAAACTGTCCATATTTTTTAATTCTTCGATTTCCGAAGAAAGCTTAAAGCTAGCACATTGAATGGTTAAATGTAGTAAATTAAATTATGTAAATATGCATATATGTACTGTTTGTGAGTGGGTTTATAAAACTCACAATTTGAGTATTTTACACAAATTGTTACACAACTTAAGATGAAGATAGAAAATTCAACATTGGCAAACCAAATAACATGCTCCAGCCATATGACCGATTCAATCAATGTTTCACGAGACATTACAGAACCCTAGCTAAAAATTCTTAAGCTCACGGCGATAATATAATATGGTTCCTCTTTCAAAGAACTCAACCTCCCTCCCAGTTTTATTGGGGTAAAGATCATTATTTTAGTAACCCATAACAATAATTATGTGGATTTTATCTCCAGTGCAAATTTAACTTGTTAAAGTAAAATTTTGCGGTGACAAGAAGTTAGAAATGCGGATTCGATATATTTTTGTTCCAAATGATGCACCTGCTTTAAATAAAGCAGTATACCAACACTAAGCATTATATTTTAAGCAGTGATGTTCTTCGAGACTATCGCTTATGTCTTGTAATACAGCTATAGTATAAAACTTCACATTCACATCACAACATTGTGATCAAGAACATTTTTACATCCATTTCTTTGCAGGTAAGAAAAAAGGTAAAGTGTTCCCCTGTGCATAGCACCATGCCATGAAGGCGTATAGGGGGTGTGGGGCGTTCCCACACTTTCTTCATCCGGTCGTGAGTGGGGGTGATGTGATCAGCATCACGCCTCTGACTACCTTTACCCCCCAGGCTTTCCCCCAGGTACCCATGTTATTCGACGCTTTCAAGAATATTAATTTAATGGGGTGTCAATACTTTCTTAGGATCCAGAGATATTTAGTCTTTTCCAGCTTCTCTTTTGACACATTCGGGGTCGAAAACATGTGGAAACCATATTGCTAAATACAGTCTCCAAACTTTAATGTTCATACTCTATTTCCACTTCAGAAATCCCTTGACAATCAAAGATTTAACACTTTATTAAGAGCTTCGTATCTCCCCATTTAAGTTTAATGATCAATCATATCACCAAAATTTCCATGCCAATTTTAGACTTACTGTTGATATTAACGAGTGGATATTGCCTCCTCCAAAAAATTAAATCTCAGTCTCCACACCAGAATTTCCACAACAGTCTAAAACAATAGTAATACACAAGATTTGGATACCCCCTCAATTTAATGCTCAGTCCCCCTATAATTAAATGATACCGCCATAATCTAACACATAGAGATGGATACTGCCCCCCTCCCAACGTTAAATTCACATCCCCTCCGAAATATGTAATAGTTGGATATTTCTCCCCCCGCCCTTCGATAATACCCTCAAACACTTTCTTCATCTAATGGATTATATATGGTGCATTTAAGGTGTAAAATGTTTACATATATTTTGGGAAAATATATAAATGTTGAATTTTATATTATTTGAGGGGAAAAAATCCCTCCCTGTGGTTACCCCTGTACTGTGGTAATGTTGGCAAGTGCAGAAGAATTCGTTGATGAGCAAAAAATCCTAGACTTGTGTTGGATTCTGAATGAAAAGTAATTTTTGTTTGGATTTCAGGTAGTAAGCCCGAGTGAAATGAAAAACATAAATCCCTACCTTCACACTGACGACCTGGAGGGTGCTATTTGGGTACCTGAGGATGCAGTGGCTAAGCCCAGAGCCATTTGTGATGCCTTAGCAAAACTTGCTCGCGAGGGTGGTACGTAGAGACCTATAAGAACAATAATTAAAAGTCACTGTAAATGTACACTACTTGCACATGGTCTTCAGCTTGCAACCTCCCGAATCAACAGTTTTGATAACAAAAAATAATCCATTTCCTCACCCTGTTATATTTACTCCTCTTTTTATCTAAACACTGTTGACTTACTATCTGAGAACACGTGGGTGAATCAAAAAGTAAGTTACACCCCCCTGTAAAAGACAAACAAAACACATTAGAAAGAAAATATTTATTGGACGAAAACGCATGAACATTTAACTTCTTTCAACATAGTCACCAATTCATAATTGGGAAAAGAGAGACGCGGTAGTATATAAATACGGAGAAACTAGTACTCACTTTTATCCGCGAAGCTGTTTTTTTCTTCTTTTTCGATTAATTTCAGTGGCCACTGCCACCATCCTCGTTGGAACTTGCTGCGCTGTTGCTTGGCGTGCGTCTTTTGTTCGTAGTTCTCTGGCTGCCGTTAGGTGCGCTGTGCATCTTGGTGCGTCGTCTACTATTTCCGGGCGATAACTGCTGCAGTAGTGGAATCCAAGTGTGGTGCGCTTGCCCGCTATCGATGTTTAGTTCATGCGGGAAGTGCATTATGGCATGCATTTCCTTGATTTTGGTGCCTATGAGCGTGTGGGCAGTGTGTTTGACTCGAACCTTTTGAATTTTATGGCTATTATATTTGATATGTCTAGCAAGACCAGTAGTGGGTTGGGCTTTTTTCGCATCTGCTAGGTGCTGTTGGATTCTTTCATTGACAGATCTGATGGACCTGCCGATGTAATGAGCCTTGCATTCACACTCTGCATCATATACACCTGGGTTGTCAAGGGGGGAGAGGAAGTACCATTTGTGCTTGTTCAGTTTATCAGTTATTTTGGAGATGGGTTTGTGCGCTACTTTGATGCCAAATGGGAGAAGGGCTTTGGCTATGCGGTTGGAAGTGGTGGGATGATAGGGGAAGGCAAACCATTTATATTGGTCGCTGGGGGTTGGTTGTGGCTGGGCTGCTTGTGAATGGGTTGATTGTGGTAGGTTAGGGTGTCTGACCTGTATTTCCGCCTTACTGCACCAGGTGGAAAGTTGTGATTCAGTGTAGCCATGTTTCAGGGCTATTTCTGTGATGGTAGCTATCTCCTCTCGCAGATCCTCTTCTTTGCCACAGTAGGAGAAGGCTCTTCGATAAAAGTTTAGCCACACATTGGCTTTTTGCTTAGGGGGATGGCTAGAGAGAGCATGTATGTACTGGTTGCCTGCATCCGGTTTTCTGTAGACGGTGGTTGTGAATTTGTTAAGTGCACGGCTGATGGTGATGTCCAGGAAGTTGATTTTACCAAGTTTTTCATGCTCTACGGTGAAGTTGAGCCTGGGGTGGATGCTATTTAGCTTGTTCACTAGGAGGTTGAGTTCTTCTGCCTTTTTGTATACAACTATTGTGTCGTCCGCGTACCTTCCATATCGGATGTATTGTAGTTCTGGAGTGTGGAGTATCTCTTTTTCAGCCAGGTGCATAACGATGTTGGCTCAAGAAGCTGATAGCGGGTTGCCCATCGCAAGGCCCTCGGATTGGTTGTAGAATTTATCTTCAAACTTAAAGTAATTGTGTTTTAGACAAACTTCCAATAGCCTGGTTATCTCTTGTACCTCTAGGGCCGGGATTCTGTTAGTTGTCAGCCATCTTTCAACTGAATGCAGTGCTAGGTCTATGGGGATTGAACTGTACATATCTACTATATCAATGCTGGCTAATTTTGCACTGTCAGCTTGCACTATTGAAACTTTTATCGAAGAGCCTTCTCCTACTGTGGCAA
This sequence comes from Lepisma saccharinum, assembly GCF_977018435.1. Taxonomy (NCBI): domain Eukaryota; kingdom Metazoa; phylum Arthropoda; class Insecta; order Zygentoma; family Lepismatidae; genus Lepisma; species Lepisma saccharinum. Next base: position 40,046,887 of record NC_139245.1, read on the forward strand.
AGAAGAGGATCTGCGAGAGGAGATGGCCACCATCACAGAAATAGCCCTGAAACATGGCTACACTGAATCACAACTTTCCACCTGGTGCAGTAAGGCGGAAATACAGGTCAGACACCCTAACCTACCACAATCAACCCATCCACAAGCAGCCCAGCCACAACCAACCCCCAGCGACAAATATAAATGGTTTGCCTTTCCCTACCATCCCACCACTTCCAACCGCATAGCCAAAGCCCTTCTCCCATTTGGCATCAAAGTAGCGCACAAACCCAACTCCAAAATAACTGATAAACTGAACAAGCACAAATGGTACTTCCTCTCCCCCCTTGACAACCCAGGTGTATATGATGCAGAGTGTGAATGCAAGGCTCATTACATCGGCATGTCCATCAGATCTGTCAATGAAAGAATCCAACAGCACCTAGCAGATGCGAAAAAAGCCCAACCCACTACTGGTCTTGCTAGACATATCAAATACAATAGCCATAAAATTCAAAAGGTTCGAGTCAAACACACTGCCCACACGCTCATAGGCACCAAAATCAAGGAAACGCATGCCATAATGCACTTCCCGCACGAACTAAACATCGATAGCGGGCAAGCACACCACACTTGGATTCCACTACTGCAGCAGTTATCGCCCGGAAATAGCAGACGACGCACCAAGATGTACAGCGCACCTAACGGCAGCCAGAGAACTACGAACAAAAGATGCACGCCAAGCAACAGCGCAGCAAGTTCCAACGAGGATGGTGGTAGTGGCCACTGAAGTTAATCGAAAAAGAAGAAAAAAAACAGCTTCGCGGATAAAAGTGAGTACTAGTTTCTCCGTATTTATAGTCACCAAGATGTTCCAAACACTTTTCGTATCGTGTGACCAGTTTTTCGATTCCTTGTGTGTAAAAATTCCGTCCAATTTCTTTGAACCACTTTGAGACTGTTTCCTGCACTTCCTCATCTGACACGAAACGCTGACCCCCTAGGTCTTGTTTGAGAGGACTGAAAAGGTCACAGCGTGCCAAATCGGGGCTCTAGAGAGGGTGAGACTATACTTCCCATTTGAATTTCTGCAAAAAATCCTGTGTGACACTAGCTGTATGGGGGTAGCGTTGTCATGAAGAACAACAACCCCATCACTCAATCTTCCGGGCCTTCAATCTTTAATGGCTTTCTCAGCTTCTTTAAAGTCTCATAGTATGTTGCGGCATTGATTGTTGTTCCTCGGGGCACAAACTCACTGTAAACAACGCCTTCGGAATCGAAGAAGATCATCAGCATGACCTTTCGAACCGTTGAACAGGTTTTGGCTTTTCTTGGTGGTGGCGAATCCTTGTGTCTCCATTCCACGGATGCCCTCTTTGTCTCGGGAGTGTATTGGTGCACCCAGAACTCATCTCCTGTGATGATTTTGCTCAGAAACTGCGGACCATCCGTGAAATAATGCCGAAGAAATGACAGCGCAGCATCGAAACATTGATTTTTGTGCCCGCGGCACCCAGCGAGAGCCAGTGGCGTAGCGTTATAGTATGCCTGTACGCCCGGCGTTCCCAGATTTAAAATTTCAAAAATGCTAAAATGCTGTGATTATAAAGTAAAACGTGACTAATTTCAAATGTGTTTGACCTTCATGGCATTATAATAGCTATTTTTCGCAATCCGCTTGCAACGCTCCACTCTCAACACTCGTTCTAGCATATCTTTTCAATGCCTTTCCCAGCCGGACGCCGAGCAAGTTCGGCGTACAGGACTCCTATATTCCTTGCTGCCTTTATGGAGGGAAAGCTTCCATTTCTACAGCACGTGTGTAAATGGGCTCTCTTACGCTGGCGTACGAGAGGTCTACCGTGATTGGTTCATGTGACCCTTCCTGCCTTCTGAAGCAGACGACAGCGGTAGCATTCCTACCCGGTTCTTCGTTCTCATGCAACTCGTGCTATGTGATGCTACAATACGCAATATTGACTGACGTAACTTTACCAATCTCAAATATACTGCTTCTTAATGGTCCCTGCATTGTATGATTTATCGCACGAACAGCGATGTGCATTAGAAACTAAAAGATCAACACAGTTTTTGTGAAGTAAGTTGGTGAAGTCCTCGTGGTAGAAATTCAGCATGTTGCTGCTCTACCAATTAACCCGCAAAACTATTAATTTTTTTTATTGTATTTTTTCGTTATTATCTAACTGCTTAATATTGTGTCAATGGAAATGTTTAGCATTCATTTGAAAACTCTTAACAGCGAATGGTCTCTGGACAAAATTATTTTAAAATGTTTATCAGCATTCTCAAGATGTAATAAACAGTGGTCTGAATTACTAATCGGCACTGTTACGTCAGTAGAGTGTACGATATTTGGATCATCCACTCTGCTTTGCACAGTGCGCCAAGACGACAGAGGTCCCTGGTTCAAATCCCAGCGTGAGCACGGGTGTTCTTTGTCAGTGTCCCTTCATCAATATCATCACTCATATTCATATTCGCCATTAACCAAAAGTGGTACAAAAGCGAAGTAAAATAAACCAAATCAATGAGTAGTTGGATCAACCACAACAATGACGTCTGCTGTTGTTCAAAGGCGCTTGTGATTCAGGTAGGTTTTCTAATGACTTGCGTCATGCAGAAAGGTATAAAACACCAGAGTTCAAAACATTTGTGGCATAGTGAGGCATCTAATTGTCTAGCTCAAACATGCATGGATGATGTTTTATTGAAAACCCAGCTGACTTCAGGCAAATAAACAATACCTGTGGCGACTAATACCATAAGTAAGTTATTAAGCAAGAAAGGGCCGACCCTTCCTTCGGACTTGGCGTTCCCACCCGAAATGTCCATGCTACGCCACTGGCGAGAGCACAGTTTACGATAACCCATCTGATCACGAATCAGCATAGACACACTACCATAGGATATGTTCAGTTCACTTGCAATCTCTTTAATTTTCACGCGGCGGTTAGCAACAATGATTGCATTCACACGCTCTGCATTGTCGATAGTGTTCACAGTTGCAGGTTGCCCGACACGTGGTTCGTCGTTCACGTTCGATCTTCCCTCTTCGAACATCTGGCACAATTTTGGGATCATGGGGCATGACATCACATACTCACCATACACCTCGACAATTTGGCGATGGATTTCACTCCGATTATATCTTTGTGCCCACAAAAATTGGACGACGGAATGCACCTCAATGTTGGGTGCCACCTCAATATGACGTGCCATACTCACACTGTGACTACTCGCATACTAAACCAGCTGAAGCACGGCTGCTTCTGGTGTTTGAAGAAAACAGTCCAGACAGTGTTGCCACCAAGCGTGATTATTTTATATCTCTTAGTACAGGAACACGGGTGGGGTGTAACTTACTTTTTGATTCTCCCTTGTATAAATTACCAATGTTTCTACCTGTCTCAAATTTCTAAAAGAAAAAAAAAGATAAATGAAGACTGTGCTATGCTTCAATAATTGTCATTTTGCGTTATTGTTCTAGTGAATATTAGATTACATTTCATGTACATTTTATGTTTCTAAGCATGCAGTTTTATTTCGTTAGATAAAACCTTTCAGTGTCATTTTCACATAATAGATTGGTTTTACATATGGTTGTATTTTTCAGTACAAATGACCTTTTGTTAATAAGTCGAATATTGTTGAAGATTATCCTTTTTTTTTCAGGTGCATATTTTGTGGAAAACTGCAAAGTTTACCAAGTACTAACAGAGAATTGTCATGTGACTGGAGTTGAAACAAGCTTGGGAACAGTGCGATGTGAATATTTTGTAAACTGTGCTGGAATGGTAAATAATATTGCAAATTTAACATTGTCCATAATATCAGACAATCATGTCAAATATAGCAGCATTTGCAAAGTTATTTTTTAAAAGTAAATGAGTGCTTTAAAATTAACCAATTAACTCCTTCCCTGTGAAATTTTCTGACAAAAAGGTTTCCCGTTCTGTGTGGTTTTTTTCTGAGTTTGCGTAGTAATATTTTTAAGTAGCTACTGTTTCAGCACAATTCATCCGAGTAACATGGTTTATATGTCTTTCTCTTCAGAATAGAACAGGCTTTCAAATGGTACCACGCACACGTGTACATCATGTATGAGGAAAGGGAAATTGGAGATAATTTGGGAAATTTTCCTCCGAAAAATCCCTTTTGGTAACTTTGGGGCTATCTGGACCGACCCTGGATATGGGTACCCGATTATAATCTACCTTGAAAAATACCATGGTCTATACGTAATGCGTCCGCCAAGTTTCATTTCAATATCTTCAATAGGTATGAGGGATGAGGGAAAAATATTTTGCAATCCTATTTGTTAATACTATTAGATACTAATCAGGGATAATTTGGGAAATTTCCTTCTGAAAAATCCCTTTCTGGTAAATTTGGGGCCCTCTGGACCGTCCCTGGATATAGGTACCCGATTATAATCTACCTTGAAAAATACTATAGTAATAATAATATAGGCCTATATGTAATGCGTCTGCCAAGTTTCGTTGTAATATCTTCAGTAGGTATGAGGAAATTTTTTTTTTTCGCAATCCTGTTTGACAATACTATTAGAAACTCACAAACTCAAAAACCAAAAATAAATCACCAACAGTTCAAATGATGCAACACCAAAAAAATGTGCATAAAGCAACTGACTAAACGCGGCATACAAATGAACTCATGTTTGCACTTTGTCAGCTTAACACAAACTTAGTTTACTTTCCTCTGAACTTCTTCTTTTTCTTCTTCTTCTTTTTCGGCACTGAAAATCGTGACGAAATAAAGGTTGTTGTTTCTTCAAGAGCAAAACATATGTTTCACCAACAAAAAACGTATTTTTCCGTTCAACACAGGTTACTTCAGTCAAGAGATGTTCGCGGGCATAATATTACGCCCAACACAGAATAAGCTATAATGACCAAGGACATAATATTATGCCGAACACAGGGAAGGGGTTAACACTTACAGTTACTCTTTTTTGAAATGCAACTTGTTTGTAGTTGTATTTACTTTAGAAATTACCTGGAAGTTTTATTACAATTACTTTATTCTAAATAAGGATTTATGTATGGATATCTGCACAAGGGTTATTCTTTTATTACTGATGATCATCTGCAATTTACACTAATTTATATTAAATTATAATTTTATTCATTCATCATTGTCTGCCGTATTAGACAGGTTTTTAACTGAAACCTCTAGGGTTTCCAGCCTTGCACCTGATGCTTCATGTGAGCATATGATCTACTTAATTTAATATTATGTAGGGAAGGGCCGACATGAAATTTGGCCAATACCGATAAAGTACCGATAACGATAACCGATATTCTACCAATCTGATATTAAATTCCAAATGGTCCTTAAAGAACTTTAATAGTTTATTGACCTCCTTAATAAATGTTTGTTTCCAGGGGTCTGCAGTGCCAAAGAAGTTGCATATTTAGACATTTTGCTTTTTTTAAAATGTAGGACATGGAGATTACCCATAAAAATGATAACAAACTGGCAGAATTTTGCACTAAATTATAAGATATTTATAGATATAAGAGATCGGTAAAATAATTGGTAATTTTACCAATACACCAGTATGCCTATATCGCCCAATACTGTTAGCATACCGATTAATCTGTCCCATCCCTAATATTATTTATCATGTAATATCTTATTTCTTTCCAGGATCTTTCTCCTTTTACTTCCAGAGCATATTTTAGCAGGCAGTTCCTTCTTAGACAGTATCCCAACCAATTTCTTGATCACTTCTTGTCTTGTTCTTCTTTCACAGAGAAATTAGTAATATTGATATATTATTTTGTTCTCACCTATTTCATTCCCCAAAGCAAGACATGTCTGATATGTTTTGCATTTTTGCTCTTCCAGTGGGCCCGCGAACTTGGCCAGCAGTGTTCTCCAAAGGTGAGAATTCCAGTGCATCCAGCAGAGCATTTTTACGTCACAACAGAACCCATAGCAGGTCTCGATCTGAATGTTCCTAAAGTTAGAGACTACGATTCCCACACCTACATGCGGGAATGGGATGGTGGCATTATGGTGGGTGGGTTCGAACTCGAAGCGAAACCCGCCTTCCCCAACGGCATCCCAGAAGAATGGTGGAATGAGCTTCCCGAGGATTGGGATCATTTCGGTGAGTGTTAGACCTGTTGGAGCAAGGATATAAAGTAGGGAAAAGAGTAATTAAAGTTTCCGAGTGGTTGGCATAGCATGCCAGGGGTTACAGGTTCGTATCCTGGTTTTGGCATGGGTGTTCTTTGTGAGTGCCACCCCATCAAATCTTCACAGTAATTAAAGTTGCCTGCATGTAGCACAAATTGTACAGATACTTCTTTAATAATAAATCTGCCATTTTTTTTCCTTGTGCACATTAGTAGTTTGATGCAGACTTCAATATAGTGTAAAATATACAGGGTGTTCCTAAAGGTACGTTACAACTTTGATGTCATACAGCACAACTTGTAATTGACATGAAGAAACATACCATGTCCCATTTGATTTACCAATGCATGAAGTTTTATTGTGTATTAGTTTACTTCAACGTGCACAACTCTGGTGGCGTGTACAACATCTAATCGAAATTCCAACTCTGTCCACATGCTCCGTAGCATATCTCTGTCAATTGTGGTAATGCAGCTCTTATTCAAATCAGTCCAGGAGTGTAATGTCAAGGGATCTAGGAGGCCAGGAAATTGGACCATCTCTTCCAATCCAACATGTTGGACATATCTCACGTCTAAGGCCCAGTGTGATGGTGCACAATCTTATTCAATGCCTGAAAGAAAGAAGAAAAAAAGTTGTGCTGTGTGACATCAAAGTTGAAAAGTACCTTTTGGGACACAGTGTATAATTATTAAAAATAAATAATACAAGTGATTAGTTTTCAACTACTTTTAATATTTTAGTCTTTATCAGGGGAGATAACGAGGATAATGAATCTGATGTTAAGATGGTCACAGGTTCATTTTGATTCTTTTTATTTTATTGTTAATCTTTTCTGTTATTTTTCAAACTTTCCCAACACTGATTACTACATATCTAAAGAAAGAATCAGGTAGAAAAACTGGCAAATAATGGATTTGATTCCCATGGTTGGTGATCCTGGAATTTTTTCAACCTTGTCCATGCATAAAGCAGCTCTCAGCTTCGCCCAGCTTAAAATTAATCGGTACGTAGGGGCAAATCTGAGGGGGGGGGTGCTCAGGGGGTCCGGACCCACCCCAAAAGACTTACCAAGTAATAAAATCAAATAATGTAAATGTACTTTTTAGCATTTGTTGTAATCAATAGTTATTTTATGAACTTGGAAGACAAAGATTAATATATTGGGATCATACTGCTTTGATGGACAGTACCAAAGAATATTTGTACACACTGCTACTTATGAAAATATGAATGGAATATTAATCAGGAACATCCTTTTTTTAATATTCAATAAATTTTCAATTCTTCATCTATTTGACATTGCTTTCCTTGTTTTGGTATAAATTTGGCAATCTTAAGTACACACAAACTAGATAATAAATATATGCTGTTATATTAATATTCTTACACCATCTTCTTACATATTCATGTAATAATAAAAATGCAATATTAATAAATTTACATATTTTAATTCATATTTAATTTAATTATTTTAATTTAAACATTATTATTATTTCTGGACTCTTAGTTCGGACCCCCCCTCCCCAAATATATTTCCAGATACATGCTTGCACATCACATCCAAAAATAGACAAGATCAAGAATGTGTGGGTCCTTACCTCCACACATAGTTTTGCTGAATTAGTTTCATTGTTTGTTGTTATCTTGGAACTAATCCAGCAAAGTATGTAATACACCAAAGACGTTTCTTGTAATTCCAGTGCATTTGATGATGCAAACTAGAAGTTTCTGAAGCATTACCAGTTTTAAAATCTGTTTGCTGTTTATACATAAGTAGTGAATAGTAACTAGAGGCACATATTTTTGGTAAATAAAAAAAAAATTCGGTATAAAACAGAGTCAATTTCAGGTTGAAAAGCAGTAAGTAAAATGAAATTTCGCTGTTATAGCAGTGAAAAACAGGTATATAAAATGAAATTTTGGATTTGAAAATGTTAATATAATCCAAAATTTGATTTAAAAACTGCACTATTACACAAAATAAACATATCCCTTCTAATAGCACATTAAATCATTACCAGAATATTAAGTTTATTCCTGTATAAAGGGCTTAAATTTTACTTCTCAAATATTTACAGCAGAATTAATCAATTTTCCATGAATTGCATAACTCGCAGGATACTTCAAACTTGAGAAAGTGTCACGTCGGTATATAAACGGCAAATTTCGTGTTTAAGAGTCTATTTCGCATTTTGGAGTTCATTTCGCATCATTTCGTGACAAAACAGGGTAGAAAATGCACCTCACACCTTTCAGAAACATGAAAAATTAACATTACAATGTGTTATTTCAAATTTCGTGTTTTCATCAAAAACGAAATATGCATGCCTCTAATAATAACTAATCCTTCCTGAACCTAATAACTACATAGGGAGTAATTTTCTGTGGTAATATTTGCTTCAAAAACTTTCAACATCAAGAGAAGTTTATTCCATATTTCTGTATGTGAATCAAGCCACCAGAGCCACCAAAAAGGCCTTCAGTAATGCAGTCTAACCTAACCTAACCTTCAATCAATGTTTTTCCCCTTTTAGTTTGTTTTTTGCTTTTTATTTTAATGTGGATTGTTCAAACATATATGTAAAATGTATTTTTTAGGACCTCTTTGGGAGAAGGCAAAACATCGGTTACCAATTTTGAAGGAAGTTCAAAGTCCCCAACTGACAAATTCACCTGATAATTTTACACCCGATGGGAAGTGGATTCTTGGTGAAACTCCAGAGGCAAGTACAAATATTAGTGTTTCGATTAAGCCCCCTTTTTTTGAATTAAGTTTAGCATACAATGTTGATTGGAAATTATCCGTAGCACCACAATTCAAGAAATCAACTCTTCACTTGCCTTCATGAAAAATTTTTGCTGTCAGCAACTGCAAAAAAGTGGGGGAGTTAAAGATGGTCAGTGTGTGGTGCTGATCACATCAGCTCCAATATGGCCTATAACCCCAATCCCTTCTTGATATGGTGCAATATGGAGCACTTACCTTATAGCTTTGTACCTAATACATATTTATCATCCAAATTGATGTTTCAGGTTGATAACTATTTCGTAGCAGTCGGTATGAATGGAAATTCACTGCAAGGTGCAGGGGGTATTGGGAAAGCCGTAGCTGAGTGGATTATAGAAGGGGAACCAACAACTGAGCTTCTTCCATTTGACGTTCGAAGGTTTCTTGATCTACACAACAACCTACAGTACTTGAGGGAGCGCACTAGGGAAGTTGTAGGAAGGTAAGCTGCCCCTGTTTCTAGATAGTTAGCCTTTCAGCTTTTACCAGTGGCGTAGGCAGAGGAGGGGGAGGGGGGCTTACCCAGCTCAAGCCCCCCCCCACATTTTCAATAAAATTTTCGATTTTAAATTAGAGAGACGATCAAGTACAAGTGCGACACATTATATGCTTTTTCTCTTTATATTCTGTTATTTGTCCAAGGACTAAGTCTCATAGTTAAACTGAAATTTGGGCATCGATACATTGCGAGTTGACACTTGGATGCTTGGTCATAGCATCCCTGTTTGGTGGAGTGGTCGTAGTGCATGGAAGGAAGGTGGGTAGAATGAAGCTGTACTCTTGGAATTTCACGGTCAGCTGGCTTCGGTATTTACTACATCAACAGGAAATCTACTGCCCTAGGTTATTTCTTGGTTTGGAAAGTTCGGGAAACTGGGATTTGAAGACAAGAGAATGCAGTTAGTGTCTGGTTGGTGGAGGTTCTCAACAGATTCACTTTGCAAAGATGGAGACTGGATTTTGTTTTATAACCTTTGGGGAGTCTAAATTCATTTTAAATTTCATTGCATTATGTGTATTGTATTTTAAAATGTGTTTCATATAGGTTTAGAGACAAATTGTTTAATTATGTTCCAAAAATCCCCCCCCCCCCGCCACCTTTCCCCCATTTGAAATTTCTGGCTACGCTACTGGCTTTTACTGTGTGCAAAATATAACTGGAAATGTAAAATGAACAATAAAATGTGAGCTTTTGTTTAAACTATTCTTAATAGTGGGAAATTTGTGTTTACGTTTTCTCCCACAAGCAGGAATTTACAACATTTTGGCTGGAAATGCTGTATTTTTTAAATATTTGAGTTCACTAAAATGTGGTTTGCTTATAACTACAAGTCAAATCAAAGCATTAAATGTCCAACAAAAATTACAGGACAAACCGTAAAACTGCTCAAATGTACATGAGGTATCGACTGTTATTTACTAAACGATCTCAAGGCTGCAACACTGGTCAAGTGAGCTCCACAACACCCTTTTTGTCATTTTAAATATGGCGCCTCCTGTATACACATGCACCAGCGAAGACCAGTGGGCATTGGTTCCTTGCCCTCTGGAAGCCTAAAACGTAGACATGCCTGCATTTTTTGCAAATAGGGGAGGAAGTTTAACATTATCCTCATTCTGCATGCAGATGGGTGGAAAGACCTTCGCGGTGACTGATAAGTGACTGCACATAGGTTCCAAATATTCTTCCTCTTGAGACTTGAAAATATAAGTGGATCAGCAATGGGTGTATGCTAAAATGCAGTAAACTTGTGCAACTTTACATGCAGAAATCTACTAGATAAAAATAAAAGAAGTTTTCACTTGACTGTCCCTCGTATTTATATAAATTGTACTTTTAGTAGTTAAATGTTTATGTTTAACTAGCATTGTATTTGATTGTGTTAATTAATACCTCTTGAAGTGTGTCAAAACATTGAGAAGATTTAATGTTTTATCCACCATATTAACACTAAGTTGTTCTAAAACTGTAGCTACTCACCAACCCTCAAACGCTGGAATTAGATTTTGAATTTGTCTTTCACAAATGATTTTACAGCCAGTCTGCAATTAACAAATTCTGGAATTATGAATTAATTTTTTTGATGTTCCTGTGGTCATTTTCTATTCGGAGTCAACAAAATGTAGTGTATTAGTGTTGTTCTAGTAAATAGACATTTAGCTTACTTTTCACAAGCATACATACAAAAGTGTAGGTGCAACAGTGTGTCTTTAAACTTATTATTATTAAACAGGTAATGTAACTCCATGTTAATTAAGATTTTTTTTCCCATCATTTATAACTTTGAGAAGGGTTGGCATGTTTAAAACAAATGTGTTTAAACAAATGTTTATAATGTTTTTTTAGACCTGTTTAAAATACATTTTGATACTTATATTTGATAGTCTGTGATTACTTGTGTGTTCGATAACTTTGTCTTTTCATTCTATCTGTGTCATTTTATTTACTGTGCACAGAAATCTGTTCAGTGACCATAGTGAGTACCTATGGGCCACGTTTAAACTTTTTTTTTACAAGTGTTTAAAACATGTTTATAATTTAATGGTATATGGATAAACAATTTTGTACCACGCTTAACGTATTGTGGATAATTGTTAATGTCAATGTATTTTGTTGCATTCATGATAAAAATGCAATATTTAGGCCTCCCCGATGGGGCAGCGGTAGCGTCGTCGCCTTATAATCAAGGGTTCCCAGGTTCGATAACCGATGGAGGCACATAGTGGTTTGGATCCTCCTTTAAACTGTAGGTTCAGTCCTGATTAGCCTTACTGTACATAAAGTGGACTTAAAACACCAACTCAATGATCAATCAAAATGCAGTATTTCAGAAAACAGTAGCGACCATGAGCATAGAGTGGACCTGGCAACTGTGGGTTAGTTGAACGTTCTCGAACAGCATACATGTGAGATTCAAGAGTAACATAAATAGATATTTTAAGAAATTAGTCAAGTGTTTATTTTATAACTGGGAACACAGCCCTACCTTGGATGATTAACAGATTTCTTATTAATCATTAATTCTTAGAAAATAAGTCTTCTTAGCATTATGTTTTAAACGTTTTATTTGTTTAAAACATGTTTTTTTTGGTTCTTGATTAAAACACTGTTTAAACATGTTTAAAACAACAAAGAACTGTTTGTTTTGTTCCTTTTAAAATATTCACAAATTTTGCCAACCCTGCCTTTCAGTGTTGTACAAGTAATTCTATCCTGGGTTAAACCTTCTAATTTTTCACACAGGTGATGCACTGCACAGAAATTTCAGCAAAAAATGTAGGCTTGACCAGGACTTGGTAGAACAGTTGGTAAAAGCTTACAATTTTCATTGAAATATCTAAATACACGAAGTTGAAATTTTACAGAATTTTTTTTTTCCTTTCTTTCTTTCCAGACATTACTCTATTTTGTATCCTCTACAATCTGAATACAAATATGCTAGGAAACTTCGCTGCTCACCATTGTATAGTGTTCTGGAAACACAAGGAGCAGTGTTTGGTACAAGGATGGGTTACGAAAGAGCGTTGTACTTTGATTCGAGTTATAATCGTAAGTGTAAAAATTATTATCGAAGAAGCACATTTTCATGTACAATTCTATATGGGCAGTGTTGCATTTTATTACTTTGCCATATCCACAGAATAAGAATAATTGCTGGTGAAAATTATATTTCAAATTATGTTACACTTCTTGTATTGCCTACTCTTCTTGACCTTTTTAAATGTCCTTCGTTTCTCCAATCGAAGAGAAAACCACAGCCATAAATCTAGGGGTGTAGTACACAGTCATAAGGGAAGGCTAGTTCAGAGTTGCCAAGCATCTTGCCACGCCCCCTAAAACAGGACAGGGAGAGGGTGGCACAAGTGGATATACTTGCCTTGCTCCCTTGACTATTTTTTGTGGATCGCGAAAGATTCAGTCCAGTCCATTTCTTTTTTAATGTTTCTGTCTTCATCCCTCCCTCATGCACATGCTGCTGAGTGATGCAGTGACCATCCCCAGATGAGGGCTGGCTGCTGACATGATAAGAGGGAAAAAGATGTGGCAATGCTTTCGACTGTCAACCGTGCATGTGCTGTGGTTTTGACAAGAAGAGGAATGAGTAAGGACTGACTCTACACCATGGTGAAAAGAATATGTCCAGAGTTTTTGTGAAGCCAATTTTCATTGGTGGCACTTGGTCAGTGTGTTGAGTCCTATTACTGCTGTTAGCTTGCGTTCGACACCAGAATCCTCTGCTGTATTGCTTTTAAGTACCTCTCCAATTTTCCTCATAATGCTGGATCAACACTGTAATATTGGAGTCAAACCCAGGACCACTCACACCAAATGTGAGAGTTCTATGTCAAGTACCTGGGAGTTTCCTGTCTGTATACACTTCTTGTCATTGCATCTAATTTTGAAGGCAAGATGTAAATAGAATGCTGTATGTCCACATTTACATTAAAAAACAAGGAAACTTCTTACCCAGTCACCACTAGTGTCAATTCTTCCACTTACACATAACTGACTTTTTGAAAAAAAATATTTATTTATTTATTTGAAGGATGTGATGTGGCCATTTGAAATATTGATATCACGCTCCAGGAAGATGTGTCCAAGATAAGACTTTTCCTTGGATTTGAATATGAAGTTAGTAGGCATGGGACAGATTAATCCATACTCTACCAATATTGGCCAATAAGGGTAGATTGCTGTATTAGTTTATTGGTGAAATTTCCTTTTACTGACCCACTATAAATATCGTAAATTTAGTGCAATATTCTGCCATTTTGTTACAATTTTTATGCAAACATGTAATCTCCATTCTCTATGCTGAATATGTAGTTTCTTTGGCATTTCAATCATCTAACATTTATTAAGGGGATCAGTGAACTTTTAGATTATTGATGGAAATTAGTAACTTTTTGAGAAATATTTCTCTATCCATTGTTTGTACAAATATCTCTTTAATCTTCAGGAGGTGATCCTTTACCTCAGTTACCAAAAGGAACTTTCAGCAAACCAGAATTCTTCGATTTTATGCGAGAGGAGTACCTTGCGTGCCGGGAAGGTGTTGGAATCATTGACATGTCGTCTTTCACAAAATTTGAAATTAAGGTAATAACATGCACAGTTGTAACCAAAGTTTCACATTCATGATATCCAGATGTTGGTTTTAGTGTGTTTTAAATCTCATGTGCAACCTCAGTGGCTGAATGGTTGACTTACAGTCTCACTACCAAAAGTCCAGGTTCACGCTTCGGCCTGGGTATGAGGGTTCGTGAACGTTCCTCCGCCAATTTCATCTAATTGTTATTTGTCCTTATTTGCATGATTACCCAAAAAATGGCAGGAAAGTGATCCAAAATAATATATAAATTAAACTTCTTCCATACAAACATGTGCAATTATGTAAACTCTTTGTATAAATTATTGGTTTTATTAAGTAATGTGAGTTTGTGACAAATTTTGTATTAATACTTTTCTTAGAAACAGCTCTTCCAGACTTATACAACCAAGATGTAACCTATTCTAATTATTGAAACATTAAATTTCTAACCTTATCCATGTGTTCATAACAAGAAGCACTAATTTTCTATTTTAATATAAAAGTAGAGTCGTCATTTTGGTGACCATGCTTTCGGTATTGAAGTTAAATAGAATTTTATCATTCAACCAAAAGACATGCTCAAAAAATAAAAACTAGAACTTTATAATTACAATTACATAATCAAGCATTTCAGTTATGTTTTATTAAGCCAATATTAACCCCTTCCCTGTGTTCGGCGTAATATTACGCCTTTGGTCACTATAGCTTATTCTGTGTTGGATGTAATATTATGCCCACAAACATCTCTGACTGAAGTAACCTGTGTTCAATGGAATAATACGTTTTTTGTTGGTGAAACATGTGTTTTGCTATTGAAGAAACAACGACCTTTTATTTAGTCACGATTTTCAGTGTTTTTGTGTTATGCTGACAAAGTGCAAATGTGTGTTTGTTTGTGTGCCGCGTTTAGTCAGTTGCTTTATGTACATTTTTTTGGTGTTGCGGCCCCAAAGTTACCAAAAAAGATTTTTTGGAGAGAAATTTACCGAATTATCCCCAATTAGTATCTCATAGTACAGTCAAACAGGATTGCAAAATATTTTTTCCCTCATCCCTCATACCTATTGAAGATATTGAAATGAAACTTGGCAGACACATTACGTATAGACCATAGTATTTTTCAAGGTAGATTATAATCAGTTACCTATATCCAGGGCTGATCCAGAGGGCACCAAAGTTACCAAAAGGGATTTTTTGGAGGGAAATTTACCGAATTATCCCCGATTTCCCTTTCCTCATACTTGATGTACACATGTGCGTGGTACCATTTAAAAGCCTGTTATATTCTGAAGAGAAAGACGTATGAACCATGATGTATTCATTGTATGAGATGTTAATAATGAAAACATAACTGAAATGCTTGATTGTGATAAATAATATAAATATATTTGAAAGAAAAGTTGCAACAGTAATGTGGCATAAATCTTAATACTGAACATTGCTAATAACCAATATAATGTAACATTACTAAAATGTCATATTGTTTAATTATAGAAAAAGGAAGTTTTAAGATTATGTTATAATTTAATAATTCAATATAAAGTGTCACCTTTTAAAGCCACACAGAAAGTTTACCTGCTGTTCTTGTTACACTTCCATAGTTGTAACTGGTAGCCAGGGAAGGAAATTTTAGGGGATTTTGTGTACTGGATGACTGTATTGTTGTTGTGGCTGTATGCATATGCAGTATGTTTTTTTGTTTGTGTGTTGTATGTGAACTAACAGTTCCTCTGATGTTTTCAGTCTGGCCGAACGAATGGTTTGGATGATGAGGTAGTGTTTCTTCTTGCTTGCCTCATCTTCAGATATCTTGTTCTTCCCTATTCTATACCATTACATTACGCTTGGCATAAAGTGGAATGTTCAGTTTTTGACTGCATGAATGAGAATGTTCCTTGCATGAAATGTTTAAATGTAAAATGTTTATTGCACATGGTATGCCGTGAAACGTTAAAAACCCTGAAGTCTGGCAGGTTTTTCATTGTGGCTATTTATGTTGTTGCATTGAACTTGACTGCAAAATTCATAATTTTAGAGACTTCCATAGCTGTTTGTGTAAGGTTGAGTTCAGACTGGAACGAGAAGTGACATGTTACACATGTTATTTGGAGACAAGCGAATCAACAGCAATGTTTCTCACCGAAGCATCATGACAGGCTGTGTGTCGCATATTGCTTATTACTTTGGTGTGAAATCTCCCTTAATTTTTCATAACATGTGAAAATACTCTTTCAATAAATTAACCCCTCAGGTCGGGATTTAAAAGTCCCACCTGCTGAGACTCAAACAGTATTTAAGATGCTCAGCTTTAACATTTTATGGTTAAAACAAATTAGTATATTAGGTAATTCCATGCCAAATCAACCAAGAAAACATAAATTTTGGAATTTGATGTCATGGATTTGACTAATTTTTGGTATACACGTTGCTTATCTGAAATATAGAAAATGTTTTATTTTTATTTTTCATATAGCCGGTTTTTGAGTTATTGAATTTTGAAAATTGACAAAATTGCTCAAGAACCGCTCACCGCTGAAACATTAAATACAATTTGCAAGAAACCTGTTTCAACTACAGGGCTGGTCTCATTTTAAAGCTTATGAAGAGGGCTTTTATTTGATATACAACATGCTTGTTTTTTTTTTTTGTTTTTTTTTTGCGAAAACAAATTTTGAAATCTGTTTGAAAATTTTATTTTCACAATTTCCAAAAAAACTACATTTTTAAGAATTTTCAAAAGTTTTACACATCTACTGAAGGTTCAGTCAAAATTTCAAGGTGGTATCTCTTTAGCATCATATGAAAAGTGGATTCCTTTCAAGACCATGCGATGATTTAAGTTACCATATTTTACATACCTAACCATATTATATATACAGAAGCATACATATCAACTTCATCACTCCATCTATCATTAGTTTAACATTTTGATGAGTGTTACAAACACAGTCTGGATACCACTGGCTCCTGCTATTATGCAACTCTTTGGTCTTAATTCTACAAATTTTGAAAACCCAATCGTAAGTAGCAGGTATTTAGATTTAAAAAGTGTGAATATTTCTCTCAAATTTCCCAGGATCAATCTTTTTTTAATGTGGATATGTTTACCATCTGTGCCCCTCACGGAAACATAGTCTTTCTTGCCAGGCATTTGCCTGCTAACTTCATCACTGCAGTAAAAATCTTTAACTTATGAGGCTGTTTCTTCTAGGAAAGGTTTTTCAGATCTGGGGTCAAGTGAGGACAAAATTCCCTTCTCTTCGACGAGTTTTTTTTTTCTTTTTTTCTTTTTTTTTTCTTGCTCTAACACCAAACTCCTTTTCAAATTTTCCACATGACCAACTTTTGGGCAAAATCGACAAAATCATGAACCTTTCACTTTTATTTGCAGTTTTAAATCTCTCTTTAAGTTGCTCAAAGATTTCTGATTCTAAATTGCTACAGTGGCATTCTTCTTCATCTTTGTCACCTTCTGCATTAAAAAGGGATTGGGTTTAAGTATTTCATATTTTCTTTATCTTTTCTCTGCAGTACCTTTTCGAACTCTTCAGTTTCCTCTTACTCACTGGAGACTCACCAAGAGAGATCAAAGAGTCATTCAAGTAGCTGAACCCTGTACCAACATCCATATATTCTTAATCTTGGTTACTGCAACTAGGACCAGCATTATCATCTGGCCCTGAAAGATTTTCTTTTTCTGAAACGATAGCCTGCTTTTCCTTCCCTAACTGCAGTCTACAGGAAGTGCAAATTTTCATGTTTTCTTCAATTCCGTAATTTAAAGAAACCATCCAAGCTGCCACATTCCTCAGATCTTTACTACACCAGTGTCCCTTTTTCTTCAAAGGATTACAACAGTAAACACTTCTTGCCATCCATATCAAGATTTCTTTTAACAAATGAAGACACTAATAAAGCAAGTGTCAAACAATTCACTGCACGTAAGTTAACTGAGATGTACACACTTGGACAGCTACACCACAACTGATCCAGTTGGAGAGCAGGAATAAACAAGTCACTGCAGGAAAGGGATGGACACGTGAGCTTTAACTGTCTCTCACTCATGGTACCAAAGAGATACCACCTTGAAATTTTGACTGAACCTTCAGTAGATGTGTACCAGTATTTGTAATAAAAATTTGAAAATTTTTGAAAATTTAATTTTTTGGAAATTGTAAAATAAAATTTTGGAACAACTTTTAAAATTTGTTTTTAGCAAAAAACCAAGCATGTTGTATATCAAATGAAAGCCCTCTTCATAAGCATTAAAATGAGACCATGTCCAGTCCTCTAGCCGAAACAGGTCTCTTGCAAATTGTATTTAAAGTTTCAGTGGTGAGCAGTTTTTGGGCAATTTTCAAATTTCAATAACTCAAAAACCTGGAACATGAAAAATAAGAAAATAAAAATATTTCCTATATTTCAGATGATAAGAAACATGTATACCAAAATTTAGCCAAATCCAGACATCAAAGGTTTATGCACTGGTTAATTTGACATGGAATTACCCTATTTATAAAACTAGAGAATATTTTAAATCAAATTTTCAGTTACTCCTCCGCAATGGCCTCTACCTTGATTAAGGTAAGGTAAAGTTCCCCGTGCATGTAGCACCATGCCAGGAAGGCACATTTAGGGGATGTGTGAGTGTGAATTTTTGTGATTCATGTATTCTACATACATTTTGTTCATAACTATGATGTTCGAAAGTAACTAACTTCCGACTAATGCCATACAGGATCACTATGACTCACTGTCGCATAAATTTCCTCTTCATATTTTTCACCTTGAACTTCATTATTTGCGAAGAGAGTAAATTCTTGTGCACCCAACATTACTGCCTTCCATGTGTTGCAAAGTGGTTTTCTTACTTCCACGTAGATGACAGTTAAGACTAACACTCTTCTTGTCAACTGGTCAAAACAGTTTATTTCTACTGCTAATAGATGGCATCTGGCAGCAGTTTGAAATCAGCCATGCCTCGAACATATAGGTGTACATCGAACATCTTTTAGTGCAGAATTCTGCAAATGTACATGTTTGGTTTGACTTGATGTTTTAAGTCCAATTTGTGCAGAGTAAGGCTAATCAGGACTGGACCTACAGTTTAAAGTGGAATCCGAACCACTATGTGCCTCCACCGGGTATCGAACCCGGGACCCCTTTGCAAACGTACATGTGTACTTATTCCCGCCTTGAGTAAATGCTCACACATCATTTGATAGCTTGTTTTCTTTTGCTTCAAAAATGTCTATATATTAATTTGGTAAATTGGACTTCATATGCATATGTGTGTGAGAGTTGGTTTGGTGTCATTATCTTAATGGCGATTAATTTATTTTTGCAGATGTGCTGGAGCTTAAACATATCTTGCACAGTGCATAAAATGCATGCATATATCATATTTATTTCTGCCAACAGCTTTTTCTGCATTCGGTAATTGTACTTTTCGAATATAAATGTTGTTTGTTTAATAAATTGCTGTTTTTCAACTGCTTGCTCGCCTGGAAGAATCTGAATTGTAAATTATGTAATATTTAAGTTTCGTAAATGAACTTTGCAATACTTATCAATCTACTATGCAATAGATTACTTTAATAATTCTACTCCCACTTTTAGCTTATGGTATCATAAATATTACATTTTTTCTTTACCTTAGTACAACAAGTTGATGTTTGCAAAATATCGATGAGTTAAGGTAAGATGAGTTATGCTAAGAGTAATGCTCAAAGTAGATGGGGGGGGGCATGGGGATGCTATCTCCCAGGTAAGAAAATTTTCATGAAGCATCCCCCAGCTAGGATAAAATTTGTGGAAATATCCCTCCACATACTGCATTGTTTCCATGTTGATCCTTACAAGCATACCCCGATCTATCCCCTAACTCAACCAAGCATCCTCCATTTAGGAATTTCCACTTCGAGCACTGGCTAAGAGAAACAGAAATGATATTAAAATGGAGTGAAATTTAATAATTTATGTTACAAGCTTTAAAAAATAGTCTTTACCTGTTTTTTGTGTTGTTAAAAGTGCATGTTCAATTTTGCTGAACAGGAAATACAGTGCAGTATGTTTGCGGTATGACTGTTTTGAAGGAAAATGCTGGTAAGTGCTGAAGCTAATTGTAGCTATTTTATTACATGCTTAATTTCAGTTTCCAGCAAAAGTTCAGCTGTGAAAAGTTTTATTTTTTTTTAATTAAAAATTATATTTCATTGTTGCAGTCTGCCAGTACGCAAGTCGTTGATTACCTACAGCAGCTTTGTTCAAATGACGTCAACATACCTGTGGGAGGGATAGCACACACAGGAATGCAGAATGAGCGTGGAGGCTATGAGAATGATTGTATGCTTATTCGGCAGTCAGAAAATTGGTAAGGGTTTATACGGTTTATATTTTTAACCAGGGTAGCCACTCTAGGACCATGATGAAAGCATGTATAATACCCAGTTTTTCAAGGTGAACTTTAGAATAATTCAAGCATACAAGCAAACGTTTCCTCTGCTTCAACCTTATGTATTACCATCTCTCACCACACACACAGATATATTAACAATATAAAGGGTCTGTGTGATTCCAATGTATCCAAAAATTCTAATTCAATTCATTTCAACGGTATCTTGTATATTTAAAATATTTAATTTAAGGTGCAGAGTTTACATATACCATTTCACATACTCAGACTCTAAAACAATGTACAAACACAAGTCACAAATGTTATGGATATACTAATCTACGTCTGTCAGATACATTGTTCTGCAAAGGATACTAAGAAAGTAAACGGATTGAGAGAATTCAGTTTTATTTTCCACGTAACTTTCTTTTCCTTGTTGATAAAAATAAAAGATAAACAAGTTGCCTCAGGGCATTTATAAATATGTTTAAATTCAATGGGATTTGTGATAATAAAAGTTGCAATGTTTCACGTCTATGGAGAAAAAGTCACGCAGCCAATAATTCATGCAGAATTCCTGGAATTCCCGGTGTGTAGCCACCCTTTTAACATTTATTGTGTGAAGGGGGTAGGAGACTTGGAAAACACAGGCTGTCTTTCCTTGTTCTTTCCTTTCGTGAGTTTTGTTTGTAGTAGGGATGGGCTGATTAATTGTTGGATAACCATTAACTTCTGATAATAGTAACTGTTGGAATGGATAGAATTATTAACACTACAGTAATAATTATGCTACTTGGTTGTAGGATTGAGATGATGCTGATATTTGTATTTCAAACATTTGTACAGTGAAGAATAAATTGCCATTGTTATGTTCCTATTGAAAAACACCCTGAAATTCCTACACAACTCACAACGTATCATGAAAAACAACTTGCATCATGTATTGCTTTTTGATTAGGGTTAACCAATACCGATACATCAGTATCAAACAATACTTTTCAGGCTTTTTGGTCTTCTGCAGGGTTCACAAAAATGATACACGACACTTTTGCAGTGTCTAATTATCCTTGAAATTATGCATAATTCAAAGTTTATTTTGCACTAGCATTGTGTGAAAAACTGAAATTTGTAATTACATAACATGTATTTGAATATTCTGACGTAATTCAAGAATATTTTAAAGCAACTCTGGTCAGTTGATTCATATAACTGGAGTGGAATACGTAGATGTTCATATTAATCAATATTTTGAAAACTTTTTAATTAGGGCTGAGCTGTATGCCAATGTATCAATATTGGCTGGAATTTATTTATCGATATTGGCCGATACATTTCTTTCATTTTGGTCTTTTATACAGTCGGCAAAATTGCCACGCAACACTTTCACGGAGTCTGTTATCACCATGTGTGGCCATGGGTGTTATTCGTGTGTGTCCTTCATCAATTTCATCATATCATCACTCATCCTCATCTTTGCAATTGGTCAAAAGTAGCAGAAAAGCTAAGTAAAATAAACCAAATCAATCACTCAGGATTTTTGATTAAAGGTATTTTGTGTGTAAAAAATATTTTTAGTGTTTCTTTTATTTGAAGAATTATGTTAAAACATTATATAATCTGGAAAGTTATTTGAAAATACCTGGAAAACTAGGAATTTGGTCAAGCGAAATGAGCTGGAAACTCTGATACTGAAACTCAATTGGTATCAATAAAAAATGTACACGGTTGGGCATGAAAAACTGGCTCGCCTCATCTTGTCGGACATTCTCAAACTATTATTTCTTCTACATTCACCCATTCCACTACTCTCTCTATCTGATCACGCCACGTTACTCCATCTGTTCTTGTTTTTGAAGCACATTAATTTAGGGGAAAGTTTTGTTTCAGACCAAGTTTTTCGTGTCCAACCCTGTATATTTTTACATCCCTTATTTATATATATGGTGTCCAATGTAAATTTGAATAGTGTATTAGACTTAAACTAAAAAGAAAACTATCAATTGAATTGATCTATTTTACATTTATAGCTACTTTATGGTGTCACCAACAAATCAGCAAACTAGAATTTTTGAATGGATGAGACGACATCAACCTGTTGATAATTCAGTTGGTCTCAGTGACGTCACTTCAATGTATACAGTAATTAATATTGTTGGACCAAAGTCAAGAGAATTGATGTCAGAGTTATCAAATTCCGACATGCATCTCCTCCCCTTTACATACAAGGTTAGTGGCATTTTAAAATAGTTATTTCTTCAGCATTTTGCATCTAGGATTTTCAAGAGGGTATGTTCAGTAACAAGATTTGTTATGCTTCTCAGAGAAGGGTGTATGAAGAATTATGCTCTAGCTAGGGTATGAACGTCTGTGTCAGTATTCACTATAATATTTCGTTGCTGGCATGTCCTGTGTTGTGCCTTTTTCAAGGTTAAAATCAGTGTTTGGAAGTAACTATTTACTTGTGATGCAGTTCCAAGTAAGTTACATTTTTTAGTAATTCTTGTGGTAACTTGCTACTTGCAAGTGGTGGAACTCTAGCAACAGTTATTTTATGACACTTAAATTGTTAACTTAAAAGTTTTTAATGTGGGGGAAGATCAAAATTTGGCAACTGTGTCTTCTCTGGATGCTAAGGTGAAATATTTTTTTTGGGATTACCTGAGGCAAGGAAGCTAGGCTTCTTTTACTGGAATATCATACTGTACCTAATTTTGATCTAAAAGTACCATGTACTATTAAGAAGTATATATAAAAAACTAATTTTTATAGTCCTTGGAAAACAGAGGTTTTGTCATCAAATTAACTGTAGGAAAATCAGAGGTGCAATTTCAAATACTGTATCATCTGCTTCCTGTGAGAAATCTCTCAAGATTTGGCTACTGTAATAATCATCATCATATTTAATATTACATTTTCAAACATTAATTTTTCTTGTGCACATTATCAATAATGTATTAATTTATGATTGTAACTTTAGAAACCTAATACTATTTGAGGTTGATTTCTCTAAAATATTTTCTCTTGATTATTTTGCAACAGGTAATGTCTCACAAACTTCTTGTTTGCATAGTTTTCTGAGTCAGTTGTACCATTCAGCAAAACATGTACTCCCCAGTACCAGTGTTTTTCTTCCTTCCCACTGAATCTGCTGATCCAAGAGAGTCAATGTGCTGTTTATAAATATGTAATTAGTGTATTTTCTGGTACAAGACTTAAGATAGTTTCTTGTGTTATTGTATTTTCTTGTTTCAGAAAGTGAATGTTGGTTACGCTTCAGATGTAATGGTGATGGCTTTCACCAACACAGGCGAACCTGGATATTGTCTATATATACCTTCAGAGTATGCGCTTCATGTCTACGAGAGGTTAATGAAGGTACGTGTTTACTTCATAGCTGATGTAAACTTAACTATGTAGGTTCAAATTAGCCTCTTCTCTCAAAAGAATATATCATAAGATTCAGAGCCATAATTGTTCTACAGTTTGGCCGGAAATAAAGTGTACCAAAAGTTGGCAACACTGTACATTATTGGCATTCTGTGGGTAGGGAAGAAGTGCAACATTAGGTACAGCAGGGTGCATTTTGTTCGAGGAGATTTCTGGAATTCGTGCTTGAAAGTTCAATACACATGCAAATGCTGCCCAATGCCTTAATAAAATTGCGTTAAGTGTTTGCAAACTTGAAGGTTCACTGTAAAAAATGTTTGGTTTTGGATGGATGACCCTTTGAACATGAATGCTGCCTGTTTATGTTCAAATGTTGTGTGTTACTGTATTTCCAGCCATACTGTAAAGAAATGAAATTGGCATAATTTTAAATAATTAATTAGTAAGGATGGTGTCAGTTAAATGAATAATTTTTGATTACCAGTCAATGGTGATATTTATTTTTTTAAATAAAAAAAAACAACCTTCAATAGCATATTGATTAACACTATGTCCTCATATCAAGAGGTTCCACCTTTGATGCTGAGAGCAGATACTTAATAGTTCAGACTGTAATTCTATCCTGATTACCCTATCTGCATGTAAAGGTGATTTAAAATAAGCAAGCAAGAAAAAAACGGTTAAAAATTTAACAATACCTGCAGGAGTCTAATATTTCTATTGTAAACCCTACCGAAATTTACATTTCCCATTTTGCATGTAATACTACAAATAAAATTTGCGTATTAAACTGCAACCGTGCCTTACCCAGGGATCGAACATGGGACCTCTGTCTTCATAGCACATTTGCACCACACTTGTCACGGAGTCTGCTTAAATTTCATATTTGTGTAACCCTAATAAACATAGTGATTTAAGAATGTGTTAATTTTAATATTGTTTGTTATATATTGTATTGTAGGTTGGCAGAGATTACGGTGCAAGAAACGTTGGCTACTTCACTCTTAGATTTTTGCGACTTGAAAAATTCATCCCATTCTGGGCAGAAGAGTTGGATAGTGTAACCACTCCATATGAAGTAGGACGAGGATATAAAGTAAAACTGGATGTAAGCTAGGCTTTCTTACAAAAATTCATTAACCTTGGTGCTCACCTTTCACACAAAGCTGTTTCTTATAATTCTATTAACTTCGCTGTTCACTGCCACCATCTTCATTGGAACTTGCATTGTTGCTTCGCATGCTTGTTTGTAGAACTACGAAAAATAGCTTGGCGGGAAAAGTGAGTACTAAGGTTCTCTGTATTTATTCACTCATTTCCCAAATATTAATTTCCAGTTGTTATTTCTAGGGATGGAAGATATCGGAAATTTGATATCACGATATATCGTCAAGAAAATATCGCCACAGACGATACAATATTTTTTCTGTATCATGATATTGGTGATATATTGTCTCCATGATATATGTCACCAAATATCATAATGATATGTCACCTACACAATATATATTGCCGAAATATGATGATATATCACCAACACTATATATATATATCACCAAAATATCATCATGAAATTTTTTCAATATCGTGATATATCGTCTGGACGATATACAGTATGTAACATTCTTATTCGTACACATGGATTTTCAAAGAAAATGCTTTAATATCTGAAAGAAAATACACTCTTGAAATTGTTTCTTTACAATTCAATAACTAATATCATTAGGAACATAAAATCTTACCCAAATTCTGTATAACCAATGGCAATAATAAATTAAATGAAGCTGAAAGAGAAACATGCCATTTTTTGTACAACTTTTCTATTCGTACACTTAATAATATAAAAGAAAAAAAACATATTCAGAGCAAATTGACTGACAGTTCTAATACTTTGATGCGTATCCTTTGGCTTTAATTACTGATTGACACCTATTCTTCATAGAATTAACCAGTTCCCGACATGTTTCAGAGATTATTTTATTCCACTCGGCTTGCACAACAGTTTTGAACTCTTGTTTGGATTTGACGCCTGCTTTATGGAATCGCCTCTTCAAAATTGCCCATAATTCTCAATGGGATTTAAGTCTGGACTTTGAGCTGGTGTTTGTAGTACTTTGGGCACATTCCATATAAGCCAATTCGTGTTAACTCGCGCCTTATGCTTACTGTCATTGTCTTGTTGGAATATGTAGATAGGCGACGTCCATTTTTTGGGCACATTCCATATAAGCCATTTCATGTTAACTCGCGCCTTATGCTTACTGTCATTGTCTTGTTGGAATCTGTAGATAGGCGACGTCCATTTTTTGGGCACATTCCATATAAGCCATTTCATGTTAACTCGCGCCTTATGCTTATGTCTTGTTGGAATCTGTAGATAGGCGACATGTCCATTTCTTGGGCACTCTGCTTTACATTGTTCTTCATTATGTCCAAATAGACATATGCATCCATGATATCATCAATAAACTGGATGGTACCAACACCTTTGGACGACACAGTCCCAAATCATTAATGACCCACCACCGTGTTTTACTGTTGGAACTGTGTTAATGTGATCATTGCCTTTATTTGATTTTCTCCAGACCCTATTTATCCCATCTGAGCCGTATATATTAATCTTGGACTAGTCTGACCATATGGCACTATCCCAAAATTCCTGGTCCTTGTGGATCTGCTCTTTCGCGAATGAAAGTCTATTCCTGCGATTCACCTTATTTACATACGGCCTCTTTCGTGGTATTCTGCCATGATATCCATGCTTCCATAAGGCACGTCGGACAGTTTGATCGAACATCATCTTGCCAGCAACATTTTCTACTAACGGTCGTAACTGAGGAACACTTAGTCGGGGGTTTTCTCGCACTCTTTTTAAAATAAAGCGTTCATCACGTTTATTCAACCGTGTCTCTTTTGGTTTTCTCGGCACATTCTGTGTTGAACCTTCCTCTCTAAATTTGTTTACTATGTATTGAACTGTGGAGTGTGATTTATTGACTGTTTGTCCAATTTTTCTTAACGAATAACCTCTAAGGGCCAAATTTATAATATCATCCTTCAGATCGGAACTAAGTTCCTTCACCTTGCCCATTTCGAACACGCTGATAGATAGACGATAGGCCTACAACAATACCTACGCCAGCATTCCGCTTCACGGGGAGCGTGCCTGCATGTTCAAACTTGTTACGAAGTTGCAAAGTGCACGAAATCGCCCGAATAGCGGTGGTGCTGTATGCGAGGAAGATTGAAACTCTTGCCTGTACGAATAACAATGTTGCATGAAACAGCGTGTTTTTCTCTTTTCACACAAATTATATGCTCTGTTTATACACTTTGAACATACATTTTTATTGACATTTGTTGGTAAAACCTTCATTAACATTAATTTCCAGGTACATATGAAAATGATTATATTTACTAGTAGATATGACATTTTTTTCTCGGAAATTCTATGTGTACGAATAACAATGTTACATACTGTATCACCCAACACTAGTTATTTCTGCAAAGTACTGGTAATTTTACAGGTGCAGAATTCTACCATTGTGTTATTCTGAAGTGCACACAAATATATTACAATGTATTTATTTTTAAAGTGCAACTAAGGACATACTCTATAAAGTAATACATTAATTAAGAACGTGAATAAACTGTGATTCTTCATGAAATTTTTATAATAATAATAATAAATAAATGTGTACAAGAGGAAGTCCAATGAAAAACTGAATTGCTTTTCCCCTCATAGAGTTTTGTATGCACGAATTTGCAATTTTTGAACATAGACTGTTTGTCGATGTAAATACATATTCATATACCTCTAGAAAAGTAGTGTTTGTAACACACATGCAGACACATGCCATTTCTTGCACTGTGAAAGTTTTCCCAGGTCTGTTTGATGTGTGCCGCTTTGAAAAGTGATGCCATTGTTAAACCAGCTGGAATGGTAGGCACAGAAAGTTGTACTGAATTTTCATTTCTTGAAGAATTTTTCTCATAAATTTGAAATGCGTAGTCTGTTCTGTAATTTTTTTTGTATTTTTTAAAATTTTTTATTGACTCACCGACATATATGTACTCTTATTGTGTATTTATTTACATTTCTGGTATATATAATAAATATGATGACCTAAGACATTAGTTTTGCAATATCTTCAGATGTTTGTCATTTTATATCAGAATTCTTTATGGTATGTTTTACATCGGTACTTCCTTGGCTTATTTCCCCCTAGTAAAAATATCATCGCAAATCAAATGTTGTGTTTTGCTGAATTTTAAGTAAGTATAATCAGCCCAGTCAACAAGGTAATGTTACCACAACGTTGTGGCAACATTAGCCCCTAACATACCTAACGTTGTTGCAATGTTGAATGTATGTTGATACAACGTTGTGTCAACGTTTAAGGGTCATTTTTTTCAACATATACTGAACATTATGTAGCAACGTTAGGTATGTCAGGGGTTAACGTTGCCACAACTTTTTTGCAACATTACCTTGCTGCCTGTGTAATTTATGAATATAACAACAATGCATATTTAAAATATGATTATTTCGCATGGTAAGCTATTATCAATCTTGCCAAGCCATTTTTGTATATAACATATGCGTAACAGGAAAAACTCGTGTTTGTAACGTCACAGTTTCTCTTTATATATTATAAAACCTTTTCCTGCTCCACCAAAATAGGCAATTGTTAGTCTGGAGATTGTGATGAATTGACCAATCTCTAACTACACCTAGTAATCAGTTTCTTTTTGCAGTACTTAGCTCCTGATTATATAGTCTGGAATAAAAATATTTGTCATGGGAGTTTCACTTGTATGTAACACATTTCATTTTCTGATCTTCCTTACAATTTCAATATTCACACATCTTTCGAAGGATAATAAAACACTTTTTTTCACTAATTACAATCGAAAGTATCCTTATTTGTGTTACTAAAAGTTATGTTTGTTTTGCATTTGAGTCGCACTGCCATCTAGTGCACGCTGTAGGAAATATAAGGTTTGGTGGTCAGTGCACACACAAATTCAGATTAAACAAAACACTCTGATCTGACGCTTGTGGCGCTCATGGTGGTGATCATCCAAACTAAAGCGTATTCAGTGGAATGTTTTTTTGCAACGTTATCACAACGTTGTTCCCCTACATACAACATTCATCATAAATACAACATTCATACAACGTTGTGGGAACGTTAGTGTGTTGACTGGGAGTGATCATAAATATTTTGTTTGAACAAAACACACAATGCAAAATATCATTATAAGGGCATTAAAACTGGGTATTGCCAGCATGTGGTGTGAAAGTTGTTGTTGTTTATTTATATATATATATATCATCATCACAATTCATAAATGCATTCTTGTTATAGTGCAAGATTAATATAAATACTCTGTGCCAACCATAGCTTCCACTCTTATTCTCTTTCTTATTTTCCAGAAAGAATACTTTATCGGAAAATTTGCATTACAAAAGCAGAAGCAACAGGGTGTTACAAAAAGACTAGTTCTCTTCCTACTCGAAGACATTGATCCTGATAAGGACATCTGGCCATGGGGTGGAGAACCTCTCTACAGAAACACTGAACATGTTGGGTTCACTACCTCTGCAGGGTAATTAATAATTTGTGTTACAAGTAAACGTGAACTATTTTTTACCTAATGGGGTTGAAAATTTCTTACAAGTTGAAATTCAAGCTTCATATTTGGTCATGACATGAAGTAATACTTCATTGGGTTTAAGAATTTTCAGCTATCACCTTGTAACTGTAGTATCCCAAGTTTCATAAAGTTAGATCTTGTTCAATGAATGCAAAAAAAAAAAAAAAAATCCAGTTCATCTTGCTCATATGCAACAAATTGCCAAAATATATGAACTTATGCCCTGGTAATTTTTAATGCTATGCTCTTTTGTTATTTATTTACTGTATACTTCATCAGAGATATCGTCACCAAATACTTGTTATTCCAGTCTACTAATGGATGTCAGGGAATTACTATAAAGGATATTCATTGTATTAACAATTTTCTCGTATACATAATAGGGCTATTATAATCTGCCCTCAATATATATATTATTTTGTTAAGTTGTACCTAGTTCTTGTCTATTTTTCTACAAATGCCTAGTGTATTTAAGCAGGCATGCTTTAACCTTATCAAAAATGAAAAAAAATATTTCAAGTATGCCTTAAGTACATATTATTGCAGCCATATTAGACTGGAATGATATTGCCTGCTTTACAAACTTCACACAGTTATGATTTTATTATTCCTTGAGATGTTTAATCATATGCTTCAGAAAAAGACACTTAACCATCTGCTCCAAATCAGTACATGTTGGATGAAGTCAGAAGAAAGGCTGTGAAAGTGATTGCTGTTGCTTCGTAACATCCAGGACTATGTACTTAGTAAGATTTCTATTCAAATTCAATTTGTTTAGGCATAATGCACATATGAGGAGCTCTACAATTTTTTTCTTATGTTATATGTGGGCTAGTGTTCCTTCTGTTTGTACAAGGAATGATTTGCGAAGAGATTCTCATTTTGGACAGGTAAACATTACGCTCATCTCTGCAGATTGCGAGCTAATAGCTCAGAATGCTATTCAAAACTAGAGTAGTCAATATCCAGGGAGACTCTCTTCGTCATTAGCCACCACTATTTTAAGTCGTGTTTGTTAGGCTTGTGCACCCACATATTAGACAGGAAATGTTAGGGAGTTTTCTCACCAAAATGACATGCAACATAAGGGGTTTCACATCGGTGACAAGTGACACTTTACCACACACTGGGCACTGCATATTTCACTTGTGATTCTGGTAATGTTTGTTTTAGGTCCACTCAGACTGGTTAAAGTGAATTGATTGGTGGACAAGGACTATATAAATATATAAGGAGTGGTTCTTTAAATATTCAACTAGTTCATTCTAATTATTTTAATGTTTATTTTAAATTTTTCATTTTTGATAGTAATTTTGTTAATAATTTATATAAATATATGTTTACATAGCTTATTTATAAAGCATAGCATTGAAGATTATAGGAAAAGTGGTCAGACTTTATAAACATTTCTTGAATTGTTTTAACTCTTTTTTACCTTGATAAAGCAATGTAATTTTATACTATAAGAAGTATTAATAAGGTATTAATGGACTGGATCTACAATTTAAAGTGGGAACTGAACTACTGTGCAACATAGCTCCACTGGATATTATACCCAGGTCCCTGATTACAACTACGGCTGAACCGATACTGATGTATCAAACAAAACAAGTGGTTTCAGTATTGGTTGGCTTTTGTTCACCACTTTTCCAGTGTCCACAAATGCTGCACAACATTTTCGTGGAGTCTAATTGCCCTCGAAATTCAAAGTTTCCATTTATTTTGCACTAAAATCATGTGGGAAAAACATATTTGATGATTACATAAGAGGTATTTTAATACTCTGTTGTGATTCTTGAATATTTTGAACCATAACTGATAAATTAATGCTTGTAATTGGAATGCAATACATACTAATATTAATCAATATTTTGAACAACTTTTGTTACAATTTTGGAGCATAATAGAGTATCAACTCAGCCATAATAACAATGCTGTATTCTATTAATAAAGAGCCATTATGTAAAACACTGCACGTGCACAACCAACAGAGCAAGGTGACATAATTCACACTAAGTGATACTGAAAAAGCATTGTAACAGGTCATGTCCCTCCAGTGCGAAGGTTTATATTTATAGCACAGTGTCTGTTCTCACCCAGATGTCAGGTGATGCATCATGTGTCACTTCTGTGCAAAATCTCTTGCATTTTCTATAATGCTTCTAGGCATACAGTTTCATTTCACATTCTTTAACAGTGTGATAGGTGAAGCATGTATCTGCTTAAATTCTTTCATTCAATATATTTTTAGGTATGGATTTACACTCAACAAGTTGATTTGCATGGGATTTGTGAGACATCCATCACACAGACAGGAAGGTCCTGCCTGTGAGATAACGACAGACTTCATAATGAATAAAGATGCCCATTACGAAATAGACATTGCTGGTAGGCGAGTAACGGTAAAACCACACATCCATCCCCCTCATATACCTGTCATTACAATGGATGGGATGAGTTTACGATACAAACCAACAGTTCGAGAAGAAGTTGTGAGCGCAAAATCAGTTTAATTTTTACTCAAGTATGTTTAGTAGTTATGCAGCTTGTAGAATTCTGCCACAGCTGCCTAATATTTTTTTTTTCCTTGTGTTGCATGTATTGGTTACATTGTAGTTTACAGTTGTTACAAGCATTTAAACACGTCTTTGATCAAACTAAAAATTAATGTCCAATGAAGAGTGTGTGTATTCCTGAAATGTTACATCAAAAAAACATGTTCAAGTGCTTGTAAAAACTGTAAACACAAGAGGAATAATACAACTAACTTTACGAGTTCATAGGACCATTGGAGATATGAATTTTCGTTACCTTGCCTTTATAGTGGTAACAAAATGAGAAGCATAGCATCAACATATATTGTTTTTTCACAAGTGTTCAACCCTGATATTCGTTTGATCAAGCTCTCTTTACCATTCAAAAATGTTCAAGGTTCATACAACCACCACTTGTAAACATTAAAGAGAAACATAAGTCACTACTTAACGTGGTTTAATGAGTTGTCTTCAGATTTTGATGTTTTGGATCTGCTGGCAGATCCTTCCTCAGGCTTGTCCAAAAAAAAAAGGTCACATTAAAGGATAAAAGCAGAATAAAAAGTGGTTAAAAGGATAAAATATGTGGGGTTATAAACTGCATTGTGGCTACCATCTGTCTTGCGTTAAGTCAGTATCTACCATTGTACAGCACTGGCCCAGTTTGGCTGATGAAAATTCGTTTCTCCCTACTGGTAATTCCCTTCCTTCCCCTCCTTACATCATCAGATAAACAAAACTCACCGTTGTAGTAAAAACTGATGGGGAAAGCTAAAAAGTTTATGGTATTGACGACTTGTTTCTTATCAGATCGATCTACTTCTCTCCAATATCACCTTCATATCTATTCATTCTTTGTGCTCTGGTTCTCACAAATTATTTTTGTTCTGAGCACTTTTCTTTCTATTTCTTTCTCTTGTACAGATAGTATATTATATAGGGCTGAGCCAATACCGATGTATAGGTTGGAATTTATTTATCGATAACAGCCGATACTTTCCGGCATTTTGGTCTTTCACGAGGTCTGCAAAAATGCTGCACGACACTTTCGCAGTCTAATTATCCTGGAAATTATGCAAAATTCGAACTTACTTTTTAGTTTGCACCAAAAAAACTTGATTTTGTTATAGCATAACATGTATTTTAATATTCTGATGTAATTCTTGAATATTTTAAAGCAAAATTCTTGATAAATTGATGCACAATTGGAGTAGAATACTTGCACTCTAATATTGATCAATATTTTGAACAACTTTTAATCATTTTGAATTTCAGGTATCGGTATCGGTGGGAATCGGTAACAGTATCTGCATCAGTTCAAAGTGGTATCGGCTCAGCCCTAATATTATATTCTCCCAACTGAATGATTTGTATGTGTTCACTCAGGCCAGTTCTAAGGTTCCTTTCCTTGTTGTCTTCTTCATGTTCACTAAATCTCACTCCCATGCAACTGTTTCACATGAGTAGTATTTAATTTCGTACACACCTGGGTAAAGATTTAAATTCTTGTTTTCCATGTGTTTATGTTTAAAAAATAAACTTCATAAATTTTACTCCCCACTTGCAGATTATTTCCCTGTTCACTCCCAATTTCCTTCTTTTTTGTTCCCCATTCTTCAATTTTACGAAAGGGGTCCATGGAACTTGTTTATATTATGTTCTTCATACTTTGTTGTAATCTCCAATTGTTCCCTTCTTTGGTCAGTGTCGTAACTAATCTGTAGCTTTCACAATTCACATCTTCAGCAATTTGTTAAGTATTATTAGAAGTAAACAAAATAAGTATTATAAAAATAACAATCCAACACTTCATCATCTTTACTTTTTTTAGGTAATACAGTATTATTAACTGAAGGCTCATTCTTTATTTCGTATGTATGCAGGCAAATATGATTCATTAAATAAACAATATAATAATTTCTATGCAACTTTTTATATGCTTTATTATCCACATAATTTAATAAAGAAAACCCAGTGTGGAGAAGCAAGTATTAAAATCCTCCTATATTGTAAATTTTATTTTTGCATAGTTAATTTGCGAGTTTTTAACATGCCATAAATTATAGTATTAATTGTGGGGAGTCCTCCCCCCCTCCTTTCTAGATATTGTCCATGTACAGGAAGCCGAAGTATTGATACAAAATCTGCTGAGTTTCAAAATCAGATACTTAGGTGTACATGATATGTAGCACCATATCTACTGGTAATATTCTGCAGACTATCAATATTATGCAATAACCCCCCCCCATAACATCACAACATACAATTTGGTCATCTCCACATGTCAGTTCCATTTTTGGGTTTGGGAACATTCTTCACCTCAGTAGAGGTGCTAGGATTGTTTGAAGATTATCCTAAAGTCTAACTTGGTAAATCAAGGCCATTAAGTATCAATTTTCTCCCCAGTTGTTTTTTATTTGAAAGTATTACATTATGATTTATTGGATTGCAGTATGGTGTTTTTTTTATTTCTAATCTAATAAAACTTAAGAACTGTCTTAACTGCAAATCTTGTCTTCCAAGGTAACTTCAAAATATCTAGTCAAAAAAATGAAATTTACATGTTAAAACTATGTAAATAGATTTTATCTTGTATTCACATCAGCCGTCATATTTTGTGTACTTGTTAAACAGTAAAATAAAAATTATTAAAACCAGTTCAAATTGTTTTTTGTTAATACTGTGGAACCTTGACTGTATATTTAAAGGGAACACATTTAAAAATAAATTATTACAATTATACATTATATCTTCAAATGTCCTAAATTACCCGAAGATGCAATATTTTGTCAGCACCTGGTTGAGTGTTTGAAAGATAATGCTGGGATTTTGTACATTGCATCCAATAATTGCCTGAACCAATTACAACTTAAGACTATATCTCATTTTAAATTAGAAGAAAGGCTGGCTATTGAAAAAAAATGATTTCGAGTGTACAATCACAAATGCTCAATATACATATAAAACAAGATGGTGGTGCATTTACTACACACTGTCTCAGTGTGAAGGAAGCGAGCAAAAGGAAATAATGTTTTCTTAGAAATATTTCTCACTTCATAAAGTCTGTAAATTGTAGTTCCCACATGAACTCTAAATGTATTTTCCATGATTTTTATCGAGTACTCAAACAACAGTACATTACTTTTTTAAATGTATTTTACAATGGCCTGCTCCATTTCTTCTCACACGACAAGTAAAGGGTCACTTACGGTGAAACAAGTTGCCTGATAATGCATATATTTTTGGAATGTACTCATCTTAACTAAGGTACAGGTGAAGTATTAGGGGCAGTGGGTTGGAGTTTAAGGAGATAAGGGGTCTCAAAGTTAACATGGGAGTCTATGGGAAGACCCTAAAATCCGTTGCTAACTGATGCTAAAGCACTAGTGTTTAACTCCAAACATAGTGTGATGAGATTTTTAGAGTAAATGAATGTCCAACTACAGAACACAACCCATTCACTTGCCATAGGAACTCTGACTTGTTTATCTAAAAGTTTGGCTTTATGTGGTAGAACAGGTCAGGGAAATAGGGACTTCTGCTTCGACTTGACTGGAACCGACAAGTGGGACTAAATCTCATTTGTAAAGTGTGCTCACTGAAAGATGAGCATTTCTATGAGCCACACACTGGTTGTGTTCAGTAGTTGGACATTCATTTCCTCTAAAAATTTCATCACACTATGTTTGGGGTGAAACACTACTGCTTTAGCATCAGTTGGCGACTGATTTTAGGGTCTTCTTATAGACTCCCATGTTAACTTTCGAGACCCCTTATATCCTTAACCTCAGACCCATTGCCCCTAATACTTCGCCTGTACCTTAGTTGAGTACTTCCCAAAAATATATGCATTACAGGTCAACTTCTGACCCTTTACTTGTCAGTCATCATCATTCTCACCTATATAATTATTTTTAGATATGGGACAGGTTAAGCAGTACTCCCAGATGTTTTGGCTGATATAGGCACATCACTGCATCCGTAATATTACTGATAAGTTTACCAATTAAGTACATTCAGCAGCGAATGTACTTAAGTGCTGCCAGTGAATACATTTATAAATAGCCTGTAATTTCGTGGAATATTCCTCCATTTTACTATTACTTTAGGAATAAAAACAATTCACGTTATGGTTTTGTAAAATAAATGTTTAAATATATAGTTGTTTTTTCAGACAAAACCCATTTCTATCACTTAGTTCCAAGCATTAATTAAGGAGATGAATGAATTATTCATGTTCGTCAAGAAACATTTGCAATTTTGTATGGACTTACCAAAGAGGTATATAACAAGAGGCCTTATTTGTCAAAAAACCCACATATCAAAGCGTATCACGTGCGCAGTCCTGCCACCTTCGGTAAAGTGCCGAACTACTTCCAGTAGTACATGGGAGGCTGATTTTGATTGGCTCTAAACTTTCAAATCTGATTGGCTGATACTTTTTTCTTCAAAATGGCACCTGCTGGACAATCGGGTCACGGGGGAATAGAGAAAATTAGATCAATAGTTAGTTACACATAGTGCTTAATAGAAAATGGTTATAGTGGTTTATTTTGTTAAAACCCCTCTTTTCTAATACATATGTATAACTATTGATTTAATTTTCTCTATTATCCCAATTTATTCCTACTAGCCGTACTTAAAGGTCCGGGATCTAGTGATCATTTGAGAACATACCACAATATTTTGGGTAGTTCTTATGATGAACAATGAGAAACCAATGCAATAATAATAACAAACCAATTTGAAGAGTACCTGAACCTTTGTTCTCAGGAAAAAGGACTGGTTTCTTAATACAGATAACTGATATGGACTGATCAATGTTTTCATTTGCTGATTTATATCCTAAAATTGATTTTATTAGTGTGATTTTGTGAAGTATCAGTATGGAGGAAAAAGTCAGCAGTCTAAATTTAGTTACTCTGTCACTAGTTAAATAAAACATTTATAAAAATTCATTTCCACCCATTTTTATTTTTATACATTGTCATCCTTGCCCAAAATGGGATTCAACAAGAATAATACATGTTTATTACTTCTTCTTCTTGCCTTCCTTTTTACCTGCCTTAACTCTGGTGAGGGGATCTGCTTCACCTTCAGCAGCCTCCTTCAACCTTTTTCCTATTTCTTTCACATCTTTTCTAGCCTGAATGAGAAAACATTTATATATTAGCAGTAATTAAGAGTTATACAAAATGCATTTACATTGATAAGAAGTAAATGAACTAAACAAAAAACACAAATGTTTTCTGTTACACATTCAAATCAACTAACACAATTGGACATAAAGATAGAGGCCCTGTGTCAGCGTTAGACATTGAATGTGTCAGTTAGTCTCCTTCCATCTGCACTACCTTAGCTGTACTTGTCCGTGTATCAAATGGAACTATTCCGCATGAGAACAGACTGCAGCAAGGCTCTGTTTGTGCTGGAAGGAGTTATATGTTAATATATTTTTCAACCTCTTCAGTTTACTAAAATGGTAAGGATAAAATGATAAAAAGATGACAAGATAAACACAATAATACACCAATGCCTTACTCAAGATTCAAACTCTGGTCTATTCCACTAATTACTTGGGCACATGGAGTTTGAGGGATGTGGATCAGCACCACGCTACGGCCACCAGGATCCCCAGGTACCCACTTATTTTGTGGCTGGGTGGACTGCAGAGCCACTTTGTGCTGGGACATCAGAAAACTTCCCCAAAGCTCAAGTCATATCTTGACAGGTATTCAATTACATTTCCATTCATGAAAGAAAGGACTGGAAGAGTATTGGCAAACAGAACCAGTGTCAATTTACAACAGGAGCTAATGTATATAATGTTGTCTCACCATTGTGTTGTTCCCTCTGCTTAAAGTGTCAATATTTTTTTTTTTTAAAAAAAATGATATTTACATGACACAGATTAATACTGTGCAAGAATCAAACATTTATTATCATTTACTGATAAGATATAAATATACATCTACGAGGGACGTTCATTAAAGATTTCCCCTGAACCAGATCCCATGGATGGAAATAAACGAAAATTGGTACAGACATTAGTCCTTCTCTACATAGGAACCACCAATGGCCACACACTTTTCCCATTGCTTTATGTACCCGTGGAGACCTTGTTTGTAGAAGTCTGCAGGTTGCTCCAAAAGCCATGGCTTGACCTCAGAAATGACTTCATGGTTGGGTAGGGTGAAAGTCTGATGGTGCGAGGTCCAGAGAGTATGGGGGATAAGGAAGAATTTCATTTCCACAGGACCGTGCTTCTGTCTGAGCAACATCTGAGTTGTGAACTGGAGCGTTGTCCTGCAGGATGTGGACGCCTTTGGTCAACATGCCACATCTCTTGGTTTTGATGGCCTTCCGCAATTTCTGCAGCAGTGAAGTGTAGTATGTCCTGGTAATTGTGGTACCCATCACCAGGAAATCCATCATAACTACTCCATGCTGGTCCCAAAAAACCATGAGCATCACTTTGCCCGCTGAGGGTTAAACACGGGCCTCCTTTGGTGGTGGTGAGTCAGGATACTTCCATTGCTTTGACTGGGTCTTGGTCTCTGGGTCATAGTGATGGACCCACATTTAACCCTGGGTGATTAGTCTGTCAAAAAATTCCTCCTGGTTTTCCTGACACATGGTCAAATTAGCCTGGGAGCAAGTGACTCGTTCCTGCATTTGGAAAGGTGTGAGTAGCCAAGGCACCCATCGGGCAGACACCTTCCGCATGTGCACATGGTCATATATGAATTTTTCCACAAACCCCACACTGATCTTGACATCTTCAGCTAGTTGGCGAACGGTTATGCGGCGATCCTCCAAAATGGCGGCTTTCACTTGCCCAATGGTATCTTCGTCAATGGCTGACAGGGGTCGCCCGAGGATGGGAACTGTTTCTACTGAAGTCTGACCACACTTGAACTGATGATGCCAGTGCTTCACTACGTCATACGATGGGGCATCCACTCCATAGGTCACTTTCATCTCACCAAAAGTTTCCTTTGGTGTGCAGCCTCTCAAGTAAAGAAACTTGATGACTGCTTGGTATTCCACTGGATCCATCACTACACCTTGTCTCAATGTAGTACTTGTAAGACAAAAACTAAGAGGAGTTCAGAATTGCAAATTACCTCATGACCTATGCACATATGTATCATTACACACATAAAATTTCAGTATTCTACATTAACTAGAACTAGGTCAGGGGAAATCTTTAATGAACGTCCCTCGTATGTTGATATTATCCCGAGAGTTTACAAGGGGGTGTTTTATTCTGGAAAAACAATTTGAACAGCATTCTTTATGTGTTAAAATTTTTTTTTACATCACATTAATTCCTCTTTTGGCTAATCGTGACGATGGGGACCAATAGTAGTACGATGAGATGCGATGAATGGTAAGGTGACCAGACGTACCGTATTCGTTGGGACAATCCCTTCTTTGCGACAATAACTTATGGTCTGTACAATGAGGATATCAAGCAGTACGTAACAACCAGAAATATTGGGGAAAATATAAGATAACACCTAGTGATTGTTGGGTAGAAATTATTTCAATGTCAACAATGTACCATATTCCAATCATCTTAAAATATGAAAGAGTTTCTTTTCTGTTTACCTGGAACTAATGCCCCACGGAAAGTTTTTTTTCCGCACATGATGGTTTGTCGGCAAATAACAAGAATGCTCTTTCAGTACAAACTTTGGAAGCTATGTCGATTAATAAGGTGGACCTTAATCACACATGTGTAGACTTTTACAAAATGTTATTTGAAAAGAAGGATGTACTAAAAATTTGCACTCATTGGCAAACTATCAATGAATGACATCTAATTCTAAAGGACACCAAAAATACACCATGCTGATATGTAGATAGTCACGTGGGTGCGCCCACACAACATACAAACAGGCAAACATATGTATATAACTTACCCGACGCAATGCCTGGTAAGCACAGAATGCCTTCTCATCCTCTGTAATCTTACGAGCCTTGAATTTTTGTACCGGCTGCTTGATTGGCATGACTGGTCCTTTAAGTTGAGTTGCCAACTTAGTTTCTTCCTCCTGCAAACATAAGAGACTTTGTGTGATTAATTGGTTAGTTTTTATTTTCTTTGCTTTCCTGCCACTAAAGGCTAATTGCAAAGACTAGGATCAATGGATAAGATGAAATTGATAAAAAACATTCCTGAACACACATGAACAAGAGAAAACAAAAGCCACACAGAGAATTAACTGGCTGTAGGTCCAGGTGCCAGAGCCTCATTCATCTGCAAAAAAGCAATCCAGGATGTACTATGTGGAAGGGAAGGTCATACTTAAGTGCATTCTGAAGAGTCCCTTCCATCCCAAAAGAGAGGGTGCAAACATTTTTCTAGAAAATTACTTGTTGGCAGAACTGTAGGTTAGGTGTGTTCTCAAAAATGTTCCCAGTGTAGGGACTAAAAAATATGGGCGTAAATAAATGATTATATGACTACTCGTTGTATTTTTGTGAGAGTAACCACTTAGCTGAACGGTTAGTGTTCTTGCAGTGGTTGCAAAAAAAATCCTGGGTTCAATACCTGATGGAAGTTCCAAAACATAAGCGGAAAACAAAGTCCAGTCTCAAAATAGTTGGAAAACAAGAGGCAATAACATTAAACGCGATGAGCATCATCTGCTTGGTAGGCCTTGGCCCTCAAAGCAGTGTTGCACCATAAGTTTACTTTGGTATTTTTGTTATTTAGTGGTTCTTTTAGCATTTGGCTAATCGAGACTGGACTTGCATTTTAAAGTTAGATCCAAACATGTGCATCTACCAGGTATCAAACTTCAGACCCCTCATTTACAAGGCAATGACAATCATCAGGGAGGTGAGATATGATTCAATAATTATTATGTGCTTAGCCAGACAATGAGGCCACTTCAATATCTTTGAATATATATTAGTACACTTGCTAATGGAGAAAATTGAATTAAAAAAGACACATTGGGCCAAAAAAAGAATAATTTAAAAATGAAATTACAGTACGTATGTGTTTTAACTACAAACTGGCCAATAGTATATAAAAAAAAAATGATTCATATACAAGCCTTCAACAGCAGATTGGGAGTTGACTGCTCAACATGCTCAGTCACTGGTGGCTATTGTTGCTTCTAAACCCTAATTTATTTATTCCAGAGGTATTCCATTTACATGAACATTTGTTTTATATATACATTTATCCAGAAGAATTTTTACAAAAAATATTTCATGTATCTCAACCTCTAGGGCATTTTATTACGAGGAATTAAAATTTTGAAATTGTTATAACCAAAAAAAATTGGACAAAACTATGAGGGGAAAATGCTTAATGCAAGGAAATGACATGTTAATATTAAGTTATTAGACGGGGCATAGTGTATAATAATAAATATCATGTGCACTTAATACTTTTTTCTTAATTTGATGAGTTTCTCAGATTCCTAGCCTTGTTGAATTACACATACCAACCAGACAAAAAACAATGCGTTGTGTGGAATCTAAACTTCTGCACTAAAGACTTGTGACAACAAGGGAAGACTCAAATGATGTCAAGTTTTGTGCTCTTTGTACATAAACATATGACATTTAGCCCGTTCGAGCTACCTTGCCGTTGCACATTAATATATGAATTCTTAGGTTCAGAAGTGACATTTTCAGAAACTTATGACTTGCTAAATAATCTTAAAAAGTTTGCTAATACATTTTTATTATAGATTTACACAAGAAATTCATACCTTCGGTGAAAATAAAGTTTGAATAGCCACTCTATAGCGCTCCAATGTAAAGCTTATGGCAATTAAATGATGAACGAAATTCTTTTGGTACACAATGGGGATGGTGCTGCCACCGGAAAAGTTTGTGCATATATAACATTTCCAAACAGCTTGATATTTGTACATAATAGATGATAATTTCACAAATCTGATTGTCAATTTTGAACAAAAAGAACTCTCAACTTACCGTAGCTTCACCCTTCCTCAATTTCTTCTTGGGATTGCGTGGGAACAGGATGAGTTTCGATCGATACTCCTTCAATCTCTGAACATTCTGTTGTAGTGATTCAAGAGATTTGTTATATCTCCGTTTGTCCACTGCAATTCCAATAGTCTGTGCAAATTTAGGATTAAGCCCGGCTTTCTGAAACAATATAACAAGAATGTAAATGAACATGAATGAAACTGGATCCTAAGTCATTATCTTCCCGTGGAGAAGGATTGAGCTGCAGATGTGATTTTTTTTTTCAAATACATGCTTACACTTTCCCAGATTCTGTTGATACACATGGAACACTGTTCAAAACAACGTTACAACAAAAACATAATTGGCACCAACAGAGAGGTGCTTAAAATATTCAAACTTACTTATGAGGTAATCAGAATGGAATACCCATGGATTTGAAACAAAAAATTATATATGTAGGTTAACTTTTGGTTACCCTTCACCATCTGTAGCCCCTCTAGAAAGTAATATTTTGCATTCTTTATGAACATATTGTTTATGAAGATTTTCAATTGCTTTTAGCTCAGGGAAATGTGTTATTGTTAAGTATGTCTGTTATCTTAGTGTGTAGAAGAACAGCCCGAAGGCTTTTCGCAAGCAGTGGTGGCGCTGGAAGGGTAGGCACAAGCATGAGAGTTCATGTTATGGGTGAGACTTTTTTAAAATATAAAAAATATAACCTTTAAAGTTATTTTTGAAAATTTAACAACATATTCTTGCATCTATTAACATACCTGAATAGTAACCAGGATGGCTACAGACAAGCAGAAATGAAATTCCCTGACTTATCCAGGTTTTCCAGGACAAAATTTAGATTTTTCCCTGACAATTATAAATTAAATTCATGTTTTTACAAATAGAAATAAGAATGTCACACAGATCTAGGTATATTAAGTACCTATATTAGCTTCCACGAAATTGACTTCATTTCTATATGATTTGCATTCAAACTGCAAAATAGCGAATTTGGAAAATTTTTACTATTCACAAACTAGAGAGGAATGAGATTCTTTTCATATGCAGCCAGTTTTTCAATAAAATATTTGATAATTTTTAAAGTTATGACTAAATGAGATTAGAGGCAAGTGATTGAGGCAAAAAGGAATTTTGTAATTTTCAATCTCTAGTCTTTCTCGTTATTATATGCTGGTTGATATTTCCACTGAGGTTTGGAACCCTCTTCTTGCAAGAACCATGAGTGCAAAGGAAACTCATTTTTCAATGCACAAACCTACTTCTCTTTTCTATGTAAAGCAAACAACTTAACCCTTGCCCACAAGTGAAACAATTGAATCACACAAAACAGTGTCATATTTCATTAAATTATCAATGGGACTTCTCCTTCAGTACAAACATTCACAGTATATCCAAGTGAAGTACTGTGAAACTGCCAACATGCAGTTACAGCATTATTACTGGCCAAAAGGGTATATACCTAGGTATGTATTAAAAATTAAACACAAGCAATTTATGCATTGTAAAGGTGCCTGATTTTGTTAAACAAATATTAAAACAGGGACCCGAAGTTGATAACAGCTTCCGAAAGTTTATGTATGAGGGGCATCCAGGAAAAAGTTCCAATGGCACCTGTACACAGTGCTAGTGGTCTGAGCGCAACACACATATGCTGGCAGAAAGAAGTGTCATGTGGCTGTAATGTGGTGCAGTAAAACACAGCCATTTTAGGACAGTTCTAGGTTGAAGGTGGCAGCTCTCATACAATCTCCCACTGACTGCGAGGTACGTGTGGTAATCAGATTTTTCCAAAATCAGAATCCGGCACAGAGCCACCAGCAATCATGTGAGGTGTACAGACCAGACATCATGAGCGATAGTATGATCAGACGATGAAGTCCAATCCAATGTGCACGACCCCATACAGCTGAGTACATGCAGGCTCCTTAACAT
Source organism: Lepisma saccharinum (assembly GCF_977018435.1). Lineage (NCBI taxonomy): Eukaryota > Metazoa > Arthropoda > Insecta > Zygentoma > Lepismatidae > Lepisma > Lepisma saccharinum. The sequence continues at coordinate 40,090,825 of NC_139245.1, forward strand.
CATTTCAAATGAGAGATCTTGGACCACTCCCTATACAGCCCTGGCCACGCATGTACCCACTTTCATCTCTTTGTTCAGCTGAAGAGATTTCTGGCAGGACAAGATTTTGACAGCTACACTGCAGTACAGATAGTTCCACTCTTTGTTGTCAGACACACATGCCATGGGCACAAACAATTTATTGTCATGCTACGATCAATGCCAGAACAACAGTAGTGATTATGCCGAAAATTAGATTAGGCGTCACTGTAACTAATGCTTTTAATTAGTTCTGATATTCTTGTTTTATTTAAGCCTAATCGGTAGGGACCTTGATCTTTTTCTTCCAAATTGGTGTTATTCTTTTTCTATTTTATTTATTTTTACTATTCAGTGTTATTTTCAACAAAATTCACATTTTCATTTTAGCGCATTTTGTGGAAAACATACTTAAAATTATACCTTCATGTTATTTTTATACAACTGCTTTCAATTGTAGGTCACATGGCCTATGCCTGTTGAGAGAGTTTGATACATTGAAAGTTATTTTCCATACCCCTTTCTTAATTTTAAAGTAATGGTTTTAGATAAGGGAATTTTCCCCATATATACTGAAGGGTGCAAAATGGCCATATGTGGAAACACACCAAAAAGATTTAATCAATCTCATGTGACAGATACCGATATAAATGTTTTTTGGCACCAAAAATTGGCATAATCTTTTTTCGACTTTTTATTTTAGAACATTTTTCTGCAAAATCTACCAAAACGCATACTGTCATTGTGCACATATTTTCATGACAGTTTGATATGTTGGAACAGATTTTTGTGGAAATTATTTTCCATTCTTTTGCTCGACAAATGCCGATCTTACGACTCCCCTGTGGCGGTAGGTGAGCACTCGATCTCCACCAAAATCGCACCACTTAGCTCTGTGATTCAAAACACTTCTCGTGATGCGAATTGTTCTGATAGAAGTTGAGAAAATCCTGGGAAATATTTGGTTGAACATGGCTGTCGGAATTATTCCACGTAAACATGCATTATAGTTTTCTCTTGGATAAAATGTTGGAAAACTTGTGTGTTCTAGATACACAAATATGGCATATTTTGTTTCTTTAAGCCTAACAAAGACAAGACTGTTGAATTTCGAGGTATTTTTCCTTGTTTAAGCACATTTTAAAAATTTGAGAAAGATGTCAACAAATTCACATTTTAGTATGCCAAATTCTCGTTATTTCAAACGGGTGAAAAATGTGTCCACACATCACTGCACATTCATAAACACTACATCACAGCAATTAACATTTTTCACTATTATTGAGTTTGCAAAAAATCAAGGTCCTACTAATTGGAACTTACTTTATGGATGCCCCTCGTATAAATCAGAAGACAAAAAGTGAAAATTTAGCAGATCTGGTTGAGAAAAGTCATTTACTGAAGAAACAGATATGCTTTTAGCATTTAATGATTCGAGTAATTATATTAAAATATTTATGTATTTATTATTATAATTTTATTTCATAACACTGGACATTCCAAGAGTTAAACAGGACCAAAACGAGTGTTGCAGAAAAGTTGAGGTTGGGAGCATCATGCACTGGCAAATTTATATGACGTTTACCAATGCAGATTTCTGTTTTACTATTTCGTGTCATTATTCAACATCCCAATTTGTTGGAATCTTCTTGACATGGAATTGCAGTTCCATGTCATCGTAAACTATGATAACCTGTGCAAAACCAGTATTACCTATGGTATTACACCTGGATGATGAAAGAAAACCTTCGTACGCTTTTCTAAATTGAACAAGATTAAGTGAGCCAGAAGAGTAAAAAAAAATACAGCAGCATATTTGCAGTCGTGCAGCAGACTAAGGCTCCATTTTTGTTTGATATTGCATCAGACAAACGTTGTAAACGTCAAAAAATGTTATACTCATCCAAGAAACATCAGATTCATGAGAGTGCAATATATGTGATTCTTGTCGGATGTTGCAGAATACCAAGTATCGAACTGCTACGTTCGACAAAAATTGCATGCATATAAGGAGCCAAAAAATTTGTTCAATGAAAAGTTGTACCACACGAGGCAAACTTCGTCCAAGGCTCTGTTTATGCATGGAATTTTTGTCAGATGTTGCAGTCCAAAGACTTATAAAAAGAAAAAAATCATAAAAATGCCATGCATGTGATTTTTGTCGCACATTGTAGTGAAAATTTTGTCGAAGTTCAACATTAGTCGGACGGCGATATCCGACAAGAATCGTATGCATCAACGGAGCCTATATGTTCATCCAACAAATGTTGTACCATGACATTCAACAAATTACAGGTTTGCACAGTACCCTTTTTGTTTTAATGTTCCTTCAGAATGTCCAACAAAATGCCATGCTACGATCCACGTGATATTTAGAGGCTTATCAATTTTTTCTTGCCCCTCCGAAATTTATCTCGCCCCCTCCCATCACTGGTTTCTGTTCTGGCACTGTGGTTGTGTTGTGCATAAAAAGGGCGTTCCCATACAGCACTACATAACGACATCTTTCAAAGCAAATGCCTGGCACATTCATTCCATCGCATCAAATAATAAAAAAAAAAGTTCCCCGACTTTTCCTGGTTTTCCAGGTCTGTCGTCACCCTGAGTAACTCTTGATGTGTGCCAACTCGTATTCTTGATTTTATTGTAAATTGATGCTTTAGATGTAATTCGAGTGGCAGTCCTCAATGTTCCGATGCCCCATCTTTCTTCCCATGCCCAGTAATAGGCTTTTATGCTTGTTTATGTAGCATTTCAGATTAATAGAAGTCATTGTTCCCCTTGCTCACTTCACACTCACAACAATGAAAGCCGGCCCACGTGGCAAAGTGGTTAGCACATCTTGCTACGACGCCATCACTCATCCCCATCTTCGCAAATTAGCCAGAAGTAGCACAAAAAGCAAAGTAAAAAAAAAAGATAAAATATAGGGTTTGGCATCACTGCATGAGGCCAGACTCATTGTGTCTATTTCAGGTGAACGTGCCCCTCAAATTATGCTTTCCTGCATGAATCACATAGAATGTTATGGGACCAGCTGAGGCCCTCGGAGAAGTGGCTCGACATGCGACGATAGAGCCTCTGGCAGGGATGGAAATTTGTGGAAAATATCGTAAGGCCCAGAATTTCAGTTTTCTTGTATTAAGGCATTGCTTAATGAAATTAAAAGTAATAAAATAATCCGTAATAGCCAAATATATTAGGGTAGGCCCAGCCTCTTATGAGGCTTTGCCACTGTGTGCAAGTGAATATAGCACTCAACACAACATTCCACAACAGCAGCAGATGGTACATTGTCTGCAATTTCATAAATGTATTATAAAATAATGTAAATCAAACACTAAGAACTGAAAACTAATGAAACCACAATAGAAGTGAAATTATCATCAGGATTGTTAGATTTATTGGTGTTTATAATTAATTTTACGTCATTAGGTTAGGACTGTTGGGTTTGATGCTGATACAGTTTCAATATTTGTTGTTTAATTAGGAGTGCTAAGTTTGCATGTATTCAACGTAATTCTCGAGGGGGTACAGTGGGTCAACGGCCCCCAACTTATGTTGGAAGCATGTATACATTTACTTGTTACTCATAGTCTGTTGACAGACTTACTGCAAAGTTGACAGAGATATTTGTTTATTCAAAAATTTTGCCAGACAAGTCAAGTAGAAAAACAAGGCAGGATAGGCTCTGCCACCTCATGACATTTTCAGCCTGCATGATTGTACAAGTTGCATGCAGCTCCAGCAGAAACTAACAACAAAAGCATTTGCACATAATATCCCTTCGCACTCCCAAGTGAAGTAGATAGCAGGGCAATAAATTTACAATATCGGACCCTTCTGTAATTTCTATCCTACTGCTAATACTCACGAATAATTAGTCGCGATGATTTATCCGAGGTTAACATGTTGGGGTGAGGTGTAGAAATTGTTCATTAACGTGTAGAAGTTGTAAAATAAGCTTTTCTATTCTCGCAATAATTCTCCGCATACAAGTATGGGAACCATATTTCTTGATATGAACAATTGACATTCGCAATTAGTTACGCTGTCTACAGAGTTGCCACACTGTTGATTTCATACTTGGAGAGCATGGATCTTGTAAGAATGGCGGAAGAGAATGTGGACTGATTTGATTACAGGTAATTTTGGCAACAATGCATAGATTGTAAAATTGCAGGATACGAAAATGGCATCTTCGATGAAGAAAGTTTGCCGTTAACGTGCTACGAAAATAAGATTTTTTATCGGTTCGTAATCACAATTAGCACAAAACCATTCACGGATAGCCCCACTGATCATTTTCTGTAAGGTTAGGTTTGTTTAAGCAAAGAGTTAAAATTTGGGGTCGTAAAACCATGCACGGGCAGCTCCACAAACCATTGACGAATAGCCCGACGAACCATTCACGGTAAGGTTTGGTAAGCATAGTTAAAATTTGGGGTCGTAGTAGTGTCAGGAATATATATTTCGTTCCATAAGTATTCGAAATGCAAAATCTTGCGATAAATAATGAGCAATCGTGCATTGTCGGTTGCGATCGGTTTAGAGTTAATTTTCAAATACTTACTTGTCCTATAATATTAGAGAATTGGAAGGATATGTAAAACTAAAAGAAAACAAATTTGGGTTAATTATTGGTTACATCAAGTTTGAAAGGATGCAAGATAGACATTAAATAGTCAATGAGCAATTAGGTTGAAATTGGTTGTAACTTTAAATCATAATAAATGAGTGTTTGTATCAGGACTAATTTTGAACTGAATAATGTATTCAGAATGCAAATTTCTGATATTATAAATATTTTGGCTCAAATTCAGATTTCATTATGGTACACAGCCATTTTTCATATGGTTCGATTTCTATTTATGCCTGTTAACACATACTTTGGAGATTTAGCAATTACTTACTGCATGTTTGATTTAGATGTTTTTTTTCCCCTTCCATATACTTTTCTTGCTACCAGCCACTTGTGTACTGTAGTCTTGGATACAAACTGATGCTGTCATCTATGTCACATGTGTGGGTATGAAGGGGTTTCGTAGCTAGATTAGGCTGGCCAGGTTTTGTGCTCCAAGTGCTACAATAATTTCCCTAAATAATTTCAACATCTGGTCCCAAGCTCAACACCTCTTCAAGCCTCGTGGCAGCAAGTCTGTGGACTGCCTTGACAGTGAGAAGCAACAATGTTTGCGTAAGGTACCTTTTTGCTGATAAATAGGACATTTTAGAACTGCAAACAATGTTAATTACTTTCAGGAAGCTTCAAATTTACTGTAACAATCATTTCTACAATTCTGAGATACCTTTGTCTTTCTCCTATCAAACTTTGGAAAACCCATTAAACATTCAAAACCGTTAAGAATATTTTTCTTGATACAGTGAAACATAAAAAAAAGTTATATTTGCAAACATAACTTACCTTCAGCTCGGCTATAGTGAATCCTCTTCCTGGTCGTACCTTTGTGTGATACCTGACTGTTGGGCATCTAACAATAGGTCGAAGAGAACCTGCAAGTGGACGAGGGGCTACCCTCCTTGCTTTCTTGAGTCTCTTCTGGTGTCGACGGAATTTCCGTGCTGGTTGATTGAACCATGTCTTCACATAACTTTGCCAGTCCTTGTGGAAGTGCGCATTAGGCACCATATTATTCCCTTTTGGCGCCATGGTGACACTAGATAACAGATGAAAGATTAAGTTTTACATGTGTTGTTTAAAATTATTTCAACTAATAAAACCACAATTATTGAACCAATAAGATATTTTGTGCAGCATGATCACAAATTGTGATTTGTTGAAACATCAATGAATTTGAACAGGTTATGGCAAGAAAATCTTGCAGATTGCCTATAGACTGTACATTATAGTTTGTTACACAAATAATTATTTTATGCTAGTTTACAACAAAAGAGCTCCTCCATATAAATATGTCTCAGTTAAGGATTTTGTCGATGTGTTCAGTGTTTTAAAATATGGTATATATTAAGAATACCGGAAGTATCTCAGATTACTTTAAAATTCGGCATACTCACTAATTTTGGTCTCGTAATCACGAATCTGCAGTTAAAAATTGGCGGTCACATCTAGAAATTGCGAAATAAGCTCGTCAATTACAGCTATGCAATAACATGGAAACCATGTTTCCGTTATGAAAACTTCTTCATTTCCGCACAACGGTCTTGCTACCGTAGTCATTAGCCCCATCTAGTTGGCTGCACTCGGTGCAGTGCAGGTGTATCCAGTGTCAAGAGTGGTGCAAGGAAAGTATGTTCAACCAACTAGATGGAAAGCGGTGTTCAAGTTCAGAATATTCAACAAATGCCTGTCTGCTGCATTAAACGGTCATCTGATTAGTAAGTATGCACCACGTGAACATACACCGACCCAAAATGTAGTGCAGACACCAAATACACTACTTGACTAGAAATCAAGGTATGACTTGAGATGACCGGACCCCTCTCAGATTTTCTTCATATTTGACATAGTTACTAATTGTGGCTTTGTAATCACGAATCTGAGGTTAAAATTTGTCGGAAATTCTAGAAACTGCAAAATAAGGGAATCAATTTTCCCGATTTTCATAGTACTGCTCATACTATATATGTTGTCCACATGAAGTACCTCATGTTAATGTGCTCCGGTCACGTATAGATAGTTTTCTGGAAAGTGTAAACTGGTAAAATTTGCTTTTACATTACCACGATAATTCTTCACATAGAAGGTTGGAGGCAATGCTTGATGACATGCACATGTGACGCTCGGAATGAGCTACTCCACAGATTGTACAGCGTTTGCACACTATTGCTTTCTTACTTGGAGAAGAAGGATCGTTTGACAATGGCTGCTGAGAGGAGTGGAAAGTTTGTTAATGTTGTCCAAATGTATAGGTGGAGTGTGGAGGATTAAGGACTGGCATTAATTGAGAAACTTTGTGATTTCAGAGTTTTGCCAAAGGAGGGGATGTATATGTGTGCACGAAGGCATGTCCTAAACTTGGCGAGCTTAAGGAATATCAGGAATATACATATTTGCTTGTGAAACAAAAATTTTTTGCGAAAATTGACAGTTTCCATTCCGAAAACTAACACCTTATTTTAGCTTATTTTGCAATTTCTAGATGTTTCCGACAACTTTTAACTTCAGATTCGTGATTAGGAGGCCTCAATTAGTGAGTATGCCAAATAAGGAGAAAATCGGAGAAGGGGTCCGGTCATCTCAGGTCGTTCCGAAATCAACGAAATAGACTACTCTGTGTTGCACCGTGCAACCAACTAGACAGGGCTATTACACAACGTTACTCAAGTGTTGTGCAATAATTGAGACCCATTGCATGGAGCGTTCATTTGCATGAGAAAATGGAGTCTTGCGTAAAGTTGAAAAATATGGGTACCAGTCTGTTATAGCCAAAACACATTTCACTTGTTTATTTAGTCATTTTTTACATTCGTACTTACTTATTATGCATTGCGAAACATTGTTTAAGTTGGGATTTTGCTTTTTTCAGTGAAATAACTTCATTTTTTTACATTACGAGTATTTATTGTTCGTTGCTTTTTCGCTTTCTTTACACACAATATGGTGGGGAAATCTTGACTAGCGTTGTCTATCATCTGTGGGTATGCAGTGTTTCAACCTTCTTAACCGAAAAATTCCTACTTTCGGGTTACAGATTTTTTTCCCGGGTTCCAAAACCCCACGAACCATGCACGGATAGCTCCACAAACCATTCATGGCAAGGTTAGGCAAACATAGGGTAAAAGTTTCATACAGGGTGGTGCATTTTGTTTTGTTAGACCCACCCCCCCCCCCAATCAATATCTTCTTACCTCTAATTCAGTGTTTCTTTTGCAGAGATGGCTGACACAAGCACCTACAATGTAGAAGAGCACCTTGTTGTCTGTGTTTGGGCCCATGAACGTCCACATACCGGCAAGACCATGGAGGATGTGCGACGAGATTTCACAAGACGATTCCAAAAAAAATGCACCACCAAAAGTGACAATACTGCATTGGGAAAAGAAACTGTTTATGTTGGGATGTATCAAAGACAAACCGAGGCCTGGTGCACCAACCAAAAGACAGAACACATGTGCAGGAGTGGAGGCACCACAGAAGTCACTGCGCAAACCTTCTGCTGAGCTTGGAATCCCGAAAACAACAATGTTACGACACATGAAGAAGGATCTTGGATTGAAATCCTTTAAACCAGCAAGCGTCAACGAGCTCAGTGATGATGACATGCGTAGACGACATGCAGCATGTGGAAGAATGTTGGAGGTATTTCCGACACTCCCGCAGCGGGGTGACCTTTTCTTCTCCGATGAATGCGCAATATATCGAAGTGCACGTGCAAGGAATGTGTATTCAAGGAAAATCCGCATTATTACGAAGAGCTGGAAAACAACCCCCACATGTGATGCTCTGGGTCGCTATTGTCCGCTAAACACTTGATAGGTCCCTATTTCTTCGATGGCGTAGTCAATCAACACTCGTATCTCGCCATGTTACGGGCATTTTTTGTTCCACAGCTCCAAAGAATGAATCTCCTGGGACGATCCTGGTTTCAACAGGATGGAGCAAAGCCCCACTATGCCATCGCTGTCAGGGAATATTTAAGTGAAGTGTTTCCCAATAGGTGGATAGGACGTGCATCGGTACATCATCCGGCACCTCTGGATAAGCCTCCCAGAAGCCCTGATCTCTTGTCTTGTGACAATGCCCTCTGGGGCATTATTAAGGAAAAGGTATCACAACAATGATACCAAACAACAGATCTATTAAAGGACACTATTAGGGCAGCCTTTCAGACAACAATCATGAAAAATTTGCTTCGTAAAATCTCGCACAGGTCATAGCACTTTGTCATTTTGTGCCATGAAAATAATGGTGGTCATACCGACCTTTTGGATGCGTGAACATCATCCTGGTTGACGCTGAATCCATACGTCGGTACTATTATAGTATGGGGGTGACACCTATAAATCATATATTTCGCACTTTTTTAGATTGCTAACGTACTATCTTGGAATGCGGAACATTTCCTAAGGTGAAATAATGCATTTCTAACTAACATTTCCTAAGGTGAAATAATGCATTTCTAACAAACATTTCCTAAGGTGAAATAATGCATTTCTAACTAAGATAATGTCTATTTCTTACATTTACGAGTACTTACTGTTACTTGTTATTTCGATTCTGTAACACATTATGGTGGGCGATAGCATATTGGTTCAGGGCACGTTGTGAGTGTATTTTGTCGATTTATGCAGTGCTGCAACCTCGTTCACCAGAAAATACCTATTTTCGTGCCCGGATTTGAAATTATGTTAATACGTCGCAAACCATTGACGTTAGCCCCAAAAATGGTACTCAACCATTGACGCATAGCCCCACGAACCATTTCCGGTAAGGTTAGGTTGGGTCACAATAGTTAAAAATTGGTTTCGAAAAAATATGCGTAGCCCCACACACCATTCTCGCAGGAAGGAAGTAAGTAATGTCCATTTTTCCGTTTGCTCTGGAAAAAGCAATTTCCTCTCTCATTTTCTAGATATTTGGCATACTTAATAATTGAGGCCTGCTAATAACGAATCTGAAGTTAAAATTTGTCGGAAACGTCTAGAAATTGCAAAATAATTGCAAACAATTGATGCATGGTTAGGTTAGTTTCAGTTAGGTTAGGCAAACATAGTTAAAATTTTGTGTCGTGGTATTATCAGGATTTAGAAATTGCAAAATAATTGCAAACCACTGACGCTAGCCCCGCGAACCATTGGCGCTAGCCCCACCAACCATTGGCACTAGCCACACGAACCATTGGCGTGTGGTTAGGTTAGGTTAGGAAACAGTTAAATTTTAGGGTCGTAGTAATATCAGGAATATATATATTTCGTTCTTTAAGTATTAGAAACGGAAAATCTTGCGATAAATAATGAGCAATTGTGCATTGTCGGTTGCGATGACTGACCCTCTTATTTTGTAAGTTTGACACATGAGCGCCAAATTTTAACTTGAGATTCGTGATTAGGAGCCCTAATTTAGTGAGTATGCTGAATTTCAAACAAAATGGAGAAATTCCCAGTATTGTAAAATCGCTCCAAATCTTGGACTACCGTAGTGGGCATGCAGTATTTCCATTCACGGATAGCACCACGAACCATTTCCGATGTTCGTAGTTTTGCTAACATAGTTTTGAACTCTGTAACACTTTACTATACCGGAGACGGATTTCTTCAAATTTACAGGAGAAAGTACTTACGCAAATCATTTTCTGTAATGTTGTTGATGTTCGGGAATGTAGTTTTGATCCAGTTTAATGCGAATGCATGTGGTTTTCTACAAAAATCTATATCCGATGTGCTATTGCTGCTGCCGCCATTTGCTTTCTGCACGAGAGCACAATACGCTCTCGTACTGTCCGTATAGGGGCTATCCACGAGTAAACAAAAACATATCGAACGGCACAATCGATTGTCGAACTGTAGCACAACAACTTCCGGTTCACGGCGGCCGGGTAATTCAAGCACGTACTTGTGGCATTTCTTCTCGTTTTGTATACCGGATGAAATGGATCATATAAAAGCACTTGACGACGAGGAGAATAAGAGATATCAGGGCAAAGTAGAGGCCTTTGCATATCAATTGGATGAGCAACTAGGAAGTAATACGGCATTATTCCAAGATGAGATCCATTTGCTGATCGTCGTTTCCTTGGCGATATTTGTAGCCTACATATTAAATAGAAAGTAATTTTTCCTACAGAGCGAGAGCGCTTAAATGCATACATTTATGTTTAAGTGAAAAAGTGCGAGATGTACGAACATATAAAAAACGGAAAAAGGAGCTTCTTTTCTTCTTTCTTCAGTCAGGACGAGTCAGATGGATGCGATAATGCACACTTGCTGGTTTCGTTCTCGTTTGAACGCAGAAATACAAAACGCTCATTGTTATTTGAAGTCAATTTTCTGCTATTTGTGTTAAACATGACGATGAAGGTGAATAATAAACTGGAAAAATTACTGATGGGACAAACACAATGACACACCATTGCCTCGCCATGGTGTTCAAACCTAGGACCTCTTTTCTATCAATGTTGATTTGATTGATTTAGTTGGTGTTTTAAGTCCACTTTGTGCACAGTAAGGCTAATCGGGACTGGACCTACAGTTTAAATTGGGATCCGAACCACTATATGCCTCCACCGGGAATCGAACCCGGAACCCCTTGATTACAAGGCGACGAGGCTACCACTGCGCCATTCGGGGAGGCACTCTATCTATCAATGTTGAAAAGATTTCCATTGCAAAAGACGAAAATTTATAATAGTACCCGCACTTAATTTTCTGGCTACACAAAAAAATATTTCCTCTGGTTGCACAAAAATTTATTTCCTCTGGTTACAAACACACAAAAAAAATCTGGTTACACAAAAATTTAATACAGTTCGTGTATACTTCAAGAACGTAACGTGTAACCTAGCTGACTATGACCGAGCATCTTTTGAAAGGAAAAGTAATATTTTTGCTCATATCACTAAAACAGAGAGAAAATCGAGATTTGAATGATTTCTCTTCTACCTTTAACGGAGTGCAAGGGGTGCGGGACGCAAAATTTTTGGTAGGGAAGGAAACAGGACGTTAAAGTCCTGACGTTCAAAATGGGAAAAATAATGTTATTTCCCGACTAAATTGGGAGATTATAGGAGCGGAAAATATTCAACATTACCCGATACTAAAAAAATGTTAATTATACACAAAATTTTACCCTCGGGTGATGATGTATTTTGCATTTCTGGAATAAAAACTGCTAATTTCAATAAATTTCGGACAATTAGTACAAAAATAATGTAGGGAATAAACTACTTTTAAACTATCATTTTTTCCGGTCTGGATCAGAATGGTTTTTTTTTTTAGGTCCCGACTTTTTGGGTTTTTGCACATCCGTTGTCATTACTGCGCAGTCTACTCCTGCTAATGGTCTTCCAATTTTCACGCCTGACAGCTTGAATGCAATAATTTGGCGCCTAGATCTCGAGGAAATGGATGAAGAGAGATCCGTGAAAGATTATTTAGCCGTGATCGTAGTTTACATCCTCCTTGTACACACTCATTCGTTCCTTTCATACATGACACAATCTCAGCTCCCTTTAGCGGCATGTTGTGAGCCTACGAACCGGAAGTTGTTGTGCTACAAGTATGGCGTCCGCGCGAAGGCACTTCCTTCCGGTGGATAGCCCCTATATGCTAAATTGAACGAAAGGAGTGCTAATGGAACCTAACCTAACAGGCCTAACCTAACCTAGTAGGCATACCTCGTCCCCGTGATGGTTCGTGGGGTATCGTGAATTTTTGGGCTAACGTCAATGGTTTTTGGGGGTACCCGTGGATGGTTTGTTGGAAATAAGGATATTTCGTTAGAAATTCATTATTTCATCTAAAGAAATGTTCCGCAATGCAGAATAGACCCAGAATAGTATGTTAGCAATGTAAAAAATTGCGAAATAAACCATTGATAGGTGTTTCCGGTATAGTAAAGTAGTACCTTGAACTCTAAATCATTGGTGTTTACTCCGTTCACGGACCCACTTTTTTGGACTTATTTCGCAACTTCTAGACATGATCGCCAAATTTTAACTGCAGATTCGTGATTACGAGGAGTACGCCGAATTTTAAAGCAATTGAACATACTTCCGGTATTCTGTATTTGCTCCTAAAATATCATAACTTCGTCGATGCAAACCAGCAGTATATGTTACTGAAAACAAGAGCTACGATGATGTCATTCTCTAGGAAACACCAAGAACTGGACCAATTCCCTTGGTTGAAAAGATTGTCGAACACGCAAATTAAAAGATCGCTTAAGATATAAGATTGGGAGAAAACAAACACTGAGACAGGTCATCACGAACGTGTGAATATAAAGTTAAGTACGTATTAAGACTCCCTCTTAAATAACTTTCAATGCACATACAAGAGCACGTACAATCAGGTTTGTAAAGCACGACGAGGAACCATGTCATTATGAATTTTTCACTACCGCACATACAAGAGATATACTAATTAATTAAAATTATATAGCAATTACATTACCTAACTTTATTTTTTCAAACAATCAAAAGCTGATTACGATAATTAAATTCGATACATTTACGTATACTACACGTACCTATTACTAGTTTAACACCACCAACCGGAAAGACTGATCTCATTGACTTCAGGAACGGAATTCAAAGTTGACGACGAACTTGTTGATTATTAAATAATCCTAATTTACAAACGAAAACAATACCAATATAACATTCAATATTTGTTTTATTTTTCAACAATTATTTACAATGTTCTTCTAAAGAACACATGACACATGTTTATTAATATAGCATGTAACTTGGAGAAGAAATGTAGTTGGTAGCAGTGTTGCCATACAAAGGGAAATTTCTCTGGTGCGGGAAATTTGGCCCGAAGTTTAAAATAAGGGAAATCCTAATACTGGGAACTGTGCGGGCGGGACAGGATAAAATCTCGACGTTTGGGACGGGAAAAATTCACCAGTTCGTGAGATATTAAGATGAAAATTGCATAGAAAATGAAATTTTGTACGTGGGAAAGGGAAATTATGGTCTCAGATTGTGGTTAGTGGTGACTGGTGAGGGGCATGAAGAAGAAGAAGATCAGATTGTGGTTACACGGGTTACACTGTGTGCCTGTGTTGTGTTGTTCTTGTTCCACCTTGCAACTCGAAGTAAATTTTACCGGCGTTAAATAAATGAAATAATAAAACCGAAACGTGACTGCATTTGAAACGGCATGTAAATTATAAATAAAATTATAAAATACAGTCTTCATATACAAGTGATATGGCAGGAATATGTTGCTTAAGAGTGTGTGTGAATAGGACTCCTAAATTTCTTGAACGCAGACTTCCTACTATTTGTTCAAAATATCCAATATACAGTGTCAGTGGAATTTGGGTATGTGTCTATATATATGGTAATATTTTTGGCTAGAATTTACAATATAGAGAAAGTCTCCAATTTCGTTAATTTTCGGTATACTAACTAATTTTGACCTCCTAATCACGAATCTGTTGTAAAAAACCGGGGGTCACGTCTGGAAATTGTACAAAAATTGTTCGTTAGCGCCAAAAGCCATCCACGGGTAGCCCCACAAACCATTGACGTTAGCCCCAAAAACCATCCACGGGTAGCCCCACAAACCATTGACGTTAGCCCCAAAAACCATCCACGGGTAGCCCCACGAACCATTCACACGAGGTTAGGTTAGGTTCCATTAGCACTCATTTCACCCCTAAATTCATCGAAAATAATAGGGATCGTACTAGAATTGAACATCATAAATCATTTTCTTGTAAAACAACGGCGTAGTTGGACACAATGACAGGAGATTACATTTTTGTTCGTAAAACTACGCATATACACATATATATATAAAAAAATTCAATCGGCTTTTTTTCAAATTTTCAGACGTGACCCCCGTTTTTTTTTCAACAGATTCGTGATTAGGAGGTCAAAATTAGTTAGTATACCGAAAATTAACAAAATTGGAGACTTTCTCTATATTGTAAATTCGCTCCATTCTGTAATTGTTGACATTCGTACTTACGTATTCTGCATTGCGAAAGATTGTTTAACAAGGGATTTAGCTTTTTTTAACGAAAATAATGGTATGACTGCAGAATATGGGCTGCTTAGGAGGAACGCGGTTTATAATTTTTTGTTAACGTTTTGTAGTTATTAATCGGAAAAAGTAAGTTTTAAGGTGCGGAAAAATTGTTTTCATTAGAAAAAACGAAAAACGTGTCCAGTAGGGCAGTATTGAAATCGTAGCAACGAAGGAAAAGGCATATTCCTGCACAAATCTAGTGAAAGCAAAAAATGCCTATGTTGTTAGGTAGCTAGGTTTAGTTCTCTTAGCCTAAATAATAATTAGTCATTGTATTTATGCTAATGAAACCTAACCTAACAGACCTAACCTAACCCTGTAGCCATTCCTCGAAGAAATAATGAAAGAAACTGTGCGTAAACAATATGGACACGAACAAATGGAGAAATGCATTGCTTTTAGTAGCAGGAAAAACATTTTTCATTGTATTTATGCTATTGGAACCCAACCTAACAAGCCTAACCTAACCTTGTAAGCATTCCTCGTCTGAAATAATGAAAGAAACTGTGCGTCTGTGGGTGGAATCTGGAGCGACAAATCAACTAGAATGCCGCGAAAACGAAGGGTCTCACTTATCGCACAACACTTGAGCGCGTAAACAATATGGATGCGAACAAATGGAGAAATGCATTGCTTTTAGTAGCAGGAAAAACATTTTCTATGCACAATAATATAATAGTAATCGGAAAAGTAACACCGGAATATGGAAGTAGAAGGTACGTACTTTCAGGGGATATAAATTTTGTTTTTCTATATAGAGGAAAAAAGCAGCCCATGTTCTGCAGTGAGACCAAAATGAGTGCTAATGAACCTAACCTAACCTCGTAGGCATACCTCGTTCCCGTGATGGTTCGTGGGGCTAACATCAATGGTTTGTGGGGCTACCCATGGATGGTTGACGTTAGCCCCAAAAACCATCCATGGGTAGCCCCACAAACCATTGACGTTAGGCCCACGAACCATCACGGGGACGAGGTATGCCTACGAGGTTAGGTTAGGTTCCATTAGCACTCTGACGTTAGCCCCAAAAATTCACGATAGTCACACGAACATTCACAGGGATGAGGTATGCCTATGAAGTTAGGTTAGGTTCCATTAGCACTCGCATACAAACATGAATTAACGGTGAAATAACTTTACCGATAAGCAGGGCTCGAAAAATCCAGGTTGCCATGGCGACTAAAATTTTCAGCCTGGCGACTGTGATCTTTTCCTGTATTATGTACGAAATTTTGAAGATTCTTTATTTTATTTTTTTTTAGCCTGAGGCTCTTCTGCCACCTAACCCGTGTCATGGAGTATGGTCAATATTTAAGCACATGTTGCGTGCGTCTGTTGACAAAATTTCGACCTGCTAGTGTTGCCATTTACGGAGGATATGTACCAAAAATGGCACTTTTTCACCAGTCAACCCATAAAATCGCTAGTCAAAAATCTATCAAATGATGCACCACATCAATATTGGTCGCAAATGACAGATTGGCATGACATCTAATTATAACCCTTTGATAATTTCTTACATATTTTTCTCACTCAAAAATGCATTTCTCGAAAAATTTTAACACTGCCTTTCCCCAGTTATTAATTTATCTAATTTTCTGTGTGGTGTAAACTGATAATTTTTTAGCATTGAAAAATATCTCAATGGTTGAGGCTTTATAATGCAGAAAACCCAGTGTAAATATCTCTTACGCTTTTCATGATATACATTTTTAAAGTTTGGGGTGCGCGACTTTTGAAACATTGTAGTATGTACAATTGTATACTGCTTTTCCGGATTCTCTGGAGTAGCGACGCGCAGAGGGGAAAGCTTGTGGGCGGGGCCAGACTAGGTGGGGAAGGGTGCCTGATGAAAGCAACGAAGTGCTGCACGGTGTAACGGCCGTAAAGCAAAATACGTTCTGCTGCCATTTTCTTCTTTTATTCTTATCAATGGCCAGTGTATTGCTTTACACAAATAACAAATAATATTGCACGTTTATTTGTCTTTTGATGCTACGAAGAACAGAAAAAAAATTAAAACAAATTTAAATAAATTTTCAAAAAACATGCAAATAACCACAAACTATGAAACATCATGTATCAAAATGTGTTTTAAACAAGTCTGAAAAACATGTTTAAAACACTTTGTTTTAAACATTTTAAACATTTGTAAAAAAACAAAGCCATGTGTTTTAAACTTTTCAAACAAATTGTTCTCGAACACATTCAACACTATGAGGCACTCTCCTGAATGCAGAGTTCCCCTAAACTTGCGAGCTGACATGTTTACTACAGAACTACTGGAGTGCGAATGAGTAGTTGAGTCGCTCCCTCCCGTGGATGCCCCTCCCCTCCGTGCGTTCATTGGGCGAGGCGCACAGATGGTATTTGCATTCTCTTACTCCAGAGAATCCGGGAAAGGAATATAGTAGGTTTCCTGGCGCCTGATATTCAGAGCTGGTGCCTAGCTCTGAAGAAGATTTTTCGAGCACTGCCAATAAGAGAGAACACTTGTATGACCTATCACAAGTCTACAGAAACTCAATTACGTAAGTACTTTCTCCTGTAAATTTGAAGAAATCCGTTTCCTGGATCTGAAAATTTTACCAAAATTTTAATTGGTAACGTTCCGATTGTTTTATGATTTCTCCTAGCACAAAGACTAATTATCGTAGAATTTTGGAAATCATTGTCACACGAAATTTGAACCTTCCTTAAAGCAATGAGCACTGTTTGGACTAAAAAAAAGTTATTTATGTTGAAAAAAGAAAAACTTGAAAATTATCTTACGCACGCATGCACACTTCTCATGGACACAATATTCTCCGTCGACAAGGGACAGGAAATATTGTAGAAGCGTGGGAATGAATGCAGAAGTAAATCGGAACCTTAGTAGAATGCATTTAGGGACTTTATTTTAATGCTAAGGGAACCAAACCTAACCTAACCACGAAAGCATATATTGAACAAAATCTTAAGTAATCGCAAACTTTGCAGTATGTGTTAACAGACATACATTGAAATCGAACCATTTAAAAATTGCATTCGTAGCATGATGAAATCACAATAAAACTAAAGGAACTTGGGCCTTTTAATTTATCGCTAGGCTATGGTCATTACTCAATCAGTTTTTTTTTCCCTGTATTTTGTTCAGTTTAATCAGTAATTTTGACCTTTGTCTAGTTATCATTACCAGCAAACCACTGCTACAAGAAAAGATCCTTTGCTTAATACCTTTCCAAACAAATTATGGAAAAGAAATTAACATTTGCATGTTGTTGTGGTTCAAATTATTTTTAAATTTTTCCATACGTTGCGGAGAATAAGAATCCGAACTTCTTCTTCAAGATAGAAAGAGAAGAAAGAAGGAGACTGCTTCCTCTTTTCAGGATGTTGAATGCTTTTAAGTTCAGACCCCACACCAGGGGGGCAGGGGGGGGGATGCTACTTTCCGTGGATTCCTCTATAGATCCTCTGCTAATTTGGCAATGCGAGTTGGGATTGTGCCCTCCCTCCCTTCTCATGAAAGACTATAGCAACTGAGAATCAAGCATTATTTATAATTCAACTATCAAAGAATGTGGTAAAATGCAGTGAGGCACTTGTAGTCAAGAATTCTCATTAAATGTTGTCTATCGGCCGAACACCTCTCACACGTTTATTTCGTCACTTTTTACATTCGTACTTACCTTTTGTGCATTGTGAAACATTCTTTAAGGTGAAATATTGCTTTTCTGACGTTTTGTGATGAGAATAATGTCAATAATAGCCCCACGAACCATTCACGATAGCCCCAAAAATCGTTTATAAATAGCCCCACGAACCATACACGGATAGCCCCATGAACCATTCACGGATAGCCCCACAAACCATTCACGGCAAGGTTCAGTTAGGTTAGGCAAACATAGTGGTTGTAGTAATATCGTGAAAAACACATGATTTACCGCTCCAGCAGATTCTACAATGACAGAAAATATCTCCACGAAGTATCCAAATGCTAGAAAAAGTTGTTCCCGTAAGTACTTTCTTGTGTAAAAATGAAGAAATCCGTTCGGCCGATTGGCAACTTTTACCGAATTCTCTTCTTTGAAATATGTAGTAAAGGTATTGTGTAATTTAGTTATTATTTGTTGTTCTCTCAACAACAAAGTTGATTCAAATGCACGGTCTTTCTTCTTCCACCATTTTATGCTATCATTGCATCATCTGCCATCACTTAATAAAATGTAAAATATTTAAATTTCAACATCTGAGAGAGATCCTAATATTTTTGATTCTAAGGATAGGTGAACTCATACAGGGTTTTTTAATATCCTGCATATATCTCTGGGATTCACCCAACGTCTCTAATTGTACATATAAAGTGACTAGAGCATGGTTCTGATCACACCATGTCCACATAATCAAGACAGACTATATATCTGTTTACAATGCAGTGTATAATGCACAGGGGATAGCTCAATGGTCGAACACATTGAATGATCAACCAAACTTCTAGTCTTGGCATAGACGTTCTTTGTGAAAGACTATTCGTTTATCTATCTAATCATCCTCATCATCACAATTAGCCAAAAGTGGCAAGATAGTCATACTAATTAAATAAATAAACTTGAACAATGTAGCACAGAGTACAACTTTAATATTTACATTACTTTCAATTTTCAGGAAGATGATCTAACACAAACCAAGAAACATGAAATTGAGAAGTATTGGCATGATAAAGTGAGTGCTACTCCTCCTCAGGATGACAAGAAACCTAAGTTTTATGTATTGTCTATGTTCCCATACCCCTCAGGACGTCTTCACATGGGGCATGTGAGAGTGTACACCATAAGTGACACCTTAGCAAGATATTATAGAATGCAAGGAAAACAGGTACATTTTGAGTGCTTATTAGGGATTTCTTCTTTTGACTTTGTAGAATTTAATAAATCATCAGTTTTCTAGTTCAATACATTTAGGTGTTTATGTTGTCATTCTTACTTAAGGGCAAAACTGGACAGAACCCATTATTACAGGACCTAATGGGATAATTACCAAGTTTTACTTTCCTTAAACTCTATTTTAATCACAAAACTAAATTGTTTAAAAAAAATAGAATATATATTACATGAAAGTTAAAAAATGGGCACAAAAACTGTCTGCAGCTGATGAGACTAAGAGATTAACTATTTTCACCAGCATTTTTTTATTAGGTACTTGTGGTATTATGTTTGTCAATGTTTTGTTGGTAAAGATCACACACCATAGAACTAAACATGGAAAAACAAGGCAAGGGTAAGTATTTATTTTTGTACCTCACCTACACAGTATGGCAATTTGTAACATTTTTTTAGAAACAAACGGAACCTAATTGCCTAACCTAACAAGTAGCTCAAAAGGAAAGAAATATGTTGCTGGTGCTTCTCATTAAGTATTTCCAATGTGAATGATGCTGTTAGTTACTTTGCATGTAGAGATCAGATCACTGTAAGAAAAGGCACAGTAACACACATACTGGACAAAGGTAAGGAGGTTCAGTAGGGCTAATCTATAAATTGAGATCGAAATATGACGCCAGCAGGGTGACCATTAATTTAAGGGAGATATTCTGTATTGAGTTTATGACATTTAGTTGCGACAAATTTTGCAAATATTTATGGAATTGATAACATTAAATATAAGAATTAATTTACATTTTATATATTGTACAGATCATAATAGAGAATAAAAATTTACATATTTGCATATTTCGTAGTCCTAACCCATATATATTGTTCCACTACTACTGCAGAACTAAACATCAATCAACTACCGCAAGATATAGCATCACTTCCACCTGCCAGTGCGAGATCTTGCAATTGAGTTGAAGTTTTGTGGGGCTCGCCAAACTTGGAATGAGTTGAAATTTCACGATCTTGGTTGTTAATGGAAAATATAGGAGAAATAGAATGTCAATACATGAGCCTGGAGTATTTTTTTTAAAAAAAAACTCTAATACAGGACATACTGGGAAATGTGTGGTTGAGCCTTTGGGTTTAACATGGTGGCAATAAGACAATGGGGGAGGGGTATTTTGCAAATTTTTTTTTTAACTGGGAGGATACCCCCCCCTCCCAGTTAGAAATAAGAGTTAGATCTGCAAGGTTGCCTGTTGGCACAGAAAAACATGATTCTCTTGTCAGGCTTGTTGAAATGAATAAGTGGTAGAGTGTGTGGGTGTGTGCTGATCAAATAATATGAAACAGACGTTTTCAGTTCAAAACTGATGAAAATTAAGTTAGGTATACTAATTGTAATTGAGTAATAAATTTTATCAAGAAACAAATTATTTTTCTGTAATTGTTTTGCTTCTCCAATTCAAAGATATTTTATGCGAGTTGTGTGATGCTCAAAATGTAGGATATGTACAGAAAGAAGAGGGCATCTCCTAATCCAATTTTTGTGTACTTTTATTGATGCAGGTCATTCACCCTATGGGTTGGGATGCATTTGGACTTCCTGCCGAGAATGCGGCTCTTGAGAATGGAGTAGAGCCACATAAGTGGACAGAAGAAAATATAAAACATATGAGAAGTCAAATGCAACGAATGGGATACAGTTTTGACTGGGAGAGAGAGCTATCAACGTGCAACCCTGATTATTACAAATGGACTCAGTTCCTTTTCTTAAAACTTTATGAAGCAGGACTTGTGTATCAAAAAGAGGTAAGGCATAATATTGCTTGTTACTATCATTTTGCAGAAATTGGGAAACTAGGAAATACAAATATTTGTGTGTTGATTGTCACCAGAGGACAATGTACTGTAGAATGAAAATTGTTCGTATACATGGATCAATATATGTGTATTTATCCACTTACTCTTCAAAGTTAAGTCATTCCTACCTTTTTACAGATTTTTACTAGGTGTGATATTTTTGTTCATTTCTACGAGGTATCAGCATAAAATTGAAAATGTTCCATGAACCCGATTGGTTCATTAATCTCCTTAGTTAATGTAACAGAAACCCCTGTAGCTTGTTCAAAGCAACAAATTGCAGTGAAACTTGGTACAGAGGCTATGCAGAAATGAATGTTGATTAAAAAGTTAGTACAAATTTTCCCCACCTGGTGGAAAAGTGGTGCTGAAATGACAATCAGAAGTCAGACATGCAAAACTTTATTTTCAGTTGATGTCGGTTCAGTACAGCATTGTTCAATATGTACATAGTCAGTGTGAATGATCCTTTGGAAGCATAAGAAGCATTTTCTGGGGAATGGTAGCAACATGCCATGTTACGTTGGCCTTCAACTCTGGTAGGAATCTGCACACCAAGAAATCATGTGTGTCTTTTAGAGAACTGGATGGCCAAATATTTGGAAAACCTTGAAAGAATACAATCATTGCCAAAGTTGGCACGAAGCATTGTCATTCACTTGTCAACCCACATGTGGGGATGATCCATCTTGCATGAAGACAGGGATCTCTAAACATATCATTCTTGCAGATAGGTGAGAAGTTGAGCGTAATGGAACGCACAACAAAATCTTGGGGTGTCAGCTCCTCAAAGCGTAATGGGCCCAGAATGAAATCAGTGGTGAGTCCACGGTATACAGTGATGCAATCAGAGTGCAGCTTCTGTTTCAGCACCATATTTCCACCTGGTGGTGAAAATTTGAATTATTTTTATCATTAGCCTTCTCTTCTCCATGGTCATGCATTCCCTGCAATGTGTTGTGTGTGTTACCAAGTTTCACCCCAATCCCTTGGTTCGAAATGGGCTCCAGAGGGCTGTGAGTACATAAGCTTTAATTTTAACTACATGATATGTAGCCAGGTGACTGCAATTATTCTTGCCTTTCAAAAAATAACACTTCATATTTAGACATTTACTTTATAAGACAATAGTGTGTGAATTATGCCATTATTTCAATAAACATAACAACTATAAAAAGGGCAGAATTGTATGCAGAGGTATAAGACCAACATTGGTCTGTTCCACTCTTATATTTACATCAATAATATTTTTCCATCGGAACTTGGCTGTTTGTAGAAACTACATTTTTAATTTTCTTTGAAGGCATTAGTGAATTGGGATCCTGTTGATCAGACTGTGTTGGCAGATGAGCAGGTAGATGAGGATGGCTGCTCATGGAGGTCAGGAGCTAAAGTGGAGAAGAAGCTACTGAAGCAGTGGTTCATTCGTGCAACACGGTTTTCACAGTATGTAACAAACAGGTGTACATCCCTCTGTATGTGACTATTAGGCTTCGGATAGTTATGCACTAAAAAACCTTTAAATATGCTCTTAAAATGCTCGAAATATGCTCTTTCAATGATCAAAATACAGTAGAGCGTCGATTATCCGAAGTAATTGGGGGACATGGCTGTTCGGAAAACTGGTTTGTTCGGATAATCGAACTGTACATGTTTATTTGCCAAAAAGAAGTACTGTACAGTAAATTTATTCATAAAAACAGGCATCTCTTTAAGTATTACAAAGTAACGTACAAAGGCAACTTTAGTAGGAATATATAGTATGTGGTACAGTTTATTAAACAAAAATATGTACATATTACATACGCATTTTGCATGAACAATACATACACCGACAGAAGTGTGCTGATTGTTGAAACACAGCGACTGGCGGCTTGGCCGGTCAGCAGCGCC
The DNA here is from genome assembly GCF_977018435.1 of Lepisma saccharinum. Classification (NCBI taxonomy): domain Eukaryota; kingdom Metazoa; phylum Arthropoda; class Insecta; order Zygentoma; family Lepismatidae; genus Lepisma; species Lepisma saccharinum. The sequence continues at coordinate 40,114,137 of NC_139245.1, forward strand.
TTATGAAGGCCCCATTAGAAGCAATGTTCCGCCAGCGGTGGCTCAGTGCGGCGACTACTGTGGGAAACTTGGTTTGGGAGTGAGGGGGATGATGGACGGTAGGGTGGGAGAGTAACAGGTGCGAGCGAGTACACAGTTCGGTTAAGCGGTCGTTCGGTTGACCGACGTTCGGATAATCGACGCTCTACTGTATGTCCAATTATAACACCATTAAGCTTTGTTTCCATGATATGAAAAACTCAATATGCTGACCAAGGCAGACATTTATTTTATTACAAAACAAACTAAACGTAATGTTTCAACCTTCTAGCAAGGTCTTCTTCAGACTCTGCACCAAGTACAAATGTAACAAGGTACAAAACAGGACGATATATATACATAAACATTACTCCCCTCCATACTATTAGAAAGTTGTTCTGAAACATTCTAGTAGGTGGCTTTTGCTTGTCAACTGTACTTTCACCTGAAAGGCTAAACATATTTTCTTCGATGTAGAATGTGGTTTGACTCTTTATCTCACACTCTTTTTCCTTCATTCTTCTTCCTTCTTCTCTCCTCTTTCTAGAGTGGAAATAGAGAAAAAAGGTGAAGAAGACACAATGAACTGGAATGGGGGACTGAAGATAAACAAAGAATGGAAGAAGGTGTTAGAAAGAGTGGAAAGGACAAGTATATATATCGTCCTGTTTTGTACCTTGTTACATTTGTACTTGGTGCAGAGTCTGAAGAAGACCTTGATAGAAGGTTGAAACGTTACATTTAGTTTATGTTTTATAATAAAATAAATTTCTGCCTTGGTCAGCATATTGAGTTTTTCAAGATATGCATTTACAATTTTAATTTATTATTATTTATTATTGCACTTAATAACTACATATTTTTTCAGATGCTTAAAAGTAAATTTATGCCTGTTATCCACGAGAATACTTTTATACTCTGAAAACACTGTCACCACATCACAAGAAACAATACGCGCATGTTGTAATTTCAACAAATCGGAAACGTGCAGTTCACTTGGAATACCGTACACATTTTGTTTCCCTTCATGAATAGAGCAAATGTCCTTTAGGAGCTTGTAGCCAGCGAACACATACCGAATCATATTTCTGAATTGCTCCAAAGCAAAGGAAACTACAAATTTTCAGACAGAAACAGCAGAATATGCATTTGTAAGAAAAAATCGGTAAAATATGCAATATATCCTGAAGACACTGAAAATATGCATTTGCATATGCTATATGCAAAATGCATAACTATCCAAAGCCTAGTGATTATACTATGTAAATAAGTTAGTAAATATTTAAACATGGCTTCTTAATTTCAGTCGCCGGCTATAAAAATGTGACACCTACATCCTGAAATACTGCATTCCCTGCAATCTGTTGTGTGTGTTGCCTAACTCCGACATGATAGCAGAACTTCCTATTGAAAAGTTGCTATTGAGGGAGTTAGGCAACACACAATGCATTGCAGGATCTAGGTGTCCCATTTTTTTGCCAGTGGCTGTACATTGCTTGCTGACTTTGATTTAAAAGTAATGTCCATAAATTGCATTGAAATTTGAAAAATATTTACTGGGGATGAGCCAATACCGATACTGGCTGATACTTTCCAGAATTCCCAAAAATGTTGTGTGATATAAATGTACTGGAAATTATGCAAAATGCATAAATTTCATTATTTTACAACATTTTTTGGTGAGAATTTGGTTTTGTGATTAAATAATTATTTCATGTGAAATTATAAAGGAGGAGATTGATATGGTATAAATCCAATGGAAAACTTTATTAAAATTTACAAGTACTTTGAAATGATTTTATGAAATATAAAAGCTACAGTCAAAAGATAACCATAAAGGCAATTCAACATTGTGGTTTATTGAGAAAATTGAGGAGGTACATCCTTATAATTTAACATAATCCTCCTGCAGATTAATGTACTTGTGCCAGTGGGAAATGAGCTGTTGGATGCCACAAGAAAGAAAATTTTTTGGTTGGCCTCTGAGACACTTACGCACTGCAGATCATCAGAGTCGAATTTGTGGCCCTGCAAGGACACTTTCAGTGGTCCAACAGGATGAAAATCTGATGGTGCCATGTCTGGAGAATAAGGCTGTGGCAGGACCTGTACCTTCATGGTGGCATCTGCTGTGTGAGGCCTGGCATTTTCATGCTGGATACCGACGCTTTGGACAGGCAACCTTGTTGCTTTCTCTTGATAGCTGGTGCTAGATGGTTTTGCAAGTGGTCTCAGTAACTTCTGCTCTCCACAGTAGGCCTCTGAGTAGATAATGTTCAACAATTATCCCCTTTTTGTCCAAAAGATAATCCGAATCCTAATGGTTTTTTAGCCTTTTGCATGCACCAATTGCAGCACGTCATTCAATTCAACTTTGGTGCATCACTCAATTCAAATTGCCATGTTTGACTGTCAACAGCAGATGCCAAACTACCTACCACAATACTCACTAGATGGCAGCATACTGTGCATACTAGTTGTTTTGTAATGAACTTATAACACCTTTGCCATTATTTTGTGACTGCTTTGCATAAATTTTAGTTGTCTGTGGTTTGCAGTTCTTACAAGGATATAAACAAAATATTTGATGCAACGTTTCAGAAGATCACACACTCCCTTCATCAGATGTTTAATCTTAGTTTGATTAATACTACTATATGGCTTATTTCTAAAATTGATTTCAACATCTCCTGCTCGTTTCAAAACGAATATGTTGGTGTTTAATGTAAGCGTTTTTTTTCTATCCGCAGATCTTTGCTTGAGGGATTAAATGATCCTGTACTACAAAATTGGAAAGACATAATCAAATTGCAAAAGCACTGGATAGGAGAATGTGATGGTACAACATTTGATTTTTTGCTTACTTCAGTAGATCCTTCTCATCAGCAGACATTGTCAGTGTGGACGAATCAGCCAGGACATTTATTTGGTGTTCAGTTCATCGCTCTTGCCCCGGGGCATACTTTAGACCAGTTGCAGCTAATTGAGGAAGACATTTGCGTAGGCGTGTCAGATTCAAAAGGAGTGTGTCGGAAACTTAGCATTCAAGCTATACATCCACTTACTGGAAAGTTAGTCCCTATCTTTGTCACAGATCAAATCGAGTACAAAGAGCACACTGATAGCCACTTAGGAATTCCTCACACGTCAGACGCCGATAGAAATTTTGCAGCAAATGTGCGATTACCCCTTGGACCACCAGTGGTTGCAGAAGAGGGGGAAAAGGTCGTGCTTGCTTCAGCTGGTGATTATACTGGTATGGAAGTGGAAAGTGCAGCGAAGGAGATATGTGCTTTAGCCAAAAAGAGAGGCATCGGAGGTTATCCTACAAGTGCAAAGTTACGAGACTGGCTCATTTCAAGACAGCGTTATTGGGGTACTCCTATTCCTATTGTCCATTGCTCAAATTGTGGTGCTGTGCCTGTTCCATTCAGTCAACTTCCTGTTATTTTACCAAAGCTAAAGCAATTGTCAAGGAAAGGGAAAACTCCACTACTCGAGGCTACGGATTGGCTTCATGCTAAATGTCCCAAGTAAGTATTTGATGATTCAATTGTGATAACATTGATGACATAAGGCACATTTCATTTCTCAAATTATATGGGATAGTTCTTAAGATGGATGAGTCATTCCACATCAGTTGGTCTATTTGCTACCACTAACATGTCTCCGATTTTGTTTAAATTTTGCCTGCAGCAGAAGTAAGATGTTGAGGGGTTGGATTTGCATTGCATGGAATAAAATAATAGTCCTGAAGTTAATGTGCTTTTGGAGGTGAAGGGCATGTCAGGCAATATGCAGGCACCATTTTGAACCCTCGTGGGAGCCTGACGAAATTCAACTTTTTGTAAAAATAAGTTTCTGTTTTTTCACTTTCATCTGACTCTTCTATTTGACCCAGGAAAATTGCTTTTTGTCAGCCATAGATTTCTAGCCTAATCTGTACTGAACAAAACGAGGTATAATTTGTAACTAGTATCTGTAGTTTTTGATTGATTGATTGATTAATGAGGTGTTTTTAGTCCACTTTATGCACAGTAAGGCTAATCGGGACGAGTGGCGCAACCACGGGGGGCATTGCCCCCCCTTCAACCTTGGATGAAAATGAGTTCAAGAGGAGCAAACATAGATGGTCAAGTGTACCTGCAAAGGGGGGAGGGGGGGGGCAATAACCGGCCACAACTTCAAATTTTATGCAAATAAAAATACTTTTCGTAAAATTTTCTTGCTTCTTTGGTTACAATGCCTGCTTTTATCAATTTCAGAACTGTAACTAGGGGGCGCTTGGAGTCGGCCCTGGGCACCTAACGATCTAAATGAAAATAAGTTGTAAAATTGATTGATTGATTTGTGGTTTTAAGTCCACTTTACGCACAGAAAGGCTAATCGAGACTGGACCTACAGTTTAAAGTGGGATCCGAACCACTGTACCATGTGCCTCCACCAGGTATCGAACCCAGGACCCCTTGATCACAAGGTGACGATGTTACCATTACACCATTGGTATTCATTGGGGAGGTACAAAAGTTGAAAAGGAGAGAATGCATTGGCGTCCCGTAAAAATTATTAGTGCCCTATTATATCAATATTGACTTCAGCCCGCAAAAAAATTGGATCCAAGAATTTTCTTGTTCGCTTCCCTCGCAATATATCATTGTTCTCTGTAATACATTGTAAATTACCAGACAGAGAAATAAGACTTGTCTGAATTGATTTTGTTTTAGATGCATGAACAATTGTTTTAAGGAGAGGGAGCGTGCACATTTGAGAGACAATTTATATAATTTTTGCTGTTGGTTTATTGTGAGATGGATGAATTGGTTGTGTATAATATGTATTAAATAAACTTTGAATATGTACACAATTTAGTGTCCACATTGCTTCATGTTGCATATATGCGAAACATCGTGCATGAAAGTTATACATGTTAATGTAAAAAAAGAATTATATTTGGAATGCATTTATCAAGCATTTTCTGTCTTTGAAAGATACATAGTTTGTGTGCTTGTTTTCCGTTATTAATGTCAAATTGAATGTGTTGAAAAAATGATTCAAATCTTTTGTTCGAACACAAATACTTTAGCACCAACTTCTACCCCCCTTTTTGCATAATTTACAAGGGTAATAACATCTTTGATACTACCACTACTACTAATAATAATAATGTTGGTCCCAGGTTCGAATCCCAGCTTGGGCATGGATGTTTGTGTGGGTGTCCATTCATCAATTTCACCATATCATCACTCATCCCCATCTTTGCAAATTAGCCAAAAGTGGCACAATAAGTGAAGTAAAATAAAGCAAATCAATGATAATGTTCTAATATTATTAGCATTATTATTATTATTATTATTATTATTATTATTAACATTATCATTATTATTAAAATTATTATTATTATTGGCACGTTTATTCTGGTACTTCCCCCCCCCCCAGACAAGAATTTGTGGTTGTGACCTCTGATTGGGACTGGACCTACAGTGTAAAGTGGGATCCGAACCACTATGTGCATCCACCGGGTATCGAACCTGGGACCCCTCTGTAGTTTTTGAGGTTTTATAGAAAATTTTGTAAGGGTGTAAGGGGTGATCCTTTCTCAAGGCACTTAAATATCAATCTCATTTTGCAGACTAAGGAGGCTTTGGCATCTGGACCCGTGGCCAATATAATCCTCTAGGACTTCTGTTGTGTGCTGTCCATATGTGCATGTGATTGTCCCTACATCTTATCACCCTTCATCCTCATCTTCGCAATTAGCTGAAAGTGGCAGAAACACAAAGTAAAGTAAATAAAATCAATGAATTAAAACCTTCCAGAATTTTAAATTCGCACTCAAAACATGGTCTGCATTTGGTGCAAACACCAGGAAAATCAACCTCGGTGTTTAAGTGTTAATGCTGCGGCAGACAAAATTTCATCAAAATCTGAGACATGTCAGCGGGAACTTTTTCTTTATTTTAGACCATTTGGTACGGAATGGTGCAGGTTTGTACCAGAGAGTTTAATCTGTGGTAACTTAGCTTCCCTATTTGTCCTTAAATTTGTTTTATTCTCTGTATGTAGATAGAAACTCGCTATATCAGGAAATAGTTGAGATCTTAAAATATCATATGTAGCATGTCAGTGGAATATATTAATTTTGCAGTTTCTCTTGAACATTTCCTTTCTTTTCCTATGCTCTGTGTAGAAACAAATTTGAAACTGGCATAGCATTTTAGAATTTAAAATATGCTGCAAATGTGACACTGAGTCATGTAATCCATTATAATTTATGTTTCAGTAAAGTAGTTTTGTGAAATCTGTTATCAATGAGCTGTAGTGTTTCTATTCATTGTATAGTAGAAGAATATAAAGTAAACACTTAGGTAGTGCTCAAAGTGGAGGGGAGACTGGTAATCCCCAGTGGCATAAGGGTCATTCCATGTCAAATCATCCAGAATTTTGTGAAAATGTCACCCATCTCCGATTTTGATGATATTCGGTATACTTATAGAATTTTTCATGCTAATTACAAAAATGACAACTTTTTTGAGTTTGGTCAAAGGGTTCAGAAATTACGAGTTTTTAAAAATCTCCGTGTACGCCACATGCGGCTCCACTTCGAATGACACGCATTAGGTTATAAATTATAGTATCTTCTCTCAGGTTTGCCGTAGAAACTTCAAGTTTCTTTTCTTTTGCTCAGGATAGTGTAAGCTTTCATTTAAATAAGGTTCCAGATCAGTATATCAATAATCATGTATTTTATGTATAGTTTCATGTATTTTTTTAGAAAAATAAATGACTAACTTCAAGAGCGAATTTCGTGCAATGCCCCCCCCCCCCTTCAATTTCCCCCAAATTTTATATACAGGTAGCTCAGAGTGGGTACTAATGTTTGATGGAAAAATTGGGATGGGCGGTTCAGAGACAGGGTGATAAAAAAATCATTTGCATTAAAAGTTAATCTTATTAAAAATGCTTATGTATTTAGCACAAAGTCTGAAGTACAATATGTTTTGAGGTATAATATTCAAAATTTCTGTTCACTATGTGTGAAGGTAAGCATAGGCGTAACCTGGCGGGGGCAAAGGGAAGCATTTCCCCCTCCAAAATTTATAGATTAATTAAAACCTACAAATAATAATTGCAGTGGAACCCAGATTTCAAGTTCCTCGATTTTACATTTTCCTGCATTTTACATTCAATCTTGATGGTCCCAACATAGCAAATTGCTAAGAAATTTTCCTCAGTTTTACATTTTCTCCCATTCAAGATTTTTTCAGCTTGGTCCCCTGAACAACGTAAAATCGAGGTTCCACTGTATCTAAGTTAGTTTCAACTGTCTTCAATTTTTTTAAAAAAAGTATAATCCTCATCATTAGCATTCCCAAGTTTAGCAAATTTTCTTCGAGAATATTCTTCTTTTTGTGCATTTTATCTCAATATGGATTTTTTTTTGCTACTATTCAAGGAGCTACGTAATATGATGTAAGAATTAATAATACACATTTGTGCTGATTGAAGTTTTTCCAAATGGAGCTTTTCTTGCCACATACCACAGAAAATTTCCTTGTGATGGGGTGGCTGGAACACTTAGAAGACTTGTATAGACATCAACAGTATCAAGTAACAAATTCAGCAATGAAGTACCAATTCCATAGAAATAGTATTAGAGGCATAAATTTCTTATTAATCACGTAAGGTGAAATGACAACAACCCGCAGTACAATGTGTCAGCGATTGCAAAGTACTATACAACAGCACCAGGAAGATTAAGTATGCACTGTTTTGAACTTAGGCTACAGGCTATTTAAAGTGTTCGGTAAGTTACTTTTTACAAGTAACCGAGTTTCAGTTACTCATTTAAAAACTAACTCAGTTACAGTTACTGGTACTTTGAAAGTAACTGTGAGTTACTTTACAGTTACTGTGAAAGAAACTTACAGTTAATGATCATTGAATTGTATTAAAATTACAAATTGCGTTTCTAATACATAATATGTCTTCATATACTTACATTACTACTGCAAATAAATGATGAAACACAGTCAACTTTGCTTGAACGATTTTAATTAAGAAATCATTTGTATGCTGACCACGGTATTTTGAATATGGTGTCATTGATTCCACTTCCACCTATTTCTTTCTCCTCCATTCCAAGTTCAACAAGATCCAAAGATAAACTACTTCGACGATGACTTTTTCCTAGCTCGACAGTCCACCTAAAACACTGAAGTTTTCACATACAAGTAGATATGAATTGAAGTAAAGCGTGGATGAAGTTAGCATGCAACTAAGCATAGATTCCAAGAAAATCCTTTTACGTAGCATCCAGAGAAGGTACAGATTTCTTTTTACAGTTGGGAACAGAAAATGTGAACAGCACAATTTATAGTGCATGAAATTTTAGCAATGCATAGAATACATCGAGTAAGTATTTTTCGGTACTATCTTCATGGGCGTAACTTGGGAACTATCTTTGGGTTGAGAGAATCATAAAGTTTTCCGTCCCATTAAAATAGTGTCAAAGATTATTTGCTAAATACATTTTGAAAATCACAATAATTACTCTTTTTTTGTTTGTTCCTCAAGTGCCAGGAGGTTCACAAAATATATTTAACTTGTAGGTTTTAATTAATCTATAAATTTTGGAGGTTGAAATGCTTCCCTTTGCCCCCGCCAGGTTACACCTATGCTTACCTTCACACATAGTGAACAGAAATTTTGAATATTATACCTCAAAACATATTGTACTTCAGACTTTGTGCTAAATACATAAGCATTTTTAATAAGATTAACTTTTAATGCAAATGATTTTTTTATCACCCTGTCTCTGAACCGCCCATCCCAATTTTTCCATCAAACATTAGTACCCACTCTGAGCTACCTGTATATAAAATTTGGGGGAAATTGAAGGGGGGGCATTGCTTGAAATTCGCTCTTGAAGTTAGTCATTTATTTTTCTAAAAAAATACATGAAACTATACATAAAATACATGATTATTGATATACTGATCTGAAACCTTATGTAAATGAAAGCTTACACTATCCTGAGCAAAAGAAAAGAAACTTGAAGTTTCTACGGCAAACCTGAGAGAAGATACTATAATTTATAACCTAATACGTGTCATTCGAAGTGGAGCCGCATGTGGCGTACACGGAGATTTTTAAAAACTCGTAATTTCTGAACCCTTTGACCAAACTCAAAAAAGTTATCATTTTTGTAATTAGCATGAAAAGTTCTATAAGTATACCGAATTTCATCAAAATCGGAGATGGTGGGTGACATGGCCTGGATGATTTGACGTGGAATGACCCATATTGTTCCATGTAGTAAACCAACTTTTTTCATAACCGTAGAAATTGCTGGAAAATTTGAAGTTGGCGGTCTTCTGTTTTTGTTTTACTTGCATGCCCACAGTGGCCTTTTATTTCTATTATATCTAATTAATATACAATAAATAAGAAATGTTGTAAACTTGGTTAAATTTTCAGAACATGCTATTGGTATCCTGAAATTGGAAAAGTTATATAAAGCATTTCCCAAACTGTTCCATGTTCCCATGTAAAAAATAGAGGACCCTCCCAGCTAGCACCAAGACTCAAGCAAACATCCCCCACTAACAATTCCCACTTCAAGCACTGGCCATCTGGTGTTGGTCCTAAAACTTGTGTTTTCAGTCAAGTTTCCCAGCCTTCATAAGAGGTTTATTTCATTATAAAATGCCTTATAATATGGTAATTTACTCTGATAAGTTCACTTTTCATTTTTCTGTGCAAATTTTCTTTGCGACCGATTTTGCTACCAGTCTGGTGGCTTTGTCAGGCATGTACTGCCACCAGACGTGTGGCGAAATCGATCGCGAAGAATATTTGCACAGAAAAATGAAAAGTGAACTTATCCGAGTAAAATACCTATCTAACTGCCAAAGAGATATCTTTAGATACAACTTGAAATGCTGCCAATCCCTATGACACCATTCTTTTCTAACTCTTGCTGAGCTGATACCAGGGGTGATGTATTGGTATCGGTATCAGAAAGGATTGGTTAAATTTTATTTACCGATACTTACCGATGCTATTCCAGGAATTTGGTCTTTCGTAGGGTGTGCAAAAATGCTGCACAACACTTTCGCGGATTCCAAGTATCCTGGAAGTTTACAAAATTTAAAGTTTTGAATTATACTACACCAAAATTGTGTGAAAGAACTGTATTTTGTGATTACATAACAGGTTTTTTGATATTGTGTAATTCTTGAATATTTTCTTGCAAAAATCTTGTATAAATTGATGCATATAATTGGATTGGAATAATTACCCACTAATATTAATTGGTATTTTGAACAACATTTAATTGTTGCAATTTTCAAGTGTCGTTATCAGTAGAAATTTCACAAGAGTATCAGCATTGGTATGGTTTCAGCTGACGTAATTTTAACTTTTTACCTTTTTAACCCATCTTTTAAGGTATTCTTAATGTTGTTACCTCTGGAAGGTTCCAGAAAACGGTTTAGAAACCAGTCATTAAGATCAAAACCTCATGTAAGTATGCTTTGGCTTTATATTTGTCTAGTGGATACATGAAATTGTTATTGTGCAGTAATTATGATTTTAAATCCATTTTATATGCAACAGAGAAGTTTATCAACGTCATTGAACCATTGCTTTTAATTTTTCACCTTATCATAGATGTGAAAATGATGCAACTCGTGAAACTGACACCATGGACACATTTGTTGATTCCTCATGGTATTTCCTGAGATATCTTGATAATAAAAACAACAGGCAACCATTTGATCCTGAGAAGGCTTCAAAGTTTATGCCAGTTGATATATACATTGGAGGAAAAGAGCATGGTGAGTTTGTTAAATTTGCTTTGCTTGCATAAAATAAATTTGATTTATTGTTAAATTTCTTTCATTCAGCATAAGGTAAAAAATAGATAAATGTAGCTACATTTTGTACAAGATGTAGTTCCAGACCTACAGATCCAGATGGTATCTGTTGGCATTCATAGTGCTCCATAACCCTTCTTATAGTGGAAACAAACGAAGAGCTCTCACAGACCTGCGTCTCCTGTGAACTGTACTCCCACGTGGAGAGAAGGAACAGGGTGGGCCTCCGACTTGAATCGATGGAAGGGAAGGGGTGCAGAGGTTTTTGGCTGAATGTTCTTTTCCTTTATTTATTTATTTATTTATTTATTATGTTTATTTCTTCTTTTGGATTGCGAAGTTAAGGCACAAGCCTTTTCTTACACTTAACCATCTCTACTTTACATTTTACAAATTGAGTTGA